>NC_000073.6:90061323-90733823 GCF_000001635.26 Mus musculus
AGAGGCCTCTTCCCATTCCTACTTCTATTTCCTATCTCACTCTTGAACTGTACCTTATTCTTGCTCAGCTGACTTTCTTAGAAGTTTTTTACTATTTGGTATTTTAACCCAAACCAAAGACAAACAAAAAGAAAGAAAGAAGTCATTGCAACTGGAGGTTCCCAGAGAGATGAGAATGGGTTGAAAAATGTCCTAAATTCTTTAGTACTTGCCCTCAAAGCTGTACGCACCATTGGCACGAGCATCCCCAAAGGCTGCATTTTAATAAGCATCAGGGTGAACCAAAGGCACACTAACATTTCAGTAGTACTGCTTTAGAGAGAGGCTGGGCTGAATTCTTCCCTCTTCATGCCACCGAGTCTTCTGCCATCCCCTTCTTGTCCCTTCCATCCCATTTCTGCCTCTCCTTGACACATAGGGTCCTGATGAGGGGAAAGGGTGCTTTGTAAAAGAGGACTCGAAGTGGAAAATTTGAAGAAAAAATAAAATAAAGCCAACTTAAAAGATCTTCTGCAGCTCCGATGTCGTGTTGTTAATGTTGAAATATAAACATCTGCTCTGTTTATATTGGCTGGCTTCTGAAATGATCATCGTTGGTTATATTTAGGAATGCAACGGCTTGGAAAGCATGCGAAAAAACTCCGAGAACAAAAATATTTTTCCTCTTAACTTTCTGGAAAATCTGGTTGGCCCCCCCTGCCCCCCAATTCCCCAAACACATCTTTTCCTTACATTCTCTCTCTGTCTCTCTAACTCTGCCTCTCTCTGTCTGTCTCTGTCTCTCTGCCTGTCTCTGTCTCCCTTTCTGATCCATCGTGACACCTTTCTTTCAGTTACCTCTCTCTATCTTTCATTTTGTTTACATTTTTTTTTTTTAACAGCAGGGTTTTAAACCTGATGGTTTTGTTACAGAAAGTTTAGGAGTTAGCAAAGTGAATGAAAGCATAATGTGGGTCGGAGGTCAGAAAGGAAGCAAAGAACAGTCATCTTTCCACCAACAATAAAAATAACTGTAAGCATCATATAAAATCATCTCCTACCTTTTATTAATGTTTTTACATTGACGGGATGATTAAGAACATGGTGACTAGCATCGATTTCCTTTTGAATGAAATTGCAAATTATTAACTTCTTTCCATCAGCGACCACACCTCAACAGCACGATAGTCCATAGATGGACATTTAAATTCTTAAGACCTTTCACAGTAAAAAAAACAATGCTATAATCCTTGATAGCTCTTTCGTCTTAAAGAGTTATTGAATTAAACCAATCACATGAGTGCATCATTACACTTGTGGAAAGGGAAGATGTTGGCAAGTCCTTTGGGACCACCACTGGCTGCCCTGCTTTTCCTCTCTCTTCCTGCCCCTCTCTCTTCTACCTCAGCCCAGGGGATCAACTTTGACAGGCATGCATGTCGTTCAAAGTACCGCATTAGATGCTAGGAGGATTGCAGGAGGGGAGATGGTCACTACCCTGGGTTGATACAAGGACCACCCGTGGGCCAGGCACTGTGCTGCCTGGTGCAGCTTAAGGTTAAGGAAATGGAAGGAAGTCTCAGCTCCTGCCGAGAGACCATCCCTTTGCTCCACTCTCACCAGGGTTAGTTGCCTCCTGGTCTGTAATCTCTCCTTTTCAAACCGTCCAGTTTACTCCTGATTAAATAATCTCAAGGGACCACTTTAAACTATTTCTTAATCTATGGTCTAATGTACTCACTGCTCCTCCTGATCTGCCCACTCCGTGTTCCCTTATCCTTCAGCTGCTCGGGCGTTTATCTCCCCATCCTGTATCTACTGAGCGCACAGTACGGATAGGTCCTTCTAACCCTTTCTCTAACTCTTAGCTCTAGGACTCCTTTCCTGTTTCCACGCCTGCAGCGGATGCTACCTTGTTGTCATTATGCATTTGTTTTAGTTTCATGGCCTATTCCCCACTATACAGTACATTCCTAAAACACAGAGCCCTTATATTTTCTAGCCCTGCATTCTCAGCAGCCAACATAGTCCCGGGCACACAGTTGATGCTCAGTTAATGTTTGTTCTTTTGTTCAACAAAGAGAATGGGTAAATTAGTTTTCCAAAAGTCTCATGCAGGTCTCACACTAGTTTTCAGGACTGGAGGTTAATTCTCACCTAGAAAGAGAGAAGCAACTGCATCAAAGAGCTGGAGCAGCCCCCCCCCCCCCGCCCCAGATAACACTTTTACTAGGTTCTGAAAGTAGAAAAGCCAGGAATCTAACTGTTCTAAGACCTCTGACTCTACATTTAAACCAGTCTATGACTCTCTTTTCAAGGTAAGGCTAGAGAAAAGCTTAATAAAAGAGAAAGACAATTTTTTAGAAAGTTTGTGTGTTTGTTCATGTGTGCATGTATGTGCCTATGTGCATATATGTGTACATGTGTGTATACGCATGTATGTGTATATGTGTTTGCATGTGTATATGCATATGCATGTGTGCATGTGTGTTGAGCTTGCAGGTGTGTATGCATGTTTGCATGTGCGTGGGTTTGAAGTTGACGTTAAGTGTCATGAAGCTTTCCCATCATTTTCCTCTTTATTTGCTGCGGTGGTAGGGTCTCTTGGTGTGGGAACTGGCTTTCTAGCAAGCCTAGCTAGCCATCTTGTTCTGAAGGGCCCATCTCTGCCTCTGGAGTGCTGGATTTCCAAGGTGCCTGGCTTTTTCTGTGGGCACTGGTGAACAGAATTCAAGCCCTCACTCTTGCAGGGACAAGCACTTAATTCACTGAACCTCCTCCCAACCGGATGAATATATATATATATTTTGAAACACAGTCTCCCTACATATCCCTGGATGTCCCAAACTCACTATGTAGTCCAGGCGGGCCTCAAACTCACCTGCCTCTACCTCCCTAGTGCTTGCATTAAAGACACATGACACCACACTGGCTTAAGGAAGCTAATTTTAAAAAGTATCACATATATATGTGAATTTGTCAATTTTATTCACTAGGAACTAGAAGTTTGTTGCTGCTGCTGCTGTTGCTCTTTTTGAGGAGGCAAAAATCACAGTTATACAGGACCACAATCCTACAAGATAGCCTGAAACCCAAGTTATCTGAAGCTCACAGATGCCATCTTGCCTCAACTTCTACATTAATAGGACTATAGGCATATGCCACCATGTCTAGTCAGGACACGCAAGTTTTCAAGGCTCAAATCCAATCACATTGTCCCTTTTCTTAATTTCTTTTCAGTGCTGTTCTGTTAAAATTTTTCAGTTGGTCCATAAAGGCCCTGCTTGGCCTCAAATTGGCTCATCTATGTAGTTCCTTGTAGCCCTGAGGTGCTTTGGACATTCCTTTGCTCTTCAAGGGTCCCCACTTCTTTATCAATGCTGCTTAGAACACCGTGTGGTGTAACCCATATCCGACACTATGTTCCTACCCACATCACCTGATCAATTCCTTGCTTCAGGTCCCCGCTTGGTTATCACTCCTTTGGGAGACCTACTCTGAGCCTCCTGCTAGATCAGGCTACTCCATTTATATTGCATAGAATTATATTTTCACTTTCTTTCCCTTTTTTTGGTTCTCTGTATATATGTGTCTCTGCTAGGCTGTATGTCCACCACATGCACACAGGTACCCAAGGAGGCCAGAAGCAGGTGTTGGGCCTCAGCTAGTTACAGGTGTTCGCAGGCTGCCTGTTTGCTTTCCCTTCTTCGTCTCCTATCAGGAGAGTATAATCTCTCAGGGGACAGGATGTGGGTCACCTGTTCACCACTTTACTGTATTTTCTACATTATTTTATTTAGCTTTGCAATTCTGTGACATACATATCCTCACTCCTACTTGGACAGATGAGAAACCGATACTCTGATAGAACCAATAATCCGAGCGTAGGTCCTACCTGCTTAAAGAGATAGAAATGAGTTTATTTGGGTTTTGATTCCCAGACTGTCAAGTCCTGCTTTTACCATTTACTCATTTTATTATTTGATGTGAATCTCCTCATCTATACTTATTTTGTCTACTTTACAATATTTTTGAGAAGACCATGTCAAACACTAGACAGGAATGAGATAGATACCTTGTAGAACACAATGAGCTCTAAATTAAGTGAGACAGATGGTGATTTCTGTCAGACCCAAGGAACGGGCCCTGCTTATCTGGTGTGTCAGCTCTGCACATCTGTTTCTTGAGTAAACTTGTCGGTTTTGGGGGAGTTAACCCAGATGTCCAAGTATGTTACCTTGCAGAGGTCGACACCTCAGAACTTAGGTTAACAATGAACAATAAATTCTGTAACGTGGATAGCATCTATTTTCTATATAATTGTAAATAACGACACTAGATGATGTGTAATGATGTGTTAGTAACCAGCCCTCAGTCCTTGCTCTACAAGGAACAGGTAAAATGTTTAATTACGTGTAGTTAAAAATTAGCGTTAATGTCTGAGAGCTCAGAGTTGGAGTCAGCTGGATTTTAGTCCAGTTCTCCCAGATTTATGTCTACTGACAGGGAGAAAATGAACAAGTTGTTCAATGTCTCTAAACCTCATCTCTACATGTACAATATACCCAGCCCCTAGCCTCGTACAAGGATTAAGACAAAACCCACCGGTGTCTGGTGCACTGGGAACCCTCAGTACTTGTGGGTCATTGTTGAAACACTCTGGTCTGCGATTCTTCTTGGCTTTTTGATCCCTCCACACCCACTTTTTTCTAAGCATCTTCCACCCCAGTCAGAGAGGTCCTTTCAAGATGGCAAACTGGAACAGCTGGGAGGAAACTCCATCTTTCTGCATTTGCTCCAAGCGAGCCAAGCTGGGACAAGGGGGAGCTTTCTGGCATGCCCTCTGCATAGTAACTCCCACCACATTCCTATTTGTGAAGAACATCAAGTTTTTCTATCTACATGTGAACAACTACATGTCTTCAGAGAGGCACGCTAAGAATGGAATTATTCTATGTTCCCTGGCAGTGGACAAAAGGATGTGTGATTTCTAACCATAGTGGAAAGTGGATTTTTGTTTTGCCTTTGCAATGCTAGCAACACTTTGACTACATAAATTGATAAGATTCATTATTCATCGTAAAAAAGAAGGCCTTGAGCTGCTGCGATGGCTCACTGGGTAAAAGGTGCTTGCTAACAGGTTTGATGTCCTAAGTTCAATCGATCCCGAGTGATAGAGAGAACTAACTCTGCAGAGCTGTCCTCTGACCTCCACTTGTACTTTCTATTGACCACAAAAAACAGACAGACAGATGGACAGTTGTTTTTCCTCGAAGGGAAGGCCTTTCTGTAATTTTGCACAAGGAGCCAGACATCCAAGCTATAGTGTTATATTCTGTTTTGCATACATGTATCTTTGTTTTCATTTTGACTTGGAAAATGCTGGGGATTGAACCTAGACCGTATATTTTTCTTTCCTTTTCCTTCCTCCCTTCCTTCCTTCCTTCCTTCCTTCCTTCCTTCCTTCCTTCCTTCCTTCCTTCCTTCCTTTCTTTCTCTCTCTCTCTCTCTCTCTCTCTTTCTTTCTTTCTTTCTCTCTTTCTTTCTTTCTTTCTTTCTTTCTAGCATAGAATAGAGTTTATTCGGGGCATGGGGAGGGGAGTCAAGAGGGTAGTAGAAGCAGAGAAAAGCAGAGAGAGAGAGAAGGGGGAGGAAGAGGAGTAGAGAGTAGAGAAGTAGAGGCTGGCCATGAGCACGTGGAGGGAGGGGGGATGAGAGGACAGAGCAGGAGCAGGAAATTGAGCAAGAGAACAAGAGCCTGTATATTTTTTCTTAAAAACTATTTATTGAATCACTAGTGCTCTGCTCTGTGCAGAGGAATCTAATAACAAAATAAGTTGTCTCCCCTTTATAGAATTTACAAACCTCTATAGAGGACAACAGATGAGGACACAGTTAATGGATGAGACCCCACAAGCGAGGCGATGGGTTAAGAGAGTAAAAAGGCCAGAAGCTCTCTCATCACCACACTGGTCCTGAATCTTCGCAGTTAAATTGCTTTGAATGAGCCTCTTGCCCACTCTGAAGCAGCAAGCCACACACAAGCCAGACAGTGACGCGTTTACCTAGCAGATTACTGTGATGATTAACTGAGAGAATATAAAGCACCAAGTATAATGCTACGCTAATTGTACAAACCACTCGCCACTAGGGAAACCTTTAAGGGGCTGGCGAGATAGCCCAGTCAGTAAAGCACTTGCCACGCTAGCATGAGCACTTGAGTTTGGAGCCCCAGCACCCTCATAAAAAGATGGGGGTGTTGATCCACACATGTAATCTCAGCACAGAGAGAGTAGAGACAGGAAGACTCTTGGTGCTTGCTGGCCAGGCAGCCCAGCTTAGTCAGTGAATTCTCGATTCACTGAGAGACCCTGTCACAAAAATAAATTGCAGGATGATTGACTGAGGAAGACACCCAATGTTGGCCTCTGCCCTCTGCAGACCAGCATATGCATGTGCACACACACACAAACATGTACAAACATATACTCACACACAAATAAAAGTAAATTTGAAAAAGAAGTAAATATCATTAAGATCAAAACACACAGGTACACACACACAAACATAAACACAAAAACAAAACAAAAACAACCCTCCCTAAACCAAAACAAAAAAAGATCAACACATAAAGATACAGGCAATGTTAAGAAGTCTCTTCTGCATAGCGTGGGACCGGGAGGCTTACTAAAAGTGATCTTACATGTCATTCTTGCATGTTGAATGAGGAACATCTTTTCAGATAAGTCACTCTGCTTTACTGGAAAATGTAGGGTGCTTCCTGCTAAATACTTGCACACTTCTGACACAGATGGTGACATCTGTGGCCACTTCCCTCCCCCAGTCAAACACTAGGTGGTAGTTTCATGCTCTCCCCACCCAAGAGCCTGGATTGTCTGACACTGAAGAGAAACAGGAAGAATGGTGGTTTCAACCTAGAAAGGAGACTATGTAGTTTACAGTAAATAACTTCCATTTCTTGACAGACAGAGACAGAGACACAGAGAGAGACAGAGAGAGAGCTGTGCTGTGAGATGATAAGGAAGCCAAGACCCAGCTCTGGGAAAAGCTGAAAGCATCCTTGATGTTACATGCTGATTCTGTTTCCACAGCATCCTGAGCAAGATTTGAAACAATGGCTCTGGCAGACAGACAAAAGAAGGGAGCTTGGCGCTGTTCCCATAAATGCTACTGGGTCCTTTCCTCAGTGAAGTTGCTGCTCTGCAGTGGAATCTCACACTCAGCTTAAGAAAGTCAAGTGATACAGATTTGAGCCATCAATCATACTGTGGAAGCTAACTCAACTACCCAGAACTTGATTTATGGGAAAGAAAGGGTTTCCAAGACAACTTGAAACCATGGTTGATGTAATGGTTATTATGCCCCTGAAATACCAATATAGCCTTTCATCTTTTTCTGAAAGTATTATTCTCATAAGGAAATTATAACACCTAAAGGCTTCAGTGTCATTCCTATTGTTTCATTTGTCTCTGTATAATAATTATACTAGTGGGTGCCATTTTTTAATTCCTAGCTTAAGTCACAGAGACTTGACTCTAGGGCACTCCTCCACTTCTGTTCAAACTGTACAGCCCTCAGAATGTTGCTCATATTTAAGTTGTAGGCTATGTGCTCCATAAAGTTAGAGATCTCTTAATCAGGGTTGTGTTCCACCAGAAATCCAGAAGAGTGTCCAAGACACGATAGGCATCCAATCAATGCTTGGATTAACAACATTCATTATCCCTCTCAATACAATCATCCTGAAAGATCAATCTAATCAGCTCCAGTTCTGTGAATAATAAAGTTGGTCTCCTTGTTTCAAAGCTACACAAAATTATGCTGCAAAGGTAGAAAGAGTGGCTGGATAGTCACATGGGACCCAGATTTAGCATGAGAGACTCAGGGAAGTAGCCTTGGTTATGTGGAGGTTCTTTTCTTACTTCCATAGAGTTCGTGTTGCAGGGGGAGTATAGCTCTATTGTCACTTGGCTAAAGGAGGAGAGGGGGATTCAGCAGAGATGTTCAGAGATTGATGAGAGACACCAGCATCTTGGTACATCCTGTGCCCATCCAGTCCAGAAGAGAATGTCTTGTTCTGTAGAAGCCCAAAGAGCAGACTATCTGTGTGGCCTTTCCATGCCCCGTATCCTCTCTGGCTGTCATTTGGAACCGCCATTTGATATTAAAATAACGTCTTATGGATGATATCAATTATAGAGATGAGAATATGGTTGAAGTCAAGCATGTGACATAGGCCTTCAGGCCCGGCACTCAAGAGGCTTTGACTGGACCATCATGAGTTCAAGGTCAGCCTGGGATGAACTCTATCTCAAAAACAAAACAAACTAAGATAGAGATAAATTAAGGGAGATATCTAATGTTGATTTGGCCTTCATGTACACATGCATACATGTGCATGTATACCTGCACATACTTGTGAACATATATTTGAACACACACACACACACACACACACACACACACACACACACACACACACTTCCCCCAACCAAATGACCAAAGATTGTAGATTGAACTAGTTAGCAGCAATGGAAATAGAAGAGAATGCCTTCAAAACTATTTCAAAGGAGGAAGAGGAAGAAGAGGAGGAGGAGGAGGAAGAGGAACAGGACAAAGAAAGAGTAAGATAGCATGCATAGCTGGCTGGGGATGAGAAAGAGGAAAGGTACTTAGGGGTAACTCCAGATTTTTGAGGTTACCCCTACATCTGAAGCTGGGTAGAGGCAACCATCTTCAGTGAAATGGGAACCAGGCCAGAAGAGTGGCTAGGGAGGAAGCTACTGAACATCATCCGAACTCTGAAAGCTCACACACTCAGAACCCCCTGGCCTTTTGGTACATCCTACCTCTTCACACCCCTGAGCACAAACCATTGCTTAAGAGCAGTGGGTGAACTAGGTGGCTTCGAATGTGACAATGTATGCTTCCTGCTGCTAGAGTAACTCAATTCTAAATCCTGGTGTCTACATTGTTTCTTCTTAGTTGCTAAGGCGACTCAAGAAAGGCAAAGAGGGGATCAGGGACCCACAAATATAAGATTATGAAGGAAAAGAAAAGGACCAGGGAACACTTCAAGATTAGAAGCTAGTTTCCTGCCAGAGCTTCGCTTCATTTCATATAACTCGCCCACACTCTCTCCAGTTTCCAAAGACCAACTGCAGGCTCTTCTCCTGTGTCAGCCTCCAGTTCTTGGTGCTGAATAAAAAGAACTAAAAGAAGGGCGATAAGGACCAGGGGGTAGCTAGGAGCACCCAGCCGAGCAGTCAAGTGAGAGAATAACAGGCCAGGAGTCCATGAGCTATAGAACAGAGCTCCCAGCACGCCCGAGCTCTTACTCTCAGCTCAGGCTGATTGAAGCGCCGCAGGCCTGGTGTAGAGCTGACCTCTGTAGCAGCCTACTTGAGTATGGTGAGTAAATGCCATCTTATGTTGTCTTCCGGATGCTGCTGAGCAGAAAAGAGCTGTTCTTTGTACGACAAGAGCAGAGACCCAGAAGAGACAAAGGAGGGGAGAGGAAACGCAGAGTGTAAGAATTCTCTTTCCTCTTTAGGAATACATTCTATTGTTTCGGTTCATTTGTTTGTTTCTCGATACAAAAGGCAATATGGTCACAAAACAGTAGAAAAATCTGAGAAATACAGAGAATTAGAATGAGGGATTAATTATAACCCCACTAATCTGACTTGACCTTTGGTACTTTGATACTTATTGGGTATTGGGTCATGCACAATCTCAGACCTGTAACAATCCCAAAGAGTTAGGACAGTATATCTTTTCTCTTTAATTAATAAAGGAACTGACAGTTACAGGGGTTGACATTTGACTGAAAGCCCACATCTGGCTAGTGGCAGAGCCTAGGTTTGGACAAGGCTAGGTATTCTAGTTTTTGTTTTTTCAAACTCACAATGCATATCTGGTTATTTATCTTGGTGTCAAGAAGAGCCACTTCAGTAAACAACCTCAGTTTTCCAATGGGAAGTAATTCAAAGAAAAAAGAAACTAAAAAGATGTCTCAGGGGCTGGAGAGATGCTCAACGACTAAAAGCACTGGCTGCTTGCTCTTCCAGAGGTTCTGAGTTCAATTCCCAGCAACCACATGGTGGCTCACAACCATCCGTAATGGGATCTGATGCCCTCTTCTGGTGTGTCTGAAGCCAGCTACAGTGTACTCATATAGATGAAATAAATAAATCTTTTAAAAAAATGTCTGAAAAATCCCATGTTTAAATCTTGTCATATTTCTCACAATTTTGTAAACTCATCCATTGCAAAAGCGCTGTTTTAACTTTTTTTTTTCTTTCTGACAAACCGGAACAGAGAGTGACTTCCCTTCTTGTCACTCCACCAGAGGCTTTCTTTGTGACTCCCCGAGACAGGCAGCACTTGTGTCTGTCCTTAGTCTCTTCCCCCCGTTGTCTCTCTTTGAAGTAACACGCTTCCATATTTACACTATGGAAATGCTGTGACCCTCAAACCAGGCCCACAAACGACCGCTTAAAAAGCGAACCAGTGGAGCTGCAGAGATGGCTCAATATTTCAGAATACTTACTGGCTCCTCTTCCAGAGGATCTGTATTTGATTTCCAGCATCTACAAGGTGGCTCATAACCATCTGCAATGCCAGATCCAGGGATCCAGTGTCTTTTTCTGGCATCCCTGAACACATGCATGGGGTATACATACATACATACACACACACACACACACACACACACACACACACACACACACACACACACACACAAAACACCCATACACATAAAATAAAGCAAATACTAAAAATTAATGTAATTAAAAATCTTACCCCAATTCTAAGTTTCACCATCTCTCAGTCCTCTAACTACTGCCTCATTCTTAAATTTCCCATCTGATCATCACTTCATTTGAATTATGGAGAGATTCTGTACAGAACACTTGACCTTCTATAAACTGAAATTTTAATGGCTTTTATTCATAACATGAACATCGAAATATTATCAGCATGAAAATTACCTAAACATAGTGTTGTATAGCAAGTACCCGACTCCAACTACCTAGTTGTTAAAACAGAATATCTTTTACTTACTCTTTGACACTTTCAGTTTGTAAATGGTGCATCTTTATCATATGTGTCCCAGTTTCCCGCTCCCACTGCCCGCATTAAACCCATAAGGTGCCCCCTCCTCACTTTTTGTTCTCACTGACCCTTCTTTTTCGTTAGTAACTCTCTGTCCAACTGGTGTGGCCTGTTGGGATGTTGGCTGACGTCACTGACTTGATGTTGTGCATGTCATGATAGCTGCAGGGAGTTCCTGGGTACGATGGTCGAGTCATGTCCCAGAGTCAACCCTTCACAGCACTCCTCCTTCTCCTCTAGCTCTAATATTCTTTTCACCTCCCTTCTATAGTGCTTCTTGAGCCTCGGAGGCTTGACATAGATGTCCTGAACATTCAGTAGACACTTACTCTTAGCAATTGACCACTTATGAGTCCCAGTATAAACTGCTGCTCACTACAGAGACAAACTTTTCTGGCCAAGGTTGAGGGAATCACTAATCTATGGGTGTAAGATAAATATTTATAAGACAATTTGACAACATGTGGTTTAGCAAAACAACAATAGTAGGTCCTTCTCTTGGGCTTATTGCCAAGCCATGGGATTTTGAGCAGGTTGACAGCACTTGCCCTGAATTCCTTCCTGTGGATCAGGCCTCAAATCTAAAAGCAGTGAGGTGTTACCCCTATAACTCTCATGCCACTAACACACCAGTAGCCACATCTTGCCTGGTGGCTAGTATTTTATCCTGCAGGGTTGGCTACAGGAATATCACTGAAGTCTTTTCTATCCCCTGCAGCCTGCACAACACCCTTCACAGGCACGGTAAAATCTAGTTAACAAGTAGAAAGCTTTCTGGTCAGTTCCACTTTGATTTCTTTGCCCTATAACCAAAGTGTCCCACTACTCAGTTTTGCTCTTTATCTAGTCTTGTCTTGTTGGCCTTAGACACTTAGTAACTGGCCTTGACTCTTCTCAATAACTCTCCGGTTAATACCAGGTTTTCCTTGATAATAGAAACGTTTAGAACCAAGCCACCTCCAATTCTACATTTAGCATTCCCTGTATGACTTTGTGTTTGGTTTCCTTCTGTACAAAGCGGGGAGATGATACTATTTTTATGGAAGTTGTAAAGTCAAGATAATAGTTAGCAAACTTTTAGAACATATTCTGGTACATTGGAAGCATATAGCTGTTAGCTATGGGAGTCTTTGCTTATTGGGTCACTTCAAGGACAGGAATGAAAGTATATTACTATACATTTGTTTTAGATTTTAATGACTTTCCTAATTTGTTTACTGGTATTTTAGAACATTTCTTTTTTTTATTGTACATATCCTGTAAGGTACTCACAAACTCTACATTGAATAGTTTGCTTGGAACCCTAATGACATAACAACCGTTTTTACACTGACACCTCTCTACGCGTACATGCACACACAAGCACATGCTGGAGTTAGGGCCTACATAGAACTAGGTAACTGGTGTACTGTTAAAGCCAGACTCCCGGGCCTATTTTTTGGGGGGTAGATTTTTGGACAGTAACTTTTATGTAATATAGTTGATTTATTTTATAAATGTTTTTATTCTACTCATTTTCCATGTCCAATTGCTGTCTGCAAGTTTCGAACTTTATTTCCCGTGTGATAATCAGCCACAGTCCAGACTGTCTTGTAAGGAGTTTAGTTAGAGAGCAGTGTAAAGACTGTCTTGATAAAAGGATCTTGAGGCCAGGGAGGTTAGATTAGAGACTAGTAAAATAACCCATACTGAGAGTCTTGTCTATATGTGGGACAAGAAGAGACACGTGTGTGAATAATCTTAGGTCGACTGAAGAATGGAGTGGCATAAGAAATGGAGGGGAAAGATCAGATTTTTCCCATGGGTGTGGAGATGGTAAATCCACTAAGAAAGACCACTTTCTCTATTGTTTTCTAAATACAGAAGGGTTTCAAACTGTTCAAGGAGCAGCAAGAAAAATACATTGTGAAAACTCAGAATATAAGACAAGCCTCTTTTAGTTCACAATACAATCTGTGTATGCCCAAAATTTTCACACCTGAACCTAAAATTGAACAGAACTGGAATCATTAAAAAAAGAAGGCCACACAGGGCTAGTAATCGTATTCACTGAGGCTCTATTGGAGATGGTAATCAAACATGTTTAAATGTTACCTTCCAAGCAGTGGCTGCAAGTTGCTAAGTTTGTGGGCAGAACAGTCTTTCCTCTCTACAAAAGCAGAGCTCTGAAAGTGCCAAGCAAGGCCACAAGTGCTCCAACTACATCCTTTCCAAGATGCTAATGCTTTCTGCTTTCACTCAAAATTCTCAAAGCCTCTTCAGTGGGCAAAGAACAGGACAGAATAGCTGGCCTGGTCTAAGATGGCATGGGCAGCCAACCATGCAAAAAGGAGTGGTTGAGGCCACCCGCCCAGAAACAGCACACTCTCACTAAACCACACTTCTTTCCTCCCTCCGCCCAAATACTCCAGCTGGCACAGGGAGGGGCAGTTTCTGAGCCATCAGCATACAGCCTTCCTTGGTTGCATCTGGCTGCCCTGTTACCACACTTTCCAAGTTAGAATTCTAGATGTGTAACAAACAGATTTCTAGAAAGGAATCCATAGTGTGTAGTTGTTGAGGTGAAAGTACATCACTTGAAAGACTGATTCAACAAGTACTTAGGCATCACCATTTAAATGTCAGGTACCATTTTAGGTACTGGCAGACAGAGTGGTGAAGAGCAGAGGGATGTGTTATATAATAGGAATAGGTGTCATAAATAGTATGTTAGCATTTTAACATTAGCTCTAGTAAGTTATATTTATAACTCAAGGGGAGCACGGTCAGGCAGATAATTACATTGCAGGTCTTTGACATCTACTTGAATTCCAGCCATAAGAAAAGGACCAACTGGAGCTAGCTTGGCATCACTGACACAGCCTTTATCCTAGTGGGAAGGCATGGCTCCCTTTTCTGAGCTGCCCTGAACTTCTTTTGATCCTTTGAAGACCATTCCATCTTCTACAGTGTTACGATTATTTACTTATGTCTTGTCAGACTTTGTAGATTCCTTCAAAGCAAGCTGCCTTTGCTCATTGTCCAGTCCATCTCCTGATGCTGCCCCCATCTCTCCTTTCAAATTCTTCCACACACTTATTTGCTAGTTCCTGTATTTTCTGGCTTGTGCTCCTACATGCAGGTCCCTTGGATAGGATACTTTGCTCTTTATTGTCTGGAAGAGCTATGGCTCTTCTTGGAAGAATCAACTCAGAAGGAATCTAAATTAGGCCCTCTAACTTCCCTGTGCAATGTGTAATCATATGCTCCTGTCCTTGCAGGAGTCTAAGCTTATCTATTAGCTCATTGACCCCACCCACACCCCAATCATCTTGTGGGTCAAAAAGCTCTAAGACCAAGTATTCATTTTCTCATCTATAGCCTTGGGATATTGCACCTTTGTCTGAAAAAGTATCTCAGAAAAAGTGCATAGAGAAATTGATATGCCTTCTTCTGAACCAGGCAAGAGATAGCTACATGAATCAGAAGTTCTTTGGTTTTACACATATATATATCAACCACTACAACAAGATCCTTCTTTTGTCCTTGATAGAGGTTTTTCTGGTACTTAGTCTTTGGCTCAAAGGCTTTGTGACTTGTTAGAAGCCAAGCAGTGGATAGAGGCCAAGATGAAGAGCATGCACACCCACACGGATGTTCCCTGACCCACACTAGGGTTACACCTTGATCAAACCATCCCAAGATGAATATAACCAGGAAGTACGTTTAATGCATCTAACTTATTGAACAAATGTTTTATAGACAAATGGGGTGCAAAACCCATAAAACAGAATATCCCAAAATGCCACACACAACACAGTATGTTGTAGAGCAGCGGCTCTCAGCCTGTGGGTTGCGACTCTTTTGGGGATGGAGTGACACTTTCACACGGGTGTTATATCAGATATCCTGCATATCAGATGTTTAATACATTGTAATTTGTAGTGTAATGTAGGTGAGACAATGGTGATGACAAAGACTACGCTTAGTTATGCATACCTCTGGCTTCCTATCTAAATCTAAACAGTGTATTAGTGCTCCCAAGGCAGAAGATTGGTTCTTCCTGATGTGGTCACATTGAAGGAATTGCCTTATTTTGCTTCCCCTATTATTTGTTTGTTTTGTTGGTTGTTTGAGGATGGGTGGCCCAATCCTGGCTTGTTAGAGTGTTATAATGGCTCAGAGTCGAACCCAATTATTCCTATAACAATATCATGTAATTCAATTAACCCATCATCCCGTTGGACCAAGAATGTCACTCAGTGGCAGACTGTTTACTTAGCATGTATGAGACCCCGGGTTAGAGCCTCAAGCTCTGGAAAGAAACCAATACTTTTAGCTGCTGCTTCTCCAAATTGTACTGCCTTTCTCCAAGCCTGTCTTTGTTAAGAAATGGACAGTTTGAGAATTGAAGCCTGCATGACATAAGGGGTAAAGGTGGTCTGTAAATACCCTCAGAAGTCTTTCTATGCTGAAGCCAAAATCAGCCCCCACACAGTAGGTGACGTTTTACTTTATGGACTCTGAGGTTTATTTTTCTATTTTTACTCTCTCTCCCCAGACACCACATTACTAACACTGCCCACTGATGATGATGATGACGACGATGATATTATTTTTAAGTTTATTTGTTCACTTTATATCCCAATCACAGCCTCCCTCTCCTCTAAGCCCTCCCTTCACACAGCCCCTTCCCCTATCTCTCCCTTCCCTTCTCTTATGAGACAGGGGAGGCCCTCCGTGTACCAACTCACCCTGGCACAAGTCACTGCAGGACAGGGCATACCCTCTCTCACTAAGACCTGACAAGGCAGCCCAGTTATGGGAACAGGATCTATAGGCAGGCAACAGGGACAGTCCCTGCTCTAGGCATTGGACAACCCATCATGAAGACTAAGATGCACCTCTGCTACATATGTGCAGGGACCTATGCCCACTGACTATGCTGAGCTCTGTGTACTCAGTGAAACACTACAGTAGACACTATACCTTGGCTCCGTGTCTCTGTTCCCCTATTTCTGTTGTTTCTTTGTGTTGTGAGATGAGGTCTGACTGTACTGCTGGCTAGCTAGTGATCCTCCTGCCTCTGCCTCCTGGGTGCTGGGATTTCAGTTGTGTGCAACCACACCTTTGGATTACTGTTCTCTTTTAAGCGAAGATAGTGAGGTATAGCCTGCAAAGGATAAAACATTAGAACCAGATCAGTCTGGGGTTCAGCTGCTCAACTGGAATCTCGGTTTCCATCATCTGCTACCATAGCAAGATAGTACCTACTGCTTTACAGACCTTCCAACTGCATGTATCATCTCCCAGAAGCCATGGCACACCCTCCTGCAGCCCATCCCTCTTTAGGCCAAGGTGATAAGAATCCCTCCTCTCCCTTCTAGCAACTGCAAAATAAGTTCATGGTTCTACCTAGTGCCTGCCTCCCAACTCTTTGGCATGTTAGCTAGACCAGGCTAGGCCACATGGTGTGGAACATCCCTTACTCCCTGAAAACCTTTCAGTCAGAAGCTCCCATCTTACAGTACTGAAGGATCCCTCCCCTATGAGCACACTATGCTGCCTCTGTGTGATGCTGTTGTTCCTAGTATTCGTGGAGTTGAATGCTCTCTCTTCTTTCAAGCTCTTACTGAACCGTCCACTGTACAATGTCCCAACTCCCCTAATTCTCTCCTGCTTCAGGGCTTTGTCATGGCTGGCTATGGTCACGAGCCTATAACTCTTCTAACAAAGTTCTTCCACAGGGTAATGTCACATCAGCTCCTTCTTATGAACATGCAGACATTTCCAACAATGTCACATCTCCTTGTCATCCTTGATCCTCTTTCCAGCCAGGACCACGAGTTATTCTTCCTTTTATCTTGTGATGCTGATATGAAGCAGACAGCAGATACGTGCCATGTGCTACTCCACTTTATACACCGCCATCATGAAATGGGAAACATTTGTATTAAAAGGGAATCCACGGCCTGTCAAGTTCTGTGTCAGCACACACATAGCCAGTGGGACCCACTTTCTGCTTCTCTGCTACAGGAGCAGGAACAATATCTTACCTCTTTAGGGTCTTTCCTGACCCTCAAGTGCTTCACAATTGTCATCATAGCTCTCTGATAAGCCACTGTCACTAGATTATAGAAAATAATGTCTATGCACCACTCTGGTGTGAGTATCACTTGCAGCTATAAATGAAGAGACCCAGAACCTACAGAAGCTTCAGAAGGAAGAGAACTAAATTGAAAGCAGAGTTGAAAATAGACTTAGGTAGTCTCTGACTTTTAATTAATTAATTAATTAATTATTATGGGTAGCCATATGCTACTGTGCATGAGTGAAGGTCAGAAAATAACTTGGTGTTCTTGGCTTCTGTCTACTTTTATACAGGTCCTAGGGATTAACTTGGGACAGCAGGCTGTCTAACAAGTGATACAGAGATATCTCCCCTGTCCCAGTCCCTGCCTTTGGATGATTTAATTCTTTTGATTAAATTGGATGATTTTAATTCTTCTTGTAAAAGTGGCACAAACCCAGTGGAAAACATACTTTACCTTCTGTTTGTTGATTGAGTTGGTTATGTAGCCCAGGCTAGTCAAGTGCTAGGCTGGCCCCAAAGTCATGGCAATCTTCCTGCCTCACTTTCAGTAGTGCTGAGATCATAGGCCACATTTCACATTTTGAAATTTGATCCTCTCCTAGGCTAACAATAAGTTATAGGCTACTCTTTCTAGATGCCTGGGCCCGGGCTCCCAATTAGCCATGGGATTATGCTGGTAAGCAACAGAGTTTTTACCACAGTGGTTTCAGCCTTCTAAGTGATGTGACCCTTCAATACAAATTCTCATGTTTTGGTGACCCCTAACTATAAAATTATTTCATTCCTAGTTCATAACTATAATTTTACTACTGCTATAAATTGTAATTTATATCCTGCACAGGCATCTTGAAGTCTTAAATCTTAACTGGAGGCAAGCTCTCCCTCTGGCTGGTATTAGGACCTCAGCCTTCTCCTTCTCCCAGCATGAAATATCTGGGGGCATTAACATTTCTCTAGCACTATTGTTTCAACAGTTTGAAAGCTAACGGAGCGGCACATATGTCCCTTTAGAATTTAGAATTTCAAATTCCTGCCAGGACAGTCATAATACCTTGCATGTCCTGACCTTACATCGTGGCATTGTTCACTGAACACTACTTATTGGCATGACCCTGTCTGTACACTGGCAAAGTTTGGACAAGGTATTTACATTTGACACCATGATAGTTCAATACTGAGTTTTTCTAAGTAAAGAAAATTTCTAAGAAATGGCTATTAAGAATCACTCTGAAAAACATATAGTCACTAAAATGTGTACTACTTTAAAAGAAAAACAAGAGCAAAGTCCGAAGGTTCGTCTCTATTATGAACCCATTTCTTTTTTTTTTCTTTCTTTCTTTCTTTCTTTTTTCTTTTTCTTTTTCTTTTTTTTTTTTTTGTTTTTTTTTTTGTTTTTGTTTTTGAGACAGGGTTTCTCTGTGTAGCCCTGGCTGTCCTGGAACTAACTCACTCTCTAGACCAGGCTAGCCTCGAACTCACCTGCCTCTGCTTCCCAAGTGCTGGGATTAAAGGCGTGTGCCACTACCACCTGGCTGTGCACCCATTTCTAAGTTAAGCTGCAAATATTTCTATAATCTGGAGCCAACTTTCACTTGTTCAGTTCTCAGATCTCAGAGATGCTCAGTTGTGCAGATTAAAATGTCGCTTCTCTGCAGAAGAGGTGATCCTTTGCAAAGTCTCCACACATCCATGTTTTGTAAGGGTCAAAGAACTGTGGGATACTCAGTCCTTCTATGGTTTTCACAGCACTGGGGTGTCTTGTGTGTGTCCTTAAAGGAGGTGTGTCTTATCAGGCCTAGCAAACCTGGCAAGCTTCGCTCTTCATAACGGATGAGCACTGTGGAGCCTAAGGCTTTGCCATAGGCTGTTTTATGGTGAGAAAGTTGTATGCTATCTTTTTACAGCTCATTTCTTTGGGTCTCAGTTTTCACATTAGAAACACGGATATGTACCTGCATGTGTGTCACAGGCTGGCATGAGCTGAGTGACAGCACTCTGCAAAGCCATAGAACACTACACAAATGACTTTACAGCTCCCCTCCCCCTCTCCACTTGCTTCTCTCTCTATCAGTCCACAGTCAGCACCTACTTTATCTCTCCGGGTTCGTTTTCTTTAACTCAGAGACCAGGGGGATGAATTAAATGACCTCTTAATTCCCTTTCATTTCTACTCTAACCTAAAGCCATATTAGGAAATAGGGTTTTCATGAAACCAGGAACAGTTTGGATTACTAATGAAAGTTACGGATAGGAGCCAAGAAGACAGGTGTGGGGAAACACCCGCAAGAAGCAAAGGCCAGGAGAGGTTCTGGCTCTTGCAGGAGAACTGAGCGCTTTCCCTGCTGGGTGGCTCAGATGAAATAGTCACTTCCTAAGCGAACCCGTCACATTCCTTAGTGTACTCTGATCTCTTTTCACATGTTTCACAAAGGTTTGTCTCCCAGAGTGTTTTAAAACATTGCTCTTTCCATATCAGGATCAATCTGTTACAACTAAAAATGCAGGTTTGCTTAAAGACGCTGAGACAAGGTCACCCTACAGAAGAGTTTTGTTAGGTCATGGGGCCCTGAAGGAGAGAGCAGCAGCTCATCTTCCTCAAAGGAGCCTCTCTGGGGGAGATTATCCCCATGCATAGTGTGACAGAAGCCAGGAACTGCAGAGGCAGTTCTCAGAATATTAGGAAAGATTCTGCATCATAGCCATATATAACTGCAGTGGGACTCTGAAGGACACACACACTCCTTTAAATTTAAATCCAGAGAGCAGAGTGCATTCTGAGTCTTACATTTAAAAAAAAAAGATTTAATTGGTTAGTTTATGTGTACTAGTGTTTTGTCTGTCTGTCTATATGTGCCCCACATGCATGCCTGGTGTCCTTGAAAGTCAGAGAGGGCATCAGGTCCCCTGGAACTACACTTACAGATAGCTGTGAGCCAGGATGTAGGTGCTGGGAATTGAACCTAGGTCATCTACAAGAGCAACAAGTGCTCTTAACCTCTTAGATGTTTCAGGGAACTTAGGAAAGCCGCATATCACATCACCTAGCCAGCAGTCATGGAGACAAGCGCTGGGCGGGAAGACAGTTCAATGTTGCCGTTGTCCTAGGCAGCAGGGTGGGGATCTCAGGGTACCATCTCTGCCAAGTCCTGAATATGAGTGACAGGCACAGCATCGCACCTGTCAGTCCTTTGTCCTAACAGACAGACTACAGGGGAGAGCCATGGGCCAGTTTCTTGGGGACAGAAAAGTGGCCAAAGTGTCTGCGACCTAGCACACTCAATCCTTAGAGATGCCTGAGAAAGTATTTACATAGCAACTGTTGACAAGCTGCTTGCTACCCACACACTTCACTATGGAACATGCATCACCCCCACACATCCTTTTACCTCTCTTGGAGTGTTACCTGAGTTATGTTCTAAAGCACTAGGGTGCTACATAGATCCCCCTCCCACCCTTTTCTCACGTGTTCCACGTTCATAGTGATGTGTGTACGTTTGTTGATTATTAGGTCGCATGCTGCTGTCCCTCTGAGAAAAAATGCTCTTGTTTCTAGTGTGACAGAAATGGGTAAGAAGGCTCACCTGACAGGCAAGAGGGCAGATGAGTCAAGTGGACAGGAGTTGAGAGAAACTTGCTTCTCTCCCTCCTCCACACTCCTACTTGAGCATCTAAGGAGGGGCAGTAGACATCTAAACACAGAACCTACACCATATCTCTGAAGTTTTACTAGAAAGGAGAAAAGATATTGGTAGCTGGGCATGTCTGATGTCCAACAGGTGGATATAGGGCTCAAACAGAAAGCAAATGTGCTACTTATAGAACTTTCTCATCCACACATTGTCAGCCCACAACAGTAAAATAACTTACAAAAGAATGTATGACAGATCACTTTCTCATAACTACAGAGGCCCGAGGAGCACTTAGGTGTCTAGATACTCAGTACATTTTATCAAGACCTAGGAATGTAGTTGAATGTGGTGACACACATCTGTAATGCAGCACTTGGCAGGGTGAGGTAGGCAGATTGTGATGAGATCAAGGCTAGCCTGGGCTACAGAGTAAGACTTTGTTCCAAGCAAACAAACTAACTAACTAACAAACTACGAATCCTCAAATGGAGTTTCTTGTGTTAGCTTTAATTATCTTGGAGAAATTCCAAGTTTCCTGCCCCTGTGAACTTATTCAAACTTTTCTCTTGCTTGGTCTGAATGAATTGTTATATTGACCTTGTCATCCATCCCTGAAATTTGCTCTGCCTTTCTTTGTCATGTCTATTAATGACCCCCCTCCCACGTGTGTGTGTATGTGATGTGTGTGTATGATGTGTGTGTATGTGTGTGTGTGTGTGATGTGTGTATGTGTGTGTGATGTGTGTGTGTGTGTGTGATGTGTGTGTGTGTGTGTGTGTGTGTGTATGTGTGTGTGTGTGTGTGTGATGTGATGTGTGTACTGGCATTATGTGAACAGCAGAAGATGTCTCTCAGGTATCAGTTCTCTCTTTGTAACTTTATGTGGGTCCCTGGTATTGAACTCAGGTCATCAGCCTTGTGTGGCAAAGCACTTTGATCTGCCAAATCATCTCTCCAGCCTTACCGTGTGTTAAACTTTGATACACTCTTCATTTCCAGAATTCCTGTTCTGCTCTTTTTTTTTTTTTTTAAAGCCTGCCTTAGTCACTGTTATATTGCTGTGAAAAGACACCACAACCACAACAATTCATATAAAAAGCATTTAGCTGGGGACTTACTATAGTTCTGGAGGCTTAGTCCATTATCATCGTGGCAGGGAACAGAATGGCAGGCAGGCATAGTGCTGAGGCAGTAGTTGGGGGCTATATCCTGATCTGTAGATGAGAGTCTGAGCTTGGCATAGGCTTTTGAAACCTCAAAGCCCACCCTCAGTGGCACACTTCCTCCAACAGGGTCATACATCCTAATCCTTCTCAAATAGTGCCACTCCCTGGTGAGGAAGCATCAAGTGTATGGGTCTGTGAGAGGTACTCTTATTCAAACCTCAACAGAGTCAGATATTTTCTTGCTCATTTTTTTTTCTTTCTGGAACATGGTTTCTTTGCGTAGCTGTGGCTGTCCTGGAACTCACTGTGTATGTAGACGGGGCTTGCCTTGAACTCAGAGCTCTGCCTGCCTCTGCCTCTTGAGTGCTGGGATTAAAGGCGTGCACCACCACTGCCCGGCTCCTTTGTTCAGGGTTTTCTTCTATGTTTTGAATTTCTTTTCTAAGTTACTGTCTCATGCATTTAGATAACTTTCTTGTCTAGATCTTGAATTGATTTCCTAACTTTATTAGTGTCTTCTTAAGTCCTGTGTATAGGTATTCTTTTAAACGTAGGGCTTTTGAGTCTTCTTCTGGCATTTCATCTATCTATTAATCGGGGTTTACAGTGCTATGTGGTAGTCAGCTTGTGGGTGTGTCCTAGCTTGTGGGTGTATCCTAGTGGGTTGCTTCACAGCTGTGTGTGCGTTTGCACATCTGTTGGGAAGCATGAGTCCTCCTGGCGCTTAGTGGCTTTTTTCCTCTCACATTTTGTCAGTGTTCACTAGGGAGCCCTGGCTGGCCTGGAACTCACTCATGCTCCCACTCCTTTTGCTTGTTTTAGTTTATGCGAGTCCCTCTGGTGACTTATCGTCAGTGGATCTGTGTTTCCTCTCAGGAGAGGCGACTTGCAGACACAATGATTTGACAGCAAATCTATACAGTCCCTGTATAGACTTGCTGCAGACACTTCTGGATTTCACTGGTGTCCTCAGTAAGATTCAGGGATGGCAGCAGCCATGCGGGGACTGTAGTTTACAGTTCTTCTTAAAGCAAAGGTATTGATAGTTATGTAGTTAAATGAAGAGAGATTGGCAAAGGGGAAAAGAAAACGAATGAGTTTACACTGGCTAGGGGCATGAGAAGTAGAAAAACATCTTGTATAGTGCAGAGAAAAAAAACACACACCACAAAACATAAAAGCCCATGCCAGAGGAGACACAAAAAATGAGCACTTATAATGTACAAAGGTGCAAAGAAATATGTAAAACTAAAACAATCAGGAAAAATCAAAGAAAGGATTTATGAAGTCAGTCAGAATTCCTTCCTTGTTGGATTGTTTCCTCTCTCTGGATGGCCTTTTGTCTCAGGCCTCCCAGGTTGGGGGAAGATCCAGATAACACAGTCAGTGTGTCCTGCCAGATGAGAAGGATTCTTGTGACCAAAGCCTATTTTCTGCCAGAATTCCCCAGTCTGAGGCTCTCTGCTTGCAAATTACAACCTCATCTTTGGTATTTGGGGATCATTCTTTCCAACCAAGGGCTGTGTTTAGAAGGGCTGTGGAGGGCATGTAG
Organism: Mus musculus; assembly: GCF_000001635.26. Taxonomy (NCBI): domain Eukaryota; kingdom Metazoa; phylum Chordata; class Mammalia; order Rodentia; family Muridae; genus Mus; species Mus musculus. The sequence continues at coordinate 90,084,862 of NC_000073.6, forward strand.
GCCCTTTTTTCACTACAGTCAGAATATTGTGCCAAGTTTGTCAGCACACTTCCCATGATCCCATACAACAGTGTGTGTGTGTGTGTGTGTGTGTGTGTGTGTGTGTGTGTGTGTTTATGGGTGTATGCGGAGTGCCTATGTGTATGTGTTTATATGTGTTTGTAGTATGTCTCTGTATGTGTGAGCATGAAGGATGCCTTCTCTAGCAAATGTTTTCTCATGTCAGCTTCAGGGTCCTGTGCTACGTTTCTGCCTTACGCGTCTCCTTGGGCACACAGATCCAGCCTCTGGGTGCTTGGACATAGGGGGCCTTCTCTCTCTGGCACTTGCCTCTCAGTTACTGCTAACACTGGCTGGCACAGCGGCACAGTACAATGTGGTGCAGGCAGCTCGGCTGCTCCTGTGCAGAGAAATTCCTTCTCAGACTCATTTCTGTCTTCTCTAGTCTTTCACTTATGTGAATAGGACCTTTGAAAACAAGGGACAATATCTCATGTGGCTTTTAATGGCCCGGAACTTATGTAGCAAAGGGTGACCTTGAACTCCTGAACCTCCTGCCTTCACCTTCTCAGTGCTGGAACTCAACCTGATTTACTTATTATCATTATTATTATTATTATAAATCTTGTCTTCCAATTGTACTAACCATGGCTACTCATCTGCCATTTTGCCTGGAAGTCTGCATAAACATTTCTTTTCATTGCCATTTTTATTGTAAACACAGGACCCCATGCTGTGCTCCAGGCTGGTTTAGTGATCTCTATATAGCCTAAGGTGATTTCAAAATCTGGCCATCCTCCTGTTTCAACCTCCCAAGTGTTAGGATTACAGGCACACACCTCCAGGTCCTGCAGTCAATTAGTCTTTGTAATTCCTTGTGTCTAAAATCCTGCCTCACTCACTTCCTACACAAAGTTAGCATTAAAGTTTGTTCATTGTTTATTCAGCCAGAGAATATTTTCCAACATCTTCCACTATAAATTTACTGTGTGTGCTACTTAGCAATGTTAACCACAGAGAAATTATTAACAAGAATTTCAATTCAAAACAAGCAATAGACTTTTTAGATTCCCTAAGTGCAACACTTTGTAAGTTTATCCCTTCTGTGTGCTTCTCCAAGCAGCTGAACAATTTGGATAGAGTTCAACATAGTAAGCAAAAATCATGGCAGACTCTTCAAGAATCAAGAAAGATCCTATTGTATTCCCAGCGTGTGTTTTTCAGAGGGGGACAAGTTTTCAAGAAGAATGGAACCAAAGTGTTCCCTGTGTAAACACTGCATGCACAGAAAATGAATCTGCCGGTCCATTTCCTTATCTTCCCACCAGTTAGTTACAGAAGATGGAGACACGGAACAGGGGAGGCGAAAGGTTTTATCCACTTGTGTCCACACCACTTTGGAGACACGATCTCACTTAATCTGACCAGCATCCCTATTTCATGTCACAGTCACATTTGACAGGTGACAAAACTAAGTCTGAGAGGAGTCATGCGACTCACCCAAGATCACAGACCAGAAAATAGACCTAGACCCAAACTCAGGGCTTACTAATCTCAAGTTGTATCATTTGTCTGCTGTGCTATGGTACCTTTCTACAATGTCTTTACAAAATTTCAAAGCAGCTGAGAAAAATGAGTTAGATAAAACCAAAAGTTTTAAGTTTCATGTAGCATGGTGTAATAAAAACAGAAGACTGGACCAGGTGGTGGGAAAGATGTGTTCTACTGTGCTGTGATGTGATCTGCTACATGACACCAGCCAAGTCACACCGTGAGAGCATCATAAAGATCACCTGTCCCTATCTAATCCCTACCCTCCACAGTTTCTCTCTCTCTCTCTCTCTCTCTCTCTCTCTCTCTCTCTCTCTCTCTCTCTCTGTCTATGTGTGTCTGTGTGTGGTATATATCTTCACGTGTACATGTATGTTTGTCGTTGTGCATGCACAAGGAAGCCGAGATAAATTTTTGGGACAGGACCATTCCCTGAGTCCAGAGCCCACAGATTTGTTCCCATTTCAGCCAGGCTGGTTGGTCAGGAATTTCCAATGCTCTATGTCTCTCTGTCTCCCCAGTACTGAATTACAGATGTGCACTTTTAATGTGCTCTTGCCTTTTAATGTGGGTGACAGAGCTCTGTACTTAGGTCCTCATGTTTATACAGCAATCACTCAGCTTAATGAGCCACCTCTCCAGCCCCACTCTGCACCTTTTGAGACTCTGTTTAAGCTACTTGCCTACTATCAGACACAAGCCAAATAGGTGAGTAAACCCATTTAGGACTGCTTCTCCTGGGTCTCATCTCCCCTCCATGTGTGTTGCTCTTCCCTTTATAAATGCAGACCTCAAAAACAAGTGTAGTCCACTTAGATTATAATAGGCAGACACAGAGCATTTTATTTCGATCTCTTAGTCTATAATTGTAAAATATGAGTGTACTGGCTAGTTTTGTGTGAACTTGACACAGCTGGGGTTATCACAGAGAAAGGAGCTTCAGTTGAGGAAATGCCTCCATGAGATCCAACTCTAAGGCATTTTCTCAATTAGTGATCAAGGAGGAAAGGCCCCTTGTGGGTGGGACCATCTCTGGGCTGGTAGTCTTGGGTTCTATAAGAAAGCAGGCTGAGCAAGCCAGGGTAGGCAAGCCAGTAAAGAACATTCCTCCATGGCCTCTGCATCAGCTCCTGCTTTCTGACCTGCTTGAGTTCCAGTCCTGACTTCCTTGGTGATGAACAGCTTGAGTTCCAGTCCTGACTTCCTTGGTGATGAACAGCAGTATGGAAGTATAAGCCGAATAAACCCTTTCCTCCCCAACTTGCTTCTTGGTCATGATGTTTGTGCAGGAATAGAAACCCTGACTAAGGCAAATTGGTACCAGCAGAGTGGGGTATTCCTGTGACAACCTGACCATGTTTTGGGGAGGTCTGTGGAAGGACTTTGGAACTTTGGGCTTAAAGATCCATTCGTTGTTAAGAGCTCTGTCAGATGTTTTGTAGGAGCTTGGAAGATAATGTTGAGAACAGTGCAGAAGATGGAGGCCTGGCTTGTGAAATTTCAGAGGGAAAATTAAAGACTCTTTTCAGGGCCATTGCTGTTTTGATTGTGAAGATTCTGTAGTTCTGGTTAGCTGGGGCTGAAGAATCAGCTGTGATTAACAAGATACCAGAACTACTAAAGCAAAAACTTTGCATTACTGGGACTATTGATGCTGGTTAGCTGGAGCTAAGAAATTAGCGGTGATTAAGAAGAGACCAGCATCATTGAGGTGACATCTTCTGGGAAGTGTTTTCTGAGAGCACAGTGGCTGTGTTCCAGATATAGCCAAAGTTGTACCTTGTGCTGTGGCTGGACTTGGTAATGTGTAAGGGTCACCCAGGTGGTACTGGTTTTGAAGGCATGAAGGAGTTGAGCAGAGCAACTGAGGCTTGGCACTGTGAGAGGCCATGGAAGGCCATTGGTGAAAGTGCAGCCTCAGTTGCAATTGATGGCCCAGGACTGAAGGGGTCATGCAGTGTTTTGGAGATGCCAGTACCATGAGATGACCACCAAGAGCAGCAGCAGCAGTGGAGTACAGGCATCTGGAGCCTAGAGGATGACGCGTGTGCTACAAAGGGCATGGCTGAAGAAGTGACCCAAGCCCTTGGAGGAGCCCAGAAGATCGTAAGTTGGATCCCAGACATTGGACGGTTGGAGATTGACTTTTGCTTTTGATTGTGACTGTGCCCTGATATTTTCCCTCTTGAAGGAAGAAACTGTTTTAGTGGAGCCCACAGTTAAGAGACTTTTAATTGTAAAAAGACTTTGGATTTTAAAAGAGATGGATATTTTAAAGAGATTGAAAATTTAAGAATATGTAAAGACTGTGGGACTTTTAAAGTTGTTTAGATCTTGGGGATGAATAAGAATGTAAGGGTTGAGGCTTACTAGTGATGTGTTTGTGTGTCAAGTTGACAAGGGGTCAATTGTACTGGCTAGTTTTGTGTGAACTTGACACAGCTGGGGTTATCACAGAGAAAGGAGCTTCAGTTGAGGAAATGCCTCCATGAGATCCAACTCTAAGGCATTTTCTCAATTAGTGATCAAGGGGGAAAGGCCCCTTGTGGGTGGGACCATCTCTGGGCTGGTAGTCTTGGGTTCTATAAGAGAGCAGGCTGAGCAAGCCAGAGGAAGCAAGCCAGTAAGGAACATCCCTCCATGGCCTCTGCATCAGCTCCTGCTTCCTGACCTGCTTGAGTTCCAGTCCTGACTTCCTTGGTGATGAACAGCAGTATGGAAGTGTAAGCCGAATAAACCCTTTCCTCCCCAACTTGCTTCTTGGTCATGATGTTTGTGCGGGAATAGAGACCCTGACTAAGACAATGAGCAATCTCAGAGATACTGTGAGAGCAAGATTATAAAGCTCTCGAGTCTCTGTGTGGTTGTGCAGGTGTGTGTAATACAAGGAGCAGAGAAGATGAAGGGAGAGGGGAGAGGAGTTAGGCAGTAGAAAGAGGAGAGAGAGATTATAAATAAATCCACAGCCTAGGAGAAGGGCTTGAGGTACAAAATAGGAAAGTCATCAGTATACTGTAAAGTCATAGAAGTGGAGAAGCTTACTCAGTGTGGAAGTAGCTGAGGCCCAGAGTCAAATCTCAAGGCACTGATACACACTAAGAGCCAACAAAGGAGACTTTCTGCATGCTTGTGTGCATCCTGACTCTGTGAGAGGAGAAGGGGGAGGCAACCTACTCCAAATGTATATGACCTTAGAACCTTTGGCCACATAGCATCTTACAGGGCTGCGTTTGTAAGGAAAACACTCTGGGAAATCCTTTTCATTCCTTTCTAGCTCTCCTCCACTGTGGCAAAACAGATGAGCTTCTTAGGCAGCAGTTCTCAGCCTGTGGGTCATGATCCCTTTGGGGACGGGATGACCCTTCCACAGGGCTCACCTATCAGATATCCTGCATAACAGATATTTGCATTATGATTAATACCGGTAGCACAATTACAGCTATGAAGTAGCAATGAAAAGAATTTTATGGTGGGGGTCACCACAACATGAGGAACTGTACTAAAGGGTTGCAGAATTAGGAAGGTTGAGAACCACTTGTGTAAGGAGACCTAAGCAGTCTTTTCTCTGTAGATAAATGTTCCCACAAAGCCCATTCACTTCTAAGTGAAATGCTGCCTTCATGACCTAGCCCAAAACCCAGGAAGCAGGCATAGGCCAATGGTAGTGAGAACGGTTCCTTTACAGCCTTGCTGAGCATAACTTCACAGTGGCAAGCTTTTGCCAGTCTCCATATTTGCCATAGATATTTGGGTGGTGGAGGAAGGCTGATGCTCCCAAGACAGAGAAATAGTTGACCTCTTTTTTTGTTGTTGTTGTTTTTTTTTTTTTTTTTTTCTGTAACTTTTCGGATACTGACATATGAGTATGCCTACCTGCACATACTATTACCAGAACACCTTTGATTACTGTAAGGAGTTTATATTGATTTTACCCCTCTGCCCCCAATTTTCTAGTGAGAAGTTGTTTAGTTTTAAGTGCTAGAAACTACTCAGAAGTCTGTAAGTAAAAAAACCACATATCAAGGAATTATTGAAAGGGCACTCATCTGGTGCTAGGAGGTTACTGGGATCTGAGGCAGCTTTAGGAATCTCTCTCTCTCTCTCTCTCTCTCTCTCTCTCTCTCTCTCTGCCTCTCTCTCTTTCTCGTGTGTGTGTGTTAAAACCTCTTATTTGTGTAGTTATCTTGAACTTAAATAAATAACGTGTCTTTATCCTTTAAGCCTCCCTACTCTGTCCAAGCTTGGCCAATACCGCTACCATAGCAAGAAGTCATCACTGCCCTGCCCCCTCATTTACCACAGTACCCTTAGGAAGAATCCTTCTGCCCCTACCCCTCGAGGACCTGCCAGAGCCATCCACAAACACAAAGGTAAACACAAACACATCAATCATCACTTCTCAGATAAACTACTTACTGTGAGACTGTCTTAACCATTGTCATTAAAACCTTGGCCCCTAAATTCCCTTCTCACAGATCAACTAAGAGAATTTTTCTATCCTAGGTTTTTTGTTATTCCAGATGAATTTGCAGATTGGCCTTTCTAATTCTTTGAGGAATTGAGTTGGAATTTTGATGGAGAATTTTTCTTTTTCAAATGGTCTTATGTCAGAACTTTTCAAGAAGATTCCCCCTGCACATTGCTACGTCTCTGAGATCAAATCTCATCTTCCTTACGTTCATCCCTGGTTACTCAGCTGTAGACACAAAGGTTCCTTTCTCTTTCTCCAACACGTCAGACTTCTTCCTGCCAAGGCTTTGGACTTGCCACTTCCAGCAAATCTTGGCAACATCACGGCTTAAAGGCTTCACAATCCACATCAGTATTTGAAATGATCAAGTTTTCTTGTTAATCACATGTGGTGGAAATTCTACAAGGCCAGGGCTGACATTCTAGCTATCTTGTCCATCTTTTATTGAGGTTTCCTCATATCAAGCACATTACAGGTGCTCAATAAATATTTGTTGCACACATGAAGAGGCTTTAAAAGTTATATAGTGAAGAAAATTATACACATTACCTTAACACAGCACTACCAAATTATTTAAAACACATGACCCTACCCACCACTGTACAGTACCTTTATCCTTCTGGGAATAAATCCTAGAATTTACTGTGTGATTTATGCTGATATTTAGAGGGGCTGATACTTAAAGCTTACCGGTTTTAAATTTTTAAATTTGCAGCTGGGCAGTGGTGGCGCATGCCTTTAATCCCAGCACTGGAAAGGCAGAGGCAGGCGGATTTCTGAGTTCAAGGCCAGCCTGGTCTATAGAGTGAGTTCCAGGACAGCCAGGGCTACACAGAGAAACCCTGTCTCAAAAAAACAAAAAACAAAAACCAACCAAACAAACAAACAAACAAAAAGTTCTTTGTGAGTTCTGTATTAGGAGAGTACTTGTTTTTAAAGTTCTTAAAAAATTTTTTCCCGTTTGAGATATGGGTTCAAGAATTTAAGCTAGTGGCTTAAGATGGTGGGGCTCAGAGCAGGCAGAGGTCCTGGTGGGAGGAGGCGTCCTGACAGGACTCAGGGGAAATGAAGGGGTGTGGCTGCCCAAGGCTGAAGAGCTCACTGCCCAGCAAAACTTTCCTGTTTCCACTGTGATTTTTAGAAGCAGAAACCTACAGTTGGGAACATGGCTATTTTTATACTCTGTATGTTTTCTGTAATTATTTCTTTTCTGTTTCCCCTCATGTTTAGTAAAAGCTGTTCTTGAAAATACCAGCCAGGTTTGTCAAGGGAAAACATTTCTGTCCATGCAGGAGTTTTTAAAGGAGACCCACACAGACTTGAGAGAGGGTTGGGTGGGTGACAGAGTGACTTGGAGATTTTGAGACAGTCCCCGAAGTAGAGAAGAAAGTCAAGCCATACATTCAGGGAGTGGTTGGTCTTTCTAAAGTGGGAGACACTTAAGACTGATTCAATTTGTTTCTGCTGGGTTAAAACATTGAGAGGTTATGTGTTGCATCTTAATTAGTCAAGGTTACTCTACGAAACCACACAAATATACTCTACTTAGCTACACAAGCCAGTTCAAGTCAGTTTTCTAGTCACTTGAAAAACTCTAAGTAAACAAGATAAAAAGAATCTGGGTTTCTCAGAAATAACATTTAAAAATATAAAGAAACAGGGTTTCACAATGATCTGAAACATATGTAAAGAATACATACGAAGCATTGTACGTGAAATTGGAATGTTCTGAATTTGGGTCTCAGAATTTCTTCCTGCACGAGTGCACTAATGCTGGCAGCCAGAAATGGCTTTGGATCAGCTCTTGTTTTATTCTCTCAAGCATCATTTTAGGGAGGTGTCCTAAGCCTCAGGATTACTAAAACCTAGGGGAATAACCCAGATGGAAGGGCATCAGAAGAGCGGGTTGTGGCTTTTCTTCATTAGGTGAGAGGGAGAGAGTAAGAAAAGGGGGAGGGGAGAGGCACAGATATACACAGAGACAGACAGGGAGCGAGAGGCAGACAGGACGCATCCAGGGAATGAAACCCAGGGGAGATACAGAAAGAACAGGTCAGAAAAAGATGGAATGAAACCTGAGATTCTGGGCAGTGGTCTACAGGGAGCTGTCAATATAACGTACAATTTGATACAAGTTTGTTTGCCAAAAGAAGCTTTGCAACTAAATGAAGTTATCAGTATATCATACTCAGTGAAATGTACTGGCTACTGACTGGAAAATCTACTGATACAACTACTTCATAGTGGTCATTCCTGTGTTTGATCAGCTGAAAAGCACTAGAGGATTATATTAACTTTGGTAATGTTAAAAATTAAAAGGTTTATATAAACATTGACCATGTTGAAAAGTAAAGGGTATGTATTAACCTAGACAGTGTTAAAGAGTAAATGAATAGCTTTTTCCTTATTTGAGACCAAGGTTCTATTATAGCCCATGCTGGCTTCAAATTGATTCTCTCCTGAACTCAGATTACAGCTGTGTACCATGATGCTCAGCAGGGCTAAGCTCCTGCTGCCTCTGCAACAATAGCTAAGGCAAGAGTGTCGTGTGTGTGTGTGTGTGTGTGTGTGTGTGTGTGTGTGTGTCTGTATGTGTGTCTGTGTGTGTGTGTCTGTATGTGTGTCTGTGTGTGTGTGTGTGTGTGTGTGTGTGTGTGTAGCAGCAGCACAGCATCTTGCTTGCAAGAATATAATTTCGTTGAATGTCACCACAGAAGCATGTTGGCACATTGCTTCCTGAACCTTCCCTCCCCAGTGTAAGATCGCCATAGTTAGATAGGGAGCACCAGAAGGCATTAGAATGGGAGAAAGGGTGCATGAACGAAAGGAGCTGGTTCCTAGGAAGTGAGGGAGAAGGATAAGGAGGTCAAGGTCAGCCTTGACCACAAATCCTATATGAAGTCAGCCTAGGCAGCATGAGAGCCTGCTTCAAAAATTCCAAAATAAAATAAGATAAAAATAAAGAAAGGAAGGCAGGTATGTGCCACGTGCCTAACATCCCAGTAGTCTCAGAAAGTTAAAATTGCAGGATGACTTTGAGGCTAGCCTATGCTGCGTGCTTCCTGTCTCAGAGGGGGAGAGGTGAGGAAGTGAGGGAGACAGAGTTGTTCTTGCTTCAGATAAAAATTCCAATTCACTTGAAACAGTCATAATATTTGGGTTCAGATCATGAATAGTTCTAACATATCCAAATATTTAAAATGTTTCATGTGCATTGGCATTAAATTAGTACAGGATAAAGATACTGTTTAGTAGCAATCTACAAAAATATATTTCTTCAGCATCCTCACTTCATAGTCCACTTCGGAAGTCTGTGATGTCGCATCTTTCAGAGGCCTGGAAACTAGGCAGAAGGGTAAGAAATCTGACAATACTATCAACATTTTCAATCCTGAATAGTGTTAATATAATAATAAGAGTTAGTCCCTTATTCTAGGGATTTCCATTTGAAAGGCTTGCTGTTCTTCACTTTCCTTGCCTAATGCTTTATTAATTTTCATTTCCTAAGGCTGCATGCATGACTTGAATTCAAATAAAATCAAATGCTTTTCCACATATCTGAATTTACAATTTAACTCTTTTAGTAGACAGAAATATGTTTTTCCAGGAGTCTGACACAGAAGCCTTAGTTGGAGTTCCTATTGTTGTGATAAAAACACCAGGATCAAAAGCAGCTCGGGGAGGAAGGAGCTGTATTTCAGTCTGTAGCTCTCAGGTCAGAGCCCATCATTTAAGGAAATCAGGACAGGAACTCAAGGCAGGAAACTGGAGGCAGGAACTAGAGCAGAGGCCCGGGAGGAGTGCTGAATGCTAGCTTATTCACATGGTTTGCTCAGTCTGCATTCTTGTAGCATCTAGGACTACAGCTCAGCGATGGCACCGCCCACAGTGAGCCAGATCAGCCAAAAATGCACTTCAGACTTACCCACGAGACAATCTGGTTGGGGGCATTCTCTCAGTTGAGGTTCCCTCTTCTAAAATGACCATAGATTGGGGCAAGTTGACATTAAGCTAGCTAACACATACAGTAACCGTGTCCAGGCAACCACATGAGTGTTCTCATCCCCTCATCCCCTCTCCCCTTTTGTGGTTCTCTCTCTGTCTCTCTCTGTCTCTGTCTCTATCTGTCTCTGTCTCTCTCTGTCTCTGTCTCTCTCTGTCTCTGTCTCTCTCTCTCTCCAGAAGTTGGTGTCCAGTGTTTTTCCTAATTGGTCTTTACCCCCTACCTGCCAGAGGGCAGTCACCACTTATTTTGAAAGGGAGATGCATTATAGAAACCTTGGCAGGACTAGAGCTTTTCAAATGCAGATATTCAAATGTCAATGTCCCAGCTCTAATAAAAACACAATTATTATCTGATGAGACCTTGATCCCGGAGCTCACTTATTCAGCCATCCCAGCTAGCCGGCTAACTCCGGTGAACTTCCTCATGTCTCCAGCTTCTCTCTCAGTGCTAGGATCAAAGGCCCCCGACCGAGGCTGTGTCCAGCTCTGTAGCTTGTTCTGTGGTCACTGACAGGATCATGTTCAGGTCCTCATAAGTGTGGCAAGTACTTTACAGGTCCTTCTTCCCAGCCCTTGTATTTATTCCTTAGTGACAAAGAAACATGGATGCTTGAAATCTCAGAAACATCTAGAAAGGAAATCAACAATGCAAAATGGGCAATTGTTTTTTCTGGAGCAGGAGGTACGTGTGAGATGGAGTGTCCTTCTATATTAAGAATGTGTTAATATATCTTCAAGAAGAGTACAGAGCATTTCTTTCCAAAGCACTTTTTTTCTCTGATCTGGGATCATATTTATGGAATATACCATCCTTAGACCAAAGTGTTCTATAAAACAAAAATGTTATCTGAAGCCAGTTTTTTTTTCCCCAAAGAAAGCCCCAAAATGAAATAAATGGCTAGAGTGAAGATTTTGGGAATGTTTGAACAAGTTCTCATGTTCTGATGTCATTGTAGGAAAATCCCAGCACTGTGGCACAGGGCGGGTGCTTGTTTCTGGTTCCATTGCAAAACATGACAGTCTTGACTAGACTTAATCCAAGTGGACATAATTATGCAGCCCAGTTCCACATCATTAGAGAGAGTTGACGCCTCTGCCAGGATTCTGCCAACACTGTTTCTAGCCAGACATCCATTAGTAAATACTGCAGTCTTAAAATACGGCTTGGCTTCTGTGGCTGGGTTGTCTGCATAATGAAAACTAGGTCCAGACTTTTAGAAGGATCATCTTGGATACACAGAGAAATCCCTGCCGGTGAGGCAGTTGGGAATTTGGCATAAGCTTGGCTCACATCTGTAATCCCAACAATTGGTAGCTGAGGCAGGAGAAGTGGCTGTCAGACTGAGGCCAGCACAGGCTACATCATGAGTCTCACGTGAGCCTGGGCTTCAGAACGAGATCTTAATTTAAAATAAATAACTAAATAGAGATAAACTTGTTGTATATAGAGTGTAATTTTGGCAATGGTCTTTTGATTCTGTTTTTCAATGAAGTGCTTTTAGTTGAAAATTTGTCTTTTCTGTTCTTTGACAATGCTAAGTACAGAGGTAACTAGATCTCTAGTTTTTTGTCTTATTTAATGTTGCATTTTACTTTTTTTTTTTACAGAAAGAAACATAAATTAATATACTACCTCTCTTCAAACCAAATACTTGTTCTTTTTATATGGTGTTTCTAAAATATTGAAAGGTTTTGATTGAAAGTCACATTGTAAATAATTATAATGCTTGAGGCATTCTCTAAAGCCATGAACCCTTTAGTTAGTAGCTACTTCCAATTTTAAGAGCATGTCACCTTAGATTCTTGCTTCTGGTCCTTGCCAGTCCTGTGAGATGGGAAAGGTACACGGAAGAAAGCTGAAGGTCAGAGAACAGCTTGACCAGGACCACAGGCAAATTAGATGGTTTTCACTGGCAGCCTGGACCACAGGCAAATGAGATGGCTTTCACTGGCAGCCTGGGATTCTGTGACAGCCCCCTCTTGTTGCTTTCTGTTGAATGAGGAGAAAGTGACAGGTGGGCAGGTGAATCCCAAACACAGCTACCTGCCAACAAGGTCTGTGATTCAGTCTGGCTCTAGAACCCTCTGAGTGATAGCTGCCTTTGCCTCGAACAAAAGGAAAGGAAAGGAAACAAAACAAAACAAAACACATTCAGCCTAAATGTACTGCCCATGAGCAGGTAGTGAGAAGGCTCCGTCTCAGCAGCAAGCTGTGTGATCAGAAGTTACAAGACTGTTTTATAAACACGGAGTACCCAACGCGGCTACAAACCTCTTTGCTTCTGGGTGAGGAATGGCAGATTAATGAGGACAATAAGTTTCTCATAACAGCTCCAAAGTAGTGATGATCTTGATAGGCATTTGTAAGCAATGCGACTTTGGATTTGTCATGCACATCTCCTGCCTGGGCAGATCCCCAGGTACCTAAACCACTTCTTTTCTTCCAAATCCATCTCAGCAGCCCCACTGAGAATTTTCTAGACCACTTGGCCCCAGAAAAGCTGAGAATTCAAAGAGACAGGGACTGGAGGTCACTTTCTGAGTCACCGGGAGAGCTAACATTAAGAGCCGATTTCTTGCCCATGGCTTGCTTGAGGTAATCAAAGGAAAATACTTGGAGAATGAGGACATGTATGACATGCTTATCAAATATGCAGATGATTAAAGACTGAATGCTAACTTAACTCTGTGTTTAGGTAAGTTGTGCAAACTCCTTGGGCATTTACAAATGTTTTGGAGAAACAAGATAGTTGTTCTAACCTTTTTTTTTTTTTTTCAAAGCCAGAGATGGAACACAAGACCACTCACATGTTGTGTAAGCATGCTACCCCTGAGCTACAATCCCACCACAAGGCAGCTGATCAAAACCAGGTTTTTCCAATTTCGTTTCTTCTTTTACTCCTTTTTGCTTTTTTTCCTCTTTCTTATAAGTAAGTCTTAATGTTGCAAACATTTGTTCAAAAGAACACTTTTGGTGTTATAAACTTAGCTGATAAAAGTTTAGCTGCATACAATCCCATGTACTGCTTGTTGGCTCTCACCTCTTCTACTGGGTTCCTGGATGCAGCCTAAGAATCAACAGATCAGGCAATCTAAAAACTTCTTCCTGTTTGCAAAGCCACTGTTGATTGTAAGAATTAGCTCTTTGAACCACCTATAGTAGGCTGTCACACGACAGCCTTAGAATGACTAGGGATATGGCTTCATAGAAGTCCTTGCCTTTAACGCTTAGCATTGACCAAACAAATAAAAACCTACACAAGACCAACAAAAAATCCCAACCAACCAGAATAAAACAAACAACAGCAAACATAGAACCCAAACCAACCAAGCCTCAGAGTTGGAGATCTGGGTGGATCCTGCTCCATAGACTAATTACTTATGTCACTTACAGTTGCTTCATCCCTCTGTTACCTTATGTATAAAAATGGAGGAAGTAACCTTTGTCAGGCAAGAACGTTTTGCAAGCTGTAGAAGACTAGATGAATGTACAGTATCATTAGCATTCTCTCCTGTGCTCCTTGTCCTTCGCTGCGAAGAGATGGCTTTATCTTTAGAATGACTCAGAGTAACAAGTGGGTTGAACTACTCTTTGGCAAGCTTGTTTGGACTTAGAGGTGATACTTATCACATTTGGACTTCATCTTTCCTGTGAGACAGGGTAGACGGCATGGGCTATTAACATAAGTGATTAAACTATGGAAACACCATTTAAAGGGAAGAACTGTCCCCCATAATGTGGCCTTAGTAATGACCCAGCCATAATCTCTTCTCCAGAAAGCCCAGTCTTAATAATAACTATTGTTATTATTGGGTGCACATTAAATGCTAGATACTCTTTTTTATATGGTCTATCTCAACATCACAAAGGCTATCTGCAATGATGTTATTTATATTTTATAGTGAGAAATGACCTAAAGAAGTAGAGTGAGTTTTCTTTTATTCTTTTTTAGGGGATAAGTAATTTGCTGGTGTACTTACCATGGTCCCTGAAAGAGCCTGAGCTCTAAATTCAAACCTCCGAACTAGTTAGATCTGTATCTCCCAGCGGAAGGAAATTCTTTTCCTCCAACACATTGCGAGGGCACTATGCCCCATTCTTCATCATCGTCAGTCTCATCCCTCCATTTTTATTTCTTCCTCCATTTAAAAACACTTCACTAATCTTCATAAAACTCAGAAGGAGAAAGCGTGGGTTACTCAGGGATCCTTCCTCCCCCTAACCCTCCTCCTTTGCCTTCCATCAATAGTCTCCACTCAAGGGATCTCAGGGGACAGAGCAGTCTCTTCCTTTGGGGAGCGAGTCCTGTAACTAATACATCTCTGTCAGGAAGATTTTCCTCCTCTGCTTGTCTCCATCTTCGGTTTTGCATGGTTTTGCATTTGGCCCTTCTTTCTATTGGCTGACTGCTCCAGCTCTTCAGATCACGCTGCCCAGGCTCTCGGCAGTGCTCCTGCCGAGCTGCCGCAGCCACAGTAACATTCTTATTAGCATCTGGAAGATGCTTTCCACAGTGGACCATGGAAACCCTGGGCTGGGCTGAGCTCTAAATGGATAGTGAGAGAGCAGTCGGGGGGGAGGAGAGATGTGTGCACTAATCTTGAAACCTGCTTAGTCAGCAAATGACGGACTCTGGCTTGAACACTTCTCTTAGTTGCCCTTCCAATAGCAGCAGAGGTGTTTGCTGTCCAGCTTGGGGCGTTTCATTCAATTCATTTCGTTCAAGGCCGAGCTCTAACATCAGTGCCCAGGTCAAAGAAATAGTTGGAAGGTGCTGTGCCGCTGCAAGAGAAGACAGAACAGTAAAAAAGAGAGCAAGCAGTCTCTGGGATATGAAACACTTAATTTCTACCCTTATCTCACTTTTTAGCACGGCTATATGCCTTTGGTAAGTTTTAAATATCCCAATGTTCATCTTACTCACTGTGATGTGGAGAAATAACACTTACCATGGGAATTTCTGTACAAATTAAAGGCACTGGCCAGATGCACTCCACCCATAAGAAGGACTAGTTTTTGATGTTCCAAATCAACCCCCCACAACTCATTTTCTCCTAACCATGTGTCTCTAGACAGCTTGTCCTTTCCTCTTACTCCTTTCATCTTATGGTGCTACAAACCGTCCCAGTGCCTTC
This sequence comes from Mus musculus, assembly GCF_000001635.26. Lineage (NCBI taxonomy): Eukaryota > Metazoa > Chordata > Mammalia > Rodentia > Muridae > Mus > Mus musculus. The sequence continues at coordinate 90,100,025 of NC_000073.6, forward strand.
TCAAACTCTAGATCTGTATCAGCAGCTGCTGCTGCTCCCGTTTCCCACTGCCTAGAAAGCAAAGCTGCGTTTTAGCTTTAAGATCTACATCAACATTGATTTTGCCCTCCAGTGCTCACTTCGAGATGAACTTAGCATTGGCATGCTGAAATAAATGTGGATACTAATCTACTTTCTATTTTTTATAGCCTCTTATACAAATGTTGACAATTTCTGACCTGAATCATCTGCATGGGTCTGGTGATAAGCGCTTCATATAGAAACAAACCCCAAATTGAGCAAAACATTTCATTGAAATGCATCTCAGGTTTTTGCACGCAACCATTATCAGGGCACTGCTTGCTTGTCTCTTAGTTGACATCTATTCATTTAACAAATATGCATTGACAATCCATTTTACAATGGCCTTGGATGAACTGGGATGCACTGGTCAACAAGGCAGTCATGGGGTCACTGGAACAAATTCTCATTCTCATGTAGCTTACACTGTAGTGAGAAAAACAATAAACAGGCAAACATGTAGACAAAGAAAATAAATTCAAACAATGTCTTCAGTAGGAAAAAAAAACAGAGCTCCTTAATACTGACTAGAGAGAGTCTTTTGTTTATTTTTATATTTATTTTAATTTGCAAATAAAATCTGCATTTTTTTGAAGTCTAATGATCAGTGGAAGAAGAGGAAGGCTCCTCCAAGAAGCTGCTAATGAGCCAAGATGTGAACCATGGAGCGACAACCCTAAGGGCAATCCTTTTAAGGAGAGGGAGTAGCAGTCCAAAGGTTCTGGTGTGAAGGAGCTTCGGCAGGAAAAGAACACAACATGGCTGAGTCCACCTAAGCTAGAAAGTGAGACTGCAGAGATAGCCAGACGGAGATCATATAAAGTTTTATTGGGTATGGCAAAACTTGTTCTAATTATAGTGAGAGACTATGGACAGAGTTGGAGTGAGCAAGGAAGAGATTAGGACTTGGTGTGTGCATCATGCACAGATCCCTGTGCATGGTCATGTTTGTGTGAGTGCAGGTATGTGTGTGAGTCAGAGATCAGCCTCAGCAGCTATACAAGGTCTTGTACTGGGACCTGGAGATTCCAAATTAGGCCAGGCTTAGATATCCAGGAAACCCTAGGGATTTTTTTTCCATCTCTGCTTTCCTAGCTTTGGAGATTACAAACACACAGTGTACCCAGTTTTTATAGGTGCTAGGAATTAAACTTGGGACATCATATTGTACTCTACTACCTTCCTAGATCCCCATTTTTGTCTTTAAAAGATAGTGATTGAGCTGATGAGCTGGTGAACTGGCTCAGAGCTGGTAAAGGTGCTCTCTACCAAACCTCATGACATTAGTTCCACATGGTAAAAGGAAAAAACTGACGGACTCCCACTAACTGTCCTGTTATCTGAATAAACACAGTGTGGCACATGTAAGCCCCCACCCCACGTGCATGTACACACAACATAAGTTAATAAAGACAGTTTGCAGGGTGTGATACAAGTTCTTATTTTGTGGACCAGGCTGGCCTTGAAGTCACAGAGATCTGTCTGTCTCTGCCTCTTGACTGCTAAGTTTAGAGGTGTGAGCCACCATGAGTGGCAAGTACATGCAAAAAAGACTGTATCTTTAGATGGAGCATGGAAGCACGTGGAAACTCGTTTTTGTAGAAGTCCAGGTGAGTGACAGGTGAGTGGCTTTGGCGTATGTGATGATGATGGTGCTGATGCTGGAATTCACAATTTATTTTGGAAGGGCTGGTGATCAATTGGATTTGGGGAACCAAACAGATTGGAAGCCAGAATGAGTTTTCTTGTGACTATTTTAATGTAAATGTCCGTGGGTAAGTGACGCCATTTACAGAGATAAGAAAGGATTACAGGATTAAGACATGTTTAAGGGGTTTGATGCCTGTTTTGGTTGTGCTACCCATACAAACCTATGAAAGCCCCACATCAAGTTATAAAAGGCCGAGTTGCTTGTCTATTTCGGGGCCCTGCTACTCTTGCTCATGCTGTGCAGCCCAGTAGTTGGCTAAATAAGGGATCTGTAAGAAAAGGAAGCAGACATAGTTGCCAACTGAAATGCCTTTGTAATCATGTGTGACATTTCCTGAGAGCTAAATCCTAGACTGGAGCCCACCGTGGGCATTCCTTGGACATCTACATTACACATTACGATGTGTCTAGACACTTGTGGCTTACAGAGGAAGCAATTTCTCAGAACAGTTACATTTGTCTACAAAACACTTCCAAACTACATATTTCTATCTGTAGATCCACTTGACATAAATAGATAGTATGAAAGGCTGGAAATCTAGATGGAAAACGTTTCTCAGATGTAGACACATTTCAGATGCAAGTTCACAGATTTATAGCCCTTAGATGGAGACGACCTAAAAACAATTGATTTAGCAAGAACACAAATGCCTAAAATTATAGCAGTGTGGGGAAGGGGTTTTCTACTCAGAAAAAAATGGCCTTTCCTTCCCATCTGCAGCATTCTTCTCTGTGTATTTGTTTCCTCAAAAGCTGTTAAATATGGATGAAATTTATTAGAATAAATTTGCATATATATGTATATGTATGTGTGTGTATATATATATATATATATATATATATATATATAAACTTGCTTTCAAGTGTAAGTGACCTGGATATTTAGACAACAAAACGTTCAATAGAAAGACTTAACAGAAAGCGTAGTCATAAAAGATTTATTAAGGGCTGGAGGAATGGCTCAGCAGGTAAAAGCAGTGACTGCTCTTCCAGAGGTTCAGAGTTCAATTCTCAGCAACCACGTGGTGGCTCACAACCATCTGTAGTGGGATCTGATTGCCCTCTTCTGGTGTGTCTGAAGATAGTGACAGTGTACTCATATACATATAATAGATAAATAAATCTTTTTAAAATATTTATTAAATATGTATTTAAAATATATAATTAAATATTAGAAACTGGGCATAGAAGTACATGCCTATAATCCCTGAATTCTAAGAGTAGAGGCAGGAGAACGGAGAGTTTGAGTTTACCTTGAACCAAGCTATACCAAGCCAATATCAGATACATAGTGAGAACTTGCCTGAGTAAATAAATGAATTAAAGTCTAAAATTCATAGAGGATTATGTTAAATATGAAGCTTGAAGCTGGGCATGGTGGTTCATGCCTGGAATCTCAACATTCAAGGAGCTGAGACAGCAAAATCATGAGTTCCAAGCTAGCCTGGGCTACAATTCAAGGTCAGTCTAAATTAACTAGTAAAACCAATCCTTAAAGGTGGGGTATGATAGTACATGCCCTTAATCCCAGAACTCGAGAGGCAGAGGTAGGTGAATCTCTGTGAGTTCTAGGCCAGCCTTACTGACAAAATAGGTTCCAGGTCAGCCAGGGCTACATAGTGAGACTGTCTCAAAAGAAACAAAAAGGCAAAAGAGAAAAAGCTAGTTGTGTCTGTAAGAAAAATAATATTCTTCTGAGTTCAAATTGCTATCTTTGAAGAAGTAATTTCATTTTTTTGAAAACAAGTTTAATGAGATTTATTTTCTTTTTTGAGGCAAGGTCTCACTGTATATTCTTTTTTTTTTTTTAATTAGGTATTGTCCTCGTTTACATTTCCAATGCTATCCCAAAAGTCCCCCATACCCACCTCCCCACTCCCCTACCCACCCACTCCCCCTTTTTGGCCCTGGCGTTCCCCTGTACTGGGGCATATAAAGTTTGCAAGTCCAAAGGGCCTCTCTTTCCAGTGATGGCTGACTAGGCCATCTTTTGATACATATGCAGCTAGAGACAAGAGCTCCGGGGTACTGCTTAGTTCATAATGTTGTTCCACCTATAGGGTTGCAGTTCCCTTTAGCTCCTTGGGTACTTTCTCTAGCTCCTCCATTGGGGGCCGTGTGACCCATCCAATAGCTGACCGTGAGCATCCACTTCTGTGTTTGCTAGGCCCCGGCATAGTCTCACAAGAGACAGCTATATCTGGGTCCTTACAGCAAAATCTTGCTAGTGTATGCAATGGTGTCAGCGTTTGGAAGCTGATTATGGGATGGATCCCTGGATATGGCAATCACTCAATGGTCCATCCTTTCGTCACAGCTCCAAATTTTGTCTCTGTAACTCCTTCCATGGGTGTTTTGTTCCCATTTCTAGGAAAGGGCAAAGTGTCCACACTTTGGTCTTCACTCTTTTTGAGTTTCATGCGTTTAGCAAATTGTATCTTATATCTTGTGTATCCTAAGTTTCTGGGCTAATATCCACTTATCAGTGAGTACATATTGTGCGAGTTCTTTGTGATTGGGTTACCTCACTCAGGATGATGCCCTCCAGGTCCATCCATTTGCCTAGGAATTTCATAAATTCATTCTTTTTAATAGCTGAGTAGTACTGCATTGTGTAAATGTACCACATTTTCTGTATCCATTCCTCTGTTGAGGGGCATCTGGGTTCTTTCCAGCTTCTGGCTATTATAAACAAGGCTGCTATGAACATAGTGGACTCACTGTATATTCTTGACTGGCCTAGAACTCACCATGTAGACCAGGCTGGCCTCATACTATAGAGATCTGCCTATGTCTGCCACCCAAGTGCTGGGTTCAAAACCCTGTGCCACCACACCAGCCTCACTCTTTTGTTTATAAAAATTCCATGTGGTAACCATGGCTAAAGCCTGCCTCTTCTATATGAAGCCTTTGGTGCAGGTTTAACAGAATGCTCTGCGAATTTCTGATCAGGAGATTCTGATCTGATTCTTTCCAGAGGTTGGAGATCAGGTGAGCTAGAGGTCTTGGAGATGGCATCAAAGGTGGCCTTATTGGAGTCACCCATGTGATTGTGCTGTCCCTGGCTGAAGTGTAGCTATCATCTACAGCAGCAGTGCCCCCGTAGATAGGGAAGGAGCACACAGCATAGGCCAGTGATTTCTCAGTACAGAACAATGTGGGGGGGCTTGCTGATCTTCTTCCTCCAGTAGCATTTCTGCCTTGAGACAATAGAGATGTTGATCAAGATGGTGGCCCTCAGATGGCACGGGCTACCCGATTAACATCCAGAGAGTCAACAAATGCCTTGAACCTGGGCTCTTCATCATTGTGAATCATGTTCTGAACTGACATGATAGTTAAAACTTCATTCTCAGTGATACCTCCAGAGAAATAATCTCAGACTCCTCGATGGGTAGGGAAAACACATCTCCTGCAGAGACTCAATCTGACGCATTGATCAGCCAGCCCTATTCACTGAATACTGAACTCACTGGGGATGCTATTCACTGAATTCAGCTTTGCCTTTACCGCCTCTGTCTGGCCCAGGCAGATTGTTCTAAACCTTGTGCCGCTCTCACTGCACCTAAGTCATCTGCCATCCAGTGTCTTCTCAAGGGAGTTTTCTATTTTTAACCAAAAGAAAGTTCTTCCCAACAAAATAACGTCTACCTCGACACTAGCAGAAAAATTAATTACAACCTTTCATCTAGTTTGTGACCATCTTTAGAATATTTTTTATGACTTTTCATTTCTCACTTGGAGTATTTTATCATCAACCTACCTGTTTAACTTATTTTATCTATTCATTAATCTTTTGTGAAAAGCTGAAATGTATCTGCTGAAATTCTGCCTCCTCAGCATTGCCACCCCTTCCCCATTATTTCTGAGAGGCAAGATTTGGCAACATAGAGAAGAAAATAAAGAGTGCAGTACAATGAGCCACCAAGATGCTCTATGGGAGGCAGCACAAACTCGACAGTATGAATTCAATCCCCGTGTTCCACTATGAAGGAGGAGAACCAGATTCTGAAGGTTGTGCTCTGACCATACATGCACTGTGGTACTTAAGCGCATGTGCAAACACACACACACACTCTCTCTCTCTCTCTCTCTCTCTCTCTCTCTCTCTCTCTCTCACGTTTTTATTGCCATGACAAAACATCATGTCCAAAATGACTTACAAAAGAAAGCGTTTAATTTGGGGTTCACTGTTCCAGATGAGTAGAGTCTATGACCATCATGGAAGGAGCATGGCATAAGGCAAGCAGGCAGGCAGGCATTGTACTGAAGTAGCTGAGAGCTTATATCACAAGCATGAGGCAGAGTGTGAGTAAGCAAACTGGGTTTTTGAAACCTAAAGCACACACCCAGGGACAAATTCCTTCCTCAAGGCCATACCTCCTAAACCTTCCCTGACAACTCTATCAACTTCAACCCAAGCATTTAAATACATAAGCCTATGAGGGCCATCTCCATTCAAATCACCACACACACTAATAAAATGTGTATTTTATGTATTTTTTTCCTTCTAGGCAGGGTATTGCTACATATCTTTGGCTGTACTGGAACTCACTGGAACTAGGTTGAATAAATGTTTTTTAATTTAATTAAAGAACCACACCATCAGCAACAGTACACTGAGCATAGCCTTTGGAGGCATGTGATTGGGATCCATTAAACTTTCCTCATAGCCCAGCTATTCAACAATTCAGACTTTGCTATTATTTCTCAAGCTTTCTTAAAGAGACCCTCCCTCCCTCCCTTCCTTCCTTCTATCCTTCCTTCCTTCCTTCCTCCCTCCCTCCCTCCCTTCTTTCCTTTTTTCCTTCTTTCCTTCTTCCTTCTTTCTTCCCTCCCTCCCTCCCTCCCTCCCTCCCTCCCTCCCTCCCTCCCTCCCTCCCTCCCTCCCTCCCTCCCTTCTTTCTTTCTTTCTTTCTTTCTTTCTTTCTTTCTTTCTTTCTTTCTTTCTTTCTTTCTTTCTCTCTTTCTCTCTTTCTCTCTTTCTCTCTTTCAAGAGGGTTTCTTTGTGTAGACCAGACTGGCCTCAAACTCAGAGATTCACCTGCCTCTGCCTCCCAAGTGCTGGGATTAAAGGCGTGTGCCACCACCACGAAGATAGATAGTTCTTATGTAATTCTTTAAAAATTGTTTCTCTGCGTGTTCTTCAGACAAGCTAAATCAGAAAGGTTTAAAGGTCAAGGAAGTTAATTTTTAATAAACATTTCTTGTGATTTATATGATCACAAAGTTGTGAAGACAGTAATACAGGTCATCAATACTATGATACTCTGTAAGTAAAAATCATAATGGCGTGCAGTATCTTCATAACTTAATTTTAGTATACATAGGTTTGTTATGATCTTAGACAAGCCAGTTGTGCTGATATATATTCATATATATGTATATATACGTATATATATATACACATATATATATTTAACTAGGCAAAGAATTTTATTAACCTTTTCCAAACTTTATTCCCAGGCTTCTTCAGCTTAATTTGCTGCAAAGAATGAATTAAGTATAAGTGAAAACTGGAAAGAGCTGCAGTGTCCAGGGGGCTTGGGCTTAAAAATATTAGAGATCTAGATTTTATCAGATCCATAATAAACCAAAAAAAAATTTTTAAAGCAGTCATGATATAAAGTAGCAGCTCCTGTAACTTCTGCAAGTATCACCTTCTTCAGAAGTTGCTTCAGTTCAGTTTGCCTCATTCTCAGAAGCCTCATCAAAGTTTTCCCCCAGACCTGGAACTTCATCCTCCTCCTCCTGTCCAGTTGTAGCAAGTGGTGCTTTTCGGTCCACAGATTGTTTGGGCAGAGCTTTAGCCCGGCTCCTTAAACAAGTCAGACCGTCTGCATCAAGCTGGTTTAGGAAGCTGGGAAGCATTGTTGTCCGCTGCTTCGTCTCAGCGTGGCCTGTAATGGTGAAGGTGTTTGCTGCCAGAGACGCCTGAACTTTAGGATTGTTAAGATGGATCTCTGTTCCTTGGTTTGTAAACATGTTCACTTCTTCAGTACCAGTGATATTGTTTACTCCTAACTTCTCTAAGGAGAACTGCAGTTTCTTACCGTCTGCTGTGGCTGTTCTCTGAACCACCTTCTTCTTTCTACGAGCAGTTCCTTTCCCACCAATGCGCACTTGTGCCTGCAGTTTGGCGAGTTTTTCCTGGTTCATGATCGGTTCTTTCATCTTGTCGGAGTGGAAAAGGGGCCGCGCAGGGAACTAAGGTTCAAGCTCAGGGGGTCTCGGCTGACCAGCTGAGATAAGGAACACACACGTGGGGACGCAAGATGGCAGCTAGAGGGAGCGCTGATTTATAATTTGTCACTTTAACACAAGCCAGGGACATCTGGGAATGAAAGGTCCAGCTTTAGCTTGGAGAGGGGTTTCTGAGGAAGGGGTGTTTGGGAGCAGCAGAAGAAATGACTCAAAGTCACTCATAGAAACAAGCTGACAGTCATGTTCTGCTGAGACAGCTCTCTGCTAGAGACAGCTCTTCAGTTGCTAGAAAAAAATTCTAAAAGCTCTCTGGATAGCTCATAGGTTTTCCGGGGCCGGGGGGTGGGGGTGGGGGCAAGAAAACTTGTTAGAAAAAATTCTTTGATTTTCTGACAAAAGTCAGAAAGCCTGACAAATTCTTAAATAGAAATTATATATATATATATATATATATATATATATATATATACACACACACACACACACACACACACACACACACACACACACAGCTATTTCTTGCATACCCAAAACCCAGTCTTTTATTTACATATCAGTCCAATCATTTAACCAGGTTGCCTTTTGATCATCCCATGAATCATCATTACCACTTGACTCTTAAAAGAAGATAGCAAGTACATATTTTTTAAAAAACATGGCAAATGAATTCAGAGATCCGCCTGGCTTTGTAAGCACAAACAATAAGTTTATCTGGGTGGAATCTTGCCCTGTAATCACCACTTCCTAAAACTCCTTCCTTAATATCTTTCTGACAAGCTGGTTCATAGTGCAGTTGCCTCTGATCTTTTAGGTCCATGAAGCCCCTCATATAATTCATATTGCATCATTATATTTTGCATAGTTGAGAAATCTTGTTTATATATTTTTGAACTCATGTTTTCAGAGTTCTTTCCCACAGCCTTAAGGGCTGTTCTGATGGTCTCAGCATCACAGAAACACATTCTTGCTTCCTGGAGTCATGTTGTTCCTAATTATCATGGCGTCATTATCCTTAACAGGGAGAACATTCCCTGAAAGAGGAACATGAAACTATGCATGCTATTATACAAACACGCCTCATGCTTAGCAACTGTCAACACTTGTGGAGGCCCATACCCTGCTAGTTCTGCTTCGGGGGTGGGAATTTTGTCCTGCTGTCCCTTCTGCATGGGCATTCAGGACTTCGAATAGGAAGACAGAATCTCTGCTGTAAAAATTACTCCATCAGATTGGCCTGTTGGCAAGTCTGTGGGGGAATTTTCCTAATTAATGATTGATATGGGAGGCCCCAGCCCACTGTGGGCAATACTACCCTGGGCAGATAGTCCTGAGTTATATCAGATATCAGGCTAAGCAAGCTGAGTGTGGGTGGAAGCCTGTAAACAACGTTGTTGTGTGACTTTGAAGGGGTCCTTCAGGTGTCATATAGGGAAGTGAACCATGTGAAAAGGAAAGATAAGGATAAAAACCCAGTGCAAATTGACTTCATCAACCTGGATCAGACTTCAGGGAGGCTAATAACAAGCTGTTTATTCCCAATGTATTTAAGCCCAGTATAATGTGGAAAAAAAATTTCTTGATGTAATAAAATCCTCATTGCACAAGGAAGCATAATTACACTGAAACTCAACTAAGGGTACATGTCATTTCTTCCAAGAAGATGGGTCCTAGAGATGCACCTAAAAGCCTAAGGACCCAAGGTCTGGCATGATCTTGGTCATACAGATAGCAAGGTCATTTAGGCTATTAGCCACCCATGATCTTGGTTTTGGGAGTTTTGGGGAGCCTCTGGCTATAACGGTCATTTATATTACTAGTCATCTCTGATCCTGGTTGTAGGAGCTTGTTATGGCCTGGCCCAACAGACAATGCAGATCACCAGACTGTTAATCACTTCCAGTTCTCAGCTTTCTGGATGGAAGAACAGGTTTTTCCATCTTTCTCACCGGAAAGACAATCCTGTGTGCTTAATAGTCTTGGTTTGTCTGGAGATCTTTGGCCATAAGGACCTTCCTGTTATGCTCTCAACATGGCTTCTGCTTCTTGTGCCCCCAGGTTCCTGCCCTGTTAGAGTTCCCTGACTTCCTTGATGATGAATTGTAAGCTATAAGGTGAATAAACCCCTTCCTCCACAAGTTGATGTTGGTCATGGTCTTTATCACAGTAATAGAAACCTAAGTAAGACAACAGTAGAATATTTTAATTGGAATTCATACTAATCTTTTTTCTGTAGGTTTTATTAAAATGTCAAGTTTAATTCTGATTAGTGAATAAGAACTCTTTGGGAGCATTAACTGGCTTAGTATCAGCAGAATAAGGGCATCAAGTATTGTAAACATTTTAGTAATGTACAGTGCTACATACATGTTTATTATAATAATTATTAGGCATAATAATTATAGCTATAATGGTATAACCTTCAAGATCTGACTTGTGTGTTAACTAGCACACTGCATTTTAGTATACTGCTAGAGAATTTTTCTGAGCTTCATGGAAACAAAGCCTAAATATTATGTAAAAACAGCACAAAAATCTATTCTTGGTTGAATCCAAATTGTGATTTCTTTTCTCAGATTGACTTTTACCTGATTGAATGTTTTAGGTCATATTTTATGTTCTTGCAGATCTTGGTGCTTTTTCAGGTATCCAGACATGTATTTTGTGTTTAATGTCAGGATGACAATGTCAATGGTTGTAATGTACTTAGTACATAGTGTGTGGTAGGACCTTGAAGGAATGAGGAGTATATGAGACTTAAGAAAGGTAGATATATGCCGGGTGTGGTGGCACACGCCTTTAATCTCAGCACTTGGAAGGCAGAGGCAGGTGGATTTCTGAGTTCGAGGCCAGCCTGGTCTACAGAGTGAGTTCCAGGACAGTCAAGGCTACACAGAGAAACCCTGTCTCGAAAAATTAAAAAAAAAAAAAAAAGGTAGCTATATCTGTGGAACACCCACGGTTCTCTTCAAATGAATGACTACCATGAGGAATTTACTGGGCTCCTTAAAGGAACCATCGACTGTTCCAGTGGCTTGCACACAACTGACATTGAGTTCACTTGTTTTCAACTTTGCCTCTGAGCCCTGCAGTCAGCTGGCAGGGTGGCAATAGTGGGGGATGAATAGACACATTTCTGTTTAGAAGAGCTAAGCAAGTTAGGTGTGATGGATGAGGCTTATGGCCCCAGTAGTGAGGAGGCTGAGGCAGGAGGACCACCTACTATAGACTGAGCATGAGCTTTGAAGCAAGATTAGAGCCAATTGTTTTCTAATTCTGTTATAAATCTTTTATTTGGGGGGATGGATAAATGCATAAAAATGTTTTCGATAATAAAGTGTAAAATCAAATGTGCAGCTCTATAGCTTACATTCTGAATGGTTATTCTAGCTGTATAGAAGTTCATTGAGATTTATAGAGTTTGAGTCTGGTTTAAGTTTGGTGTATGATTTTCTTATTTGCAAGTTCTTTTTATTTGATTTATTTATTTATTTTTATTTTTATTTTTTTGAGACAGGGTTTCTCTGTATAGCCCTGGCTGTCCTGGAACTCACTTGTAGACCAGGCTGGCATCAAACTCAGAAATCCACTTGCCTCTGCCTCCCAAGTGCTGGGATTAAAGGCATGTGCCACCACTGCCAAGCTTGGTAGAACTTTCAATTCATAATTTCCTATTATTCTAAGAAGTCTTTCTACTAGGCAATGGTGGTGCATGCCTTTAATTCCAGGATTAGGAGGGCAAAAACAGGCAGATCTCTGGATTCAAGGCTAGCCTGGTATACAAAACAAGATCTAGGACAGTCAGGTACACAGAGAAATGCTGTGCAAAACAACAACCACAACTACAACAACAACAACAAAAAGTTGTCTCTCTAAGGAATGCTAAAAATTCTTCATAAGGATGTCCTTTCATGTAAGGATAGAATCTCCTGGATTACTCAATTGTCTTCAAGAAATTAGGGCGAGTACCTGTACACCCCAAACACCTAGGTGACATCAATACTTTTCTGGATATACCAACAAAGAATTCTCACTGCTTAGTTTTCAATAAGAATACCATGAATATTAAGTACTATGAGTTTTAAATGCTTTTTAATATGAGAGGCACTGCATGGTGGTTGGAAAGTCACTGGCTTGGAAACTTGGAACACAGAGTTGGAGTCCTGGTTTACAAAAGTCTAATAGCAATTATTGTCTTAGTCTTCTAGTGTTTGGAAAGGAATCATACTTTAGTTCTCTTTGGGTGCCTACAACCTGACACCCATTTTATACTCAGTTTATGCATATTTAATCAGCTCTCAATTTGAGGCAGCTTGCAATCTTTCCAGACTTCACGTTTTTCCTTATAAAACAGAGTAGTTATCTTCTGCTGTCATTTCCAGCTCTGACACTCTGACTGCATGATCTATATATCCTGAAGCCAGCTTCCCTAAGCAATCTGTCTTGTCTGGGTCATTGAGAAATGGCATAGCATTCTTGCTTTCTTGTAAGGAGCGTCTTCATTTCTGAGTCATTCTTACTGAAAGCACTTCCAAAGAGCCTGGAGCAGTACTGTATATTTAGTGGAGAACAAGTTAAAGAATTACCCATCCAATATTTGCAGAATATTTCAGAATTCCCTACTCTATAAAAGCTGCTAAGTATTCCACATAGTTTCTTATTTAAAAAAAAAAACCTTATTTTTTTTGGGGGGGGGGATATCCCCTTGGAGACAGGTGTGAGAGGAATAGGATGAAGAACTGTGGGAGGGCAGATGGGGAGGGGGGCAAAGACTGGTCTGTAAAAAAAAAATAACAGTAATAAAACATTAAAAAAATAAACCTAACAAACCAAATTTAAAAAATAGAGAGTGAGAAACTATGGGAATTTTTAAAAAAGGATTATATCCAAAGTGATTCTATTAAATCAACTATTTATGCACACACACACACACACACACACACACACACACACACACCTTATTTTCATTTTATGTGTTCAGATGTTTTGCCTGATGTATGTCTGTGTACCAAATCTGTGCCTGGTACCTGAGGAGGCCAGAAAAGGTTATTGGATCTTCTGTAACTGGAATTGTTTGGAACTGGAGTTGTGAGCCACCATGTGGGTGCTGAGAATTGAACCCTGGTCTTCTGGCAGAGCAGCAAGAGCACTGAGCACTTTTTCTAGCCCTTGTGGAGTTTCTTAGGGATATCTTAGGGATATCTTTCATCTCAAGGAATCTGTTATCAGTCTGTTTAAACAGACTTTGCTACACGTCAACAAATTTGTTTGATAAGAAGAATTTAGATGACTTGGTCAATCTTTGATTGCCTTTAAATCCTCGGGAGGTCTGTCCATTTGTAACACACTATCTTAGGACTACTATTTCAGTGATGAAACGCCATGAACAACAACAACAAAAAAAAAAAACCTTGGGGAGGAAACTTGGGGCTTACTTGTTTTACATTTCCACACAGCTGTCCATCATAAATGAAGTCAGCACAAGAACTCAAACAGGGAAGGAACCCGGAGGCAGGAGCAGATGCAGAGGCCATGGAGTGCTGTGCACTGGTTTTCCTACAACCTGATCTTATGGGAGAATTTTCTCAATTGAGGTCAATTTTCTCAATTGAGGTCAAATCTTCAATATGTCATGTTGACACAAAACTGGCCAGCAAGCGCACTGTAGCTTTTCTTTACCCATTCTTACATGAAAGAGCTTTGCTTGAAGAACAATGAAAGGATCAGAATGATGATGTCAACTTTTAAAGGCTAGAAGTGGTGGGAATTTGATGTTTGTTGTCAGAGGCCTCAGTAGTTGTGTAAAATGAGGAGAGTGGGTGAAAATTCTAATTAGATGGGAGTTGGAGTTCTTTTCCTGGAAAATTCAATCATTTTAACTAGTAACAAATACACCTTTGTTCTTACATGTTAATCGTACTGAGTAACTTTATTAAAAGTATTGGCCCTTGTCTTAATAATCTGCCCGAGACTAAATTAAAAAAATAATTGACTAATTTCTTTGGCAAAGATTTCACAGCAGCCTAAGATTGACTCTGTCATGTGGTTATTAGTAATCACTCTTATGTAAGTCTACAATGAAGAAGCAAGTGGGGAAAAAAGAAATACAAAATATATAGTTTAAGTCAGAAAGGAGCCTCTCCCTTCCCTGGGATCTGGGACTTTCTAGTGGCTGCCTTAGTTCCCCATTTCCCTCTACTACATGTTTCTATTCAATTTCCTGATCTTCTGTACTTCTTTCCTGTCCCTTCCAATACCTGCTTCTGCTCCCCTTTTCCCCCTCCCCCTCCTCTCTCCCTCCATGGTTCCTCTCTCCCTTTAGCTCCTGTAATTATTTTGTTCCCCATTCTATGTAGGATTGAAGCATCTACACTTTGGTCTTTCTTTTTTTTAAAGCCGCATATGGTTTGTGGATTATATCATGGGTATTCTGAGCTTTTGGGCTAAAATCCACTTATCAGTACATACCTTGTGTGTTCTTTTGTGTCTGAGTTACCTCACTCAGGATGATATTTTCTAGTTCCTTCCATTTGTCTAGGAATTTCATGAAATCATTGTTTTTAATGGATGAGTAGTACTCCATTGTGTAAATGTACCACAATTTTTGTATCCATTCTTCTGTTGAGAGACATCTGGGTTGTTCCCAGTTTCTGGCTATTATAAACGAGGCTGCTATAAACATAGTGGAGCATGTGTCCTTGTTGTATGTTGGAGCATCTTTTGGGTATATGCCCAGTAGTGGTGGTATATCTGGGTCTTCAGGTAGAACTCTGTCCAATTTTCTGAGGAAATGCCAGATTGATTTCCAAAGTAGTTTTACCAGCTTACAGTCCCACCAGCAATGGAGTGTTGTTCTTTCTCCACATCCTTGACAGCATCTGCTGTCGCCTGAGTTTTTGATCTTAGCCATTCTGACTGGTGTGAGGTGGAATCTCAAGGTCATTTTGATTAGCATTTGGCCATGCAAATCACTAAGGATGATGACTAAGGATGTTGAACATTTCTTTCTGTGCTTCTCAGCCATTCAAGATTCCTCAGTTGTGAAGTCTTTGTTTAGCTCTGTACCTGATTTTTAAATACGGTTATTTGGTTCTCTGGAGTCGAACTTCTTGAGTTCTTGCTATATGTTGGATATTAGCCTTCTATTGGATGTAGGGTGGGTAAAGATCTTTTCCCAATCTGTGGGTTGCCATTTTGTCTGACTGACAGTGTCTTTTGTCCTTACAGAAGCTTTTCAATTTTATGAGATCCCATTTGTCAAATGTTGATCTTAAAGCATTAGCCATTGGTGTTCTGTTCAGGAAAATTTCCCCTGGGCCAATGTGTGTCAGTCAATGGCTTTAGCCAAAATACCCAACAAAGAGGAGATACAAGCTGTAGAGACCACCTCCAATAGTTAGGCACAGCTCCCAGTTGAGGTATGGGGCCATCCACGAATCTCAAATTTTTAAACCCAGAAATGATCCTGTCCAAAGGAAAGAAAGGAACAAAAAAATAGAACAGAGACTGAAGGATAGGCCATCCAGAGACCACCTCACATAAGGATCCATCCCATCTTCAGACACCAACCTCCTACACTATTGCTGATGCCAAGAAGTGCTTGCTGACAGGAGCCTGATATGGTTGTTCCCTAAGAGGTTCTACCAGCACCTGACCAATACAAATGCAGATATTTACAGCCAACCATTGGACTGAGCCCGGGAGCCCTAATGGAAGAGCTAGGGGAAGGACTGAAGGAGCTGAAGGAGACTGCAACCCTGTAAGAAGAACAATAGCAACTAACTGGACCACCCAGAGCTCCCAGGGACTAAACCACCAATCAAAGAGTATACAGGGAGGGACCCAGGACTCCAGCTACATTTGTAGCAGAGGATGGTCTTATCTGACATCAATGGGAGGGGAGGGAGGCTTGATGCCCCAGTGTAGGGGGATGCTAGAGGGGTGAAGTGGGAGTGAGTGAATAAGCAAAGGGGATGGGGAGAAGGGGATGGGATGGGGAGTTGGTGGAGAGGTAACATTGAAGGGGGATATCATTTGAAATGTAAACAAATACAATGATTAATTTTTTAAAAAAAGAAGGAAAGGAGCAGCAGGAAATTTAATGTTGGAATCAAAGCTTGTGTTAAAAGAGATAAGATTGAAGAGAGAATGGTCATAAATGGAATAAAATAAGGGGTGCCCTCAGGGGATAACCCCACCCAGAGAAACCTCCAACTTAAGAAAAATAAAAACAGACCAAGGAGTTTTATGCTCCTAAAAAGCAACAGCAAAAAAAAAAAAAAAAAAAAAAAAAAAAAAAAAAAAAACTGCCATGGCTATGAGCCAAGGGTGCCAGGGTACACCCCAATTTTGTAGTTAACCTTGGCAGTGTTGTCCTTGTGAGTCTGGATTTACAAGTCATGAATAATATAAGAATAAAGGGGCTGTTTGAATATTCCTCCAAGACTAAGGGGAACCACTCAGGCCATGCATGCGGCAAGGAAATGCCTGCACGGAGGCCCTGAAACACCATCGGGTAAAGCTGTGAATGTGAAGCCTGGATTGCATTGGAGACCCCAAGATGTTAAAGTGCCAGAGCTGTGAAATATCTGCCAAAAAGAGCTGCATAGAAGGAACGGAACCAGCCCAAGAGAGAGATGTGTGATGCAAGCAACCAAGCGGGAAGGGCAGAGCCATCTATGCTCTTTAATATCAGACATGGAACTATATAATTGCTCTGCTGAGTTTCAGTCTTGCTTTGATCCAGTATTTCTTCATGCTGTTGTCCCCATTCCTCCCTTTGGAATGGCGATGTGTTTTCTGTGCCATTGTATGTTGGAAGAATGTGATCTGCTTTTTGATTTTGCAGGAAGTTTCAATTAACAAATTGCTCTGAGTCTCAGAGGAGACTGGACTTTTAAACGCCCGAGATTATGAAAGACTGGAAACTTTTGAGGTTGGACTAAATGCACTTTGCATTATGATATGGCCATGAGTCTCTGTGGCCAGGGAGTGGAATGTGGTGGTTTGAGTAAGGATGGCCCCCATAAGCCCATTTGCTTAAATACTTAGTTCCCAATTGATGAAATCCTTTGAAAAGGATTAGAGGCCTTGTTGGATGAGGTATGTCACTGGGGATAGACGTTGAGGTTTCAAAAGGCTTCTGGAATTCTAAGTGTTCGGTCTCAGTCTCATAGCTGTAGATCAAGTTGTGAACTCTCTAGTGTTCCTTTGCTTGGTCATTGCCTTAGGAGAATTTTATTGCTTGAAGAGACACCATGACCATGACAACTCTTTCTTATAAAGGAAAACCTTTAACTGGGACTGGCTTACATTCTCATCACGGTAGGAAACATGGCAGCATGCAGACAGACATGGTGCTAGAAGGAGCTGAGAGTATCTGGATCTGCACGCAGTAGGAAGATTATGCCCCACTGGATGTGGCTTGAGCTTCTGAGACCTCAAAACACACTTCCTCATGACACACCTCCTCCAACAAAGCCACACCTCTCCCAGGGCATGTCTACTAATAGTGCCCCTCCCTATGGGGGCCATTTTTTAAATTCAAACCACCACAGTCATCATGAATTTTAATCCTATGAAACTGTATGCCAAATTAAACACTTTTAAAAAACAAGTTGCCTTGGTTATGGTGTTTTATCACAGCAATAGAAAATTAACTAATAGAAAAGCCATAGCTTTACTGTCTAGACTACACTTCAAGTCTTTTGACCTTGAACCAGTACTTTTTGTATTATAGCATACTACAGATTAAGGACAAATGACAAAATATACATCAACATATCTTGGAGACCTGAGTTGTTAGTGGATAGGAGAGTCATATGCATTCTGGCACCTGTTGTGGGTTGCCCTGGTGCTGTTTGTATTTTGATGTTAATTCGGTTTCCTCAAGAGGGGCTGCTCCTCCACAAGGAATAGATCCTGTACTCGGGTGATCTCACTGAACCTTCTCTCCATTCTGACTGGCCAAATAAAGGCTGGAGCCGATGATTGAGCAGTGGAAAGAAAAGGAGGTCTCAGAGAGGAGGAGGAGGTAGAAGGAAGATGGATTCGAACCACATAGCCAGGAGAAGTTACAAGTAGCAAGGGGTCTCATAGCTGGGGAATGAATTAGTATAATGATAGATCTGCCCAATCTAGGCATATAGCTTATAAATATAATAACTGAGTTGTGTGTTTTTTTATACGGGCTTATTGGGATAAGACATTACTGCAACAGGCACCCAAGGATATGAATTGGCAACTCTGTACATTTCCTCCACTAATCCCACCAGTCCTGATCACTGTCTGAATAATGTACTTGTTCCACTGGGGAACATTTCTGCATACTCTTTCATGTTCTATTTTAGTAATATCAATTTGCTAATCGTGAAGACAAAATTACTATATTAGATCATAAAGAAAGCCTGCCTTTGGTTTTGTTGGTTTTGTTCCTATTGCTAGTTAAAAGGTTAAAAACCTTTTAGTATGCCTTATAAGATTGCACTTAGCCCAAACGCTTAATGTGTAAGAAAGCTTAAATATAGGCTTGTCTTGTATTAAAATAATGCAGTTTTAGTTAATGTAATAAATTAACCAGTTTGCAGTCTGAGGTTGAAAGTTACATTTGCTTTGTTGAACTCTTTGGTACTCTTAAGAAAGCACCCTAGGATCCTTTTTAAAATGCACAATCAATGAACGCTGTGAAATACAGAAAAAGTGTTTAACCTAATTTGATAGGAAAGAGCTCAAATTACCTAATTCTTCATTTTGGAAGAATATAAGCATAAAATTTGAGAAAATGTTACTACACTCATGAACTACAATAAATTCACAACGTTCTTATCCTCAAAGAAGTTGTCTCGATGTCGTTGGCTTCTAGAAGGCACAGAGAATTAGGAGAATTTGGCCTGAGTAGAAGAGGGAGATGATTAGTGAAATAAGTTCAGATTGTCCTCTTTTGCTTACCCCAGAGAATAAGCCATGAAAATCCTAATAGAGCTTCTACCTCCTGGGAATAGGTAGGTATCTAATAAGGAAGATAGACATTACATATAACCATGTTTTTGTGTGTGCGTGCTTGTGTGTATACGCCCAAAGATGAGAAAATTAGTGGTGTTCTTCAATTGCAGTTGACCTTGTTTGACAGGCTCTCTCATTGGCCTGGGTTCACCAAGTATCTTAATCTAGGTCACCAGAAGAACTCTGCCTGTCTCTGCCTCCAAAGAGCTAGGATTATAAGCACCACTAAGTACTGAGACTCCAACTTAGGTCCTTGTGCTTGCAAGGCAAGCCCTTCCTTCACCAACCGAGCTAACACTCCAGCCTCAGTAATCATGTTTTAAGATGTAAACTCATTTTTCTTTAATATAAATAGAATGAGTATTGTAGTTTACGGCCAGGAGACGGAAGTCACCAAAGATACAAACTATCTATTCAGTTGTTTTGCCATTCTCAGAATGTAGCTGTTACCTAATTTTCTCAGATCATTGTTTATACTTTAGTCATTATTAGGTAACACCAAATTCAGTTCACCCACCATTCATGCCAATTGAATAAGACTTTCCAGCCCAAATGAATGACAGAGATGCACAGAGTGCGATCATCGACCACATCACACTGCTATAATTGTTCTACTTTGCAGTGTGTGGTGCTGTGTGCTTGTAGTCCCAGATGCATGGGAGAGTAAGATGAGAAAGCCGTTTGATCCTAGTAATTTAGATCAGCCTGGCTGACAGAAAGGTCTTTTCTCAAGGGGAAATATCCTGTGGGTCTAGGGAGATAGAGCAGTGGTTGAAATGCTTGCCACACAACTATGAAGTCCTACGTTCAATGGAGTAATCTCAGCATTAGAGAGATAACAGAAGGAGCTCTGGACCTGTTGGCCAGCTAATCTAGTCAAATTGGTATGCTCCATGGTCAGTGCAAATTAAAGAATGAGACTGGATGACTCACAGTCGTCTTTCTGTGTTAAAATTTTAAACAAGTTTTCATATACTGTACATGAGCCACACTATCACCTCCTTTCTAAAACTTGTGTCAAGGACAGTTTCATGAATCCTAGCAGAATGTCTTCAACCAAACACGTTATTTGACTAACACACAGTAGTAATAGTTAATCTCATACTCCCTTATTATTACAGTTTTAGTATTTCAGACTGTCTTTCTGTTTTGTTCTCTCGAAAGCATAGACTGTCCTTTAGCACATCAATTGATATAATTTGATGTGCTGTATTTGACATCTTTTTTGGGTTCACATTTTTTCTCATGCCAATTTCTGCATTTTTCATTTCCCACAGAATCGGGACAAACTGTACATCCCCTGCAGTGACCAGGGAAGATTTGGCTAAATGTCAACTATGTTAATTGGTATAGAGAAAACAACGGCCTTATTTTTATCTGATTAAAAATCCCCACAAGCATTCCCTTATAAACTAAAGCCATGTCGGTGCAAAGTGACTTAATTATAAGTCTGGCAGATGTACCCTTCCTGCCCCTCCTTTACTGTAGCATATAGAAATGTTACTGTTTCCTGGCAACTTCCAGAATCGCAAATTTTAACTCTATTTTTGGAAGCTTATAATTTGGTACTCAAAACTTTTTTTTGAATTATCAATTAGAATAAAAATGAACTTATTTTAAAATATTTAAACAATTGATGTACTGATTAACATATAGAATTTTACATAAAAGGCAGGCTGAGAGCCTGGGGCTAATGGCTCAGTGTGTTAAGTGCTTGCTGTCCATGCTTGAGGACCGGAGTTCAGATCCCAAATACTCATATATGAAAACTAGGTGTGGCAGCCTGTGTCTTTAATCCCTGTGCTGGGGAGGCAGAGACAAGCGGACCCAGGGGCTTGTTGACTAGCCAATCTAGACACCCTATCTTAAAAAAAATAAGTGAAAGGGGAGGATATATATATATCAACCTCTGGCCTCACAGACACACACACACACACACACACACACACACACACACACACACACACACCACACCACACCAACCAGTCTGAGATACTTTATTCTACTGTTAAAAAGTCTACATCTTTTTTTAAAGCCCCAGGTTGAACAGGTTACATAATGTAATTGCTTCAGTTAATTTGGGTGTAGGAGGTGTAGGTGTAAAAGAGTAAAAGGTAATGAACTTTGATAAATTTATATGAGCAATAAGACGGTATCAGGTAAAACTTAGTTTGTACCAGAGTAGCTGTAGTCTCAGTGTTTGTTCAAAATTATATGCTGCCTCTTTAAGGTTGGGATTTCCCACGACTGTTCTGTCTTTAGCTTGCTCTCAGTTAACCTTCATAATTTCATGACTTCACCACTCATAGGCATGCTTGCGTTGTCTGACACACTAGTATCTTCAGTGGAAACCAAATGAGACTCCTTTGTTATCTCAGAGAGCTAGATCCATTTGGATGCCTGATAACCAATTAAATATCAGTATGCAAAGACTTCCAATTTCCATTTCAGCTTGGATGTACCATAGAAGTTACTACTTTATTGTAACAGATAGAATGCTAAATAAATGAGAAAAATCACTTAAGTAAAAGTTAAACAAATAAAAACGTCAACAACATATTTTGGATCAGTTAAAACAGTGAAGTCAGAGGGCAAATCAAGTAATAGTCTTCTATACAGAAACAGAAGAAACACAACCAAAAGAACGAATATACATTAAAAGGAGATTATCAGATTGGTTTCTATGAAATAGTTTGGGTAATCCAACGGTGGCTATGTTCACACTGCAGAGACTGAGAATCTGGTAGCTGCCCAATTTGTTGGGGGGGGGGAGGGGTGTCTCAGAAGTCGTAGCCTGGTACTGAAGGCCTGGGGGGTTCCAAGAGAACATCTGGAGTCTAGTATCAGTGGAGCAGAAGTAGCTAGACAGGCAGAACAGTGAGAATTTTCAGAGTAGGGAAACTATTCTGTGTACTATAAGATTCAGGTTATCATATACTCATCAAAATCTATAGAATGTGCACCACCAAGAGTGGAGCCTAATGCAAACTCTGCGTGTTGGGTAATAATGATATATCAGTGACATTTATTGTCAACATGCATATGTTGTCACAGTGGGGGAGGTTGTACAAGTGTGGGGGTACTTTTCCCCCATATAGGAAACCAGCGTTTCTTGCTCAAATTTTCTGTGAACCTAAAATGTCTTTAAAAAATCAATACAGTTTACTTGATGGGATAGACATGGGGAGCCAAAGAGGAGATGGAAAAGGGTAGGTATAATCTTCATATATTTTATTAGTGTATGAAATTACCAAAGAATTTGAAAACACGTTAATGATGGTCATGGTGGGTCACAGCTGTAATTCCAGCACTTAAGAAATACAGATAGGAATACTGTTAAAATGAGTTTCAGGCCAGCCTGGGCTATGGGGTGAGAGCCAGTGTTAATAATCTAAAAGGTAAATAAGTAAAGTTTTAATAGGTGATATTGCATGTCATGGGTGATACAAAACTGATGCATTTTGCAAATTATTAGTGTATGCTTCATTTCTTACCCTCTCTTCTTTCAGTCAATATTCTCTGCAGTCTAAAACAAGTATCATAGTGTTCTGATACACAATTAATCCAGATTTGTAGTGTTATTTGATAAGCTGCAATTGTACATTTTTTTCATGGTAGTCATCTTAACTTCTCTAAGTATCAGGCTTTCTTGTTCTTTTGGTTGGATGCTCATTTGTAAATCATCCAATGTAACATTGACTGTGCGGCATTTCTGACTGAGAAGCATACATCTGGTAACATGTTACATTATCTGTCTAGAGAGCAAGATGAAATAAGACCTTAAAAGGCATTTCAAAGCCATAACCCTATATTAAAAAGAAAGACAATAAAACTATGTGCTATAACCTATCTAAACCTTAAAAAAAAAAAGAAAGAAAGAAAAGAAAAGAAAAAGGAATCAAGGACATGTATATTTTCTCTTTTTAAAATCTGGGTAGCCATCATTTAACCTTACCAGAACCTGAAGGATTAGCCCCATGTCTAGCCAGTGTCAAGGTTACAGTCTCAGGAACACCCTGAGTTAAGGGCAACAGGGTCTATTAGCAAAGAAGGGGATTATTCCAGAGGAAGGGGATAAAATAGCCAAGATGATAGACAAGCAAGAGCAAGAGGCTAAGTATGCAAGAAGAATGTGATGCTCTGTGGGGTCTTGTTCCAACATTCTTCCATGGGAAGAACCCTCTTCATACAGTCATCACCAATAGTTCCCACTGGGCAGGTATCTATTCATATTATCTGAGTTCTCAACATGCCATATAAAGTCCTTAATATACTGGCAATATCCCTGAGGTCAACTCCTAAGATTCTATTTCTTCTTTTTCTTCTCTGGCCACACTAGTCTTCTATAATGTAAACAAGTTCAATTTGTTCTTAGCTGAAACTCTACTTATTTATTGTTCCCTTTATATGAAGTGATCATTCCTTCCCTTCCCCCAATACCTTTCCCTCTTTTGTACCCTTTTTTGCTCTTTCAGTTTTTGACAAAAACTCATTCTTTAGATGGCCTCAAACTCTTGGCAATATTCCTGCTTTTGCCTTCATGGTGGGGTTATAAGCTTGAGCCACCACAATGGGCATTCAAGTCAAGGATCACCTTAGGAAAGCTTCAAATTGGAGTCCTATTCTTCTATTTGTGTTTTAACAGATAGTATATATTTGTTGGACAACATAATGGGGTTCACTGATCCTTCTCTACACATACTGACCATGCTCACTGCTGACTACTGCTCCAATCCTCTCTGCATTTGTTTTGTAAGTGATGGACACTTGGCTGGGTATAGATGGAACCTTAGTGTACATTTTGATTTGTGCTTCTATGATGGCTAAGGATGTTAACACATTTATTTCAAATTTGTACTTTGAGAACTATGTGCTAAATTCATTTGCCAAGTTATTGATTGTACAATTTGTTACTAGTGTTTAACTAGTGATTCCTTATGTAGTCTAGATATTAATTCCACACTTGATGTACAGTTGACAAAGATCTCCCCATCTGTTAGTAATCTCTTTATTCTACTAATCAATGTAATGTGTGATGCAGAAGATTTTAAACGTGATGTGATGCCGCTGTCAATCTTGGTATTCTTTCTTGAGCAACTGAAGTACTTTTTGGTACTTGCCTGTAGGTACCTATGTGTTTTATGTGTTTTATTGCTGTGACAGAATAGCCGACAAAAGACCTTAAAGCAGGAGGGCTTTATTTGGGCTATAGTTTCATCTGCCACTGAGTCTATCACTGCAGGAACATGATGGCGACAGGAACTAGAGGCAGCTGGTCACATTGTATCCACAGTCAGGAAGCAGAGCCATGAACGCTGTTGCCATGCCCCCTTTCTGTTTTATTCAGGCAGAGACAGACCCCAGACCATGGAACCTGGCTCACATTTAGAATAGTCTTCCCCACTTCAATTAACCAATCCTAGAAACTCTTCACAGACGTGATCAGAGAATTATTTCCATGGTGATTTTAAATCTTGTCAAGTTGACAGTCAAGATTAAGTATCACAACTAGGAAAAAGCATAACCAAGGAAGACCTCTATAATAAAAACCTTTAAAGCAATGAAGAAAAAAAACTGAAGACACTAGAAGATAGATAAAAAACTCCCACGTTCTGAATTGGCAGAATTAATACTGTAAAAGCGATTCAATGAAATCTCCACCATAATTCACTGCATTATTCACAGGAAGAAGAAAAAGAAAAACCCTAAAAATCATATAAAGCACAAGGGATCCGAATAACCAAACTACAATGCAGCAAGACCAGCAGAAGCTTTGGAGCTCAAGCTAGATTACAGAGCCGAGCGTCAGACATTTTAGATAGCGGTTTGAAAGATTTCAGTCATTCTTTTTTTATTTTTATGGAAAATAGATTTCTCTCTCATACAAGTCACTCTTTAACAAAGCAAATACACTACTCTAGGTGTTCCTGGTCACACAGCTCTCCTAGGAAGCGCGTCTCCAATGACTCGTTTGTCAACCCCAGGTGTCTTCCACGTTGTGGTTTCAACTTCATAATTCTCTGAAGTCTTATTCATCTGGAAGTAGGAAAAGAATGTTGAACACATGTTAGAGGTTTTCAGGGCTCACTGCCCAAACCATCATCATTTTCTGTCTGTGTTCTTGGACAGACATCAGGCATTTGGCCCCAGCTAATCACGACGGTGGCCAGGAAACAGTCTAACTGTGTGCTTAAGGGAAGAAAGAAACCATTTGGTCATCAGATGTTTGTATCCTTGAAGTCATGAAGCTGGTTCAGAGTGAAGGAGATAATGCATGTTACATGCTTGGCACAGAACAAGTAATCAACACTCGAATGTTATTATTACCATCACAAATATGAATGCCGAGAGCTTGAATTAGTCTCCTTCAATTGAACCACAGTCCTTGCTGGAGTTCTCTGTTACAAAGAAAAGTAGGTTATATAAGGCAATCTCTTACTCATTTGGCTGCATCATTAAGTAGAAGCAGCAGCTAAAGATAAGGGAGGAATGAGTTGCTGGATGTTCAGATCAACACAGTGCCACAGGGTTCTGATTTAGACAACAATGTCTGAGGAGAGTGAGAACAGGGAAGAAGTAGACTCTCCTTGCACCTCGAGATAGGTTTAAATGAAGTAGCAACTACACAAAACCTGGTCATTTCTTTCCACGGTCTTTTCCGTTCACTCTCTTTTT
Organism: Mus musculus; assembly: GCF_000001635.26. Taxonomy (NCBI): domain Eukaryota; kingdom Metazoa; phylum Chordata; class Mammalia; order Rodentia; family Muridae; genus Mus; species Mus musculus. Next base: position 90,125,672 of record NC_000073.6, read on the forward strand.
GACACAGGGTCTATGCAGGTCAGACTGACCTTGAGCTCTTAATTCCCAAGCTCTGGAATTACAGGCAAGTGCCACCATGCCAGGCCCACTTTCTTACTTTTAAGTCATAGACATTATCAGGAGCCTCAGGTCAAGCACACATTTTAATTCCCACTTATTTTCTCCTCTCTTCCTACTTCAAGATTTTTTTAAGGTCTAAGAACAGGCCAGGGATGATGGTACATGTCTGTAATCTTAACACTAAGAAGTCTGGAGCTAGAGGAACATGAGTTTGTGGCTAGCCTGGGCTAAATAGTAAGTTTAAGGCCATGTTGGGCTACAGAATAAGAGCTTATCTCAAAATAAGATCACAAAACATGGAAGCCTACAAATACAATCCTATCCTACCAGAGTCTAAGAATAGAAACCATGCTTATCGTGTACATTATAATATTATAATATCCAACACGACCTAGAATGCTGTCTACAGAGAAGATCTATTTGTTGAGTGAATTTAATTTATATTGTCAGTTGCTTCAATTATTGACTAAATGGTCTATATATAGTAATAGAAAAAAAATGAGTTCCTAAATCTTGTTTCTGACACTTAGAATCTGTGGAACTTAGGGAGGTTACTTTATTGGGCTTGTTTGTATTGCTGTATTAGATAAGTACAATACGTTTTGCAATTATTATAAGAATTACATGAAAAAGTTTTGTTGTATTTGTAGTTGATAGAAGGCATTAAACACTGTTTATTCTTCCTCCTGGACTCCAGGACTCTCTCCAACACACAAACACACACACACACACACACACACACACATTTATATTTAGTGGGGACTAACATATGCTATTTACACAGTTTGGGGACTGTTCATTGTAAATCAAACTTGCCTTCAAGTTGGACTGAAATAGAGAACTGATAGTTTGTACAGAACTATTGAGTTCATCATTAGACCAGGATAGAGCATTTAAATTTGTGCCTGACCCACAGTAAATGTTCAATACATAGTTTTTGAAAGAATGGATTAATAAAATACTGAGTAAGGATGATGCCTCAGACAGATATTATAGGATAATTATACAATGGACACAATATATTAATAGAAACTCGGGAAGATTTTATCAAATGGAAGATTTGCAGTGATGGTCTATTTAAATAAGTTGTGTTTTCATTCATGCACCCAACTATCATTACGCTGTAAATTTGATGTAACGAGGATATGTATCAGTTGCTTTTTTTATCACTAAGACAAAATACCCGACTGAAGTACCTCATAAAAGGACTGTCGTTCCTGGTTTCAGCATGTCTCAGCCCATTCATCAGTAGTGGGGAGATACGTAGAGTGGCACTGTGTTCGTGGGAACATGTAGCAGAGCTCGTAACATGACTGATCAAACAGAAAGCACACAGCAGGACCAGAAGGAGTAGGTTAGGTTATAACCCTCAAAGGAATACCTCCTAGGGCCTACCTCCATCATACAGGCCCCATAACCTCCCAAAATAGTACTACCAATTCAGGACCAGGTATTTATTTATTTTAAAAAGTTTATAATTTAAAAATTATTTATAGGGACCCATGTGTCTGTGTGTGTGTGTGTGTGTGTATATATATATATATATATATATATATATATATATATATATATATATGCATTTGTCTTCAAAGGCCAGGAGAGAACACTACATCCCCTGGAGCTGGAATTTGAGATGGCTATGATTTAACCCAGTTCCTGGGAACTGAACTCAGGTTCGCAGCAAGAACAGCAAATGTTCTTAACACTGGGCCCTCTCTACAGCCCCAGGAATAGGCACATGATTCTGTAGGAGGCAGTCTAGATTGAAACCACAAGCCTCTCTTTTTTCCCTCCCCATGTTAGTGCAGTAAAGCAATTGAAGAAGTAAATACAGAATACAATCAGTAGCAAAAGGAGATTCATACCCATTAGGATGTACACCAAAATGGTATTTCTAAGTGTAGTAGGCAGCATACAGTAGGAAACTAGAAAGAGATGAGGTCCAGTAAGTAGTTAGGTCAGGGGTAGATCCTAAAGAGTCCTGTTTCCATGGCACAGAGACCTGAAGCTTCTAGGACAGTGACAGTGGAGCTTGCTTTACTTTTTGTTGCTATAGCAGAAGACTGCAGATTGGATAATTTTTGTTTGTTTTTTGAGACACGGTATCCTTACATAGCCCTGGCTCTCCTGAAACTATGTTCAGGCTGGCTTCAACCTCACAGAGACCCACCTGTCTCTGCCTTCTAAGCACTGGACTTAAAGGTGCATTATCACCACCATAACCACCACCATCACCCCCATCAACACTACCACCACCACCACCATCACCACCATCATCACCACCTCCATTACCACTACCCATTACCATCACCATCACAACTACCACCACAACCAGCACCAGCTCTGACTGGGTAACTTTTTTGTTTTTGTTTTTCAAGACAGGGTTTCTCTGTGTAGATCAGGCTGGCCTCAAATTCAGAGATCAGCCTTCCTCTGCCTCCCAAGTGTTATAATTAAAGGCAAGTGCTGCTGCCACCACAACCCACAGAACTGGTTAATTTTTAATAAGCATACATTGATCAATTCTGGAGGCTAGGAGGTCCCCGAAATCAAGAGCTTGGTTATTTTAGAGCACAAGGCAAAGAGAAAGAGAAAAGAGTAGGAACTTCAAATACTTTTATAGTTAGTATTAATCCGTGTATGATTTAAATGCTTCCCATTAGGCCACATCTTAACACTCTTGAGGATTAAAATTCAACATATTAATTGGTGGTATGGGGGTAGGGCATGGGTGGGCACATTGTGGAGACACAATCTTTAGAGAGTTACTAGACAATTTTAGTGCAAAAACAATCCCACTATAGGTTCAGAAAATATTAACTGGATAGTTGGTTAAACAATGATAAAGAAATTAGCTAAGAAATTAGTAGAATAGTTTGAGAATAAAAGAAATTATAATGGATTAAAACTTGCACACACATGTGGGTCACGTGAACATGCATACATGAGTACACACCACAGACAAAAACCAACCAAACAAAAATTCCCGGTCATTCCACTGCCTGATAAACACAGGGTACCAAATTACAAATGGAATGCAGATGCACCAAAGGGAGTTTTACAGTTTTGTGAATTCTCAAGCTGGTGTGACAAGAATGAAACCTGCAGCCTTAATAAGAATTGTGAGTTCTTGCCAAAATCACCGTGCTTCAGAATGGCGTGTGAGATAGAAAGGGAATGTGAAGAGACCACAGAATTCCTCATACCACACACAATTTTAAACATCTATTAGCTTTTCATCCGTTGAGAGTTAACAGATTTAAGCGCAATATTCTAGATTTGGTTGGCAGATGGTGTACACAGATTTTGAGTACGCTCGAATCTCATTTGAAACTAGCAAGATTACATAGAACCATGATGGTAACTTAACATTCACAGAGAATTTAAAATTTATCCCTAACTCTTGAGTTAAATGTGGAGCACTAGTAACATTTAAAAAGGCTTTGTTCATAGATCTTCTGGATTTCATAGATCTAAGTCTCGGGATGTAATACTGGTCTAAAATGCCTACAGGGCAGAGTCAATATCTTTCCATGGAAATCTGGCTCACACAAGAGGAGAAAAGAGGCCAAAGGGAAGAAAGGCTAAACCAGGGGAGATCGCAGGTACTGATGTCTGACTCTGAATGGGACTTCTCCTTTTACCGAGCTGTCTCACTTCCTTCTATGGTGTGGACCTTTAATCTCGCTGGTTGTCAGCCTTGTAGGGTCAAGTTAATCACTGTTGACATCACCCTACTACTTCCCTTTTCAAATTCCACTGAAGCTATGTGTTTCCTGTCGTATTTGACACCGCAGAGAATGAATACCGGGCTGGCTTCTATCTAAATTTAGACTGGCAGGAACGTGGCGACTCTTAGTAAGTCGAGATAAACAAAACTAGGTGACGTTTCCAACACTCTCAAAGAAGACGAGGGGGTGAAAAAAAAAAAAAAAGCCCCAAAGCCCTGTTACTAAAAGGGAGAGCGGGGTGCATTTGAAGAGGCCTGTGTGTAGGCTCAGAAAGAGACTGGCTGGAGCCGTTTTCTTTAAGGCAGGAGGAGGGCCGTGGGGTCGGCGCCAAATTGAGCGAGGCGAAGCCCCGGAGCCCAGGCACCTCCAGTTCGGGGTGAAAACTACGCACAGGCAGCAGCTGCCTCACCTCTTTGTCAAGCCCACGGCGTCAGCCTCTGACACGAGGGCGGGCGTCCTCGCCTCCGGGGTGAAAGAGGGGCGCAGCGGGCCGCCCCTCCCCCCCGCCCCCCTACGACACGCGGGGCCCTGCCTCGGGCGACCTGTTGGCAGGGCGCGTCACGTGACGCGGCGGGCCGCGCCGTCCCCCGCGGGCGGGCCTCCTGTTGCGCCCGCCGGGCGGGTTCCACCACGTAGCGCGCGGGCGCCGCCCCGCTCTTCCCTCGCCGGAGCGAGGGAGGGGGGCGCGCCGGAGAGGAAAGGGAAGGGAGAAGGGGCGGGAGGAAGCGAGCAGGGGGCGGAACCCGAGTCACGTGACCTAGGGGCAGCCCGGAAAGCTCCGAGGAGGAGCCTGGCGCCGCCATTTTCCTGCAGCTGCCTGGCCCTCTTACCCGGTCGGGCTCCAGCTGACCAGGGAAGGGGTGGGCCGAGGCTGAGGCGCGGGACCCGGGAGTGGCCCCGACTTGGTGTGGGAGCCCGCCGGGGGAACACGCGAGCCGGGGCTCTCGGAGCGGGTGGCGGCGCGCGGCCCTGAGCCCCGCCCCAGGCCGGCAGGCGGGCGGGGAGCCGGTGGGGGTAGGGGGTGCGGTGGGGGGTGGGGACCCTCGGGCGCTTGGGGGTCCCAGGCCCCGCCGGCTGCGGAGCGGAAGGGGTGGCGGACGAGCCGCAGAGATGTCTGGCCAGAGCCTGACGGACCGAATCACCGCGGCCCAGCACAGTGTCACTGGCTCCGCGGTATCTAAGACAGTATGCAAGGCCACGACCCACGAGATCATGGGCCCCAAGAAAAAGCACCTGGACTGTGAGTGAAGACCCCCCGCATCCTCTCCCGACCCCTCTCCATCGTCCTCCTCTCTCTCTTGGGCTGCCTCTTCCCTCCCTGCGTCTTATCTGCACGATGGCTCCTGTGCCTGGTCGAGCTGTGTGTTCTTTTCTGCTCCCATCACACCTGCCTTTAACGGCCTCTGCTCTTCTCTCAAAAGAGAGAAAAAAAATGTGACAATCCATTGCGCCCCCAGAGATCCCCTGAGACCCTCGCCTCCTAGCCCCCGGCACCACCAAGCCCATCGCGCTCCACCAACTTGCCTCCCACCCAGCTCCTCACTCAGACTCCTCTCCCAGCTACTGCAGCCCCTTTTGCCCTTCCATCCCACCCGTCCCGTACCTCCTAGCAGCCGTCCGCTCAGTGATTCCCCGGCTAATGTCTCCAGGACTCAGGCTCACCGCCCCATTGTTCCATTAGCTTTTTAAAATTCCCTTTCCTTTCTTTTTTTTTTTTTTTTTTTTTTTCGTATTTCCGTACTAACTCTGCTTGGTGGGACCAGATTTCTGTCACTTCTCAGCTCTTGAAGTGTTTTTCCCCTCCTCCCATTTCTTTGTGGTTTCCTTTTCTACCTTTCTATCTACCTTTTCGGTCATCTTTGCCATTCTAGCTTCCGTTAAGTTCCTTTGACTTCTTGTCACCTCCTTCTTTCAATACTATGCCCAGTTACTCGGCTTTTATTCCATTTACGCTTGTGGGGAGTAGAAACAAAGGGATTCAGTGTGGTGTGGGGAAGGCTTTGTGGGAAGTTACTATTTTTATTTGCCATCATTATATTGTCTGAGTTTTGAAGTTGTGTGTTGTGCATGTTCTACCCCCCCCCCCCTTTTGTAATCCATATGAGGATATGGATAAGGGCTTTGCTGGTTTTGGTATCAGTTCCTGGAACTGTTAACATTGGTGGTTTGAATTTAGAAGCTTGAGTGTGATGTGTAGCGGTTCGAAATGGATCAATATATTTAAGTACAAATAATCAGGTTTGGAAACGTTTTAATTTATGCTAGCTGTATTTTGGATAACTATCTTGCTTAAGCGGCATAATGTAACTCCAGCATAAACTTAGGTACAGTTAATAGAGCGGACTCCTCCCAGTTGCTTTCTAACCTAGGAGCCACCTGTAAAACCACCTCCTTTTTCTTGTTGCTCCTTTGCCCTAGGGTACAAAGCTCAGTGGATCACTCAGTCCTTGAGTCAGTGGAATGTTTCAGGAAAAAATAGGGATATAGCAAGGATAGTAAATTCTCTTTTTAAATGACTCCCGGACACATTAGCCAAACTGACTTTCATCATACATGAAAGTTGCTTTGCCCTGTGAAGCAAGAGCGAGCTTGTCCTGAAAGGGAATTCGCTGTAAGGAATCTTGTTTCTCACTTGGACTTTGGCTGTGAGGTTTGCACTTGAAGAAAAAAAAAATACGGCGGTGTGAATTCTAAGACCCACTGGTCATGAAGTGCTGTTAGAACAAGTTGTTGCCACAGACAAAACCCATTATTCGTTGCGATTTGTTCCCTGGCTGTGGACGTTTCATAGAAGCCATCCTTTGGTTGGCTGTGGTACTTAGACAGGCTGCTTTTTAACTGACCCGATGTAGGAAAGTGGAAGGGATATTTAAATGGTGACTCCACTATAAACATTCTGTAGGGGATTGTGAATAAATTATAAATGGGTTTTGAAAAATATATACTTGGAGAGATGCTTTTGTTTACATTCTTTTGAAAGACTACCCATGGGATTCTTTTTTCCATGGTTCCGATTCCAGACTTGTGTCAAATTTGTCTGTGTAGCCCAAGCTGGCCTTGAACTTGGGACAGAGACCATAGTTCTTCCTCAGCCCTCCACAATGCTGGGTTGGTTCTGTGGTACAAAACCCTACTCTACTGTTTTTGTGTCAGTGCTGTTTGTGGGTTTTCATTTGTTTTTGTTGGTGTGAAGGGGGCGGAAGATACTTGGTAATCTGTGAAATGTTCTTTAACTCAAAGTGGTAAATCGCAGCAGAAACAGCATTGAAATGTTCTTTATAAGGGCTTCTCCAGCTGCAGCAATGCTTATCGAGAAGTGTTGCTAGAATGGGGGAGAACGTAGAAGATAGGTTGTTGGTTCTTTTTTTTTTTTTCTTCCTTTTTTCCCTTTTTTAGGTTAGAAGCAAAGGTGGTTTTTATCTAGTTAGTGACCTTTGTCAATATTATAGATTGGAACTAGTTGGTATTTAAGGATAACCTAACTTTTTCTCTGCTGTCTACAAACTCCCATACTTGTAGAGCTTGAGTATACTTGGTAATGTTTTTTAATATATGTTTAATATGTTTTTTAATATTAAAAATAAGGTGCCTCTTGTCTTTTTCTTAATGAGGTTTTTAAACGAACAATGATACTATTTTTCTTCTATTGTAAGCTGTTTTTCTCTAATACTTTAGAAAAATCTCATTGATGAATGGGTTCCAACCCTCCCTTCACACTTCAGCATGTTTTGAAAAGTTACCTAGAGACAAGTTTTGGTGTTAATCTCAGGCTATATGTAATAGAGAAATGCATCATTTCAAGTAATTTTTGCTCCTTTGAATAATTTTTGGCTCTTTAAGAATTTTTCTTAGTTTTGAAAGTTAGTTTTCTTATGCCTTTTAATATCTTCAACTACTAACGTCTCCTTCTTTGAACTGAGTAAGAAACAATTTCATCTTTAAAATGGTAGCATTTAACAAAAATATGCCTAGTAATTTGTCTCTCTCATCAATCCTTTAGCATGTGGAAGTGGCTTTTGTGTACTTCTGACAAGATTTTTCCATATTAGGAAGTGATTATTGTCCATAAATTTTGAGTCAATTCATATTACATTTAATGCTTACTGAAGACTTTTTGCTTATAAGTATTAATGCGTAACAGTATTTTAATGTTCCTACTGTTAAACTTGACAGATTTTCATTTAAATTCAGGCTTCTAATGGCCATTTATAATCAAGATAGAAGAGCACAACCCTTAAAATTTCAGATACAGCTATCTTCCCACCCAGATCCATAGCTGTTCAGATCCTTTGTATAAAGTGTATAGTGTTAGCACACAATCTACACACCCTCCCATATATCTTAAAAGCATTTCCACATTACTTTATACCTGTATGATGTAAATGCTCTGTAAACAGTTGTAGTGTATTGTCCAGGGAACAATGACAATAAAATGAGTAATTGAGATGTTTTTGATCTGATGTTGTGGGACCCATGTAAACAGAGGGCCAACTGTACTACCTGTATTAAAAGAAGAGAGCTGACATTCATCCTTTGTAGCGAGCTGTTCTGTTTGTAGTTAACCAAATGAATTCTAAAACGCTTTTTAAAAAGTGATTATATTTAAGGAGTGCTTTAATAACACAGTTGGTCACGCTGGGCACGCCTTTAATCCCAGCACTCTGGAGGCAGAGGCAGGCGGATTTCTGAGTTCAAGGCCAGCCTGGTCTACAGAGTGAGTTCCAGGACAGCCAGGGCTATACAGAGAAATCCTGTCTTGAAAAACCAACAAAACAAGACAAAACAAAAAACATAGTTGGTCAATCATGTTTTCTTAAGTTTGCTGTATATCTCTCTTATGTGGATAATTTTGGAAAGCATCTTTTAGTTTAAAGGTGAGAAATGAAACACTTCATGGTGACTAGGCTATTTTCTCATGTTTTGAACGCTTAGGTTGGCCTGGAAAACTATGTATCCTGTGTTGGCCTTGAACCCACAGTCTTGCCTGAGATGGGATTGATGACAAGCATGTACCTCCATGACTGCTTGCAGAACATTTTCATGAAATACATTGATATCTGAAAATACTTTGTAAAAATTTTAGTTATCAAAATTGATTTAATTTACAATAAAAGGGATCGAGTCTAGGGCCTTATACATGCTGGGCAAATGTTCTACCACTGAGTTATATACTCAGCTCTTTTCTTTCTTTCTTTTTTTTCTTGAGACAGGATGGTCTTGAATTTTCTCTGTATCAAGACCTTGAACTTGATTCTGCCTTAGCTTTCTGTGTATTATGACCATAGGCCTGTGGCACCAGGCCCAGTGTTTTGCTGTAGTTTAAAAGTGTTTACTTTGATATTGACCATTATTTAGAATAGTAAAATGAAAGTTTACAATAATTCATAGAAAGTTGCACATTTATTTAGCTTCAAAGTGCTTAAGTTCACTTTTGTTTGTTTGTTTTTAGAAATCAAACAAGAAATAAAGCCTAAACGTTTCTTGGGGAGGAGTCCTTAGACTCCTGCTCCTTTGGTGGTTAAAGCGGCATTTCCGTTACTTTGTGTTCTGTTTCATTGTGTTCCTAGTTGAAGTGCTTTATATATTTCTTTAGAGAATTGGAATTTTGAGTATGACCTTTTAGAATTTTCTATGTTCATTATGTATATTGTTCTTTTCATGAAGAATTGTTCACTTTGTTTTGACTAGTGAATTTATTTAAAAACACATCCTGTCGTGCATTTGATATGTGTTTCATTCTGGATTTGTCCACCCTTTAGGTGGGTGGTAGGGTTCATGAACCGAAACTTTTGCATTAAAAATTAAATTTAGAGTTGTGATTTGCTGGATTTTTTTTGTCGTCATGCTAAGGATTTCTCATATATTTGTATGTAGTTGGTGGATAGTTTTTGGGCTTATGCCTTGTTTTTTTTATTCTTATTATTTTGAAACAGGGTCTCAGGTAGACCAGGCTAGCCTCAAGCTCACAATGTAAACTGGTGATGACCTTAACCTTCTAGTCCTCCTGCCTGTACTTCTCAAGTGCTAGGATTATGGGCATGTGCCACCATGACCTTAACTGATTTTCTTTTTTTGATGAATATTTTGGGTTTATTGTATGCTGGAGACATTTACATTTATTAACTACTATTTTGCTTTTAATAACTTAATGTGAGAGGCTTTGTTTCTGTACAAGCTCTCAGCCAGGAAGTGGTAGACTGGACATTGAGCTCAAGTCTAGGATTAGAGTATGCTAAGGTTTCAGTGACTTTTTACATAATTTTCTATCCCAGGAAATGAGTATTTCTTAGAGCACTATTCAGTTCATAGGGTCAAAGATTTCTCATATAGTTACATATTCCCACATGTCTTTTATTATCAAAAACTCTATTTAAATAAAGTGCTACTTGTGTATAAATGATAAACCTATTTTAATACATCACCCAAAGGAAGCAGTAACATTAGGATTCATTTTTGCTTTTGTACATTCTATAGGTTTGGGCAAATATCTGCATATATCCACTATTACATCGTCATAAAAAGTTAATTTGACTGTCCTGAAAAGTTTTGTGGTTTTCCAAAACCCCTTGAAGCCTCTGATCTTTTCTGTCTTCTCAGCTTTCCTGGTTTCAGAAGCCTTGTGATTGGATCTTCCATACACTAGTCTGTAACATTCCTAAAAGTCAGATTGTTTTCTTACTGCATTTTAAGAGGTGATTTTTGTTTTTGTTATTTGTATATTTTGGATAGTTGACTTTTCTCACATCTTTTCCAAATACTGTATCTGTGTCTAGTCTTTTTTGTCACTTGACAGTGTCTTCCAGAAAGCAGAAAACTTTAGTTTCAATGTAGTCTAGAGCAGCAGTTCTCACCTGTGGGTTGTGACCCCTTTAGGGGTTTGAATGATTTTCCCATAGGGGTCACATATCAGATATCCAGTATATCAGATATTTACATTATAATTAGTAACAGTATCAAAATTACAGTTATGAAGTAGTAATGAAGTAATTTATGGTTGGAGGTTACCACACCATGAGGAACTGTATTAAAGGGTTGTATGCAGCTTTAGAAAGGTTGGGAACCATTGGTCTAGACCATCACTCCTTGGATTATTCCTTTAGTGTTGTTTCTAAAATGTAATCACCAAACCCAAAGTCATTTGGATTACTCCCCATATTGTCTTCCCAAAACCTTGTTTTGTATTTTCCATCTGGTTTTGTAATAGTTTTGTGCATATTTCTGTGAAAGGTGTAAGGCCTGTGTCATTCAGTGGGCTCCTTTACATAGGTATGTTCACCTTTTCTCATTGCATAGACCTGGGCTCCTTTGTTAGCACCGATTCTTCAGGTATGAGCCAAGGACACCTGTGAATATCTATAACCTTCAGCAGGTTTGTGAGGTCAAAATTGAGTATCCATATTTTAAGGTACAACTTCCCTTCCCTATTCTGAGTTTCCCAGAAGCTTTGTGCTGTGTGATTATTGCAACAGGTTGAGTGTATTAGCAAACCATAAGAGCTTGACTCTTGTGGCTGGTGAGATCACTCAGCAGGTGAGAGCACTGACTGCTCTTCGGAAGGTCCTGAGTTCAAATCCCAGCAACCACATGGTGGCTCACAACCACCTGTAATGAGATCTGACGCCCTCTTCTGGTGTGTTTGAAGGCAGCTACAGTGTACTTATGTAGAATAATAAATCTTTGGGCTGGAGCAAGCAGGAACTGAGTGAGCGGAGTCAACTGGAGCGAGCAGAGGTCCTAAAAATTCAATTCCCAGCAACCACATGAAGGCTCTCAACCTTGAAGCTACAGTATACTCACATACAACCTGTACACAGCTACAGTGTACTTATACATAAAAGAAATACATAAATTTTTAAAGAAAAAAAAAAAAGAACTTGACCCTCTGTCAAAGACTTACAGAAACCAGTCTCTTCTGGTGCTGTTCTTCTAGATTTTAAATATAATTTTCATAAAACCTGTTAATACAATGAGTAGAGTTTGTTGTTTCTAAATGAATAAATTTAAAACTCAGTTTTAAGTTCTGACAGTAAATACTGACAGAAATCTCATAAAAAAATGTTGTTTAGAGTCCCAGTTTTTATGAGTTAAAGTACCAAGACTAAAAGACATACTTCTGGGAAGGCTATTAGGGAGGAGTAAAGGTTATTTCAGGAGGAACTTGATGTGCAAAAGATTTTTTAAAAAGATTTGTTATTTTTATTTATGTATGTCTGGGTCTGAATATAAATGCAGTGCCACAGAGGCCAGAGGCTTTGATTTCCTATTGAAGTCATGGTAATTGTAAGATGTCTGGAACTCTTACTGCTCTGAAAGAGCAATAAGCACTTTCTTTTTTTCTTTTAATTTTTTTTAATTAGGTATTTTCTTCATTTACGTTTCCAGTGCTATCTCAAAAGTCCCCCATACCCTCCCACCCCATACCCTCCCACCCCACTCCCACTTCTTGGCCCTGGTGTTCCCCTATACTGAGGCATATAAAGTCTGCAAGACCATTGGGCCTCTCTTTCCAGTGATGGCCGACTAGGCCATCTTCTGATACATATGCAGCTAGAGACACGAGCTCTGGGGTATTGGTTAGTTCATAATGTTGTTGCCCCTACAGGGTTGCAGATCCTTTCAGCTCCTTGGGTACTTTCTCTAGCTCCTCCAGTGGGGGCCCTGTGATCCATCCAATAGCTAACTAGCACTTTCTTTTTTAAAAACTATTTTACCACATATATTTTTTTTGTGGAATCTAAGCTCAGAATCTCATGTAAATGTTTCACCAAGTAAGCACTCTTAATCACTGAGCCAGCCATCTCTCCAACACATTTACTACCATTTATAAAACTTATGTTAGGGCAGACATAATTGTGTGGTTTATTTGAAAAGTTTTCTTTGTAGACTAGGGATTTCTGTTTCATTTTTGTGTCTTGGCTTTTTTGTATCCCTTCAGTAACATACTCAGCAGCTCTCTGAGTGTTCAGTAAATAGCGAGTGAGCATATATTTTCCTTTATAGATCAGACTAAATCATGAAAAGTCTGAGGAAACAGCAGAGAGATCTGTTTCAACACTCTGAGAGCGTTTCCTTATGACAGTTTACTTGTAGTAAAGTCAATTGTAGTTCTCTGATGGAACATCATTAAGACACTGTAACATCCTGCTGTGGGTTTCTTTGACCTCAGAAGCCCTTAAGAGAATTGTTTTAGTTTAGTTGTTGGTTGATGATGACAGAGTAACACTGTAGTTAGGAAAACTTTGATTATGACCGTTCAGTTTGAAGGCGGTATTAAAATGCATATCTTGAAGGCTGTTCTTGAAAGTAGAAGTGCAATTCTAACTATAAATAAAGTAGGACCTGATGTTTGAGTCTCTTCAAGGAGGTACTGATCACATTGGCCTCCAAGGTAACAACTATGTGGCAATGTCTCATCTATCTGCCTACCTATTAATTTATTTGATATAACAAAGGAGAAATAAACAGTTGTCAGATAGAAATGAAATAATTGTTTTAGAGTGAAATTTGAGGTAAGGATTAGGAGAGGTAGTGATGTTAGTAAAAATATCACTCTATCTGTAACCTTAAGTGTTTGCCAGGGATTGATGAAAAGTTTTCTCTGAAATCTGGGAATTCTAATCTTAGAAATGTGCTAGAAACTGTAGCAACAACTTATTACTTGAAAGAGTTGTAGGGGCCAAATATTCCTCAAGAATAGTTCTTCCAAGGAGTAGGTGAAGAAGAGAGGCATGTTTTGCAGTTGACTTTCCTTTCTACAGATCGCAGGTTTGCTTTGCAGGCGTCTTCACAGGATATGGTCAGTTGTTCTATTTTAGTGTATACTTGTATTGATTATGGATCTTACGTGACTATAATGGCAGTGTGTGTGTGTGTGTGTGTGTGTGGGTGGGTGGGTGGGTGGGTGGGTGGGAGAGAGAGAGAGAGAGAGAGAGAGAGAGAGAGAAAGATGGGGTGGGGAGAGAGGAATTAGATATAGTACTTCAAATAGTAGGGAATGTTTATATAGAGTATTGATAAAATTTTGATATACTTCAGGTATTTATTTAAAAAAATTTCATTTACTCATTAAGTAATTTAAAGTTATGTTTATATATAAATAGTTCTAAGGTGGCATGAAGGGGATTGTGAAGCAGTATGCTTCCCCCCAACCCCCACACCGTATGTATATATTTATGTTTCAGATATTGTATTTACGCATTTTAAGTTGAGAGAGAATTTTGTAACGGTTAAATTGAGACACAGTTCACATTGCCTACTGCTTACTGTTTCAAAGTGTTCAGTGGTGTGTGCTGTGTATTCATGATATGTAGGTGCCCATCACTATTATCTAGCTCTACAACATTTTCCATTCCCCTACTAAAAAAAATGTTAATAGTCATTCCAAGTTTCTTCAGCCCTCCCACAGCCAGGAATCTGTGTGTCTGCTCTAGGCATTTCATGTTAGTCACATCATAGTGTATGATCGCTTTGAAGGCTCATCCGTGCTATAGTAGTGACAGATTAAGAGAATCTAAAGAAGGTTGAAGGTCTTTTCTTTTCTTTTTTTTTTTTTTAAACTACCTTTTGTGCTCAACATAAAGTCCAGTTATACTACCTCAGTGTAATATGGAAATAGAATTTTTTTATGTTAACCTATAGTACTGGTTATAGTTTTTTGATGGATGAATGGAAATTATTTGTCTCAAGCATTCTATTCTCTCAGTTGGATGGATCACTTGATCAGTATGTTTTTAGATTGAGTTATGTTTTTTTTTAATTGCCTGGAGGTAAAACATCAATAAATAATGGTTTTGGTCATACAGAAATGTCTTGTACTGCCCTCTAATGATAACTTTTCATATCAAGGTTTGTTTTTGTTTTTTAGTAGTTCTTGTAATTATATGTATGGAAAGGATCCCCGTGTATCTTCTTTAAACATGTGAAATGTTTAAAATGCAGCATGGGACAAATAAGCAATAAAAGATGCTGACTGGGTCAAGTCAGGGTGAGGGTTTCCCTGAAGTAATAGTCAGTAGTGCTTTCGGATCTTACGAAATGAAGAGAGAGATTGCTAAAAGTAATAGTGTTTGCTCTGTTAATGATTTGTTTAAACAGTTTCTTTTCAGACTCAAGTACATTTTTTTTTCTTTTTTTTTTTCCATTTTTTATTAGGTATTTAGCTCATTTACATTTCCAATGCTATACCAAAAGTCCCCCATACCCACCCACCCCCACTCCCCTTAAGTACATTTTTATTCTGCTTTGAGAGTAAAGGAATGATGGAAACAGGGAAATAAATATTTGGATTTAGTTCATGGAAAACTAGGGCAGTTTGACACAAAAGTATTTATTCCAGAGTCTGCCTTTTGCTGGTGTATTTGATTTTAAACAGTTTGTCAGTAAAGTCCTTCAGCTTTCCTGCTTTCTAGGATTATGGGCTTATCTAGTTGTTAAAAATGGATTCTAGATAGTCACTGGTTTTAAATTTTTGGTTCTTTCCAATAGTTTGTATCTTGTGGTAGGATATAAGACTTTATTTACTAAATGCTTGTGTGCTGTGATATAAAGTATTAGTAAAAACATTTAAAGTGTAAAAGTACTAGAAGAACTGAAGGCTAGACCCTCAATATGCTGCTGTGAGTGGTGGTGGGAGTCTTCTGACTGCCTCAGCTGTATCCTTCCTCTCCTGATCTCCATGCTGGCTTAGAAGGCAGACTTGTGGGTTCATCCTTGAATGAGAGTATTTTTCCTGAAGAAGGGTCAGATGACAAAATGAGACTTATTTAGTGGCATTTTAATGAAAGTTTCTAGAAACGTTGATACTGAAAGAAAAAAGTTTTCTTTTGTGCACCGTTTTACTGTATCCTAGGCTGACCTGGAACCCAGCAGTCTTTCTCACCTCTTGGGATTACAGGTGTGAACTACTGCGCCTACCTTTGAGTTAATATTGAGCAGGACTTATGCCAGTCTTGAATAGAATGGGGGTGATCAAGGTTTAGGAAAGAGCATAGCAATGTGACTTTTTCCTTACCTTAAAAGGACCACGAGTGCTAAACAGTCAAGTAATTGAGGTACATGCATATAATTTGTGTGTGAAATTTCAAAGTAAGAGGTAGGAATTAAATCTAAAGGAGGTTGGTGACACACAGAGGAGGGGACCAGAACTTAAAGGATATATAGTGATTTTGCAGAAGGATAGAAAGTTCTTTTTAAACTAGCATATGCAGTGACATGAAGGTAAGAAAGAGCTTTATAGTGCTGGGGGAGGGTGGTAACTTACCTGGTACAAAGTCCTGGGTTTGGAGAAGTTGCTAGATGAGGCTGGATAGGAGCCCTTAAAGGTCTTGTTACTTTGGTAGGCTTTGTCTTCAACCTTCACTTCACAGACCTTCATCTTAGAGCGCCTCTCCCTTTACTGTTATTAGATGCCAGTGCCATGAAGCCAGGGAATGCTTTTGGGGGGCCTCTAAATTTATGAATGGATATAAACTCAATAGATGATAGTAAATTTTAAAGATTTTAGGAGGTTTTCTTTGATTTGATTTAACTATTTAGATACATTTGTAAACGGTCAGTCATTCTTAATGTTTTAAGAGCTGAGTCTAACAAATGAGGCTTATAGTTTGGTAGGAGTTAATAAACTTCTTAGTAATTATATATTGACTGTCTACTATTTATATGCCCAGGTTACTCTGTGGAGATTATTGGCAAATCTAGAAGTGAAATTGCTGACTGGGTCCTTAATATAGTAAGGAAAATGACATATACACATAATAGTATTACCAGGCAATCAAAGATAGATACTAATTCAGTGATACTTAGAATCAGAGGGGAGGCATTGCTTTTAATAGGTGAGGCAACTGGGCCTTCAGTGATGAGTAATGAGGAACAATAGGAATTCCGTGCAGCAGAAAAGAAGGTATAGACATGTAGGTAGGAAAACTGCAGCAGTGTTTATGTTAACAGGTGCTTTGTTGAGAAGTGGGATTCTAAGGGTCAAAATATAGCTGAAGTCATTGACTTAAGGCCAGATTGTGGAAGGAGTTGAATTTTAACAACACACTTTTCGTCAGAGGTTATTGCTCAGGAGTTTTGGTCAGATTGCACTGTTGTTGGAGCTACTGTGTCTTCTCTTTTGCCAGTCTGAAGATGGGAGCAGAAGGCTTTGCTTGCTTTGAAAGCTAAATGTTATCTTCTACTTTTGCTTACTACAAGTGTAAGCTACTAGATTGTGACCTCGAGCCTTCGTTTTTTGTTTCTTTGAGACAGAACTATGTAGCTGAAGTTGGCCTGCTAATTTTTATATTTAGCCCAGTCTGGCCTCAGACTCCTGAATATTGGAATTATAGGTGGCTCCTCTAAGCTAGACTATTTCGTTTTTAGACAGAGTTTTTCACTGTTTGCCCAAGCGGGTCTCAAATTTGGGATTTCCCCTTCCTCAGCCTTCCAACTGGTAGAATAACTATCACAACTCTGGGCCAGACTTTTAAATTTTGAGTAGTTCCAATGTCTGTATTTATATAGTATTATTTTATTACATTATTGTACTATAAACTATCATTTAAATTTTTATGTTACTTTATTACTATAGATTATTATTAATAATACAGTGATAAGTACTCAGGTTTGAGGGGTATTTGTCTTTCAGGTGAATGGGATCATTGAAGAAGAACAACAAAAGGCTTAATATCTATCTAATTTTGACCTAAATGTAGATCCCTCCCTTTCTTCCTTCTGGTTTGGTTTTTTTTTTTTTTTTTTTTTTTTTTTTTGACTAGGTTTTAGTATGTAGCCCACATACCTGTTTCCTGAGTGCTGAGTTTAAAGGCATGTACCACTATGTCAAGCTAAAAGTTTGTTAAAAGTTTAAGAAAACTTCAATATTACACAGAGTTGGATGAAATTAATTTAGTTAGGATACAGTGTACACAGAGTTGGAGAATAACTTAGATTTGGGTTGTTATTTCTTGTGTTTTGCATTGACATGTAGTAGCATATTTATAAAAACCTCTAAAAAATCTGTTTAATAATCTTGTTCTGGTTTATAAAGGTGGCACATGCCTTTAATCCCAGCGCCCAGGAGGCAGAGGCAGTCAGATTTTTAGGAGTTCAAGGCCATCCTGGTCTAGAGGTCCAGGACATTGACAGCTATATAGTTAGACCTTGTCTCAACTCCTCACTCTTAAAAAAGGAAAGAATATGTGGACATTTATCCATTTAATTTGCTTATCTTGCAGTGCTGGGGTTTGAACCCAGAGCCTCATTGCATACTAGGCAAGCATTCCTACTTCCATGATATATCCCTAGCCTTAACTTTTTTATTTTTGGTCAGAGTACATTTACTTTCAGATGATAATAAAGAACCTTGCCTGGGAGTCTGGAGAAACCCCTTATCTAGCTCACAGAAAACTTTCAGAGACTGGGGAATAGAGGACTTCCCAACAAATAATGATTTCTATAAGTATGTAAAGTTCTATTTGGGAATAGCAACTTCAAGAGGGAACTCACCTTGTGGAGTATTGGTGCTAGCCTTCTCTCTGCATGACCTTAGAAAATCAGCTTGCTTGTTTTCTAAATTGCCTTTTTCTCTGCTATTCTGTGATGCTAAATTTGTGCTCCTTTAGCTTTTCGTTATTGGCTTTGGCAATTACCATCATAACCTTTGAAAACTACAGTCAAGAAACTGTTTGTCTACTTAGCTCTTCCTTTATTTCCCACAAGTTTTCAGTCCCATGTACTAATATATTATTACTTAAAAAAACAATGAGAGCTTGTATGTCATGCAGCTGTTGACATTCTTTTATGTGATTTTGTTTTTAGGAAAAAATGGCTAACAAAATGTGAAATTTCTTGTACCTTTATTGAAAATATGTAACGAATATAAATATATATGATAAAAGGCTTCCGATCAGTCTCTTCAAATATATGTCATGTTTGCTTTCAAAGTTTTCACTTCAGGTTTGTCACAGGATCTCTTTATTTGTGCATTAGGTTGGAAGCCTTTGTTCAGTGAAGCACAGCTGTCTAGGTGGGACACACTTGAGCAGCCATGAGTAGCAACTGCAATAAGGTTGCTCCCCATGCTTCTACTGGAAGAGTTTTATTTTTATTTTATACTCATGGCACCTATTCCTGAAAATAGGGACTGTTTTGTTTGCTTCTGTATCTCTTGAACTGAGAATATTAATGCCTGTTGTATAAAAGTAATTTTTGTGAATTTTTTTGAGATTAATGCCTGTTGTATAAAAGTATTTTTTGTAAATTTTTTTTTTTTGTTGTTTTGTTTTTCGAGACAGGGTTTCTCTGTTTAGCCCTGGCTGTCCTGGATTTAATGTGTTTTATGTTGCACTTTGGTTTTGATAAAGGTCCTCATGTAGTTGAGGCTAACATTGAACCCCTCATCTTCCTGGTTTTGCATCTTGAATGTTGCTATTACAGGAGTGCTCTACTACATCTGCTTTTAATGTGCCTTTGATGACGACAGTGGGTTTAGTGTACTAGGCTAGTGAACCTTTCGGTGAACAGTTTTTAAGTGTTAACTTGTTCTTGAATAAAATTAATGTTTTAATGTTGAAAACATTTAATGTGATATTGATCTTAAGTTGGTTCACTTGTCAGTTCAGAGAACTTATACCAGAATTAGTTTAGTTTTTAATTAGGAAAAGGTAAAGGGTGTTAGTAGCAGTGCTCGTAACTATTTTCCTAGACGAGGTGAGGTGCAGTAAGTAATTTTCCTGTATTTTTGGCTTTATCATAATAGAACAGTTGAGAATGTTATCAGAAGTGTCATTAACCAGTTACTCTGTACTGTTTCTAAGAAAGTAACATCTTAGAATAGTTAAATGATGAATTATAGGTTCTTGCCATAGCCTTATTTTATGTTTCATTTTGCTTAACACAACTATAGGAATATTACATTTTTTACTATTAAGAATTTTTAGTTGCTTGTTGAAAGGACTGCTGCTTTTGTGTGTGTGTTTATACATTTTCTTCTTAATGGTAGAATTCTACAGTAGATCAGGGCTGCATTTAGAAAGTATGTAATTGTATGTATAGGTTTGGACTGAAATCTCTGTGTAGCTGGGATAACTGCTAGTAGAAGATGAAAGGAGTTTGTGTTTACTTGCAGTGAATGATTTACTAGTTCTTGTGAGACTCCCATGCTGCCTGTGGTGTTAAGAAGTAAATTGTACAGCTAGGTTAGTTGATTTGGTATTTCCCCTTCCCTTTGGTTTTTGTTTGTTTTTGGTCCTCTAAGTGATTGACAATTAAATAGAAAACTTACTGGTATAGTTTGTATAATCTTTAATCATGTTCAGTTTGTAGTTATACTTAGAAAATTTGCCTTTTAACATTTGCTTGCTTCCAGTTTGTTTTTAGATTACATCTTTGGGAAGGAAGGGGAGGAATTTGGTAGCATTTCTGTGAGGTTAGTAGAATAGGAAACTGATTTCAAATGGTAGTTGCTAATGTTATTTCAGGTGAGCAGCCTACGGGGATTTGGGCTTTTATTTATAAGGCCAGTGAGTACACTGGACGTTACTTTCCTTTTCTTTTTTCTTGAGATGGAGTCTCATGTCGTTCAGGTTTGCTCATTTGGGGCTTGAGACACAGTCTTACAATGTAGACCATGCTGGTCTGGAACTCACTGTGTAACACAGGTGACCTTCAACTCTTTGGCAGTGTTCCCTACTCAGCAGCCTAAGCCCTAGGATTGCAGGTTTGTGCTCGCATTTCTGGCCAAAACTAATAAAAAGAAGAAACTAAATGGCTGAGATAGCTGAAACACAATGATCAAGAATGAATTTAGAATTTATTTCTAGATCCTTTACTCATTTGTTAGGTTACAGACCTGTTACATCGTAGTACAGTCGTGTCCCATGGAGCTGAATGACATGTGCTTGAGAGAGCCAGGAAACCCTAAGCTGAACTTTAAGAGTGGAGAAATTATGTCTTCATTACTACTGAAGCAGAGATGGAGTAGCACTTAGGACAAACTATTAAGAGAGTGAAGCTCACTAGTGAGACTCCAAAGACTGCTTGCTAACAGGGACAGATGAACTTTAAAGGATGATGTAATAGGAAGGTCTAAAAATAGACAGTTTCTCACTTGCCAGTCATAGTCATTCTAAAAGGTGGTGTCCAACAGCAGCAGTGAAAAGATAAGCTGGTTCATGTGCTCCAGTGTCTGTTAAGTTTAAGGAAGGCTCAACTAGAAAAGTAATATTTCCCGTAGTAGCATATTAGTTGAGCATAAGATTTATTTGAGGATTCTTTGATAAAATTACACTGGAAGTTAAATATTGACATTGTAAAACGACAGTAGAAAGGTAGTTAAAGTTTTTTAAAGGTGGCTAGCTCTCTGTACTACTTAAGGTTTACATTATTTCCTCATGATAAGCCAACAAAAACCATAATATCCTTTCAGAAATTTAACAGACTTTTCAAATATCATCCATAGATTGAATTTAGTTTTTGAAACTATCATGTGACATCTATTTGGTTACAGATACTTAAATGAAAGAAACAACTGCTTTTAGTCTTGAGGTTTTTATTATTAGCATTACTGCAGTTGTTAACTGTGGTTGGTACACATGTGAGCCAAATTAAAGTACAGTGAGGCATTAAGTATGATGTATTCTTAAGCTATCTTCCTTTCCTCTCTCCCTCCTTCCTTCCCTCCTTCTCTCTCTCCTCTCTTCCCTCCCTCTCCTCCCAGCCTCCTTACCTACCGTCCCTCACTCTTTCCTTCCCTCCTCTCTCTTTACCTCCTCTTACTCCTTCCTCCCCTCCCCTCCCTTCTTCTTTCCTTCCCGTTCCTCCTTTCTTGACCGAGCCTTATTATGTTGTCCTGGCTAGCATATGCTCACTCTGTAGACCAGAGTGGCTATTATAGATACTTGCCTGCTCTGCCTCTCAAGGGCTGGAATTAAGGTGTGTCCCTGTTCCCTGCACTTATTTTCATATTTTTTCAGTAGCAGAAGCATGCTTATGAAGATTCCTTGTATTGAGGTATACTTGACGCCTACGAGCCCATAATTAACAGTCGATGGGTAAAATGCTACTGTCTTTCAAATTTTAATAGAAGAAGTCATCTAATACTGCTTTTAAAAACATATTAAGTCCTGTAATTTCTTATTCTAGTATATTGGGTTGATGGGTTGATAGTTTTTACATAGTGAATTGAATAAATAACATTATTTTCAGTGATCAAATTTTATTTGTATATATTTTGAAATAGTGTGGTGTCCTTCCTCCCACACAAACTATTTTTGGAGGGTAATGTTTGAAGATCTCTTGTAGCCCAGGCTACCTTTGAATTTGTTTTGTAACTAAACCTGGCTTCCAACTTTTTGATCCTTCTGCCTCCACTTTCAGAGTGCTGGTATTACAGATGTGCACCATTGTCTAGTTTATGTGGTGCTAGAGTTTGAAGCCAGAGCTTTGTGCATAATAAATAAAGGTAGTTTTGCTTTCTTAGTGGTCTTCGTGCCTGTTTGCCACAGGATAGTAATGCTTGATGAAGTGTTTTAAGTGGGTGATGTTGATTTTGACTCACTTAAGGTTCACTAAATGTGTGGCAAATACTGAGATTCTACTGTTTGTATTTACAGTTTGAAATCTAGAGGCATTGTAAAATCATGTAGAGAAGATACAGTTCAGGGTCATTTATTTCACTTTGGCAAAGATGGGATGCCTCCATACTAACTGCTCTATGAAGTTGACTTTCATAGGCACGGCCCACTAGTACGTGCTGAGATAGCTTTATCTACTTTTTATCTAGGACTCTCTTCATTACTGTCATGTGAAAATAAAAACCTCCTCCAGATAAACCCCATCTCTGTACTATGTAACTAGCAAATACTGCCAGCTGCCTGTATTTGTTTCTCTCCACTATTCCATAAACTCCTGATTATCTCCCCATACCCATGTATACTACACTGAGGTGGAGGTTTTGTTTGTTAACTCTTCTGTAGTCCTAAGAAATTGGTCAGTTATTCCATATTGTGAATATATTATATGTAGAATAAACGGGATTTCTGTTTCTTCTGAGGTTTGCAAAGCTTTTGGGAGGTAGACCATAAAGATTTTCCTTTTCCTAGTTGGACTGGGGTTGGGGGTATGGACTGGTGTTTGTGTTTTCTCAGTGAGGAAGATAGGCAGAGAATTGAATTAATCCAGTATTCTTTCTGAATAGGCAAAATAAATCATTAGATGTGGGAAGTCCTGTGAATTTCTGCTTACCTTGGCTTGGTGGTTAAAAAATAACAGTGACCTGGGCACAGGGAAGAAGCCTTCACTGGCTCTGCTCGTTCTGCTTGGAACTCAAAAGTGGAGAGGTGGGCTTGGCTTCACCTCTGAACCCAAATATATTTATATCATCATATCAGCACATCTACTAGATACAGTGTTCACATTGTGCAACATAAATTCCAGAAATGCAGTTAACAGAGAAGAATGCCTCTGACTTATTAAAATAAAACAGTCTGTGTATAGTTTCTTGTGGGTTTTGTTGTATATTTCAGGCTGGTTTGGAACCTGCAATAATCCTACTTCTGCCCAACAAGTGTTTATGGTCTTTTTTTTTTTTAAGGTGTAAAAATTTTTGGACATAAATATAAAAAATTCTAATATTTCCAACTCCCCAAAGACCTAACGTTGATTTTTCTGAGAAGAAATGGGACTTTGTTGAAGATAAATTAGATGGTTTTCCAAGAGTACGTGAGACATAAGGTGAAATCTCCTGATGAGATGAAAGGACCCAGTGGCTAGAAGAGAAGAATCATGTAAGTGCTTTAGGAAGGCTAGTGAAACCCCACAACGCAGCACTCCAAGACAGAACTACAAACAACCCAGGGCGGGTTGGTGGTGCATCAGCTCCTTAGCTACTTGTGATCTTTCTCTAGGTTAAGTGATAACTAAGGTGACATAATTTTTATCCAAATTGGCTCACTTGTAAGTGAAAAGGTAGCACGGGGACAGGTAGAAACCAGGACACTTGGTTATTCACACTTTAGAACATGGTTTTCTCTAAATTGACCCAATTTCAACGAACATATTCAGGTGCTTTTTAAAATTTTACAGTAATCTGCTCTGCAGAGATTCTCAAACTTGGCTTCCCTTTTATTGTTCTTGGTGGGATTTGGAGAATTCTTTTAATTTATTTTTTCTATATGATACACCCTGGACTTACAGATTTAGTGGAGGTAAGGATAGTACTCATAATATATGTTTTAATGGGATATTTTTATTGTATATGTTTTGAGAATTTTATACAATGTATTTGAATCATATTACTGTCCTCCAACTTCCTCTCTAATTCCTCCCAGATTCATTCCTACCTCTCTACCCACCCCCAACCTCATGTCTTCTCTTTCTTTTAAATAACCAAACGAGTCCAGTTTGTGCTGCCCATAAACTTCTGGGTGTGGGCATCTCCTGGAGACTGGTCATCATACAAGGGGTTAATAATATATTGCCTAGGAGTTGGTTTTTGTAAATTCTTGTTTTTATATGGGACTGCTTTTTAGAATACTGAGAATTAGTATCTCTGTCATCAGGTAGAGTAATTTGGTGAGATTTTAGAATATAAACTTTGTAATTTGGCATATAAAATTTGAATTTCATACTGCTTGATACTTAAAATGTTTTCTTTCCTATAGGACAGATTGTAATTCTGAAACTTCAAATCTTCAAAGAAGAGAGGAAAACACCTTTTGTTTTATCATGGATTTATTATTATCCTCTGATCTTATGTTAATGCTTTCATTTTGGTTTTCTTATTCCATTTAAATAAATATTTTTAAATTCTTAAATTAGGTGATGGGTTTTTATTCTATTAACATTTTGATTTTGCATTTTCTGATAAATTGAAAACTAGCATAGAAATCTTTTGAGGCAATACTTGTAAAAAATAATGTTTCTGTGTATTTCTTATTTGTAATTTGTGTCAGGGTATGTAGGTTTGGAAATCATTACTCTAAAGGACAATGAAAATAGAGCCCTAACCTCCAAGTTAAAGAGCCTGAACTCTTCTTGCCAGTGTCTGCCACCCAGTGGTAGGCGTGCAGAGTCCAGCAGAACACAGAGGAGAAAGAAGCTCTGTGTCAAGAGTGCTCACACAGTCATCAGAGGCAATTTGATAGTGTGAGGATTGGGGCTCTGACTTGAGCCTATAGTCAATACTTGATACTTGATATTTTGAAAGTATATATTATTCTATATAGCGTCTTCATAACAAACCTTAGCTTTTGTTGTAAGATTTTTTTTAATTTATGATAGATTAGTAGGTGAAAAAAAGACCAACAAAATAATAGATAATTTTAAGAGACAGTAAGTTAACCTGATTTGAAGAAATAGTTTTTTATTTCAATTTTAAAAGGAAAGGCAATTACAAAATGGCTTTCCATTAACTTAAATAATTTATCTTTACTTTTACATTGAAGTATGAAGTTCTATAGATTTGTCTGTGCCTAGCTGTGATCGGCCAGCTCTTAGTGTATAATATCTCAGGGTGGCTTTTTGTACCTTTTCTCCATGTAGACATATCTTTAACTATTCCTATTTGACTTTTTCTGCTCAAAATGAAAGGGAGATCAGTTATTTCTCAGCTAGCTAGACATCTTTTTTGGGAGCACTTCTTGTCCTAGTATTGAGACACAGGCTTTGTGATTACAGTGTTTGATACTGTGTCACTGTAGTGACTCTGGGAATGTGGAGTATTGTAAACATGACACAATGATTGCGAAGTTGTTAACAGGGTTCTTTCAGATCATCACTGCACCAGACCTTAGACTACTTAGATAGAATATTGCTACTTTCTGCACACATCTTCATTTATTGAATTGTTGGAGATTGAATGCAGGGAGGGCTTCACGTGTACGAGGCAAGCAACCACTCTGACTATACTGCAACCCTCATACATTAATTTCTCCTTCAGGACATATTGTGTTTGATGCTGGTAACACAGTGGAGAAGATAGTGCTGCTCTGGTAAGATCAGAGGAAGTCACATATACTCCACTAATTTTAATGAAATGTGTTCAAGTGCTACAGTTGTGATGAAGGGAAAACACCCTGATAACCTCTTGCTCCTGGATTCTGTTTGAGCCCCATACATTTAGATGCCAATGACTATAATGCCAGACTTTATTTTTTAAAAACGTCATTTAGAGAGAAATTATAAATTCTTTACTTTGTAGACATAGCTGTTTGCTATTAAGCTCATGCATTCTCTCTCTCTCTCTCTCTCTCTCTCTCTCTCTCTCTCTCTCTCTCTCTCTCTCTCTCTCTCACACACACACACACACACACACACACACACACACACACAATGTAATTGAAAATTCCTGGGGCACAACCATCATTCTTCTAACATTGAGATTTTTTTCTTTAATCCTCATGTATGGCCTCAGTCTCTTCAAGGTAACTAATTTTATTGCCTTAAAGAAAGTTTCTGTGATCCTTACTACTTGGAGTTTTGTAGTGTATTTCCAGAAATATTTACTGCTCCTGCATTCAGTCTTTAAAATTATTTTTCTAGAATAATTTTCTTTAAGTTGCCTTTATTATATTCTAAAAGCTGGAACTTGCATTGATGGAGGTCTTTTTTTTAAAAAGACCTTCTTTTTAAAAAGACAAAGTAAACCAGGTAAGAGAATTTGCAGAGATTTCACAGCAGTTTTTCTTTTTTTTTGGGGGGGGGCGGGGGAAGGTTACTTCTATATAGTAACAACAATTAGTTAAAAGGGTTGAGAAAGTTTATTAATTAGGATAAATATAGTATCTTGTGATGCATATGTAGAATTACTTTTTTTGGTTTTTTCAAGACAGGGTTTCTCTGTATAGCCCTGGCTGTCCTGGAACTCACTCTGTAGACCAGGCTGGCCTGGAACTCAGAAATCCGCCTGCCTCTGCCTCTCAAGTGCTGGGATTAAAGGCGAGCGCCACCACCGCCTAGCTGTAGAATTATTTCTTAATGTTTCTTTTCCTGTTCATTTTGTGAACACAGTGACAGAAATAGCATACCAACTTTATGCTAACAGACTGGTCCTCTGCCTAGGATTGACAGAACTACCTTAGTTTAATTTTGGTATTTAGAGATTCCTTAGGGCTT
Organism: Mus musculus; assembly: GCF_000001635.26. NCBI lineage: Eukaryota > Metazoa > Chordata > Mammalia > Rodentia > Muridae > Mus > Mus musculus. The sequence goes on from NC_000073.6 coordinate 90,152,557, forward strand.
CCATTGAGAAAACTGAATTAAGTCCAATACTTAGCTAGTCATTGAATAGTATACTTGAGATTCTGTGCTGATAACTTGCTTGGCACTGGATCTTTATGCAGTTCTGGCCGTCCTGTAGCTTGCTCTAGACCAGACGGGCTTCAGATGCATCTGCCGCTGCCTTCTGCATCCTGGGATTAAAGGCATGCACCATGACATTGGACTAAATTCTAAGCTCTTAAACAATGGAAATAACAATGCTGCCTTTGCCTCACAGGCTGTTTCCTGTTAAGCTTGTTGTTCTTTTGGCCATTGGACTTAAGTTTCAAAGAGTCTTGTCTAAGTAGTACAGCATTGCTATGTATGTGTGACTGAGGAGTGCTTGTCATAGTCCCAGAATCACACAGGTACTGGCATAGCTTTTTTGTATATCAACCCGACCCACTGTGCCAAAACTATAGAGGTCAGTACTTTTGTGTCTCTGTATTTGGGCAAATACAGTGTGTGCCAGCAAATACAGAACTAAAGTATGCACTCTTACTTTAAGTATGCATATGAGTCTGTTTCTTCTCTGTGGCTTTTGCTCAACAGTAGGTAACTATTTCTTCCTAGTCAGCTTTTACTTTGTCATGTTTTTAATAGTCTCGCATTATACCTTTTAGCCAACTAATTCTGAATTATTAGGCATGTCCACTTATAGTGTGAGTTAGGATCTTTACCTTCCTGGGTTGTTTTTTTTTTTTTTTTTTCCTTTCCCCTGAGTCATCTGATTATTTTGTCTTTTAATACCTCAGATAGTCCTTTTCCATCTCAGGTTAGCTCAGTCACTACCCTGTAATGGGCACTGTATATTTTACCTTTTCAAAAAGCTGTTTCCCTGTTACTACCCTAAAGTCTGTTTGGTAGATGTTAAATTTCTTTCCTAAGGTACAAGTATGACTCTATAAGTACTGTTTTTGCGTTTGAGACAGGTCTCATGTGTAGTCGGGGTTCTCCTTGATCTTCTGTCTAGCTCAGGCTAGCCTCAAGTAATAAACCTCCTGTTCTGGTGGCCAGAGTAATTGAGTTACACGTGTGTGACATCATGCCAGACTTTTAACAAGTATACATTTGAATCTTTTTTTTTTCTTTTTTTTTTCCATTTTTTATTAGGTATTTAGCTCATTTACATTTCCAATGCTATACCACAAGTCCCCCATACCCACCCACCCCCACTCCCCTACCCACCCACTCCCCCTTTTTGGCCCTGGCATTCCCCTGTACTGGGGCATACAAAGTTTACGTGTCCAATGGGCCTCTCTTTCCAGTGATGGCCGATTAGGCCATCTTTTGTTACATATGCAGCTAGAGTCAAGAGCTCCGGGGTACTGGTTAGTTCATAATGTTGTTCCACCTATAGGGTTGCAGATCCCTTTAGCTCCTTGGGTTCTTTCTCTAGCTCCTCCATTGGGAGCCATCCATTAGCTGACTGAGCATCCACTTCTGTGTTTGCTAGGCCCCGGCATAGTCTCACAAGAGATAGCTACATCTGGGTCCTTTCAATAAAATCTTGCTAGGGTATGCAATGGTGTCAGCGTTTGGATGCTGATTATGGGGTGGATCCCTGGATATGGCAGTCTCTACATGGTCCATCCTTTCATCTCAGCTCCAAACTTTGTCTCTGTAACTCCTTCCATGGGTGTTTTGTTCCCAATTCTAAGGAGGGGCATAGTGTCCACACTTCAGTCTTCATTCTTCTTGAGTTTCATGTGTTTAGCAAATTGTACCTTATATCTTAATGGAAGTTTTATAAAAATACAGCCTTATGTTCTTGTATGAAATTCCCAGCTTTAAACATAATGTTTTAGCAGTTACACCTTTGTGACCCCTTACAAAGAGAGGAAGAAACAATCATTTGACGCTTAAGACTAGGGTAGATGACTTTGGTTTAAGTCTGGTTGCAGCTACCATATTCACTAAATACATGTATTTTCTTGCTATGTGATAAAACGTTCTGCTACTTTGTGCCAGAACCTCTGAAGCTGTCTTCTTACCCACAAGTGACTATTGCTGAGCATTGCTCCATTTACTTGTACTCCATCCATGAAAAGACCCAAGGTTTTGAGATATGAAGTGCTGTTTAATTGACCACTTGATTTTTCTCCTAGCAACAAACAGAAACCTGAAGTAACAAAGATGTTGTCTTTTTTTTAATTAGATATTTTCTTCATTTACATTTCAAATGCTATCCTTCAAGCCCCCGTACCCTCCCCCCACCCTGCTCCCCAGCCCACCCACTCCCACTTCTTGGCCCTGGCATTCCCCTGTACTGAGTCATATAAAGTTTGCACGACCAATGGGCCTTTCTTTCCAATGATGGCCGACTAGGCCATCTTTTGATACATATGCAGCTAGAGACACGAGCTCCGGGGTACTGGTTAGTTCATATTGTTGTTCCACCTATAGGATTGCAGACCCCTTTAGCTCCTTGAGTACTTTCTCTAGCTCCTTCATTAGGGGCCCTGTGATCCATCCAATAGATGACTGTGAGCATCCATTTTGATGTTGTCTTTCAAACAACTCTTGTGAAAGAGATAATTTGCTTAATGATTATTTTAATACCACTCCTAAAAAGTTTATGTTTTTGGTGAAGCTTATATGTGTTAGAAAAATCCTGTTTGCCAGAAGTCTACTGAGTGGCCATTTTTACATGGGAATTTGAGACCTTTGCATTTCAGTTTCGGATGCCACTGATTGGCATTACTTAGCTGCTATACATACTGTATATGTGGATACTAAATGTTTTTGCTTAAGTTTCTGAAGTTGTTGAAGTTGGTTTAACTATAGAGGTTTACTTATGGTTATAAGATAAACCATTTGGTGACTGTTAAAATTTTTTTGTACATTCTAAAAAAATTTCCTATGGATACAGGCTGTTGTGTTTATCCTATTTTTCTTATTATGTTTATTATTACTTATTCACAATTTAGGACTTGCTTTAAATTGGACAGTTGCTTCTGGGTATGATGATACAAACCTGGTACTTAGGATGCTGAGGCAAGACTGAGTTTAAGGTTCACCTGAGTTTAAGGTTTCCCTGTCTTTTAAAGTACTTGGGCATCCTTTTTTATAAGTTTTTAAGTGTCTTTATCCTTTACAACGATTTAGTTCTAGACATGAATCTGTCACATAGTAGTGAGTCCTGTGACCTCTTTACCTTTCAGAAAGAGCCATGTGTATATAAATAGAAATAATATCTGGTTTCTCAGATTCTAATTCTAGTTACATAGTTGTTGAGAGGATATATTAATAATAAAAGCAGGAACATTTTGTTTGGTGGCTGAGGTTCCCAGTAACTGTGTAAGGGCAGTGATGCTCACTGTTGTGAGTGTTCTTCCTGACACTAAACTCTAGAAAGTCTCATTATTTAGTTTGGGGTTTGGGAATTGTTAATAAAATGTTGATGAAGAACTTTAGTGTTTATATTCTCGAGGTAAGTAATTATTAAACATTTTGACATGTGCATGTCAACTTCGTAACAGAGTTTTTGCTTTTAAGAAATAATGTCTCCTGGTTGGTCATGGTTGACAAATGCCTTTAATTTCAACACTTGGGAGGCAGAGGAAGGTATATTTCTGGGATTTTCAGGTCAGCCTGATTTACATAGTAAATTCTATACCAGCCAGGGGCACACATACACAGCCACTCACTTTATCCTGGATTCAGAGTGGGACAAGTAATAGCCATTGAAATTCTTGTAAATGAAAGTTTTATTTAGAAGTTTGCTTTTGATTAGTTACATGTGGGAAAAAAGCATTTTCCTTTCAACATTGTAAGCATTTTAAGTTGCTATTATGGTAGAATTTTCACACATAGGAAAAATTACCTTCATGAAGAGAGCGACTGGCTGAATTAAAGAAGTGTGGGGAAATACACACAGCAGAGTTCATACAGTTTCTTACCCTAGTAATATTTGTGTAACGGTAGTTTGGCATTTGGTTTGGTCTAGTACATAGTCCTATCCTGAATTCATTTTTCTTGTTGTATGTGAAGCCTCCGGAGTTACCCATTTTTTTCCTTTGATTGTTTCTAACCTAACCAGAGTTCTTAAGGGTTTAGATGTCCTTTAACTTGAGATTTGAAAATTGCACATTATGGATTTGGGTTTGTTTTTCAAAATTTTAAGACGAGCAAATAGTTGTAGCATGCTGATTTAGTATAGCTAAGAGAAACCATTTTTGATGGATGGATTTATCCTCATTTGCTTCATTATGTGCCTCTTCCTCTTTTCTCCCTTTCCTCTCTCCCTACTTTTTTATTTTGGGGGATAGGGTCTCACTAGCTCAGACTGGTCTTAACTTCTCTTTGTACCCAGCCTAGGCATTGTGGTAGACTCCTGCCTGTACTGCGGTGCGCAGCTGGGTGCTTTAAGTGTAACCTATGCACTCAGCATAGGCCTGTAATTCCCAGTGCTTGGGAGACAGGCAGGAAGTTGGAATTTCAGGGAGGTCCGGGGCCAAATAGGTACATATGTCTTCAAAAAGGAATGTGAAAAAAATACATATCAAAATGAATAGTTTATTTAAGAAATAGTAATGACCATTGTATGTGTGGCATTGTTTCAGGCCTCTGAGGAAATAGTGGAGAACAAAACAACTCTGTGCACACATAAACTAAGTTTGGAGACAGACAGTAAGATGAGCTAAGTAGTAACAAGTACACAATGGAGTAGCTAATGATGGCGTAGTTAACCAAAGTACCCTAAGGATTTGTGAATACAAATTGATATTCAAAGACGAGTCTCTGGTACATGTGACATTTCAGCAAAGATCTATAGGAAGAAAGTGAGAACGCAAGTATTAGGAGAAAGCATCCAGTTAGAAGGAACAGCACTGTCAGAAACATCTGAGGTAAAACAGTGTTTGGCATTTGTGAAGTGTTGTAAAGGAAGATATTGGGATGACTAAAATATGTGCAGGGGGAAAGCAGAGTGTAAGGGGCACAGTATAATGTAAGTAGTGTCTATGCGTATACATGTACATGTAACTCAGTGTTTTTGCACACCCATTGTGTACTTGTGTATAGTGTAGTTGAACCTGGAATGCATTCTACTGAAAAACTAGGCTTTTTGTTTAACCTTATCTATTTATCTTGATGGATAAAGAAATGTAGCACCTTTTATGGTGATTAGTAGAACAAAATGATTTGGAAATCAATACAGTTTAGAAGAAAGTTCTGTAATATAGAATTATTATGTAGCAGTTTCAGTGACTTTGTAGATTAGTTTGTAGAAGGGAAATCTTCATTTAAAAACATAATGTTTTCAATAATGATCTTGAATGGAAAGATTCAGGTATGAAATAGCAAACTATACCACACAACATTGCAATGATGTTCTGTTGGAGGGTCAGTAAGATGCAAGAAGAAAGATAGCAGAGGTTCAGCGACTTGTCCCATGCTGTCGGTAAGGACAGTATTTAGGCTGGATAGTGATAGATAGTGTTGCTTTGTAGAACACTCTTCTGGGAGGTATTGTGGGGTAGGTGAGATCCCAAGTCAGCTATTACCAAAAATAAAGGAACTGATCTGATTAGTGTTTTGAACCCTTGACAGTCCTGTTTGTTTGTTTGTTTGTTTTCTGAGGCGTCTCACAGTATGGCCTTGACTGGCCTTATGTTCACTATAACACGTGCCAAGTGGCAATTCTCTTGCCCCACTGCTTGGATTACAGCATGTACTGCTGTGCCCAGTTCAAGGTGGGTGTTTTGGAGATTTAGGAGGCATGATGAGAAAGCTTTGGTTAATGATATATAGAATGTATTTCTGTACTAACATGTAGAGAGAAGTAGGAGGAACACTGTTTTGGCAGTTTGATGGCAGGTTCAGCTTTGGAAGTACATGCCAAAGAGGTTGGGGAAATGGCTCAGTTGGTAAAGTGATTGCTGTACTAGGATGAGGGCCTGAATTTGGATCCCTAGCACTCATGTAAACCACCGGGCACAGGGGCCAGCACCTTTTATCCCAGTCTGTCTCAAAAAACATGGAGAGCAATAGCTAAGAGACACCTGGCATTGATCTCTGGCCTATGTGTATGCGCACATGTATGCACATTGTACACATATGCTCATATATCCACATGAGTATGTACTCAAATCACATATAACACCAAACAAAAAAATTAACGGTATTTTTAGGGAGTGGTTTTCTGTACTCTAGAACTTCAGTAATTTTCTTAAGATATCTTCTGGAAGGGTAAGAAGAAAAGTCTAGGGCTGTAAAGCCGAGTGGGAAGTAAGAGTTTAGTTGCTTACAACTAAGAATCAGGTCAGACTAGGAAGATCATGATTCAGAGCCAGCCTGGCGATAGGGACACCCAGTTTTTAAACAAAAAAGTAACAACTTTGCCCTCTTCAGATTTTATTTGGAATAAAGCAAGCAGCAGACATCCAAGCCAGTAGAACTTTAGCTATAAAGTAGTATGAAGATTCAAAGATGGTAGATTGGACTCCTTCCCTTTTTAAAATTTTGTCAATACATCCCCAAGTTAAATTTATTGTTTTGTTACAATTGATCCGAATTTTGAAAGCTTTTGTTATTCTGATGTTGTATGTACTTTTTATTACAATGTTTGGTGCTTTATTCTTAAAGCAGTATTGGCTTAAATCAGGGTTAGGGTTAGGGTTAGCTACTTGTCTAAATTCAGTTGCTTAGCAAATGTTACCAGCTGGATCTACTAAAGCAAGTATTTTAAAGTTTATTGCAAGTATATAACTATTCTTAGTTATATTGTCATTTCTTGTAAGGAGTCAAGGCCAAGTTAGGTTTTCTGAATTTCTATTTAGTCATTTTCAACGAAACAGTAAAAGTGAAAACATTACTAATTTTGTTATAATCATAATAACTGATATGTTTGTACATCATATTTGATACACATGTTGAAAGTAAAAGATGTCTAGATCTACCTCTCTAGTCTCTAGATTGGATCATAGTTTGGATTTCCTATATTGAATTTACCACTAAAATTTTTAAAGCAGATTGTAAGTAAAATTCGGAGGTCTGCTAATTTTCTTTCTTTCTTTCTTTTTTCAGTCAAACAGTTGTGTGCTAGACTATTTGACTATTTTATAATAATGCCTTTGGGTTTGAACTAAATCAGACTGGAATTTAGGCCAGGCTTGGTGGCACATGCCTTAATCTCAGCACACAGGCAGGTGAATTCTCTGTGAGTTGGAGGCCAGCCTGGTCTACATAGTGAGTTCCAGGATAGCCATAGCTACATAGAGAGATCCTGCCTCAAAATCAAAGAAAGGAAAGCAAGGAAGGGAGGAAGGAAGGAGAGAAAAATCGATAGAGACCCTATCTCAAAATAAATAAGTAAATAAGGTTGGAATTTAGATATATCTTTAGCAGTATTAATAACTTTTAATTTGGTAACTTAAATCTGATTTCAGTTTTGTTTGTCAGAATTAGCTAGTGGATCTTCTAACCAGTGGGTCTGAGTTAACTAGGAGAATTGAGGGGGACAAGAGTGAGCCATAGTTTACATAAGCTAAGATTTCCCCTGTCACAGACTTGTCACTGCTCCTTTCCTGTTAGTGCAGACATTCCTACAAGTGGCCGGCCTACTTCCTGCTCAAGCATCTTTATGTGTAATTTCTTTTGAAAGGTGTGTGTGTGTGTGTGTGTGTGTGTGTGTGTGTGTGTGTGTTTAGGTCCCCCACACCTTCTGGGTCCTGAGTATTGATTGATCTTTGGTCATCAGTCTTGGTAACAAGTACCTACTGAGCCATCTTGCCAACCCTCTTGGAAGAGTTTTAAAAGTTTGTCCAAACTATTACTCTACTTACATTTTTTATAGTTATTACTCTTCAAATCTGGCACTAGTAGTAAATTACAACCGAAGAATAAACTAATCTTTCTTTTTAAATTACAGACTTAATTCAGTGTACAAATGAGATGAATGTGAACATCCCACAGTTGGCGGACAGTTTGTTTGAAAGAACTACTAACAGTAGTTGGGTGGTGGTCTTCAAATCACTCATTACAACTCATCATTTGATGGTGTATGGAAATGAGGTAAGAATAACTTTTTAAAAAGTTTTATTATTGTGTGGGATGAATGGTTGGGCTTCAGGGGTCAAATTCAAGTCACCAAGCTTGCAGGCTAAGCATCTTTACACACTGAGACATCTTGCCAGCCTAGGAAAAACTTAGGAAGGTGTATCGTTGTGATTACTGATTAACTTTGATGATAACTCCTTCAGCTGAATGTCTATAAAAGGGTAAGTTCAGCCGGTGAAGCCGCTTGCTGCCGAGCCTGAGATCTCAGTTTGATCTTTAGACCCTACATGGTGGAAGAATGGAACTCATTTCTAAAAGTTGTCCTCTGACCTCCAGTATGTGCCATACAAAAACAGAATAGATAGAGTACTTTGGAAGTGCAGATATGACCTGATTATACTTAATCCGTGTCCCACTATGCTATATAGTAAAGACAGTTCTTGATTGTAGTTAAGTGCTTAATTCATTTAATTATCTTGACTTTAGTATTGTAGTTGATCATTAAGTTGTAATAAATGTCTACTAGTAAAAACTATTACGTTTCTATGTTTGGTAACTAATGAGAGTGAGGATGGAAGATTGCAATACGCTTAGTGAAATAAGTTAACCAGTACTTTCCTCCTACTTTCAGATTATGTTTGTAAGATGACAGCACCATGACTTATTGTAAGTTTTGTTTTCCAGCGTTTCATTCAGTATTTGGCTTCAAGAAACACATTGTTTAACTTAAGCAATTTTTTGGATAAAAGTGGATTGCAAGGTAAAGACAATTTATTCTTTTTCTAGAAAATCAAGAGTAGCCCCACATAATGATTATTGCAGCATTCAGCTATATTAACATATTGATGCTTCACATCACTGTTCAGTGAGTCTTTTGATTTGAAATTCAGATTTCAAACCTAGCACCCAATCTGAAAGACAATACAGGGTAGTTATTTTCAAATATGGATTCTGGAACTCGACTGCCTGGACTTGAATTTACTCTTTACCACTTAACAACTATATAGACTTGATCAAGTTTACTTTACCTCTGTGTTGCTGTCTGTAAAATTAGGAATGATGATAGTCCCTGCTCAGTTGTTGTTATGTGGCCTAATGTAGTTAGTAACTAACCCTAATGTGTTCAGAATAATGCCTGCCACATAGGAAACACTAAACAAATACTGCCTTAATTTCTATTGCCGCTTTTTCATTTTGTTTTATTGTAAGAAATATAGTTGACATTATACATTATAGGGACAAAGTTGAGTCCAGTGGTAATGACATAGCATGTCTGTTGCTGTTTAAATTAACTTTACAAGGTTTTTAAAATTGTATATATTCCTTATCTGTGTTACTGTGTTACATAAGAACACTTTACCCAAGTATAGATTGTGAATTGAGCACTCCAATCAAATAACTCCTGTGCTTCTCTTTTTAACAGTTTCCCTTTTCACTTTGAATCTTGTCACTTTGAATTGTCATGTTTCGGTTACAGATGTCGTGTTCTTCTGTCTAAATGGGGTCCGTTGTATTTAGTTCCAAAATTAGGCCATTAATATTATAGACTGTCACAGCTGGGAAGGACCACATAAAGGATTGCAAAGCTATTTGGAAACATTAACAGTGAGGTTAAGTCTGGGAAATATTTCAGAGAAGGTGAGACCTACTGTGCGGGGCTTTGAGAGGTGGAAGAGATTACTTACTTTAGCACAATTGTACAAATGTCCAAGGTGTGAAGGGACATGAAGTAGTTAAGGCTGATAGGAAGAATGGTTATGAACTTGATGTATGCACGGCACACTGGAGAACATGTAGTTGTACACAGTTCTTAAGAAGCTACTTAAAGCCAAATCACACATAGAAGAATTTGGTGGGGTTAAATTTTATAATGTAGTAGGAAAACTGGCAAAGGCTTTCTTGTGTCTTTGGGGAAGAGAGGGAAGTATGTATTATAAGGAAAGGAGTAGCCTAAGGTGAACTTGGAGTAGAGTACACTGATTTTGTTTGTTTGTTTGTTTGTTTGTTTGTTTGTTTTGAAGCTATCGAGATTATTCTAGTTATACTTCTGTCCTAGTAGCAAGTTAGTGAGGGCTTGGCCATGGTTCTTACAAAGGCAGAAATGATAGAATTGAATGTAGTTAGTGCAGTGCTTGATTCCTTTACTAAGTGGAAGTGACTTTGCATGAACACATGCACTGCTGTGAATGAATCTCTGTAAGTGCAGAGGACCCAGTGATACAGAATTTGATTAATTGATAATAGTTAATTTTAAAAGACTTACTTATTTATGTGTATCTGCATGTTTGTATGCACACATATGTGCAGGTTTCCTTGGTAGCCAGAAGAGGGCAGAGGGTATCAGATCCATGAAGCTGGAGGTGATTGTGAGCCACTAAATATGAGTGCTGGAAACTTGTGGTCCTAAGAACAGCAAGTAATCCTAACCTCTGAGCCATCTCTCTAACCCCTCATATTCAATTTATTTTAATAGTAGAAACATATTAAGAGGGAAAATCATCAATAAACCCCTTTTGCGATAAAAATATTAAAACAGATTGATAGGAAGATAGAAACTACTTGCTTGTCATATTCTCCCCTTATTTTTTGTTGCTTTTGTTTTTGTTTTTATTTTTGATGCATGGTCTCTGTAGCTCAGGCTGACTTGGACATCATTCATGGCAGTCCTGTGCTTTGCCTCCCATGCTTGGGGATTATAGCCGTGACCCATCACATCTACTTTGCTTGCAGATCTTTTTATTGCTGCTCTTAAACTTTTACTTTTAAGTCTTGGGGGGGGGCTATCTAGTTTTTTGTTTGTTTGTTTGGATTTTGGTCTCAGTTACTAATTTTCATTTCTTTAAGTTAAAAATTAAATTTCCTTTAATTTTTTAACTTGTATTTTGATTTGATGTGTAATGGGTTTTGCCTGATTGTGAGACTTTTCTGTACCACATGCTTGCAGCTACCTTGTAGGTGCTGGGGTTCTTAGCCACTGAGCCATTTCTCTAAACCTGGAGGTTAAGTAGATTGAGTGTTACAAAATTTTAGCGTTTTATTCCTTTTACAAAGAGGTAGATGAGTTATAGAACATATTCTTGGTGAGATGGCCAAGTAGGTAAAGGTGTTTTTTGCCAAACCCAACCGCCAGTTTGATTCCCAGACCCACATGATGAAAAGAAGAGTTCCACAAGTTATCCTTTGGTCTTCACATGCATACAGTGGCCAGGAATCTCTCTCTTATCTATATGTTTTTAAAACATATATTTTAGCTGGGTGGTGGCGGCACATCCTTTGTTCCCAGCAGTTGGGAGGCAGAAACAGCCGGATCTCCGAGTTTGAGGACAGCCAGGGCTACACAGAAACCAATAAAGTGTCTGCATATATGTATGTGTGAGGGTCAGATCTTAGAGTTGTAGACAGTTGCGATGATCTGCCATGTGGATACAAGGATTTGAACCTGGGTCCTCTGGAAGAGCGGGTGGTGCTTTTAATTTATGAACCATCTCTCCAGCCCCTAAAGGTTTTTTTTTTTTTTAACAATAAGATTAAATAATAGTTAACATGTAGTCACTGAGGTTTTTGCAAAGTAATTTTTTATCAGTGATGGTACTGTGTCTTGTTAGACCCTGTTATCTGATATAAAAACTTTAAACTAGTCAGTAGGGTGGACCTGCTTTATAACTAGTAGCTACCAGTTATACCTGGAAAGAATATTGGAGCATGAAAAGTTAGAGTATTTTTAAATAAGTTGATTGAGGCTTAAAGAGCTAGGGATATTTTCCCTTTCAAGATAAGAAAAACTAGTGGGGAACAACGTGAACAAACCAAGGAGTGTGTGTGTACTTTATATTATGTTAACAGGTATGAGACTGGGTAGTGGCTGTAATTCCTCTTTTTCCCCCCCTTATCTCTTTTGTTCTGATTTTTACTAGGCAGCTGGGTAAGCATTTGCAAATTGATAAGTATTAATGCCAAATCTTAGTTTTATGTGTGTATATCTGTGTGTGAGTGTATATGTATGTTATAAAGTGTAAGATCAAGTCAAATCTGCTTGGTGAAGCCAAATTAAAAGAAACCCATTCATTTTTCATTGAGGAGCAAAAATTTATAGACCTTTGACCCAGTCAATAGCTAAAATATAAGGTTTCTGGTATCTTAAAAAGCAATACCGATGAGATTTTATGTTGTTGCGGCTGCTGCTGCTGAAGCACTGTTCAGAGTAATTTACATTACTTTACAAGGTTTTATTGAAAATATTTAAAAACTGTTTTGGTTGTTCCCTCAGCATACATATTGCTGTTTTATTGGACGGTGCTTTTATATTTCTTTCAAGATTGGCACATATGAGATACACTTGTCCTAAATATTATGCAGCTACAGGTTTTACAAGTATAACAATAGCAATTTCATTTGATTTGAGGGAATTTATGGTTCTATTATTTGTGCTTGAGTTCTGAGATATGCCTTCCCCCCCCCCCCCCACACACACACACACACACAATTTTTAACCTAAAACCAGAGTTTCTCTTTAGTCCTGGCTGTCCTGGAATTTACTCTATAGACCAGGGTGACCTTGAAACTCAGAGATCTGAATGCCTATGCCTCCCAAGTGTTAGAATTAAAAGGTGTGTACCACCACTTCCTGGTGAGTTCTGAGATTCTGGCTGTGAAAGAAACATTTTTATAACTCCTGAAAAGTAATGAATAGGCACATGTGTCAGAAGAAGCAAAATAGACTTATTTTTAGACTCATAGCTGGAATTTTAAGGGAAAAGATTTTAAAGCTGCATATGATATACCTGACTTTAAAAATTTTGAAGAATTTAGTGTGGAACTTATTAGTTATTTAATTTGTATCACTGAATGTAATTGGGATATCATATTTTTGCTATTAAATAATAAAGTTTTATAGATAACCTTTGGATTTTAATCATTTATGAAAGCTTTCTTTTACAGGATATGATATGTCTACATTTATTAGACGGTATAGTAGATACTTAAATGAAAAAGCAGTTTCATACAGACAAGTTGCATTCGATTTCACAAAAGTGAAGAGAGGGTGAGTTAAGTTTTCATTTCTAATTCAAATATCAAATGGTGTAAAACAGGAATTTTTACCTTGTGAACTACAGAACTTTATTCAGTTTTACAAACTTTATTTTGTTTGAAGAAATGCCATATATACTTTCTGTAGTAAGATTTTTAAAAGTTAAATTATCTTTATAACAACTTTATTGTTATAATTCTCATGATTAAAATTCATTTTTTTAAACTAAACACTTTTTAGTATGTTTACAAATTTATGTGACATAACCCTACTTATGCTTTCATTTCCTATAATCTCTTCCTTTAGCCCCAATATCTGTCCTGTACTCTACTCAGTTAATTATGTTTACCTTCTGGTTACTTTGAAATTCTATACGAGTTTTAGGATCAACATATCAGTTTTGGTAGAAAAACAGCCAAGAATTTTAATTAGTTTGTTTGGTTACAGGCAGGGTGTAACTCATGTTTTCCTAGCTGATCTTGAATTCTCAAGAGATCTGTCTGCCTACTAAGGCCTAGCTTGGCTTTCTAATAAACATAGGATATCTTGCTTGTTCATTCCTTCCCTTTTTTTTTTGTAGCCAGTTGTGGTAACACATGCTTATCATCCAAGGATTGAGAAAAGGCATGGAAACCACAAGTTCTCCCTCCCCTCCCCTCCCCTCCCCTCCCTTCCCCTCCCCATTATCTTTCTTTCTGTTCACCTATCTGTCCTCCCTCTCTCCTTTCTGAAGAAAAGGTTCCATCATAGTACAGGTATTGAATGAGAAAGTATGGATGCAACAGATACTTTAATTGCATTGTGTGGCAGTTTTGATGGTTGTCTTAAATAGGCCAAAGGTGCCACCAATATGCATCATGGTTTTCCCATTGCTGCCTGTCATCAGCTCTGGAAAAGGTGCTGAAGAACATCCTGGCTTCCTTTAGTGCTCACAGTGCAGCTTATGACAGAACCCAACTTGGTGTAGTTTAAGTGGCTAGGCTGTGATGCCTGTTAGTGATCCACTTATGTTGCTCCCCCTTCTCTCCCCCCTAGCCCCCATAGCAAAACCTAGGCAAAGCTAGACAGAAACCAAAGGGTCCTTGTGGCACAGGGGAAAGCATGGGCTCACTTTCAGAGCACTTATTCAGGAGCATAGCGCTGAGTACTGCAGGCCCTTTGGATCATAGGCCCTCCCATTGGGAACATGGAGCCATATGGAGGTAGATAGCTTTGGACGTGACTTTAGCTCCAAGGCCAGGTCCCATAGTGTCAACATCTTTTTTCAAAAATTATTTATCATCATGTGTGTGCATGGAGAGGTGGGAGCACTTGTGTGGAGATCAGAAGACAGTTTCAAGGAATTGGGTCTCTTTTTCTACCCTTATGTGTGTGCTGAGGATTGAAATTAGGTAACCTTTCCCAGACATCATGCATATAAAGGGTGAGTTTAATTTTATTGCATTCTGAGTATTGATCATCTTAGCACAAGAACTAATCACACAGATAATGTGACCAGTACTTTGATCTCTGTAGTGTCTTCTGCAGCTTTTTTCCCCGCAGGCTGAATTATGATAGCTCAGGAAAGAGCCAAAGGAGCAGTAAGTGTGAGCCATGTGCAGACAGACATTCCTGGTGAATGCCCTTCCAGGAAACTGCCCTGCAGCTTCCACATCTTAGAGATCTAGACACTTGCTGGGTGTGGGCGTCAGCTTGCTCTTTAAATTATAAAATAGTTACTGAAGTAGTTTTTGAGACAGGCTTTCTCTGGGTAGCCTTGGGTGTCCTGAAACTCACTCTGTCAACCAGACTGGCCTTAAACCCAGAGATCTGCCTGCCTCTGCCCACTGTGCCACCATCTGGCCTGCAGTGGAAATCTTAAAAATATAGACATATACAAGGTGAATAAAAAATGAAATAAAGTCTTTTTCTATAAACTTTCTTTCAATCATGGAGAGTTGATGGTTTTACCAAACTAACTTCTACAGATTTCATGTTACATATGTAGACAGTCTGTACAAGATTGCAGTAGAGAGGTTCGTATCAGGAGTCTACTTTCTTACTTCCCTGTTCAATAAACTGTTTTCTATGTGGACTATTCCTGAATCATTTTGAGAGTTAATGATCTGAGAGTATGGGATGGTAGGTGTTGCGGCCGACCAGCAGCTCACAACGAACGGTTCAACTGAGATGGCAACTCAGGCTGCAAGAGAGGAACTAGACGGGCGGAAGAAAGAACGGAGCCAAGTCAAAGTCACTCTGATCAAAGCTCCATTTTTACTGTTCCGACACTCAGTTATGAAGGAAGGGGGAAGGGACCCGATTCCCGCCAAATAATCTCGGGGTCCAGTAGCAGGGTGAGCACGTGTGTGGCTCCAAACAGCAAAGCAGCAGGGTCCAGCAGTGGGCGTGGCAGAACGAATGAGCAGGAAGCTCCACCCCTGAGCAAGCAGGTTTCAGGCTGGGGAAGGGGAATCTACAGGTAGGCTAGGTCACAGAAGTAGAGGGAGGTTTGAAGGTGCTTTGGAGTTCTGTAGAAAAGACTAAGGATTTGTGGACTTCTTTACTACCTATGTGAAGTAGATAATCATGAATTTATGTGTCTGCCAGCTTGCGTAGTATAGTATTTAAAAACCAAAGGATTTATTGTACATAAAAGACTAATACTGACTCATTGACTATATCTCCTGTGTGGGGTTTTTTTTTTTTTTTATTTTTTAATTTGTATATGTATGGATGTGAGTGAATTATTTTTTCACCCAGGATTGTGAATTTGCTAGGAGACTGACTGCAAGGGAGAAAGGTGTAAGAAAATTGTTTGCAAAAGAATGTCTACGATAGTAACAATTTTGACCTTTTTCATTTGGGGGCTAAGAGGCTGCTCACTTTTAAGATAAAGAAGTTGAGTTGTTCATTTAGATGTTGAGCTAAACAAAGAAGACTGAGACAACATTCAAGACATCTGTGATGGAGAAATGTCCAGAAAGTAAAAAATGACATCAGCAAGAAGGGATTAGATGAAAAATGATGGTTCTAGGAAGAAAGTATGATAACTGAAAATGAGGACAAGTTGCAAAGAGGAATTGTGTCCTCTCAGATTCCAGCAGTGTGTTTGTTACCTGAGAGAAAACAATGTTGAACATTTGATGGGTACATTATCTAAAAGCTAATCAAAACTGGCTGATGCAGACAGTATTTGTTTCATTAAACTCTGTGGAATCCCCATAAGGCAATATGGTTACTTTTTGAAACTAGTTGACAGTGTTCTTAGTATGGCTTAAATTAGAGTGACTTGATAAAAATTATATTTTGTAAAACTGATTTTCTTTCAAAAGTCTTTGATATTTGACTCAAATATTGTTCCGCCCTTCCCTCCTGTTGGGGATTGTGTTTAGGATATGTGTTAGACAAGCACTCGGCTGCTGAGTTACCATGCTAGAACATTTTTATCGTATAATTTTATCTATTGTTATTGTTGTGTGAGCGCCATTATGCATGTGCTATGGTGTGTGTGGAGTTCATCATAGTCTTGTTATTTATGTAGAGAACCAAATGGGAGATTTAATAAGGAATTGCTTATGATTTGTTTTCTTAATAGAGCTGATGGAGTTATGAGAACAATGAACACAGAAAAACTCTTAAAAACTGTACCAATTATCCAAAATCAAATGGATGCACTTCTTGATTTTAATGTAAGTTGATATGTTTTTGTAATTCAAGATTTCTAAACATTAGATAATCATAACTGGTTAGCTCTAGCCTCAGGTTTTCATAGTTTTGTCCATTTTATAATACTCTTTGGTTAACAGTATGGATTTTCTCTAGTGCTAAAATTTAGGTTATACAGACTAAAGCAAGCAAGTGATGGGTAAAGTGCTTAATTGAAACTTCAGAGGAGTTTCAGATTAAAAGTGTAAGGATTTCTTTGGCCTTCTTAATGTTTCACTTATGCTTGGTAGGACTCAAAGCATGATAAGCATTTAGAAAGAAGGAGGTTCAAATCTCATTTTTGATAGATTGCTATGTATTGCACAGTGACATTGCATCCCCTGGATTTTTAAAATGATGTTATTTGGGTAGTAAGCGTTGACTGGAAAGTGTCAGACTATAGTGACTAGTGACTTGAGAATCCTTACCATTTTTCTATTTTTTATATAGTCGAAAAGTTTTTTTGTGTGTGTTATGTGAAAATTTTATGAAATTAAAATTTCAGTGTCTACAATAGCACTAGTGGTACAAGACTCTGTTCTTGGTTGGTTTGTATACTGCTCTGACTGTTTTTGTGTTACATTGGTAGTTTTTGACTAACTACAGAAGAGAACATAATTCCCAGTGCCTAAAAGTCTGCCCACTCATAAACAAAGAAGAAAAGCACTTGGTTAAAGACTGTGGCCCTGGAAGACACAGAAAGCTGTTGTGTTTATTAGTATTATTTTGGCTCTATGGATGTGCAGAAGGTTTTTCACTTAATACATTGTTTGGGCTCTCTGTAAAATTATCTACTTGTTTTAGTGTCTGTATATAGAAAAATTTACTGGATCTTACTTAGAGGTTCTTAGCTTTTCTAGCCAGACACCCTAAATAGGTGTTTATATATATGTGTGCGTGTATGTGCCCTTTGTGAACTTAGAGCATTGTAATAAAGTTATAATTAAGAGACTTGAGATGTTAAACTTGAAAGTTAAAAGATAAATGACATTTTTATTTGCAGTCATAATTGTAAACTAGAAGGAATGTTTAAAGGATGTTTTTGCTGTTTGCTTGCTTCTGGATTTTCTTACTTAAGAGTTCTACAGTGTTTGCATGTAATTCTGAAGGTGAGAAATCAGGCAACTCCCGTATTGGAAAACTTACTTGTAATGTATCTCATAAGGGAAAGTAAGCCCCCTTTTCCTAACGAGCTGACGTGCTTTCATTGAATTTTAGAGAAGAATCATTTTGTTAGTGTCATTTAAAATATGAAATGAGCTAATCTTATTTACCATTTTTCCCTAGGTTAATAGTAATGAACTTACAAATGGGGTAATAAATGCTGCCTTCATGCTCCTCTTCAAAGATGCCATTAGACTATTTGCAGCATACAATGAAGGAATTATTAATTTATTGGGTAAGTACTAAAATATTATTGATAACTTTTCTTATTTCATGTTGTACGGATTAGTGATACTGATAGTAGTTGCTTAAACTGCTGTGAAGTCCACTATGACTCACGTTCATTCTGAAAATTTATTTGAAAAAATATTTTTTACCTCTATACACACACACACACACACACACACACACACAACCACACGTGAATAAATTCTCATTTTTATAAATGGAATATTTTAGCTAGTTATACCTTATTTTTTGATATAATAGTATTTTTTTGGATTGTTTGTAGTTTTTAGAAATACTTAAAATCTGTAAAGTTAGATGGGAAAAGCCTTTTATTTTCTTTTTCTCAGAAAAAGTGTATTTCCTCAGTATGTCTTCTACAGTAAACCTTATGAAAGTAGTATATGTGTGTGTGTGTGTGTGTGTATATATATATAATTTTTTCTCCACAATTTGAGGTACATGTGTGTGGTCCTGGGTAGTAAGTCTGGGGTTTCTTGAATGTTGAGATTGTGCTTTGGCACTGAGCTGTATGCTTAGTCCCTAAACTTAATTTTGAAGTTAGGAATTTTTTTAAAGCCAGGCACTATTGGGGGGACTTTTTACTTTGGGGGAGTTTTACAATTTGTGATATTGTCTTACATGCCAAGATGTATTTGAAATTGTTTTGTGTAGAAATGCTTCTTTTAAAGATTCCACTTGTTTAATTTTTATGTTTATTAATGGGTTTGTTTGTGTGGCTCTCCGTGTGTGTTCAGGTGTTTGTGGAGGGTAGCTGCATCTCCTGGAGCTGGAGGGTCAGATAGTTGTGAGCTGCTTGACATGGGTGCTGGGAACTGAACTCTGGTCCTCCCAAAGAGCAGCGAGTGCTCTTAACCTCTAAGCTACTTCTTCAGCTCCTCCCCACCTCTTTTTTAAATTTTTAAAAATTTTTATTGAGGTTTTCAAGGACTAGAAAAGGAATAATAAAAAGTGCCAAGTTATTATCAGATGCCGAGTGTATTTACTCTAGTATGCCCCTCCTCTTAGACAGTTTATTTATTTAAATGTGGTTTTCATAGACTGAGACAAGACAAATATATAGAGGGGTAATTTATAACTGAACAAATAAGGCTGTGGAAGTGATAGCCTTTGACTTCATGATTGATAAATGTGGTGCTCCATATTTCTGTATACAAATTAAGGGAGCTTTTGAAGTAACATTGGATAAAGTTGAAATTTTAGAATGTTAATACTGGTATAGTAAAATATTTATAAACAGATTTTAGTGTTTTAAGTGTTGTATTCTGTGTGTTTACTTGCAAATATATACTTGGAGAATTGTGAGCAAAGCAGTATTGTGAATAAAATAGTAATGTGAATACCTTCAAGCAGTTTTTCTCCTTTTAACGTTCTAGGACCTCAGTTCTAATTTGCTTTAAGTATCCAAACTAATAGCACAAATTTTTGTTGTAGAGTAAGTCCTTTGAGAAAATTTCAATCTTTTTCCTGTCTCAGGAAACTTTTAGTTTTTTTTAATGTAAATAAGAATATTTTCATATTTCTTTGGGCAGAAAAATATTTTGATATGAAAAAGAACCAGTGCAAAGAAGGTCTTGACATCTATAAGAAGTTTCTGACTAGGATGACAAGAATCTCAGAGTTTCTGAAAGTTGCAGAGGTAAGCTATCTTCAGAGGCTATAGACTTTTTAAAAATATGTATGGATTTTGAAGAAATCATTAAGATTTTTTGTATGCTGGTGACAGTGATGGCTTTGTTTAGAATTAGCCATTCAGTTTTGATGGCTTACTCTGTTGGTGCTGGTCAGAACTGCTCAGTGTCAGCCTAAGCGCTTCCTCCAGACAAGCCTGCAGCTGGAGCTGCATACTTCAGTGTTCATAGTGTAGTTCACAATACATAATACATACATGAATTAAAATTCATTTCTTACTATGAGAAGGTTATATGGTAATCTAATTTTATAAATCCTTAAAAGTGTTTGTTTTGAAGGTGGTACAGAAGGCAGTTGTGTTTGTAGGCATCCTGTCTGTTAGCAGAGACAGTTCATAAAGATTTCCCCCTTCCTTTATCCTCTGTCCATCGTTACTAGAATTACCCCTCTTCAGGATATTTTGATCACTTATATAGTTTTTCTTAAATTTTTTTATTATTTAAATGCATTTTATACATCAAACATAGTAATAACATTGAGTATTTTGATAATCAAATAATACATAAAAATTTGTTCAACTTTTATATTCGTATCCTTTCATACCCTAAAAATATCATTATGAACATTTAATACTATCCAGAAGAGGTAGCATTCATATTATTATAATTTCATGTGTTAAATGTAGCATTTCTTTTTGCAGCAAGTTGGAATTGACAGAGGAGATATTCCAGATCTTTCACAGGTGAGTAGATTGATAAAGCATGAAGTCACTGTCATGTGTGCTGCAGTGCCAAGATGACCAGTGCTATAGCAACACCTCTTAAGAGTCGTGTGCTTTTCCTTCTGTATTTTAACATTGCAATGCATTATTGAAGAGGGTTGGTTGTTTTTTCATTGTGACACAATGAATGAATGGTCAATTGATCTCTTCTCTGGTGGGTCTTTCCAAGTGCTATCCAGTTGCACCATGGAAAAGCTCACCCCTGCATGTGTAATAAATGACCCATGCAAATTGTATCTCTGAAATTTTCTATCCAGCTTTCAGGCAGTCTCACTTAGAGTCTCAACTTTCCTAATAGATTCTCACTAGTTATATAGCCCTAAGGATGGGCCTTAAGAACCTTCTAATATTTATGAGTCTTGCACGTTTTCCTTCTCCCTTCAGGAGGGAATTATTTAGTTTTGAAAGTACTCATGCACTCCTTAGGGTACTCTTAAACACACAAATACATATTTAAATCTATATTCCACATATGGCAGATAATATGGTATTTGAGTCTTGCATGTTTTAGCTTGATCGTTTCTACTTACATCTATTCTACTAGTAGTATCATTTCTTTTCACTACAATTCAGTAAAATTTCACTATGTATGTATACTATTTGTTTCTTAATCCATTCACATACTGATGGAGATCTAGACATTATAGTAATTGTTAGTAGTTAGAACTAAGCATGGCTGAGCAAGTCTCTCTGGTATGTTTATTTAGTATCATAGGTGGGTCATTTGGTAGTTTTATTATTATAAAATATTTTGTTTTATTTATATGTGTTATGTGAATATATAGCCTGTGTGTGCAGGGAGGCCAGAAAAGGGTGCTGAATCCCCTGGAGATATGTGGGCAGCATTTGTGACTGCAGGCAAACATACACCACAACACATTTCTGGAAGTCAGAGGACTACTTTCAATTCTCTATTCTTACTGCAAGTGACATTACCCCCTGAAGAACTAGTTTTCAAGCCCTGAAATCCATTATCTAATATGCAAATTAAAATAAGTATGTGCTATATTGTTAATAATATGTTTTTACTAAAATTTTATACGTATTAAATATTTAGAAACTTTAGGTTTTTATAAGTTTCTTAGGCTTTATGGTTATCTTTAGTTCTTAACATTTTTGGTGATGATTATTAGTAACTTCAACTAGTTTGTGTTCCAGTAATAGTAGTTGTAATATAATAATAAAAGATTATAATTTTGGTAGCTAAAAAATGCCCACCAGTAATTAGTACATGAGGAGTATGTATTTCTGATTTCTTATGTGAGATGACATTTGATTTATCTTGTTAAGTAGGGTAATAGTTATGAAATTCTTAATATTTGTGTTATTTCAGGCCCCCAGCAGTCTTCTTGATGCTTTAGAACAACATTTAGCTTCCTTGGAAGGAAAGAAAATCAAAGATTCCACAGCTGCAAGCAGGTATATATTTATATATTTGTATTTTTTAACAGTTGAAGATGGGAGTTATTTTTTCAGAAGGAGTAGATAAAACCAGCTGAAGTTCAAACTGTAGTTTCTCTATCTTGACTTGGTTATCTGTTAGATAGGTTTAAGTAATATGAGTGTCACTGTCACTAGTAATTAGTTACATTAGAATTAGTAACAGGATTCCATGGGGTTAATTTTAGTTCTTGGTTTAGTTCTTGATATCAGTAAGTATTGACATTTTAAGATGATATAAAAGATAATTTTGTATTAACTTGCTCAACTTTTATAATATCCTTGCGGTAGATGCACTAGTAATACCAGGATTCAAGCCTTGAATGCCTGGTATATTTTAATTTTTGTGCCTTTTGATGGGATTGATTATTGTCATGTTCTATTTTAATCAGTTCAACTTTTGGGCTAATTCCCCAGTTTATCTATCGAATTAGCAATAATAGAAATTATCTCTTGATCCTTTAATAAAATTTTTTGTTTGGGTGTAGTAATTGAATAATTACCCTTTTATGAAGATTTTTCCTCTTTATTTAAAATAATAAAATAATATATGAAATAGACAGTAAGGCTTCCTTTGGTTCTTTTTTATTTTTAATTCATATTGTGTTGATTTCTCCCTTTTTTAGTAATAGATTTTAAGCAATGTCAGGTACAGTGACTCTTCTCTATAATCCCAGAATGTGGAAAGTTGAGTTAGGAGGAAGTCAATGAATTTTGTGTTTACTTTGGGCTGTATATAGTAAGCTAAGGCCGGTCTGCCCTCCATTTCCCCTTCCCCAATTCCAAAGGGGAAAGTCCACTAATGAGTTGTTAAATAATACTTTGTGCAAGATTTTTATTTTATAGTAGGTTCTTAGAAGTAGTATAGTCACCAAATGTTTGACTAGTTCATTATAGGACAGTAATGAAAACAATCTAGACACATGCCTTAGGACTTATCTTGATGTGGTTAGCATCTTTATTTCTGTCATAATTACATGGCTTCCATTGAGTCAAGGTGCAGTTCTTTCCCCTAGAATTTAATGTTGGTTCATGGCTTAGTATGGATGAATGCTTACAAAGTGGGAATGTGAGATGTAATCAACTGTGCGTGTGTAATAGGTTTGAAAAGAGGATGCTGGCTTGTCAAAATAGCAGCCAGTACATAGAAAGAGGGTGCCACACAGACTGATGACTGAATGGAAGTCAGTATTCCTTTTCAAGGGACCTGGCATCCATTGGGGAATAGGTTTTGTGAGTGTTATTGTAGACAGCTCCTATGCCAATTAACACCCTGGCTCTTGACAGGTCTACCACACGAACACACCAAAACTTGAGCACCAGCAATGAGTCATCCTCTTCTAGGCTTGCTTGTGTGGTAGACCTGTCAAGAGCTGACTCTGAGAAACTAAATCAGTTTTGTTGTTGTTTTTGTATTAGGACTCTTCTAGGAATGTGAAGTCTCTTTCCTGTTGCTTCTTTGTCTTGGGAGAAGCTGTGTGTTCAGTGCTGTACACTTTTACTAGAGTCTGATATTTAACTCCGAAAGCCACACATTTGCATTTTAGTTCACATTGTTAAAATTGTTGACTTTTCTAGGTCATTGAGTAGAAGGGTCTATCTGAAGTACTAATTTTAAGTCCATATACTTGTTTTAGTTTGTCAAAAGTAGGGTCACTTCATTTTATGTTCTAGATATGAAGTGCTTAGCATGAAGCCAAATTACTTTTATCCCCTTATCCTAGGGCTACAACACTTTCCAATGCAGTCTCTTCTTTGGCAAGCACTGGCCTATCTCTGACCAAAGTGGATGAAAGGGAAAAACAGGCAGCATTAGAGGAAGAACAGGCTCGTTTAAAAGCATTAAAGGTAAGTAAGTATGGGCATTTTGTTTGGAAGAACAAGTAGGGGATCATTATATAAATGAACCTCTTAGGTTTTAAATGTGTTAGTAGTCCTACAGGCTGAAACTCAGTTTATTTTTCATACTTACATGGGATGCTTGGTGAAAAGTCAGGGAGTACCCTTCAGCTTTTAAAGCAGACTTAGAAGATGTCCATTTTCAGAGTCTGAACCAAAACAGATCTGGTTTTCGATTCCTTATGCTTAGTTCCTTTTTCAACAGGAACAGCGTCTAAAAGAACTTGCAAAGAAACCGCATACCTCTCTAACAACTGCAGCCTCTCCGGTGTCCACCTCAGCAGGGGGAATAATGACTGCACCAGCCATTGACATATTTTCTACCCCTAGTTCTTCTAACAGGTACAACAGGCAATAAGGATGTCTGAGTATTTAGTGTAAGATAGTCTTCAAATTATATGTTTATAGGTTCTGTGAGTTTGCTTTGATTTATGATTTTGTATTCACAAATTAATACTAAAGGTGTAAAATAACACAATTGGTATACTATCTAAATATAAATGAATAAGGTTAGGGTTATATTTTGTATGCTTGGGAATTAGAATATGGCTAAATTGCTAATTATTAATTAGAATATAATATAATGAAATGGATATTTTTATTGAGGGGTACTTATTAAGTCTTTCCAGAAAAGTTGACTCAAATTCAATAGAAATTTAAGACGTGATGCTCAAATATTTTTCTGGGCCTCTTTAGAATTAGGTTAAACGAGGAACATGGCACTGTTAGCTGGCTACAATTGTTCTTTTTAGGCTTATAGTGACTCTTTTCACTTTCAAAAAAAATTTTTTTTTAATTTGCCCTTTTATGACTTATGTATAGACTATACACATGAGATTATGGTTTGTTATTCATATCATGCACGTAACAGCAAACTGATTACAAGTAAACTAGTTAACTTGGCCTAAGTTTATTTTATTCATAATAAACTTTTACATTTTTTATTTTATGTTATGTTATTTTTTTGAGGTGGAGGGGGGCAGGTGACAAACTAATATAGCAAACTTCATCTAGAAATAAAATTGATTTTCAAAATCTTTCCCTAGCACATCTAAGCTGCCAAATGACCTGCTTGACTTGCAGCAGCCAACCTTTCACCCGTCTGTCCACGCCATGTCGGCTGCTCCTCAGGGAGCGAGTACATGGGGAGGTGAGTGTCACTGTCTTCTGGGTACTGTGTGGGCAGCTTCCCTTGCAGTAAGCAGCTTTCTTTCTGGTAGAGGTTTTGCTTATACTTGATGCATGGGAATTTGAGAAATAATAAAATGACAGTAAACTGATTTTTATCTCCTGATGAAAATTTATGATAAGTGAAATACTAAATTCATAGTTAATTATGGAATAAGGTTTAATGAAGATGAAATTAAATATAAGAGTAAGAGCCACTTTCTTACGGATGAGGTCACGCCTGTAATGCGGATGTTAAGTGTACAGTAGTTACTGTGTTTGCGGTAGGAAACATTTCATAGTGGGCAATATGATAAGGCTCTAGTAAAACGCACATTGTTATCAACCGGTGAAGCATAGTGTGGCCAGAGATCACATGGTAATTCTTGTATTTTTTTAAATTGTATTTTACTTTTATTTATTTATATAATTAACTTATTTTATGTTAAATGTTGGTTAGACTTGTAACAGGAATGTCCTTCAGTAGGTTTTTAGTTCTAAGATGATCATGGTTTAACACCTTTAAAGCAGATTGGTAATGTATGTCTATTATACAGCTTTAGTTGATTTAACATCATCACCTTTGCATGGTTTTGTTGTGTGTGTATTTATATACACATATATATGTATGTATATATGTATATGTGTATTATGTGTATTATATAGTCACCAAAAATTGCTGGAAAGAGATTATCAGAAAAATGATACTAAGAAGAAAACTATAAAATATGTTGAAATTTGTATTTGCTTTCATATAACATTTGAATTATTAAATTTTTACAGCACATGAAATAGATTTTCATCTTTAATCATTTGAATTAACAATATAGTTTGGATGCTTCTTTCCTTTCTCCCTCTCCCTTACCATCCTCTCCAAGGCTCCTTTGTGTTTTTCTTTTTTTGGTGTGGTATTTTTGTGAGTATTGAATCCAGGGCATTGCACACACTAGGCAAATGCTCTGCCATTGAGCTTCATCACCAGCCCAAAGACGCTGTTTTGTATACAAGAATCTAAGCTCGGTGAAGGCAAGGGTTATCTATCATAGAGAACATTTTGTGATGGTTGTTGTGGGGGCTTGCTTGTGTGTCAAGATGCACATGTGGAGGTCAGAGAACGACTTTGTGGTATCATTTCTTTCCATTGACCTTATGTAGGTTCTAAGGATCCAACTCAGGTCTCTACTCTGAGCTCTGTTGTTTTCTCACACTGTAGCCCAAGCTGGTCTCAAACTCGTGGCAGTCCTTCTGCCTCAGCCTCTAAGTGTTAGGATAGTAGGGTTGGAACCATCACGCCCAGCTCTAGAGTACTTCTTGTTATATGTAGCTATAAATATAAATGAGGCAGAAGCAGGTAGATCCTTTGTAAAATTGAGGCCAGCTTGGTCTACAAAAAAAGACTCTGTCTCAAAACAAACAAAATGGAACTAACTCAGTCTGAAGAGGAGGAATAAAAATCTCAGTTTCTTTTCCAAAACCTTAGTTACATGTAAGAAAAGGGATGTAGTCTTTACTATAATTCCTTTAATTTACACAGAATTAAATCCCTACCTTCTCATAAAAATATTTAACTTCTGAATTGGTAATAGTTTCGGTGTTTTGGTTTATGCATGACGAAGTAGCTGAAGTATTTAAAGGACTTCAGTCAGTACAGGAAATTGTTGAGTTATTGTTCATATCCTTGATGTTCAGGTTAGGATTTGTTTTCGTTTTTTAATTGAGGCCAATTTACAATAAAAAATCTTACATATAAGAAAATTTCATAAATAGTAAAAAGACAAAACAAAACTTTTTCTGGTTTTTTTTCCCCCCAATAATGTGACTGCAGCCCAGACCCTCAAGCATAGCAGGCAAATGCTTTACCACTGAGTTGAAGTTTGAAGCTTGCCTGGGTAACATGAGGCCTTGTTTAAGACAAAAGTAAATATAATGGACAAGATTATTTTTCCAAAGTTTTAAGGGTGCTAGGGACATCCCTCAAGTCCTTGCTGCTGAGAAAGCCAGAGGTGGCAAATTTGGGTCCTTGGAACCCATGTAAATGTCAGGTAGTTATGGAGCCCTACTGGTCATATTTCAGAGTTTAGATGCTAACTGGAAACACCATCTTATGAGTAAGCTTGCTAGACTGACTAGCAAACCTAGCCTGGAGAGATTAAAGGGACAGGTGTCTGCTTCAGGCTGCTATGCTATGGACTCACAAGTGCACTTCATACACACGAGAGAAAGGTGAAGACAGTCTTGAGATTTGCCAGTCTAGGAGCTGCTTTAAGTTAGGATAGCCAGAATATCATCATATTTAATAGTTTGCACTTACACTATTTTGTCTACTGATTAGCACTGCCTAGATTAATAGGACAAATGCTCGATATTGTCTGAATGGTCAGCCATGAGTGCATATGCACATTTTTGCGTATTCTCTATTATTTGCTCAGCAAAGTAAAATGCACTTTAAAACTATACATCAGGCATACTTTTAATCCGAGCATTTGGAAGGCAGAAGCACACAGATCTGTGAGTTTGAGGCCAGCCTGATCTACAGAGTGAGTTTTACGTTGACCAGGGCTACACAGAGAAACCCTGTCTCAAAAAACAACAAACCTCTACATCATCAAGTATTTTCAAAGGATACTTCCAACTCTGTTAGTCAGCTCTAAACCCAGATGTCCTTATTATACAAGGGACTAACTACAATGGGGAGACAGCATTAATATAAGCACCAGTGCTTACTTACCAAACCAGGCTCTCTGATATGGTTAGTGGAAATGAAAACCAGGCCAGGCTGGAGGGCTCTCAACAACACTAAGGCTGTGACAGGTTTATTCTAAGCAGTCAGACCTTTATACACTTACAAAAACAGACTGTAATGGTGGCTGCTATGATATAATGGTGGTTGCAGTCTAGACAGGGTGTGCAGCATATAAAACTAGCATATATAAATCTAATCTAACTAGCATATAAATATAATATATATTTATATATATTTTTATGTATTTATATAATATATATTTATAAATATAATAATCTAACTAGCATATAAAACTAGCATATATAAATCTAATCGTTCAGCCAAACTGATACATACTTCCCTGACTTCTAAGGGACACAGAATCAAAGGTGGTTTGAATGCTTTACTGCCTAAAGGAGTGCCTTGGTTTCTCAGGAACTAAAAGCACACAGAGCCACAGGAGCCATGGACTCTAACCTGAAAAATCTATATCACATGCCTTTCAAGGCAGCTAGTCCAGGCCATCTGCATGAGTCTGCACATTGCATTGTGGCTTTCCTACCAAAGTCAACTTCATGTATCTATCTGACTGGTTGATTTCTGAATTGTTTTTTTTGTTACTTTGCCATCTCCCCCTCCCCCCACTGCTGCATGCATGAGAAGGATGTTAAAGTATCATTTAAGTTTGAGTAGTTAATTACTATATTTTGGGTTTCAAAATGATTTTTAGTGTGAGTTGATAATCTATAGGAATATTTACTTCCTGGATAAGTACTTAGGATAAAAAAATTAAAAATGTTATTTAAAGATGCTTTGTAATTAAACCTGTAACTGTTATTTTCTTGTGTGTGTGTTTTCTGAATTTTTAAGTCGTTACATTTAGAGTTAATAAATGCTTGCCTTGATTTGATTGACTCTTGATTTGATTGAAGTGTACCTGTTATAGTGGTATCTAGCTGGCCCTTAGTTCTTTGTGTGGTTATTGTTGATTTTTGTAGTCTTAAAGCAGCAATAGATTAAAGAGGTGGCTTTTTGAAGGTATAGATAGAACCATCTTCTTGATTTTAGTTGTTGCAAAGAAAAGTATGATGCTATATATTTGCTATTCTTCTTTTTTTCTTTTTTCCTTTAGTTAACTGTTTAAATCTTAAGAAAAGGCTTTCATCACTAGAACAGCTATCTTAAATGAGGCATAGGAACAGGAAATATCTAATTCAAGAATAACTTTAGATCGAAAATTTGAAGGAGAAAAGCTTGTTAGTTATATGATGGGAACATCTGTTATCCTGTAGGACATTTAAAGTTGTCCCCAGACTGGAAAGTCTTCTTTGTTCTTAGTTGTAAGTAGGTCCTTTCCCTTTCATTAAATCTTTTATTCATTTTATTTTAGTTTCTTGACTGTTGAACTTAAGCAGGAGTTTTACAAATGTTAGAATCAGTTTCTTACCTTAATTTGAAGTGACTTTTTATATTTCTGCAAATTTACTCATACTACACCTTTACCAATGTTTATTTCAATGATTGGAGTAAACAGATTAAGCCATTAAAACCAGTGTTCTCAGCTAGAGCAGGTGCAAGGTGAGTGGCCCTTATATTTTGGTGGTTATTCTCTTATTTAACTATGTGACTATTGACTTTCTCACGTGGGAGAGGACGCCTGTAATGTTCTGCTGTGATTGTTAATGGAGACAATTCTTCCCTAAGGGTTTCTGTGTGCTAGATACAAGTCTTTCATCTTAGTGATTACGATATATATTTGTGTGCAAAATTAATAATAATATAACTACTACTTTTCACTTTGCATCTTTTGACTAATGACAATACTAATATATTACTTCCTTTCTTCATTTTGCTGTAATTCACTGGGACTGCACAGATCCTTTCTCTGCTACTCTAGATGCTGTTGAGGATGCCATTCCAAGCTTAAACCCTTTCCTCACAAAAAGTAGTGGTGATGTTCACCTGCCCATTGCTTCAGATGTATCCACTTTTACTACTAGGACACCTACTCATGAGATGTTTGTTGGTAAAGTACCATTTAACCTTTTCTTCCCCATTCAAGTCTGTGCTGAGGTTTGGGGTCTGTTTGTTTGTTTGTTTGTTTGTTTGTTTATGTGTTAGTTAGATTTAAAGTCCCGCAATAATTACTTTGGATTTTAACATCAGATTTTTAAATTAATTGAAATGATCATATCCTAAGATTCTTCAAATACTCCTGGTTATATTCACTGTAGGATTTAGGAAACAGATTTCTTTGAGTGTATTTTCTGTGTCTTGTTGTCTGCTATAGTTTAATATCTTGTGTAGTATCCTGTTAATTAGTTCACAGAATTAATTTAAAAAGTAGCATCTACATTTATATGTTTATATGTGTTTGTATTTTTACTTTTGTATACTGGAAGGAGAGGAGTTATTAAAACTATTGCAAATCATAATTCCATATTGCCCTAAATGATACCTATCCTTAGTCCCCTTTGTAAGGGTATCTCTTCATTACTTGTCTGAAAAAAGAAAAAAGTATGAGTGACATTTAAGTGACAAATTAGAAAAATGATTGGACTAACCCATTGTTGTAGTATATGAAAAGCCAAATTTACTTGAGTTAATTAGGAAGTAGTAAGTTTTAAAGTAAGAAAAAAAATGTTACAATTTTTGTCTAGGTCTGCTTTATCTGATTTGTTTTAATTCCTTTGGTTCCTCCATCCCCAGTTCTTCCTTTTCTCTTTCTTCTTGTGTCCCTTGCTTATGTGCCTTGTCAGAATTTTCTTGGTACTCAAGCTTACCCTAATACTGCTCTTTTTTTTTTTTTAAACATAGTGTCTTTTTTTATTATTATTAGATATTTTCTTTATTTACATTTCAAATGTTATCTCCTTTCCTAGTTTCCCCTCCGAAAATCCTCTATCTCCTCCTCCCTCCCCCTGCTCCCCAACCCACCCACTCCCATTCCCAGTCCTGGCATTCCCCTATACTAGGGCATAGAACCTTCACAGGATCTAGGGCCTCTCCTCTCATTGGTGACCATCTAGGTCATCCTCATCTACATATACAGCTAGAGCCACATGTCCCACTATGTGTTTTCTTTGATTGGTGCTTTAGTTCCAAGGAGCTCTGGGGTACTGGTTAGTTCATATTGATGTTCCTCCTATGGGGCTTCAGAACCCTTCAGCTCCTTGGGTACTTTCTCTAGCTCCTTCATTGGGGGACCTTATGCTCTTATATGTCATGAGCCTTCTATTGTTGTTGACTTACTTTGTTGATTATTACATAAGAGAAGTTTCTGTTTTTCTCCCTGTAAAGTAAGTTTTCATAACCTCCTTTCCTTCTCCATGATGTAGGTCTTACTGTGTATCTTTGGCTGTTTTGGAAAACTCAGTATGTAGACCAGGCTATCCTTGAACTCATGGAGATCTGCCTGCCTCTACCTCCTAAGTACTGAGTTTAAAAATGTATTCTTCCACAGCTGACTTAATTTTCATAAACTTGTTAAGAATAAATAGGCCTGCTCCCCTATCTCTTCACCCTCCCTTCATCTCCCCTGACCTACTCTGGTACTGAAGATTTAACCTAAGAACTTGGGCACTCTCTGCAGATTATACCACTGAGCTATATCTCAGTCCTTACTTGATTTTTTAAAATTGCATCCCCTCCCTTTCTATTCTTATTTTCCTTATTTTTCTTTTAGTACATTATGATTTTATAAGTAGATACCTTATTATACCTTTTAATCTGTACTTAGATATTTTCATGAGTATATTTTACCTTTAATATTACTGGCTTGTAGAATTTAAAGCTCTATGTATTCATTGATTTCTTTTCAACTATGGTGGGGGTTTCTTATTTATTCATTTGTGTGTATGTGTATTTCTGTGTGTGAGTATATGTAGCATGTGTAGGTGATTGCTCTTGATAGCCGTAAAAGAGGATTAGTTATCCTGGAGGCAATAGTGATCCACTTGATTTGGATGCTGGGAATTGAATTCTGATCCTCTGGAAGAGCTGCAAATACTCTTAACCATTGATTCATCTTTGCAGCTCTTCCAGTTTTTTTTTTGTTTGTTTGTTTGTTTTGTTTTTTTGCCAGTGTACTACAATTAAAAATAAGCCCAGATAATTTTGTATATTTATGCACAGTACTTGATTCCCTTAAATTGTCATTAAATATATATATACATATACATACATGCATAGTCTGGGAATGGTTGGTGTATGCCTTTAATCCCAGCACTTGGGAAGCAGAGAGGTGGATCTCTACTATTGCGGCCAGGGTGGTCTATACAGCAAGAACGTGTCTCAAAGAAAAAAACAAAGCAATAAATGTATATATACAGCACAAATGACATCTTAAAAGGGAATTAATGAGGACATTTGATAGGAAAATGTTTGGACTCCTGCAAATTTTTGTTTGAATTCAAGTTCTACTTTAAACATTTAGTCTTTGTGAGTCTATGAAAGTTGATATATTCTTGTGGAACAGTCAGGAGTTTATATGAGAATGCTTAATACCTAACACTATGCCAAACATTTATAAATATTACAAAACTATCATGAAAAGCAATCTTGTATATTTCTTACCTAAGTTATTTAAGCATCTTTAAGACTGATTATTTGCATTGCTTTTATTTGTAGAATTGTTGAGTCATTTGTGTTGGGGGTCCAGAAGTAGCAACAAAAGTTCAAGTTCATAAAAATGATTTACTTTTAGTTAATAAAAACTGGAAAGGATAAATGGCTCAGCAGTGAAGAGCACTTGCTACTTTCCCAGGTGACTTGATCCAGTTTCCAGCACCCATATGGTATCTCACATACGGTTGTAAGGATCCAGTGCCCTCTTCTGTCTTCCAGGGACACAAGTCAGGCAGGCATTCATTGCACGCACATGCAAGCAAAGCACCCATACATGTAAAACAAGTAAATATATATATTTTTTTCTCCTGTTTATATAAAGTGAATACACACACACACTCTGTGTGTGTGTGTGTGTGTGTGTGTGTGTGTGTGTGTGTGTGTGTGTAGGATAGACCTCAATAGTATTCTGGTATCAACTAACTGGATATTCAAGTGTTAATAAGTCTTTGGCCTTAGATGAAATTGTTTAATCTATTCAGTTTGCCAACCCAGCCAGTTTCTCTTTTAAATTTTTTGTTTGTTTGTTTGTTTGTTTGTTTTTAGTGTTTGTGTGTAGGTGTGTGGGTGTTGCAGTCATTAATTAACCTCTCCTCAAATTGCCTCAGTGTAGTATGGCATAGATTCCTCACTACCTACTCCACAATGTTCTGGGTTCTGAAGACACACACACACACACACCATTATATTTTAGCCTTAAACAGCTCAGTAGCTGGGCCACTCTCAAACCTACATGCTGCCAACACCTCCCCTCTGATACTCCTGAGTTATTACTTACTAAAATCTATATTCCATCTGCCCTAGACCTAATTGGGTCTTTTCCCACTCTTATATGATTGGTATGCCCTCTCTTCTGTACCTCTCAGGCTTGGACCTTATTTCTTTCCTAGCATGGCGGTTGTTTTTCCTTCTTCCTCTCCTAATCCCCTTGCTCGCAAATCCTAAAGTCCTACCTCTGTCTCCCTGCCCAGCCATTGTCCACTGGCAACTTTATTAACCAGTCAGAACCAACTGGGAGCAGAGACCCTTCATATCTTATGTTGATTCTCCGGCAATTTTGGGAACCCAATTAAGTTAATACAAGAGTTAGACAAAATCTAGCCCAGGTGTGGGTGTATGTGTGTAAGCACCACAGCTTACATGTGGAAGTCAGGGGACAACTTGTTGCAGTTAGTGTACTCATTCCACCATGTGGGTTCTGGGATTGAACTAAGGTCATTAGGCTTGATGCTTTTACCAATTGAACTGTCTTGCTGGCCTGATTTCAAAGATGTTGGGATGCTTTTCTGTCCCAGTGCTAGTTATTTTGTGTCTCAGTTCATTTATTATGTCTTTATGAGATTGGCCAGAAATACTGTCTGTCGATTGGTGCCAACCAAGAACAGTTTTCTCTGGGTCTTAGGAAAAGTAGGAGTAGATTTTCTCTTTCCCTTCCCTCTTTTCCTTCCCTTCTTTCCCTTCCTCTATCTCTTCCTCCTTCCTTTTCTTCTCTCCTCTCTGTCTCCTTTCCTCTTTCCCTTTAAAGTGTATCTTTTGAAGTAGTGCTATTAGTTGGATTTGTTGTTGCTTGCTTATTGTTTGTTTAAGTAGGGTTTCACCATGTGGCCCAGATTGGCCCCAGATACAGATGCCTCCTGCTTCTACTCTCTGAAGGTGTTTTTGTTCTTACAGTTTTCCCCAGTGTTATCTACCTATATGTGTATACGATGTGTTTGTGTGGTGTGTGTGTGCTATGTCCTGACATGGAGGTTAGAAGATAGCTTTGTGGAGTTGGTTGTCTTTTATCTGGTATGGAGTTCTGGTGATTGGTCTACCTACTCCTGAGATTTCCGTGGCATGCTCAGCCATCTTGTTGGCTCAACCTTAAGGTTTTGTATTTCTGTTTTAAGTAGCTTTTAAAATTTAAAAGTTGATAATCCTGATAAGTGACTGAAAAAAAAAGTGACAGGAGAGTGTTAGACTAATCATATTTACTGAAATAGTAAACAAAATCTGTACCTTGAATGCATGTGTGTTTGTGTTTGCATGTGTGTGTACATGCACAGTGGTATACAGAAAGGATGATTACCTTAGAAATATGTTGCTTGCGTCCCCAGACATTACAAATTATTTGAAATTACATTTTTGTCTATGTAGGATTAAAAGAAAAAAAACCCCAACTTGAGGTACATGTTTTGGATTACATTTTTCCTTTTTAGCCTTTCTTTTTGCACTTGCAGCTAATTATTTTTTAATTATTCAATTAATCACCTTAAAGACTTCAGAAGATGGTTTCCCTATAATAGGAAATAATGGAGTTGTTCTAAGATTGCTATAAAGGGTAGAAAGAGGGCATTTGTACTATGTATTTGTTCTTCATCCTGAGACCAGTGTTTCTGATGTAAAAGTAATTTAAGGGTTAGAACAAGGTCAAACTTTAAACATTCTTAAAACCTATGGATCTTAAATACTCATAACTCCAGATACTAGTTTAAAGTAGGGTCACTATTATGCATACCACTTTGTAAGGAATGGTGTCACAAACCATTGCTGGGGCTGAAGAGCTGAGATAGCTGAAGGGTCGAGCACTGGCTGCCTTTCCAGAGGACCCAGGTTCAATTCTCAGCATCACATGGCAGGTTCACAGTTGTTTGTAACTTTTAGTTCCAGGGAGATCTGATGCCCTTTTTTGCTCTACAGGATCCTGCCTGTGTAAGGGGCACATAAGCTCACACAGTCAGTCACACACGCACATGTGCACACCACACACACGAGAAAGAGTGAAAAACAAAAACTTATTCTTGGGGATTTGAAGTGAGGTTTTGAAGATGGATCTCCTCTCTAGGAGGAAGAGAATCTGTGTAGAACTTCAGAAATTCCCTTGTTGATATAAATGATAACCTCATAAAATCAGGTGCTTTTATTTATGTGTTTTCATTCTGACTTGATAGAACCTAGGAAGCAAGAGATTTTAGAAGCAAGTGACTACCACCTCATATATATCGTAAGACTCTCTTTTTGTGATCCTTTGCAAACTATTTACCTAAATAGTTTCAGTGATTCAAAGTTCCTCAAGTCATGCAACAGACCTAACATTTTTAGATGTTTTTAAATTATTTTTAGCTTCTGCAATTTTACACACTGAACTTTAGAAAAATATAACCTGAGAATTAAAGCATTTATGTTAACTCAGCCTTAGCAGGCCTCAGAGACTCAATCTTGGTACTTGTTATGTTAACACTATTAGCTCCAGAATAAAATAAGAAAGAGTAAGGGTGTCTTGTATGGGTGTGTGTTTCAGGCTAGTTCTAGACTAATTAGCATACTTGGCCCCTTACTCGTCATTCCTAGTGTTAAAAATGTTAAGTTGAATTGAAAGAGTGGATGGGAGTTGAAAGAAGAAAATCATTTTTCTTTAGTGTTTTTAAAACAGGCAGAAACATTTGTGAGATTGCAATTTTTAGAATCCTAGCAGTTCTCAGATTTATCTTACACCATGTAATTTCTCAGCCAGTGATATGGCTCAGTGGGTTAAAGGTGCTGTCTGCCAAGCAGTGAGACCTGAATTTGTATCCCAAACTCACATGGTGGAGGAAAGGAACTAACACTCAGAAGTTGACTTCTGACTTCCACACATACACTGTAGCACATGCATGCCCACAAGCATATACCCAGGCACACACAAAAAACTTTTTTTTTAATGTGTGACAGTTGGGGTGAAGTAGGGAAAGGGAAAGTAGGTAGGAGAAATTCAGAGTACAGAAGGTCGTAGGTAGAGAGACAGCGTGGGGTTTTAGATGACTTCAAGTTTTAAGAAATTATCAGATGCAAAATTAAGATAAAATATAAGAATAGGTTTCATTTATGTAATGAAGTAAAGTCAGGAATAAATGTATGTTGTTTATTCTGAGTTTTTTTAGTGGGTGATTTTAATGGAAATGTAGCTGGTGTTGATGGTTCATACCTTTAATCTTCACACTTGGGCTGAGGATCACTTGGACAACAATGTGATAGTATATCTTAAAAAACAGGAATGTGATATAATGAAGAGAACTTTTGCTTTAGAACTAGGTTTCTTGTTAAGCAATGTATTACTTTCCCATTCTATTCCCATTCTTAAAGATAACTTACAGTTACTCTGTAACTGATGAGACAGTGAGTGGAGAACTGAACATGTGTGTGTTGTGTTTGCTTCCTCTTAGGATTCAGTCCTTCTCCAGTTGCACAGCCACATTCTTCAGCTGGCCTTAATGTTGACTTTGAATCTGTGTTTGGAAATAAATCTACGAATGTTGCTGTAGATTCTGGTGGTAAGAGGAGAGTTTTTGTTGTTTTTATTTAAAATATGATAGGTGACATGTTAATGTCGATCCTCTATAGGAAACATGCTGCTTTTAACATTTATAAATTAGAGAAATTGATCTTCTTCCCCCAAATCACTTGATGAGAACTTAAAAGAGTATTAATTTTACCTTTTTCTTGGTAGCATTTTAGAGTTTAGGGGAACTTTTGTTTGTTCCACTATATAATAAGAAAACAATTTCTTGGTAAAGTGCTAAATTGTTAGTGACTATTTGGAAAGTACTATAGCTTTTGGTCATGACAGTTTTTCTTCTACTGAAATGAACAGTGACCAGTTGGTCTTACAGTGTGTGAGATTATTTTTAAACTGAAGACATAGTGCGTGGTACCTGGTTTATTTAGATAGTTTCTATATAACTTAAGTAGAGTATGTTAAAGGGTTTATGGCTACAGGCTTTAAAAAGTCATTTTAGTACTGATTATTATTAAGGTGCACCTACTAATTTATATTTTGAAAACTATAAAACTCTAGAATGAGGATTGTACTTTATGCTTCTTGTTAGCTTGAAGTTTATAAAGTACACATGTTCTAATTTTATTCCTACACGGAGATGATCACTGACTTTGACTAACAATTACATTTTAACTTTAAAACATGTTGGGGTATTTTTAGTTACATAATGTTTAATTAGTTATCCAAAAAGTAAGAAGCAAGCTTGTTTGGACTAGGAATTTATTTAGTGTATACGAATAGGTTTTGTATTTGAAAGCTCATTTGCATGTGCATGTAGGCCCATTTTGGAGGTTGGAAAAGAGGGCATTGGATTCCCTAGAACTAGAGTTATAGGCAGTTGTAAGCCACCGTGTGTATAAATGGAACTAAGCCTGGCTCCTCTGACAGAGCAACCAGTGCTCTTAACCACTGGTCCAGCTCCCCAGCCTCTGACGTAGGTTCTTAAATTCCCAAATATGAGAAGTGTGAGAAGCTCTCTAATATATGCCTTCTAGGGCTTGTGAGATAGCTCGGTGCTAAGGGCACTCACTTATCTGCAAAGCCTTAGAACCTTAGTTCAAGCCCCAGGATTCACATTGGAGAGAATCAACTCCTACGGATTTTCTTTTGAAACAGACAGACAGACAGACAGACAGACAGACAGACAGACAGACAGACAGACACACACGCACACACACTTTTAGAAGAACGGTTTGTTGTGACTGAAGCATGTTGGCATATACCTTTACTTCCACCACTAGGAAAGCAAAGATTGGTGGATCTCTGTGAAGTTGACGTCAGCCTGGTCTACGTAGACATTCTGGCCCAGTTAGCGCTGTGCAGTAAGGACCTGTCAAAAACGATTTTTAGTTGTTATTTTTTAAGTTAAAAGATTTAATTTTTTTAAATTATGTGTCTGGAGGTGGGTAGGTATGTACACATGAGTGCAGGTACCTGCAGAGGCCAGAGACACTGGACACCCTGGGCTCAAGTTACAGGTGCTTCCCACCTGACATGCGTACTGAGAACTGCTCAGCCATTTCTTCAGCTCCAATATAAGACATTATAAAATATTCTTTCTCAACATAAAAAAGGACTTTATCCTAAAGTGTTTAGAAAAAATTTGCTGGAATAGGGAGAGACGTCCCCCTCCCCTTTTATAGCGCTTTATTATCACCCCCTTAAATTTGGGTATAATTTTGTTATTAAATTTTAGACACACAGTTTCTGTTAAGTTCAGTTAAAGGTGGCAGATTTTTCTTTCCACGTGAGGGCATTTCCCATGTCCTGGGAAAACTTGCAGTGAGCAAACAAGGAGAGAAGGGAGAGAATTCCTTTAGAAAGCCGTAGCCCGTGAGGTTCCTTACGCGTCCCATTTCATCTGTTTGTAACTTTAAGGCTTTGATGAACTAGGTGGACTTCTCAAACCAACAGTGGCCTCCCAGAACCAGAGTCTTCCTGTTGCCAAACTTCCGCCTAACAAATTAGTGTCTGACGACTTGGATTCATCTTTAGCCAACCTTGTGGGCAGTAAGTAGTCCTTTGAGTCTCCAGTCATTTTTAAGCTTAAATTGTTAAAATGAGTCTAGTTTGTAAAGACTTTTCTCTTTTCCTAGATCTTGGCATTGGAAATGGAACCACTAAGAAGTAAGTGCCTTTTTTTTCATTTTTTTATTAGATATTTTCTTCATTTACATTTCAAATGCTATCCTGAAAGTCCCCTATACCCTCCTCCCACCCTGCTCCCCTACCCACCCACTAAGAAGTGTCTTGTTTGTATTACTTAAATATCATATAGAACCTATTCTGACTTTCACTTCAGAAGTACATATAGAGATGTCACCTTGGTACAATAAATGTTCAGTATGTTCATACAGTTCAGAAACATTGTATGTTTATGTTTATTTAAAGTGATGTAAGTTGGAGTCAACCAGGTGAAAAGAAGTTAACTGGAGGATCTAACTGGCAACCAAAGGTTGCACCAACAACTGCCTGGAGCGCTGCAACAATGGTGAGTTGGGGAAGCTTATATATACCTGAATGTTTTAACTAAATGTATAACAAATATAACATAGTAGACATAAGTGGAAACATTATTACTAAGTTTTATTTAGTACTTCATTGTTTCTTTAAAGATGATTGACTGTCTTTGTCAGGCACATTTTTAACTCCTAACATGTATTTAAAATGATTCCATGATAGATATCAATCTAATGAATAATGTGTGGCTGTGGTAGCAGCTATTATTTTCTCCCACTTAGTACATGCACAGTTACTAAGAAGTGCAACAGTATTGCAGAGTTCTTGAGTAATGGGATGTATTCTTAGTATTGTTGCTCTCAAATTTATTATTTATTTTTTGTAACCTTAAGTCCTATATCCTTTAGACCTGATGATGAGTAAACAAGTTATTTTCTTAGGTCTTCTAAGTATTATATAGTTCCTCATTATTTGTGGCCATTCA
The DNA here is from genome assembly GCF_000001635.26 of Mus musculus. Lineage (NCBI taxonomy): Eukaryota > Metazoa > Chordata > Mammalia > Rodentia > Muridae > Mus > Mus musculus. The sequence goes on from NC_000073.6 coordinate 90,192,207, forward strand.
ATACTTGATTTAAGTCCCCCTGATAACTGAATTAGTGAGTCATTGCTAGGGAAAACATTCATTTGTATATTTTATATTGTAATTTCACATCCTGAAAAAAGCCTCATTCTAAGCCAGACATACTGGTGCATGGCCTATAATTTCAAAAATTGCAGGGACAACCTCTAATTTATTCCATCTTACTGAGGAAGGAACTGTTGCATGTTACAATTTATATACCTCTGCACATGTGCATGAAAGTACTGTGAATACTGAATTTGGGGATTATAAAGTTTACTAACAGCAAGCAGATAATTGTGTGCTAGTTAAGTAGCAGCTAGAACCAAAGAGATTATATTGATGTTCTTAATTACTGTATTAATTGTATTGTGGCCCAGAATAGCTTATGGCTACTTTCCTGTCTTTTCCTGCTTTATCTTAATCTGCCAAGTTTCTTCTCTCTCAGTTAGGGAAAAACATACTCCTTTCTTTCAGTGGGGATGATAACAGGGTTTTGATCACTTAGGTATATATAGTATAGCTTCCCCAACTGTTAATAGGAAGCTCCATTGTGCTTAATAAAGTCCCTTATGAAACATTACTGTTTGGGTTGCTTATATGATATGCTAAAATTGTGGGCTGAGGCTAAATCTGTGTAAAAGTTTTGACTTTTTTTTTTCTTTTTTAAGATTTATTTATTTAAGTAGGTGAGTGCACTGCAGCTGTCTTCAGACACACCAGATGGTTGTGAGCCACCCTGTGGTTGCTGGGAGTTGAACTTAGGATGTCTAAAAGACCAGTCTGTACTCTTAACTGCCCTTGACTACTTTTTATAAAATGAAAGACTCAAGTTTAATTTTGTTGTTTTGAGGATGCAGGTGTGAGCCTGTGCAAAACTTATGTGATATACCCCATACTGATTCTGAATTTACTAAGTGGTCCAGATCAGCTTCAAATGTACCATCCTTCTCCCTTGGCCTCCCAAGTGCTGGAATTTCAGGTTTCTAACATGTCTAGCTTCATAGTTTAGGTTTTTACATACAAACACAGCATATACAGTAAGTGTAAGAGTACAGTACTCTCTCAGGAGAGTTGGAGTACATATATCACTTTGAAGTACAATGTTATCTGTGCTGCTGTTTTAGAGCCCCTTATGAAAAGCAGTTAAACAGCTGATTTAAGTTGAAACCTGATTCTGAATGTAGTGTTTTTCCTTTATAACATACTTCAGTGACTAAAACTGCTGGCAGCAGTTAAGTTAGTGGGCTTTCTGACTGCAGATAGGATTATTCATTAAAAATGTCTGTGTGATGCTGTAAGTACTACAACTAATATGAAGTCACAGTGGGTATTTGTGTATTTAATCTTAAGTCAGTATTCATCCGAAAGCTTTCGATAATATTTACCTTAAGATTGACTACTAGAATGTAGTAAACACCTAACCATCTAGCATTGTATGTAAGTTGTCAAAATAACAGTGTATTATATATGTTAGTATGGGTCATCTCTTATGATATCTTACTTAAGATATTTGTGTGTATATGATAGTTTATTTTTTGATGACTAACGTGTGGGGCCTGTGATGTGACTCACTAAGAATAAACTGCTGCTTATGGTGTTTTGTTTTTTTTTATATTTCTAACCTTTTGATTAATTCTTAAACACTGTCAAGGTTTTTAATTTTTTAAATTGTAAATAAATACACTTATTTTATCAAAATATTTGTTATGCCACAACCTCTTTTCAATGATGGTCCTGCCCTGGTGGTAGACATGTGGTGTCATGTTATTTTGAGGATGCCCTTGAATTTTCCTTACTAATGTCACTATGTATTTTGTTTTAAATACATTTGTAAATAGTAAAGCATTGCATATATAAAGGGGGGGGTAGCTAAAAGTCCCTTCCCCTTATCAACCTTGATAGTGTTTTGGTAATAGATGTTCTTTTATTAGATATAGAAAATACCCAGAGTTTTAGGTAGTGAATGTACATGTAAACTAAAATGCTCTCTGTGTATTTTGTTGTGTAAGTACTTGCTCTAATCCAGTGTTATTGCATTATGTAATTGTTCTCCCTGGGAAAAACAGAATGGCATGCATTTTCCACAATACGTAAGTGACCAAAAACTAGCCTCTTTTTTTTTTTTTTTTTTGCAATAAATTGGCATGCTATTAACCACCGCTGCAGCAGAATCTCATAACCTTCCAGCTATTCTTTGTTTCCACATCAGATTTTCAGTGTGCCAGAAATTATTCCTAGCATCTACTGATTTTCATGGGTGTGTTGCAGAATTGATTCTCATGGTGGCATGGGAAATACCAATTTTTCTTTCTTGCTTAATATTCCGCCATTTGCTGCCAGATGGCTGGGTGTCTGTGTGTGTATCTGTGCTGCCACCGTGCACTTGATGACTTTTGAATGAAGGGAATTGTTGATTGTGGTAATGTTTAAAATAACAATTGCATGTAATCTTCCAGGCTTCTGCTGTACTTGGCAGTTTGTCTTACTGCTCTTGTAGATCTTGGTTTTGAAGTAGGGAGAGACCAATACGCCCTACATGCTCACCTAAATACTAAACTTCACTCTTTAGTGTTATTTTTAAAGTTATGCTTTATTTAACCTCATGCATATGTTAAAACTGTTGTATAATTTCATGTTTTCAAACATACTTTAGCTGTGTTGGTCTTTCACCTGTATTCAGTTTTAGCTTTTTATGAGAGAGGGAATATTGTTAAGACAGCAGCCATACCTAAAATATTATGTTTCTAGTATGTTTACAAGTCATCAATAAAAGAAGTAGGAAACGGGGGTCCTCACTAATATATAACTTAGAACATGCTTGTTCCTCTTAAGTAATTGATAGTTTTGGAACAAATTAGAAAGCTAACATGTAGCTACTTATGTGAAAGCTGTGATCATAGGAGTAGTCACTCGAGGTCTTCCTGTGGTTTTTTTGAACATCAGGTTCCTAATTGATGTAGAATCATAAGGTTTTTCTTTTCCCTTCTAGTACTAAAGAAACATATTAAGAAACAGTCCATATTATGTTCTTCTTGATAAACATTTTTTATGAAAATGATGGGCTTTAAAGTTTGGAACTTTTGGATATTTTTAAATACCTGAAGACTTTTTAATTTGTTTTCTTATTTGGTGGAGCTATGGATAGGACAAGCACTCTGTCTCAGTCTTTGAAAGCTATATGCTATAAAGTATGTTATGGTCTTAGACTGTGGTCGAGTCTAAGCTTAAGTGGGTTTTTTTTTTTTTTTTCCTTTTGACAATTTTGCTTTTCTGCTAATTTTGAGATTTTCCTCACTGAGTGTTAATTCATAGTTACCAGTAATCATAAATGTCACTTAATCATAGCTGTCTTAGCAATTGGTTTTAAAATAGAAATCTGACAGTCCTTTAAAATCATGAGGTGCAGGAATTAACATTTCCTGTTTTATTTTTTCTTTTGCCGTATCAGGCGCCCCCTGTAATGGCCTATCCTGCTACTACACCAACGGGCATGATAGGATATGGAATTGTAAGTATATTTCTAAATATAATTTTTGGAAAGTAGAGTAATTTATTCTTAACATGATTTATTTCAACCTTAGTGTTTTTTTTAAAGTAGTGCCCTATAGCTTAAGAACCTAACCATTGCTTCCATAAGTATCTTTTAGAATATTTGTTGTAAAATAGGAATTATGATTGGTGTGCCCAGTGTTAATAATTTGTTTTTCGACTCATAACTTTGCTGTATATGTTGTTTTTCATTACAAAATGACTTAAATGTTAATGTTAGCTTCAAGCTATTTTGTTACAAGTAGTGAGGTGATACCACCTTAGTACTGTGGAATTGAATAATTGAGTTAATTAGGGGTAAATTTAGTGTGGTATAGGCCAGAATGATTTTCCTCTGACAGTGACTGTTGGAGTACAAAACCAGTCTTTGAACCATTCACCATTCCCACAATGTATATTCTGTTACCATCAGTGACATGAGGTTGATCTCTGAACTCCACACTTGTATTTGCACCTACCTATACATACACATGTATGTATACACACATACAATCAGCCATCATTTATGATCGTTTACATAGTGACATAAAACTTGATTTGATACTCAAAGCAATTGGGTTGCTTTGAGTATGTTACTGTTTAGCTGTAGAGCCTACAGGCTTTCTCTGTATGTGGACCCTGAGGACTTGGGTACTTGGGAAACCTTTCTCTGCCATTATCTTCTCCCCTTCCTCTTCTCCCATCCACCCCCTTTTTTTTTCTTTTTGGTCAGAAATATTTTTGTTTTACTATAATACAGTTTAAGTTTGGCAAACCCACTGGATAGGAAAGCTAGGCTTTATTTGCTACTTTTTTGTTTGTTTTGTTTTTGAGACAGGATTTCTCTGTGTAGCTTAACTAGCTATCCTTGAATTTGTTCTGTAGACCATTCTAGCCTCGAGCTCTAGAGATCCACCTGCCTCTGCCTCCTGAGTGCTGGGGTTAAAGGTGTGCTGCCACCACCACCTGTCTATTTTCTACTTTTTAAGAGTGAACTCTATATGAAAGTAGTACTTCTTTTAAAAGTACATATTACTCTTACTTGCATGCAGAATAATTTGTCCTTATTGTCTGAGCAAAGGTACTCTTAACCTTGCATTCCTGTTAGTTAGCCTTGTTTACTTCCTCCAGAATAATGAATATGTAAACCAGAATTTCTTAATTTTATTCTATCTTTTTAGCCTCCTCAGATGGGAAGTGTACCTGTAATGACACAACCAACCTTAATATACAGCCAGCCTGTCATGAGACCACCAAACCCCTTTGGCCCTGTATCAGGAGCACAGGTACTAATGATGTGCATAACTGTTGCAATATGCTGAGTTGGAAGGGCTCTATAACATTATCAATTTCTCTCATTCAAGAAAGACGTCAAACTTTGCTTTTTGTCATGGATATTACTTAGTACTTGCTTTTTTATCTTCCTGGTTCAAGTACTTTTCAGAATATTGATTAGTTCCAGAGACGTGACAAGTAGATTATAGGTTTTATAGGTGGGAACTTCTTATAACTTCATGCTTATGGCTGAGGATCCTTGTTTCTTTATAATCCTTGCATTTAGACCCTCAATGCATCAGAGCTTTGCCTTGCCTCAGAGCATCAGATCATACTTAATGGCTTGGTATTTGCTTTAAGTGTTGCTTTGGAGATGTTCACAGACTCTTAGAAAGCCTACAAAAAGTTTGATTGTTATTTGTTCATTAGGTAAGTTTTTTTCACTAAAAATTATGGTAAAAGCAAACAAACAAACAAACAAAAGGGACAAAGCATTAGGACGGCCATGCTGACTTAGGTTCTTTAAAGGAGACTTCTTATACTCTCCTGTCCTGAGAGTTAGGTTAAATGTTCTTATATTATACTCTCCTGTCCTGAGAGTTAGGTTAAATGTACTTATATTATACTCTCCTGTCCTGAGAGTTAGGTTAAATGTTCTTAATTTTATTCTTTTGGGGTTGGGGAGGGCACATTAGAGCAGTCTGGATTTTGTTTATTATATGCTATTTGATAGGGCCCTTATGAAGTACAGGGTAACTTATCCTTCTATGTGGCTCTGCTCGTTACATATAATTATTAATGTATACCTTGGTTTCCTAGATGGTTTTCAAAGTCAAAAGGTTGGTAGACTATAAATTTGAAGCTTATTTGAAAACAATATTCAGCAGTTAACTTGTATTTCTTTTCCATTTCCATACCTAGTAGGCTTAGGAGGATATATAGTGTTATAAAGATAGTGTATGTTCAATTTGAATCTAGTCTCTATTTGATACGTAGCAGTGAATAGGAGACCATTTCATATTTGATCTTTTTGGGTATTAAAATCATTGATTAATGTTCTTAAATATGCTGAACATAAGCTTTGCTACTGAGCTACATCCCAGTCAAGTCCCACTGCCTTCCTTTGTTTTGGTGCATGTTCATCATTCAGTACCTTTTAGAGATTGTCACTTGTTTATCTTACTTATAAAAGGGAGTATTAAGGTCTTGGTTTTGCATTTTCCCAGATGTTTATGTAGAAAAAGCTGGGTCCTCATAGGTTTGTTTTTGTTTTGTTTTCTTTCTTTCTTTCTTTCTTTCTTTCTTTCTTTCTTTCTTTCTTTCTTTCTTTCTTTCTTTCTTTCTTTCTTTCTTTCTTTCTGTGCTTGTTCATGAGTTTGTTAATTTGTTGAGAATGGGGTTTTATATTCTGTTTTAATTTGAACTTTAAATACACTTTCCTGATCTTTTATATAGAGTGTTCACTGATGAAGAGTAGCTTGTAAGTTCCTTGTTTGCCATGTATAAGTATTATGTCACTTAAGCAGGAAGACAGTTAAACCTAGTATTCGTCTTCTTTTCAAAGATGCTGTGATAGGAATGAAGTTTTTAATGGGTCTTTACATGGTGATGGCTTTAGAGGTTGTTGAAGCTTTTTGATGATGGCAAAGGTTGGTATGCTTGCCACATTCTCTCCACTTGTATATATGTTAAAGCACAAAATTAAATGAGTGTTTTCATTTAAAAAATAAGATTATTTTAAGAGTTTCCTTGGTTCATTAACTAGGCTTCTTTTTTTAATGGAGTACTGCTAGTTTTGTCTAGGGAGGATATGTGTTTTTATTGTGTTGGCAGTGGACATTTTTATGCAAGTCTGACATCATTTAGGTGTCTGAAAGGAAACTGACTTGTGAATGCAGTTTCTGCAATAAATAAGCACTGCTGCCTTTAGATGCTGGCTTAATTCAAGTCCTGAGAATGCGTGGGGCTAATGACTTTCTTGTAGGAAGCAATGACACTTTGCTTTTAGGCTTCATGTGGGGTTTTTAAATTCATTTTCTGGTGTCTTGGCTTCCAACCAATCTTGGATGTTGATAGTGATAGTTCTCAACTGATTTGTCTAGCAGAATCTTCATGAATAATGTTGTTTGGATTTTCAGCAGTACTTTATGCTCATTTATCTTTTCCTACTTATTATTATATAATATTATGAGAAAATTTACTTTGGGAATCAGATTTGGTACCATAAATGAAAAATTGATTCTGTAGCCCTTATTATATACCAGTTAATCATATAAAAAAATATTAGGAGTCTCATCTCTAACCTCTGTTGCTAATAAAACAAGTGTAGCGGAAGGCCTTACTTTCTAGGTTTTCTTTTTTAAAACCTTTATTTCTTGTCTTGTAGCCAGAAAGCATTAATAAAGTCTTGGGTGGCCAAAGTTTTACAATGTCGTCATAGTGAACTTCAGAAGCTCTGAGTGTATAGAAAGTGTGAGACTACATTTGTTTTATAGTGTATGCTAGAAAAGTTTGTAACTTTTTTTCCAAACCTTACTTTCAATGATGGTTCTTAAACGCTTTAACCTCCCTTGTAGCCCACCACCCACCAGAGGTAGTGGGAAAGGAAGGATATGGGGAAGTGAGTGGGCCTGTTTAGAAACATTCTTTGGAGCAGCTCCCGTCTGTGCTGTCTGGAAATTGGCAGTTCAGTTCACAGGTTAGCAGCAGTAGATCAATCCATTCCCAAACATTTCGTGGATCTGCCCGCAGTCTAGTTCGGTAGATTCGGGTCAGCAACAGCGGTGACACGACTTAGCAGACACAGCCAGACCTTGTCACAAGCCTGAGCTTGTCAGTGGGAGAGACCAGCAGGAACATCAGGAGAAGTTCTGTGTTGTGCCTCTCAGGAAAGTGAAGATCAGCTAAGATGTGATCTTTACAGCATTGCATGGCTAACTGTACCAGCAGGCCAAGCTCTGTCATTCTGTATACCCTCCAAACATCATGTATCTTCTGTGTGCCTTGCCTCAGCAGGGATCTTGCTTCAGCACATGCATTCAGTCAATCTAGAGTCCTCAAGTCCCAACAAAGGGAGCTTAATGTTAGCAAAGAATTCTTCATTACACATCCTTTCACATGTTTCTTTAGCCATCCTCTCTCCTGTGTCTGTTTCAGTGAAATGTTCCTTCAGGAGTCTACCTTAGTCTTTCACCTGTATCCATTTATTCTTTCATATGTTTGCCTCAGCAAAACACTATCCAACTGCTTTCCAAAGAACGCTTAAGTTACCACTTCAAAAGTTCCTTTGAAAGTTTCATAATCTCATTTAAAATATATTGTATTATGTCCGGGTATATTGCCTGAGTGTCTATCCATGTTCCTGCCTGATGCTTACAAAGGCCCAAAGAGGGCACCAGATCCCTGGAACTAGAGTTACACAGGTGTGAGTCATCATGTACGATGCCAAGCTGAGAATCTAACCGCAGTCCTCAGGAAGAACAGCAAGTGCTGGTTAACATTGAGCAATCACTTCAGCTCTGATAGCACTTAAACTTCTTTCTATAAGTTAAATATCATGATAGAATTGAGTTGAAATAAATAGGAATTTAAATTTAATTTTAAGAACCAAAAAGTTAACAGCCTTAGAGCCCGAAATATGTGCATTAAGAGTCTATTAGTTTCCAAGGGCAGCAGTAACAAAATATGGCAAGCTCTGTGGATTAATACAGCAGCAGAGTATTTACTTTCTGTCCCAGAGGCTGGAATTCTGAAGCTGTCCTCACATGGTGTCCTCTAGAAGAGTACTTATCCTTGCCTCTTGCTTCTCATAGAGGCAACCAAAGAATGGGACTGCCTTTAATAGAAAACTAATGGCATACAACACAGTATAGTATGTGTGTATTCCCATCTAGTAAGTAGATTTGGATGTGCCACTAGTGATCTGGCTGTGCTCTAAACACCCTGAGACAACTTACGGTTTCTGAGGCTGATTCTCTGGGATCTTGGAATAGTACTGTCTGTTATCGCTAAATATTTCTTGATGACATCAGCTTTAAGAGGATGTGTTTTATTAGTGTTACTATATAAAACACACAAGCTGAGTAATGTGCAGTGAATTGAAATTCGTTTCAATGGGAAATCCAGTGTCAGGCTGCCAGCATGTAGCTAAAGCTTTCTTGGTGCAGTAGAAGGGCAGTGATCATGAACACACAGCCTGAGGGAAGTTCCTATAATAATGAATGAACACACTGGTGTGTGTGTGTGTGTGTGTGTGTGTGTGTGTTCACGTAGAAAATGGTTGGTTGATTTAGGTGCTGAGAATACAGTCCAGTGGTCCAGCACTTGCCTAGCACTCTTAATTGTGAAAGGAAGGAAAGAAGAGAGGGTTAGACAGAAGGAATGGGTAGAACTATTAGTATCAGAATGTAGAACTCTTAAATTCCAACTACATGAACTAGACAAAAGGGCAATGGGTTCATTATTATAGAACTGGATTTGTTCTGTGTGTTCATGGTTTCTCCCCCCCCCCCCCCCAAACCCAACAACAGTTAATTACTTTCTGTTCCAGAGGGGTAAGGGGTGTGTGTATGTGAGAGAGACAGACAGACAGACAGGCAGGTGTCATGCACTGAAACAGCAGCAAAGCATATAACCTTTCATATTTCTATAGGTTGGATTAGTATGTTTCTACACTAATAAACATTAGGTGTAAAAGTAAATTTAAGATGTTAAATTTTAAAATTAGAGACGTTCTAATTTTCTCTTATCTGAATTTGGAGGCAAGTCTGTACAAAGGATTTTATCAACAAACACATTTTAATACATTTTGGAATGATCATAATATGTAAGTCCCTGGTGATAACTGAATAAGTGGTAAAATAATGTTGCCTTCACCTGAGGAACCTTAAGGTGAGTGCCATTTGGAAGCACAAATGAATGAGTGGTAAAGTGAGCTTCTCTAAGAGGGATCATGGTACAGATACAGCAGACAACCAAGAGCTACACAGATGCAGGGGCTTCTGACGAGAGCCTCCGTATGCATAGGGGAATGTGTGATGGTCAGTGCTAAGTAGTGAATGAGCTCATTTGAATTCCTGATTTCTGCCAGGCAGGATGCAGAGTATTTACAGCCACTCAACCTTTATGACTACCATTTACCATAAACATTGGGTTTCAGGTATTAAGGGCTTAAGTGCTCTAGATCCCAGATTATAAATGAGGCTGAATCCAGTTCAATTTGTCTTTCTATAAATACCTGGTGAGTCATTCCAGAAGAAGCAAGGCCCAGTTTTCTCTTGAGTTCCTGTCTGTGTTTGTAGAAAAGTCTGTTTTTTTAGAAAAGAGTCTATAAGATTGACTCTTACTATCCAGTCCTTTGAGTTACTGGAGAGTGTAAATGTAAAGATATAAGGAAGTATTTCCTTAGTTATAGGCATCTATATTTTTGTTTTTGTTAATGTTTTGGTTTTAATTTTGAGAAGGGGTCTCAAAATAGCCTACTCAGTTTATTTCGTACCTTAAACTTCTGATCTTCTTGCCTTGATTATAGGCCAGTGTTGATGAACCCAGATTTTCCCTAAGAACTTAAGAACAAAGCTACTAATAATGTCTTAGAAATTTTATTTTCATAAACTTTTTTTGTGGTGCTGGACATGGAACCCAGAGTCTCCTTCAGGCTAAGTTTTCTGTCCCTGAGCTATAGCTCTCTTAGTTATTTGTAGATTCTGAGACAGTTCCACTAAGTGTCTTGATCTGGCCTGAAAATTAGAATTCTTGGGAGACTCTCTGGTTTACAAACTAGTCCCTCAGCTTCTCATAAGGCTGTTGGAGCCTGGCTCGCTGAGCCTACTGCTAGTTTCTTGTTCTAACCTGCAGTTTTTAATTTGGTAGTAAACAAGAATAAGGAAACAACTATTTTTATTTTGTGAAGTTTAATTTGTCAACTTCTTGAAGTATATTATCAAGTGCGTTTTAAAATATTTTTCTTTTGTTAATTTGTGATTTCACTATTCAGTCTCTACTGAGCGCAGTATAACCAAAACAGGAAAAGATAAACCAGACAGCTCTGCTCTAAAGCAAAGAGCTTTCTGGAAATGTTGATGGTTTTCTCATTTTTGCATGTATTTTTATTAAAATGTATTGTGCATATGTGTGCATGGGGACGGATATATGCTGGGGCAGATGTATGGAAGGCAGAGGATCTCCTGAGGACAGCCTGGGGACATTGGTTTTCTCTGCACCTGCGCATGCAGCATTCTGGGGTCAGTGCGCTTTCCGGGCACACAGCGGTGCTTTCTACTGCGAAGCCGCCTCACCGTTCCTGCTCCTCCACAGTGATGCGCGTGCGTGGCAGGAGGATTTCAGCCAGCAGCTACCACCATTGATTACTCATAAATCTCAGTAGTTTTCTGCATATGATGTTCTTTGCAGTATTTCATTTTCCTGTTCTTTAAAAAAAGTATGTCTGTGTTAGATCAGTAAGGAGGTATCTTTAATTATGAAATAAGTCACTTTGATTTGAGCTGACTCATGACTATATTAACTCTTAGTACTGGAACCTCAAGTTAGAGATTGTTATTGGAAATGTGGATTGAGACATTTTCTGTTGTAATTTTGTTTGTTACACATTTTTGTGATGGTATATTTGTAATAGTTAATTATTTTATACCAGTTTATAAATTTGATTTTATGATGAATTTGACAAGTTGAGTTTTTAAAAAATTCCTTTTCCTCCAATATATTAACTTTGCGGTTTTGGTGTTCCTGGGCAATTTTAAGCTAGGTTCTTTAATTTACTCAAAAAAAAAAAAAAGATAAATAAAAGAGGGTCATCACTTTATCTTTGGTGACTTCTTCAGACTTGAAATCATGCTGCATCTTAACCACCTTGAGTGTTCTTGCCCCTCCATCCCTTTTCTTCCTGCTTTCTTTGAGTGGTAATGTGGGCAGCATGTCCTGTTCTGTCCTTCCTTATTCCCCCTCCATCTGACTACCTTCCTACCAGTGCAGGCTTTGTTTATGCTTTTTGCTGGTGAAGGGAAAGGATGGGAGTAGGTGCTTATAACCACTGGGCATTCCAGGCCCTGGAGTAGTACAGTAGCCAGGCTGCTCTGGGACGTGGTTTTGCCTGTTTCAGCAGGATAAGGCTAAGAAACATAGTGTGGAGATAGATACTGATACTGAGTTTTGTTTTTTGACTGGTGGCCTCAAACATTTAATTTTCTGCGTATACATATAAGACAGCTGTGTGTCTTTAAGACTTTGAAAGACTAGAAGGAGTTTTGGATAAGACAATATCCAAGGTAGATTGACCCCTTTCAATGCCGAGTGTAAAACTCTAGGACTCCTGGCAGCATGCTCATGTTTTAAGAATGATGGTGTCCCTTTTGTGTTCTTCGGGGACATTTTCTTCTGATGCTATCAGGTCTTCAAACTGCTACCCACCTGAAAACATGATTTAAGGAGACATTTTAGTATAGGGCCCTTGTAAGAAAGTGTCATTTAGATACAGTGTAAAATGAACAGGTTGGTTTGTAAGTGAAGTTAAGAGTGGAAGGAAATACTAAAGTTTGCCCCACATCTCAATGATTAATGAGTATTTGAAACCCTTGCCTTCTGAACAGTCATCTGTCCATGGTCCCAGGAAGAAGGCTGGGGCATCTTTCCAGCTAGGTTCTACTTTACGCTGCCCTTAGAGTGGCGGGTATTGTAACACATTGCCCTGTCCTCCTGTCTATAGCTGCGTGTACAAGTCCATTATCCTTCTATTGTCTCTTCTTACTGTCTTTGAACACGTATTTCTAAAACAGTATGTGGATTGGGAAACAATCTTGGTGACCAGAATAACAAAAGATGATTTTCAGATTTGTAAGTTGGTTATAATGCCCTGAATGGCAAATTACTTACACTGGTGAGATAGTATTTTTTGAAACTCATTGCCTAATCATTCTTTATGGTGTTTTTCTTTAAAACAAAGCAAAACAGAAGCAAAGAAGCAAACGTAAAAGCAAAACTTAAAAAGCGATGAAATAGGCTGTAGTGATCATACCTTTAATCCCAGAACTTGGGAAGCAGAGGCAAGCAAATCTCTTGTGTTTGAGGCTAACCTGGTCTACAGAGTGAGTTCCAGGACATGCAGGGCAACACAGAGTAACCGTGTTTTGAAAAACCAGGGTGGGAAGCGGGGGGACAGTAATTTTTAAACCAGCAAAGAGATTTTCATTTTGTGACTTCAAATTATTCATCTGATTTAAGGGTTGGGAATATGAATTGAAGTTGTTTTACTTAATTTTAATTTAATGCTTTACTAAATATCCCTAAACACAATTCTTTTCATAATGACTCTGTAATTGCAAACTCCTCTATGATCCTATAGTGAGGGAGAAACAGAATAAAACTTTTTTTCAAACTAAAAGTTGCTTATGTTGAGTTTTAAATGCTTGTAGATCAGCTTGGTGAAACACTTGGACATGTGCACAAGTAACATCTTAATTATTCAGAAAAACTCTTGTCTTTGGTAGTAAAGATAGTGTTACTTGGTGCAGTGGTCAGTTTCCTCTTCAAAGTAAAAGAAGGGGCAAATTCTGAAAGCATGATGAATAAGTATTTTCAGACTGGAAACAAAGCAGAGGCCTGTTTCCCTTATTCAGAGATTTCTTCGCTTAGTTCCCATTGTGTGGGCCCCTGCCGCAGGGTAGAGACCCAAGGGCAGGACTTTGTGCCCAGTGGGAAGAAGGCAGGAAGGAATATTGCATTTGGAAATGTGGGATCCGAACAGAAGTCAGTTTGGACTGACTGTGGACAGATGTCTGAAAACAGGAAACTAGCTTCAATTTGTTTTTTCAGATCACAGTTATGCATCCTTTCTCCTGTACTCCCTCTCCTCCCTGATGCTGACAGTCTTGACTTAAGTCAGTGTATATCAGCTTTTACAGATAAAGACTTTCATTTCATGTTTCAGAGGCATGCATTCGTTCTCTGGAAAACCATGCCATTGAATATCTTTTAACTTGACATGCAGTAGCATTTTTTTAAAACCCATTTTCTACAGAGGCTACTTTTATATTTACTAAAGGTGACAAAACCCCTCTTCCTTCATTACACTTTCTGCTCTCATGTTCTGTCATTCTGAGATCTTTTTCTTCCCTGTCTCTGTCTTCTTTCCCCCAGCTGTCGGCAGCATCCAGCCCCTCCAGGCACAGTCCTCACAGAGCTGCAGGAAAGGACCCCTTTGCAGAGCTCTCTCTGGAGGACTTCTTATAAGTCACTTAGGTATTGCTGCGTGTGGGGGCGATGGGGATGTGGATACTTAAGCCAAGATTGCCAACACTGAAACCATGCACCTTCTCCTTTGTTTATTTAAAGGAGTCTGCATTCCTTCTGCACCTCAGCTGCCTCCTCCTCTTCTGTTCTTTATGTGGAGAATAAAAACAGTTTGAGATAGGACAAAAGAAGAAACCACCTTGGAACATAGCTTTAACATAGTTAAAATCAGTGAGAGGGGGGACCATCTTAACACAAGCATCCACTGCTCACAGCCACTGGGTGTGGTCAAATATCACCCTTAAAAATAAGGTGTTTGTCATTCTTACAAGAACTGTAGAAAATGCCTGCCCCACTTTTACATCTTGGTTAGAAGTAGCTTAAGTTTTAAAGAGTTGAATTTTATGTGTTCCCTTTGTTCAAGATAGTAACTTTTAAAAATTATTTATTTATTTATTTGATTTTTTTGTTTGTTTGTTTGTTTGGTTTGGTTTTACTTTAGTTTAGTTTTGTTTTGTTTTGTTTTATTTTGTTTTAGACAGGGTCTGTATGTAGTACTGACTGTCCTAGAACTCATTCTGTAGATCAGGCTAGCCTCAAACTCACAAGAGATCTACCTACCTCTGCTTCCCAGCTACAACTTGGTTTTTACTTAAGGGCAGGAGAATACCTAACCCTTTGACTACAAGGATATGATCTACACCACATTTATCTTCTGGGAGACAGTTTAATTTGTTCTTCTTGATGCCCCAGGCCCAGGGTACATTTACCATCTAGGTCTTTGGCAGTTTGACTCTTACTTGGCAGGTACATCCACCTCAGATTTAGCTGCCTCAGGTTAAGCAGTTGAAGATAAATGAGCGAGGCATTTTTTGAGTGAACAGTGACTCCTGACTGAAAAGTTTCTTTATAAATTCCTCAGATTTTTCATTGTATTAGCAAAGAGTTGAATCAGTGCAATGTTACTTTTTACTTTATTCTCTAATTATGTATTTGGAAATAATTTATATTTTGCTTTCCCGGATAAGTTACATAGGACATTTGTGCTTATGCGTAAATATTTTTAACTTAAAAAAAAGTTTATTGGTCTTCTCCCCTCATCTTCACTATTTCTTGCTTTTTAGTAGCTAGGAAAATAATTAGAATACCTACCATATGCTGCACTGATTAAGTTCCGCCATATTGGGAGCTGGTGGTACTTTGGTGCCATCGGAGTCTGTCATAAGCATGTTATCTCTGGGCTGGTTAAATGGTAAAGGCATAGAGTGTTTTTATCTGTGAGAATAATGCGGTGAATTAACTAATTTATACTATGACTTTCTTTCTCCAGATACAGTTTATGTAACTAGATGGAAGAGAATGGAATTACTCCAAGAATACAAGTGCACAGGCGGCAACTCCTTACTTCCAGCAAAATTGAAACTGCTGTCTCTGAAACTCTTCCTCCATTAGAGCGCTCCAGTAACCCATGAAGGCCCACAGCGGGATGGGACTAGTTTATAGGAGAGCGTTGTCAATACCACTTATAAAGCCAAGAATTGCCATGATTTAAGACTAAGATCTGTCTTTTTGGTGACTAACACTTCAGTTCTTTCAACTCCTATTAATACCCATAATCAGTAACCTACCAAGAAAAGCCCGTATTTGGAAAGTGTGGAGTTTGTGTTGGAAAAGCTGCCTGGAGAGAAGAGTTGTGTCCTTTACCATAGCAACAGGATTCATTGGGGGATCAAAATCATAATTTTAAATTATGCATTATATTTCTTTTCTCCACTCCTCACATATACAGAAACCATAATTGAAGTTAACTTTTCTTTTTAAAAAAAATTTATATTCAGTTTGCAGTAGACATTCCTTAAGTATTTGTATTTATTTATGATTATCAATTTTACATAACATTAATATTATATCAGACCTCCTTAAGAAAATGAGTATGGATGTTCACAGTATGTTTGATTTTTATCCACAAGAATGAATCTGATTCAGAATGCTTTTCAGCTGACATACAGAGCACTAAATACTTTACGGCAAATCCATAGGTCTGAATCTCTTAAGAATTCTCAGTCTCTCTGGGATGTAGGGCGCATTATAAATGCATTAATCCTTATAGTCAATCCTGTGCCTAGGATTTTGCAAGGGAACAGTTCACTGACTAGGAAAAGCACTACATTTAAAACTCAGCATTAGTGCATTGGGAAGGATCTTTACTGCTTTGTGCTTGGCATGTCGTTATTTTCCATTTGACATTAGGGCCTTTCCAAATGAATGTGAGGAGTTGCTTTCACTTCAAGACTGTCCTTCTTTTCAGTAAAACTTTAGGAGATGTTATGGGGAAAGGGAGGGAACAGAAATCCTTGAACTTTTTATTTGGCGTGTGCCATGTTATGATCATGTACCTTTTCAATAAGGGGAGATAGTATCTTTAAAGTCAATGTCTAGCCAAGAGTTTAGTTAATGAAGAATTAAACTGCACTGTTGATCGGTGCTTTCTGTAAATACATCTTATCGCTTGGGTTGAGAGGGGCCTTAAGAAGGACAGTTCATTGTAGGAAAGCAATTCTGTACATGAGTTAAGCATACTTGTTGCATTGTCTCTGCAGATTCTATTTTTGTTTACAATATTAAAATGTATGTTAGCAAATGGGTGGATTTTCAAATAAAATGCAGCTTCCACAAAACATGTTACGGTGTTCTGGTTTGAGGTGTGTTCTCCTTTTTCCTTCCTTTTTTTTTTTTTTTTTTTTTTTTATTATTATTATTATCAGTCTCATCAGTTTTTTGCTAATAAAATTATGCCCAGGAGGTTATTATATCGACTGGTCAAATAAAATGTAAAATTTGTTTAACTATACAAAAAGAATAATGTCTGAATTCTTGTTACCGTCTGGACTCGCTTAGACACATTACTTGCACTTGTTCACTTTCCTTCCTGAGGGGACGCCGTCAGTCAGGTAAGTTAAGGGAGAAAGTACTTGCTCGTCAGTGCGTAAGACTGTGTTTGCTAAAGAATGTCTGTATCATATAGTGTAGTGGATAATAAACGAGCATCAGAGTGCATCAAAGAGAGATCAAAAGCTGTATACTGCTAAGTGTTTGTTCTGGTATGGAAAAAAATCACAGTTTTTAGCCATTGTGTTTTTGTTAATGACTGATTTTCAAATTTCGCTATTATTAAAATGTTTCCATATGAACTGAGAAATTGTGTTTTAAATTAAGAATCCTTAAATTAGTAAATATTGATTTATTTTGGTTTTTTGAATGGGTATTTTAAGGTATGTGGCTTAAATTCTTTCATGACCTTTTTTGATAGTGTGTGCATATGAAGTGCTTTATAACCATCTCCATTTTATTGCTTAAATACTTCTGGGGTCTGTTGGGTAAGAATTGCTCACATCCGGTGTTGGTCCAGGGAGTTAAATTAGCAGGTAGAATAGGTGGCTAGACAGTGGCATGGTTCCTTGGCTTGCTGTCTGTCATTCATTCACAACTGAATGGGCATCATACCCCTGCAGTCTAGACTGTTGGCCACTTTTGACTCCCTGAGGATCTTCTGTGAAGCACATTTCCTGCTGCTTTCCCTTAAGTCTGACAGAGTTGATAGGGAGGAATATAAAATATAAATCTATAACATTAATCAAAATACAATGTGCAGAGTAAATCAGCAGTTTGAATTCGAAGATCAGCTGCCTTAGATGTGTAAGTCACTATGACAAGGACTGCTTGTAGTCTCAGGTTTGTGACCACACAGGAGTGTTGGGTATGGGTTCCTTCTCATGAGTGGGTTTGCCCAAGTCAGACACTGATTGGTGACTCCCACAAGCTTTGTGTCACTATTGCCCTAGCAGATCTTGCAAGCAGGACACTATTGGAGATGACAAAGGTTTTGTGTGGCTGGCTTGGTGTTTACATTTCTCCTTTGGTAGTGTTCAGAGTACCTTCCAGTAACAAAGACCTAGACTATAGGGTGAAGGCTCTGTGTAGGCACCAGCTCAACTTCTCCATGTTCTGTGAGTTGTGTAGGTGTTGTCTTCAGCAGTGGAGCCTTGCCAACAGTTGGGAAATCAACCTATAATCTGGGCAACAGCCTGGGTTGTTGATCCCTTGGGACCCCTTTGGCCAACAACTCAATTAAATGTAACCCAATCCTAGTACTGGAAGGTGACAAAAAATGGCCGTTGAGGCTCTGTTTTCCCCATTATTTAGTGATTTCATTTAGACCGCCTTTTTATGTGTACATATATTGGTAAGCTTCTGTTTTAGGTTTCAATACTATCCCTCAAATGGCCCTTAATTTTAGCATGTCTCTCTATTTCCTCCCTGCCCCACTTTTTCTCCCCCTCTCCACTTGATCTTCCCGTCCCAGCCCTCCCCATCCATCCATAACTATATTATTTCCCTTCCCTAGGGAGATATATCGCTCCTCCTAGTCCCTTACTCCGTACCTAATCTCTGTGATTCTTTAGACTTCAGTTTGGTTATCATTGACTTAAAAGTTAATATACACATATATGAAAATACGTGTTATAATTGTCCTTTGGGGTCGGGGTTACCACACTGCATGATTTTTGTTTTCTTGTTCCACCTGTTTGTGATTTTATTTTTTAAACATCTGAGTGATGTTCCATTGTGTGAGGATATTCCATCCTCATTTTCTGTATCTGTTTTAGTTAATTTGAACTGCTGTGAACAGATACTATGACCAAGGACAACATTTAATTGGGGCTGGCTTACAGGTCCACAGGTTCAGTCCATCATCTTCAAGGTGGGAACATGCAGTAACTAGCAGGAATGGGGCAGGCAGAACAGTTCTACATCTTCCATCTGAAGACTGCTAGTGGAAGACAAAGCAGCTAGGATGAGGCTCTTAAGCCCACATCCACAGTGACACACCTACTCCAACAGGCCACACCTATTGATAGTGCCACTCCCTGGGCCAAGCATATACAGACCATCACAGTATCCATTCTGTTGAGGGACATCTAGGTGGTTTTCAATTTCTATTAGGAATAGAGCAGCAATGAACAACTGAGCAGTGCCTTTGTGGTTGGATGAAGTGTCCTTTTGAATGTATGCAATACTTATAGAGCTGGATCTTGAGGTAGATTGATTCCCATCTTCCTGAAGAGCTACCACACCCATTCCCACCACACTGACCACAAGTTTGCGCTCCCAGCAACAATGCATGAGTGTGCCTCTTACTCTGTATCCTTGCCAGCATGGGCTGTCACTTTTGTTGTTCATAGCCATTCTGGCAGGTGTAAGATGAACTCTCCAAGTTGTCTTGACTTGCATTTTCCTGATGACTGAGGATGTTGAACATGTCTTTAAGTGTGTCTCAGTCGTCTGAGTTTCAGCTTTTGAGAATTCTCTTTAGATTTCTACCCCATTTTTTAATTCAGTTGTTTTCTTGCTAATTTTTTTTGTTGTTTTTTGGGGGTTTTTTTTGTTTTTTTTGTTTTTTTTTATATTTTGGATATTTGCCTCAGACTTTTTTTTTTTTTTATTTCGAGGTTAGAATACTTGTTTCAAGGTGTTGGAGAGATGAGCCTGCAGTTACAAGCACATACTGCTCTGCAGAAGAGTAGAGTCAGGAGTCAGTTTGATTCCTAGCACTCTCGAGAGTTGGAATCTCATAACTGATTAAATTTCCAGGGGAATCTGATGCCCTCTTCTATCCTCCATGAGCTCCTACATTCGTGTGTATATACCTGCCATAGGCACACATACATATAATTAAAGACCTTTTTAACTTTTTCATACAATATATTTTGATAATGTTTTCCTCCTCCCTCAACCCCTCCCATATCTTTCCCACTTCCCTTAGCCACCCAACTTTGTTCTCTCCCTTAAAAAAAAAAAGAAAGAGAGAAAACAAGAAACAAAACCTCCACAAAGAACAAAAATGAAAATCAGATAACAGAGTAAATATTCTTGCTTGATAATTTCTTACCTAAAAGTAGCTTCTGGAAAAGGGGATAACCTGCCCTGTGGTGGCCTTGGGTATTTGGTTAGTTCTAGCTTGTAGATCTTGTGACTTCCCTGTTGGACTCCAGTGTATCTGTGTGGGATATTGCTTTTCAAATGTTTGATCTTTTCCATAATTGTGACCTTTCTCAAGTCTCAATTCTTGGGTCTTCTATTGAGGTTAACCCATTTTCTCTCCCTTGATACAGTTCTGGAATATCTGTTTCATTGTATTTCTGTTTTGCCTGTTATACTTTACTATTCCTGGGAGGGAACTCTATCATCTCCACTTACTGTAAGAGGCAGTTAAAAAAAAAAAAAAAAACAGAAATTGATAAAAAAAAATATTTTTCTTTTGCATTGCTTTGCAAGTCTAAAGTCCAAAATTTGGGAAAGAGTGCAAAATAATATTCATGGTGGCTGAGATTAACAAAGGATCTCTTCCGTGTCAGTATAAGGAATGGCCAAACCAAGGACGAGTCTCATTAAAGCACCGCCATTAGTCAGGGGGGTACACGGAACCCAAGAGTGAGCCATCAGGACTGAAGGAGAACCAGGGGAGAGGCATTAAGGACTTCACTGAAGCAGAGAATGGTAAGCATGAGTGAAGTATAGCCCCCCCCACCCTCCCGTTGAGTCTGGCATTTGATCATTAGCTCTACAGCAGAGGCAGAAGTCCTATTACTCAGGTTTGAGAAAGGAAAACATGGAGGTATACTTAGTTGAGAACCAAGTTTGGTCAGGGACAACCAGTGTACAGGCTGGCCAATGAAGTTTCCAGTGAAGTAGATTCACGAGTCATTGACCTACTAAGCATACCGCATGCTCTCCGTGTGCCAGTACTTAGTTGTAGGGATGAGAGGCAACGTTGGCAATGTACCTCAGAGATGAGTGTTTGAGAAGTCACTCAAGGGAAGAAGTGCTGCTACCAGCTGAGCATGGTGGCATTTGGATGGGTAAAAGGAAGTGAAGGGGTGAGGTGGGGAGAACAATGCTTCCAGATGTACACAAGCAGAGGAAGGTAAACATCTGAAAGGGTTGGTGGTGGTCTTTTCCGACAAGCATCAAGGTTGCCAGTAAGGCCAGCACACCATAAGCTAGCTAGCTGCAGGAGCTCAGTGGATGCTGAGGTCTGAATGGACCAGGACTTAAGCAGAGACTTGGACTTCTTCCTGAGCTGGAAAAACAAAACTAGAAATGCTGGAAATTACTATGATGTTTTGTTTAAAAGGATTGATTGCTCTAATAGGAGAGAAAAGAAAAAATAGAAATATATAAGCCAGTTAAAAGGCCATTGTACTAGTGAGAGAAATAAACCTAGGGTTTAGAGCTGGTCCAAAGGCAAGAAACTACAAAACCTATGGGCGAGATGGGATGGATGCTTAGTTTTGCCTGGGGAGAAGATGCAGCAAATGGGAGGAGGGCAAATAAAATCTGGAAGATGCACCAGTAGGGCAGAGTGGAGAGATCCCTGTCTCGTGGAGAACAGTCCTTTTCATTTCAGAGTCTCTCCTGAGAGTACTCATTTCTTGATGAGCCAGTGAAATCTAACAGTGATGGACTCCATAGTCCTTGGACCTCGGTTTCTTTATCTATTAAGTTAGGCACAGTAGTGTCTTCCTCATAAGAGTGTTGTATTTACTGAGTTAATAAGACATTTATAATAGCCTGGCACATGATAAAAGCTTTCATACCTAGCTTATTCCTACAGGGATGTTCTACAGCATGGAGTCTAGAGCCATCTGGAAGAAAAGTGCCTAGTTTTTCTAACTAGCGTGACGACTTTAGAAAGTAGCTAAACTTGCTCGTAGCCTGTTTCAGTTCTAGCCCCTACCTCAGGGTTCTAAATGCAGGTGATAAAAGGGCCTGCCTACACATACTTAAGTGTTTGCTGCTGTTAGCATTTCTTCAACCTTAAAGTTCAGACCTCAGCATGTCCGTCCACTCAGCTCTTTTGCGTCATTAACAATAGTCCCGTGAGCCGCTTCCCACAAAGCGTAATACTGAACCTTCTTGACAGCACATGCTCTTGTGAAAGCTGAGTCCTTGGGATTCTGAGGCAGAGGGGTTTTGTTTGGTTGGTTGGTTTTGTTCTGTTTTTTTGTTTGTTTGGTTCTCTGGGAATGGAACTTAGAGCCTTGTACTTGGTAGGCAAGGGCTCTAACCATTTAGCTCCAGGCCTAATATTATATTTTAGTGAGCTTTAAAATAACATTTTGGGGGTGGGGCTGGGATATAACCCAGTGACGATCTTTCCAAACATGCCCTGGGTTCCATAGCCAGTACTGGAAACACTTGAAAACAGCCAGGTTCATACATACAATATAATTAAGATGGTAGTCTGAGATGCCCAAAGGCACTTGGTCAAAAAGAATACTTTCTAATGTGTAGTTTAACCTCCCTCCCCTCTTTTTCTCTCTTTAACAATAAAGAACTGAGGATCTAAAGTCTTAAAGACACATTTTGTTATGAAACCGTTTTTTCTGGATAACATTTTAGCCTCTATAGTTGGACTTATTTCTTCAACAGAAAACAACGATGATGAGTCAAACAGATTAGATTCACTTTCATATGTGACACTTGACTGGCACTCTGTAGCTTTGCTCCTACAAGATTGTTCTGTGTGCATTGTTCAGTATGTTCTGTTGCATGGTCCTTAAGGTGTGTGTATATCTGTATCTGTCTCTCCTTCCCCATCTAAGACCAGCGGAATGAACACATTCTTACGGAACAAGGCATAGAATAGACTCAAATGCAAGCTAGGCCCTACTATTCAGTCATGCAGCTTGTATCAAATCATCCATTTTTTGAAGTTTTTTTTCTGATGGATGTCTTTAAAACCTTATCCTATAGTATAGCTTCCATTTTATAAATAAAGTTAGTGCTAGCATTGAAATAAATATTTTAGTGAAAAAACAAAAGTTTTTAAATGAGAAAATTAGTGTTTCCATTGCTGTAAAAAGACACCATGACCAAGCCAATTCCTATAATAGAAAACAATTAGTTGGGGCTGGCTTAAAGTTTCAAAGGTTTAGTCTATCATCATCATAGTGGGAAGCATGACAGCATGCAGCAGACATGGTGCTGGAGGAGCTGAGAGTTCTACATCTTGATCCAAAGGCAGCCAGGAGGAGACTGATTCCACACTGGGCAGAACTTGAGAATAGGAGACCTCAAAGCCCACTTACACAGTGGTGCACTTCCTCCAACAAGGCCACACCTACTCCAACAAGGCCACACCTCCCAATAGTGCCACCCTCTGTGGCCAAGCATTGAAATGCATGGGGACCATACCTGTTCCAACGACCATCACAAACATACAATACTAAGCCAGATGAATATCATATGCTGTGTTAAAAATGTGTATCTCAGGGACTATAGAGATGGGTCAGTGGTTAAGAGCACCGGCTGCTCTTGTAAAGGGTCTGGGTTCAATTCCCAGCACCTACATGGCAGCTCATAGCAGTCTATAATTCCTATTCCAGGGGTTCTGACACCTTCACACAGACACATGCAGGCAAAACACCCATGTATATAAAGTACAGATAAATAATTTTTAAAAGTGTGTATCTTTTTTAAAAACCAGATATTAGACCTAGCTCTATTCCACATTGACATTTTTACATAAGTAGTACCAAAGTTAACACTTTTTAAAAAGTGACTAAGAGAAAACTTGTGGTGTAAAAGTTTAACTTTCACAGCGTATCATAGATACCAAGTTAATACCAAGCTTAGAAGCTTTCTCTCTAACCTCAGGTGTGCCTTGTGTCAACAGCCCTCCTCACTCTGGAGTCTTGAGGTAGAAGCAGTCTTACAGAGGATCTAGCGTCCTTCCTTTCCTGTTATGAGGGAAATGTTGCAAAGGCTAGCACATTTTTATAGCTGAGACTATACAAAAAGACAGCACTAACCCT
Organism: Mus musculus; assembly: GCF_000001635.26. Lineage (NCBI taxonomy): Eukaryota > Metazoa > Chordata > Mammalia > Rodentia > Muridae > Mus > Mus musculus. Next base: position 90,216,131 of record NC_000073.6, read on the forward strand.
CCAAGACAAGGACAGCAAGTTGCATCCAGGATTGAGGGCAATGCTGACGAAGCTTGATACCAAAAGTCTGTGTAGATGTCTGAATCTGCACTTACTGTAACCCTTGCTTGTTACTACTCAGGATGTCTGAAAACATTTCTACTCAAAGAGGTTTTTTGTTGTTGTTTTTTTGTTTTGTATCTTGACTTTTTAAAAAGCATCTTTTTCATATTATATAACACAGTAACCTAAAACTTAAAAAGTCACAGTAAAAAAGAAAGAAAGAAAGAAAAAAAAAGCTTTTTGGGAATTGAGTCCTAGGAATGGGAACTGCAGAGGCTTAATCTAGTTAAAGCCACTAATATTTAGAAAGCTTCTATTGCTTGAGGGCACCCTTTCTTGCCATTAATGCAAATACCTGTTTATTCCAAGAAAAATACAGAGAACTGTTGTGTTGAGGTCTAGTGAAACCCACTAGGACCAAGCGGACTGTTAACAAGCAAGCCTTTATTGCTTCAAAAATGCCCTAGCTGGCTTCCCCATGCCCTGAATTGCCCCAGTGTCTAACTAACTACAGAGAACAAAGGGAACAGAAAGCTCTATGCATCCCGTGTCTTGCACTCATTAACATTTAGGAACTAGCCTCACTCCTTGGGCTGGTAAACATGTGCAGGTCCAGCGTGTGGCCTCTTGGGCCCACCGGGGCAGGCTGGCCCCTCACACCAGCGGTGCCTGATGACTGACTCGCTCGCACTGTTCCTCCATAGCAATGGGTGCAGCCCCATCGTCTCTAGAGGCTGGTTTGTGACTCCCCTTCCAGTAGCTAGGGCAAGATACTGCTCTATGTTACCAGAAGAAGCCAAACATTTTTGGCTTGGTTTCCAGAACATAAAAATTATTGTAGAAAGGTTAGTCATTTCAGCTGTGACGTAAAGCTGGTCTGTGAAGTACAGCAAACTAGGCTTTAAAAAGGTTCTGTAGCTGCCAGAGTCCAAATTTTAGCTAGTCTCAACAAACTGTTTTTTAAAACTCTGTCTATGTCTTAATTTCTTCAAATCTTTATAACTTCTGGGCCAACAGAAGTGAGTTCTGAGTCTGAGGCTAACCCTGCCACCTCATGGTCTTCATTCCCCAAATCTGTAATGACAAAATGCAAACATACGCGATTCTGAGAACTGAAATGTACATCAAAGCCATCAGATTCATAGGGATTGAAATCCTTTCCCAAACGTATCGCTAATCGTGAAACTAGGATAATTCTACTTAAACACAGATATTAAGTGGACACTCACTCACTTAACAGCTTGTCCTGTGGGCTCCTTCTGCTGTGTGCTAATGTTTGGTTGCTTTCTATCGAAGCAGATAATACCTAAGGTGACTCAACCTTTAACTGGGCCGTGAGATGATCTTCCCATCTGTTAACCCTCACGCACAGTGTCAGGCTGGAAGGTTTATACCATGAAGGACCAAGGAATTGGATGAAGGACTCTATGAGTTCAGTGGCCTAGTGATTTTACTGATGTGTGTAATGTAGCCATCTAACAAACAAAAACAAAAACAAAACACACACACACCAAAAAACCCAAAACAAACAAATAAAAACCCACCATAGATTTGTTTTCGAAGCTGTCCTATTCTAAAGTTGAAGTACAGGAAATTATATCACCAGTAGGCAAAGGCAGATGCCAAATGATGCTTTTGGCAGTGTTGGGTATCGGACTCTCCCCCTGTGTATGCTAAGCAAGCTCTCTCCACGGAGCTAGATCCACATGATGCTTTTCTACTCTGACATGTCGAAAGCACGCCGTTGTCTATTTTCTTTGATTGTGAAGTTAAATCCAGAAAAATGAGCCGGACCTTTGGCATGTTAAATCACACACTCTGAACTTTCCCAGTGTGTCACAGAAACAGTGTTAAGGCAAATATTTATTGACTTTCCTGTCTATGTTTCCAATCACTGGACAGAAGCCAGGCCTTCCCATGTTGTCACCTTGGGGAATGGGTTAGAATATGGGGATCTAGGGACAGTGTTTCCACAGTGTTTTGAAGTATAAAATATATGCATGTACTTAACCTACCTTATCTAATATGATGAGTAAATGTTTAATGAAGTTCACACACCCACGATAGCCACCACTTAGTTCAAGATCTACAGAAAGTTCATACCACATTCTAGGTATCACCCACCGCAAATGTAACCACGCCTCCTTCTCCACCCAGGAGGTATGCTGGCTTCTGATTTTTCTCCTTATAAGGGAACGCTGATGCTTGTGTTGTGATAATATTGGCCTTGGCGAGTGATGAAGAGTTTCCTTTCCCCTGGTGAGTTTGTGTATGGTTGGTGTAATTCCTTTCCAAGATGATTGAAATAGTTCCCAGTGGAGTTATAGGGTTTGAATTGTGTGTGTGTGCACAAAACTTTCAAGCCAGACTTGATATCTCTTAACAAATTTTCAGAATCTTTGTTTTTTCCTGATTTTTCAAGAAGGTATTTAAAAAATGTTTTCATTTTATCAATATTGTCAGATTTTTTGGGAAGGTATTTTTGCTTAGGTTTGGTAATATTGACTATATTATCCATAGTGATATTTCATTTTTTATGCATTTTCTTTCTTGGCTCTTCAAAGAACCAACTTTGGCTTTCTGGTTTTTAATAGGTTTTTGCATTTTATTTTTTTCTACGTTATATTTTGGAATCCTCTTCCCCTAATTTAAAAAAGGTAAAAACCTAGATTGCTGATATTTTTCTACCTTTCTGTGCTTTTTAATTAGTGAGTTAAAACTACCACATTCCTCATAAACAATAAAGCTGCTTATGTGCTTGATGGGCGGCATGTGGCATGTGGCATGTGGCTTGACTTCTAAGCCTTCCATGTGCACATTAAGGGAGTGTATATTCTACAGCAATTCAGCCTTTTATAGCCTTGAGTTTTTCATCTAGTTGGCCCATTAACACGTTATAGTACTTTTGTGTGTATGGGTTGGTGGGTGGGTGCACAGGTGTGGGGATGCATGAAGCAGTCAGAGACCAACCTTGGTGTTGTCCCTTAGATGTCTCATACCTTATGTTTTGAGACATGACCTTGCTGTGTTGTCCAGGTTGAGTGTCCAGGGAGCTCCTGTCTTTTCCATCCCAGTGCTAGGATTACAGCCATGTCCCATCATGCACAGATTTGTAAGGTTGTTTCTGGGGATCAAACTGAGACCTGCATTTTACAGACTGAGCTAGCTGCCTTGGTCTACCATTTACTGAGAAGTGTGGTAAGACTGTTAAGTCAATGAATTTGTATATATCTCTTTGTTTTCCCCTTCTCTGCAAGATTTGCTATTTTCTTTTTTTAAAAAACAGTTTAATTACTTTGGAGTTTTTGAGACCATGCGTGTTGCATAGAGGCAAATCCAGGAGTATTAAGTAGTCTTCATGGATTGACCCATTATTATCAAATACTTTTTTTCAGTTCCTCTCGGGACTTACTAAAGTCTACCTTGTTTGATGTTAGGTCCTACTACCCTGATTTACAATGTGTAAACGTTTTGTGTGCTGGTTCGTTCAATGTCAACTTGACACAAGCTAGAGTCATCTGGAAGGAAGGAGTCTTGATGGAGAGAATGCCTCCATAAGATCCAGCTGGAGGGCACTTTCTCATTTGGTGATCAAGGGGGGAGGGCCCAGTCCATTATAGGTGGTTCCATCCCTGGCCTGGTAGTCCTGGGTTCTGTAAGAAAACAGGCTAAACAAGCCAGTAAGCACCACCCCTCCATGGCCTCTGCATCAGCCCTTGCCTCCAGGTTCCTGCCCTGCTTGAGTTCCTGGCCCGACTTCCTTCACTGATGGACTGCAATGTGGAGAGTAGGCCAAATAAAGCTTTCCTCCTCCACTTGCTTTTAGTCGTGGTGTTTCTTCAACAGAAGTAGTAACCCTAACCAAGACACTTTATCCATTACTCTTTTGTTTTCAAAATGGTACTAGGTGTGAACGAAAAGGAAAGAGCTTTCCCAATGTTCCCACAAATCACAATGGGCAAGAACCAAACAGTTTGGATCAGTGGTTCAAAGTGCAGATATTTTTTTGCATCGAGATACAATTTCATCTCCACTGGTTTTTGTTTTGTTTTATTTGTTTTGAGACAGGGTTTCTCTAGGTAGCCCTGGCCACCCTAGAACTATGTAGACCAGGCTGGAGACCCAAACTGACAGAGATCCACCTGCCTTGACCTCCCAAGTGCTGGAGTTAAAGGCATGTGCCACCACACCTGGCATCCCTGCAGTTTCTAAAATGATCCTTGAAAATAGGCCATCTTGTGAGAAACCTCTTTCAGGTGCCTTTTGACTCAAAAAGCTGGTGGTTATGTAGAGTAATGTAGGCATTCTACAGATTCTTGCCAAATATACAGTAAACCTTACATGTCCATATATATGTGTGTGTGTATATGTATATATATATATATATCCTTTCATGTATTATAACTATGTGAGAAATATTTTGTATTCTTCATGAACCTTGGGCAGCACAGTGCCAGGTTGCTTATTAAATGACATTAGAATTTACTTTTATCCATAATTGGGGTTTCAGACATTTGTCCTTCCTGTGCACTGTGGCAGGTGGCCACACTCTAGGCCCACGCTTCTTATTCTCATTCCGTGAAATCTACTGCATCAATCTTCTGACTTCTTATGAGGGGTCAAGACCATATATTTAAATAGATTACTATTTAAAAATAAACATGTTTGAGGCTGGAGAGATAGATCAGTGGTTCTATCCAGCACTTGCTACTTTTCCAGAGGACCGGAGTTCAGTTCCCACCACCCACGTTGCATGACTCACAACTGTCTATAATTTGAGCTCCAGGGGATCTAATGTTCCCTTCTGACCTCCACAGGTACTTAGGTGTATACACACATGCAAGAGATAAAATATATACAGTTAAAATACATACATGCACTGTCATCTTCCAGTTAGAGGATTACATTCACACTATAACAACTGTTCCTGACTAAATACACCGGCTTGAGTACTTCTTAATGTTTCATTTAATCTCACTTTACCTTAGTAAACTTATTGTGGGCAGCCCTCACAGATAGCACCAGGGAAGCCAGTAATGTTAAACATGTAGGACTGCCTCTTCAAAGGAAAAGATGGACACCCTGTTTTCTTCCCAGAAGACTGGGAATGGAGGTTGCTAAGAGCCTAGGTAACTCCTGTGCTGTCTGTAGGGCCAGGCAACACACATGTGCCACCCACAAATTACCTAAGCTATCTACAATGTATTTCATCTCCAACAGTTTAGATATACGTTGCTTTTATTTATGTGCATGTGCATGTGTGTGAGGCTGCGTCTGTGCGTAGCCCAGGTGCAGCTCCCTGGAGCTGGAGTTACAGGCAGTTATGTTACCTGGTGTGGGTGCTGGGAACAGAACCTGAGACTTCTGTAAGAACAGTAACTGCTCTTAACTAAGGAGCCATCCCTGCATCTTCCTATATTCAAGAACCCTCTCTGTGTATAGAATTCCAGAGGCTCAGAGGTAAATCACTCCAGTTGGCCAGGACTTAGTTGGGGGTCAGGGCTAGTTGTCAGTCTTTTTTTTTTTTTTTTTTTTTTTTTTTTTTTAGATTTATTGTAAGTACACTGTAGCTGTCTTCAGACACTCCAGAAGAGGGCATCGGATCTCATTACAGATGGTTGTGAGCCATCATGTGGTTGCTGTGATTTGAACTCAGGACCTTCTGAGAGCAGTCAGTACTCTTAACCACCAAGCCATCTCTCTAGCCCGAGTTGTCAGTCTTATCTAGACTTAGTCCACCTGTGTTTAAAGTCTCTTGAGTCTGATACCTTCTTGTTTCAGACTCCACTTCCACAAGACAGAGCATCCCAGCTCTATCCTTGGAGCCCATTTCTGCTGACACTCAACCCCTTCAGTTGTGCTTATAGTTTGCTAAATTTTTCTTGCATGTTAATTATTTTATTTGTTCTTCTCTCATATATTATACCCTGACTGAACCCTCCTTCTACTCGTCCCACCCCCTCCTCCCGATTCCCCTCCCTGGCAGATCCACTCCCCCTCTGTTTCCTTTCAGAATGTGGCACAGCTTGGTTTCAAACTCACTACCTAGAGCTTTCTGGCTGTGCTCTCTAAATCCTCTTGCCCTAACTTCTCAAATTCCGGATTTTATGTGTGCATCACCACATCTGACTTTTCTGTAATGGTTGCTAGCATTTGTTTTGTTTGCTTGAAATATCAATGAATAGAGTGAATAGATAGTAATAAGGTTGACTTTTGAATAGTCACATTGGACCTCGAATCCCTGCAGAGTTATGTAGAGATATTTTGTGAATTATTTGTGTTTTTCTGCATACTCCAAAATGTCCCGTGTATGCACAGTGGTAAAGATGCTTACCATTCATTTGATGATCTCAATTAAATTCCAGAGATTCAGATGGTGGCAGGGCGGAAGCAACTCTGGCAAACTCAGCCTATGGACCTGCATAGATGTGCCATGACTCCTGTGCACACTTCTGTGTATTCACACATTCTTGTCGTCAGGGTGGCTTTGAATTTACAGTCTTCCTGCTTCAGCATCCCGAGTGTTGGAGATTACAGGCTTTCTTTTGAACTCAGTTGAGTGGCTTGTGAAGGAAAACACCACACAATGTTAGTTTAGAATCTACAAGTAACACAATCATTGGGCATAGCAACTAGCATCTTAATTTGTAAACTATCCTAAGTTATAAATCCTCTGGTAGACCCAGGCAGATCTGCCACCTGAACGGGGGGCCTTCCCCACATACATTGTGTCCTCCATGATCTTTTCTGTCCAAAAGCCTAGTGGAATTTTTTTTTTTAATTAATGAATATACTACTACTACTACTGTTATTATTATTATTATTATTATAGTGCTATCATGTGATGGTTAGTGCTGTCAACTTGAGAGGCTCTAGAATCACCTAGGAGACAAGTCTCTAGGGAAACCTGGGAGAGACCATGAGCCTCAGGGCATCCTATGAGGGATTCTCTTGATTAGGTTAGTGGGGTGAGAAGGCTTGGGGACTGGGCTGTTTAGAATCTATGGAGTCAGTTTGGCATTCACTTTCTGTTCCGTGAGTTCAGATACAATGCTACCAGCTTCCTCAAGTTGCAGCTGCTGCAGTCAGGGCTCACACACACTCAGCCCTTCTCCCTAAGTAAGCTCTTACCCCTGAGCCCCACCCCACTCCCTACCCCTCTCCTCTTTCCCCTAACCCTTAACCGCTAGCCACACACTCCAACCCTGACTAACCCTCTGCTAGTCCCACCCCTGCCCCTAACTCCCACCCCTGCTGGCATGATGGACTTACCTTCAAGATGTGTGCCAAAATAAACCCTGTCTCCTTTAAGTTCCTACTGTCGGGGCCTTTTATCTCAACAAGAGATAAACTAATTCACATTATAAATAGGATAAAAGATAGGTTTACATTACAGTGATCATCATTTAGTACTCAGAGGGGGAAGTAGACAATGATGTACATACCCTAAAATGTCTTAAAAACATTTCTAACAATGACTCCATATTGGGTTCATGAGTGATTCCATGAACTTTCAAATGAGAAGGATTTGAAATCCTAAATATATAAGTACAGAAAGCAGTGTGTTTTCTGTCACTCATGATGGGCAGGTATATCAAATAGCTTGATACCTGAAGCCAGAATTTTAAAGGTAATTACAACCATCAGAAACACGAGTTTTGCTAACGGACGGCTGTGTGAGGAAAGTGAACAACTTGGGCCGTTTAATTCTCAAAGAATTTATAAAGAAAGGTGTGGCTCCCAGGCCTAAATAAATGTCTTCATCAGCTTATGTGTGATATGGCTCTCAGGGTTCCTCTGCATGTCTTCATAAACTTCAGCTGGAATTTCCTTTTCTTGAAAATGAATGGGCATTTTCTTGCCCTGTACAGTCATTAGCTTCAATGCCAGTGGGCCCAAGTTTACGTATTCCTGTGGCAAAGAGACAGAAGGAGATGTCGTTGGCAAGTGTGTGTGACAAATGAGATGCTCTTCCCTGGGTTGGCCTTCACCCGATAGAGCTCATTGCCATACTCGTCGTGTGACTGTAGTATCATAAATGGAATAGAAAATCCAGAGCAGAATTTAAAAATGTGCTTTTCAAGTTTATATTCCCTGAGGGCTATAGTAGACAGATCTCCCAGTGACCAGGAGGGCAGACCAGAGGTCTTACAGGGCGTTGAGGTGGGTAGGGTCCTGGCTAGTGGGGATGTTGGGGGCTGCTTTGATGATGAAGGATGTATATAGTCCCTGACTTGCCAAGGCATAGCCACAGCACATTATTATTATTCAAAAGTAGTTGGGAGGATCCTGCAAGGACTACTTAGACTAGATAATGCAATCCTTGAGCAACTTGTCCAAGAATTTAGATCTTTTCACACACTCTCTAGCTAGTGTATACTAAACTTATCCCATTGTGCCATAGTACAGTCAGTCAATGAAAAGAACTGGAAAGTTACTTCCTGTAAAATCCTCTAGGCATCCACAAACTCTCAGGCCCCTCCTGGGAAGACTTGTAAGCAATAATTCAAAACACGGCGCGTGCGCGCGCGCGCACACACACACACACCATCAAATCTTTCTGAAATGCTCCCTTTGCCTATGGAGGGCTGGGCTGCTATGATAAACAGTGTTGGTGAGGGACAGTATAAATTATGTTATATGGTAATTGTTGATTTGTTTCTGTAATGCCTCCTTTGAGACTTTAGCTCCCCATTCTCTTGAAATTTCCAAGCATAATGGGTACCCGGTGTGTTGCAGGGTGCCCAGGATTTATGGGAACTTAAAAGAGTGAGAAGAGGAGGCAATGCCTTGTCTTTCAAACTACTTGCCATTGGGTGTAGTTTTCAAAGGAACACAAAGTTGAATGGAAGCGTACATGCTCTACGCTATGGCCACCACAGCTCCTCCATCAATGCTCACAGAACACCTTGCATTAACCCCGGGGGCATACGACTTGAGCTCTGCTGTCTACAGATTGGCCAGATGTCAGCATGATGGGCCAGGACTCAGGATTCCAGGCAAGTGGTGGTGTTTGGGCATTTAAATGGCAAAACACTAGAACATCCATCCTTTTTCTTTTTTCTTTTTTTCCCAATGCTGGGAACCAAACCAAGAGCCTTCCACACACTTAGCAAGCTTCCTAGGAGCTGTATTGTTACCCCAGGTTTTATGGTCACTTGAAGCGATACAGCTCAGTGGTGGAGTGCTTGACTAGTATGTGAGAGGCCTTGGGTTCAGTCTACAAGAAAACCAAGATGGGTTACAATTGGAGTTGTCCTTTGATTGTATTTGATGAACCCTCAATCCTACAAGAATTGGAAATTCAGTGAAGCTTTAAAAAAGAAATTCTGCAAATTCCTAGCACTCAGGATACAGAAGCACGTGGATGGCCATGAGTCTGAGGCTATCCTGGAAGGAATCTCTAAACCTTGAGGCTAGCCTGGGCTACGGAGGGTGAGTCTATCTTAAGTAAAGAAATAATTATTTGATGGTAGCTGGAGTGAATTATTAGTTAATGTGACTTATTCCATTTTTTCCTTTTCTTTTTCTTTTCTTTTTTTTTTAAACAGCCTTTACTCTCCTACCAGACTTTAAGTTTTAGAACCTTTAAGGTCTGGTCAGTATGAGAAGAGGAAAGGGTAGATATGTACAAAAGAGAGTCTTCTAAATGGTAGAGTGGCTACTCTGGGCATCCCGTGGCGGAGGGCGTTTTACACTGATGGCCTGATGTATATCCAACTCCACTGGGGTTCCCGAGTCTTTTCACCTTCACACACTCTTCCATCAAGATGCAGGAGCTACACTGTTCATGCTCGATTAGATCAACCAGTAGAATATATGATGAAAGTGACAGCATGTGGCCTCCAAGCAACAGAGCTGTTCTCCTTTGTCACTGGGATTGCTCGCCCTGAGAAGTCAGACACTGTCCTTTAACAGAGAGACGCTCAAGGCACCCTCTGGAGAGACTCATGTGAAGAGAAACCAAGGCCTTGGGGTAGCCATCATCAACTTGCATGACGTAGGAGTATCATGCCCACCCTTTTGAGGTGGGCCTTCTGCCCCAATCCCAGCTTCAGATGAGGGTGGCCCTAGTGAGCACTGGGCTGTGACTGCCCAGGTGAGAACCCAGGGGAGCCATTCCCCAAATCCCAGTAATGGAAGCCTAAAAGTAAATACAAAGTATTGTTTTAGACCACCATGTCTCCGGATAGTTTACTATGTACCATAAGACAAGTAAGCAGCACCTTAGTAACAAAGGTCTATAAATGAACTTTGTAGCTAGTGAGAGTGAACACTACCCCAGGAGACGCTAATAGGAAGCTGCTTTTGGGAAGAATTGCAAATCAAAGTTTCAGGATTTGCAGTTCGACCCCCACCCCACTCCACCCCCGCCAGCACTGAAGACACTGATACTCTAGTCGGAACTGTGGTCTCCTGATGCTCACCTTGAAATCCTGTTCATCTTCATGCAGTAAGTGCTGGGTGATGGAGCTCTCCATCTCTGGGTTGGAGCCGTCTTTACTCACTGTCTTCTTGGGCTGAATCTCTGGGCTGCTAGTGCCATGGTTGCTCCCCAGTAATAGGTCCAACATGTCTTCACTCCCCTCTTTGGAGGGCAGCTGCAAATTCTCCTCTGGGATTAAGGCATAGAAATAAATAGATAACATTTTGAGCAGATGACAAAATACAATGCTGTCATTGGTCATGTTTTGTTTTGTTTTGTTTTGTTTTGTTTTGTTCTTTGAGACAGGGTTTCTCTGTGTAGCCCTGGCTGTCCTGGAACTCACTCTGTAGACCAGGCTGGCCTCCAACTCAGAAATCCACCTGCCTCTGCCTCCCGAGTGCTGGGATTAAAGGTGTGCGACACCACTGCCCAGCTGGTCATGTCTTTTATTTGAAAGAACTTTGAACTGAGGAATGTAAAATTTAGGGCTAAAGGGATGGCTTCCTTTAATCAATACCACGATTCCGAAGCATCCCTAGTCTCAGGCCCTAGTGCTGCTACCACAAAACCCAAAGTGTTTAAAGGGGGGGAAGTATGGAATAAAATAACAATAAATAAAATAATAATCAAAGAGGCAGAGGCAGGTGGATTTCTGAGTCTGATCTACAGAGTGAGTTCCAGGATAGCCAGGGCTACACAGAGAAACCCTGTTTTGAAAAACCAAATAAATAAATAGATAAATAAGTAAATAAAATAAAAGTAAGAGGTGGCTCCATTTTAGGAAACAATTCTATGTCCTTCTTCTAGTTAACATTAACCATAAACACTTGGGAATTAAGGGGTACTGTGGAGAGCTTTTGGGAATTAAGGGGTACTGTGGAGAGCTTTTGGGAATTAAGGGGTACTGTGGAGAGCTTTTGGGAATTAAGGGGTACTGTGGAGAGCTTTTGGTGCTGCTTCTAGGAATTTGGCATTTGTCCCTGGGCTTGGACAAGGAAGTAGGCTCAGATAGGAATATTAGAAACAGTGACCGCGGGGCTTAGCTCCCTATCTTACGTGCTCGCCTGCCTGATCCCTGTGCTCACTACTTTGGTTGTTTTCTTGTGTGATCTTCTTGTTCGCTTGATCACTTTGTCTTTGATTTGAGAACTGACCATAGTTTTTGGATATACCTAGAATGATATAAAAGCAGGCCAGAGAGAAAGAAAACGGCTTCAGCCTCAGTACGGGCTGGAGTCGTGTTATAATTTTGTCCAATAGTTTTTCTTCTTTTCCGATCCTCACTCCCTCACTTGAGACCCTGTTGACTGACTGAGCTGACATTTTGTTTGTTAAAAATATGACACTATGACAGTGTAGGCAATACCCCATTCCTCTCTACAAGCATCTACCTAATTCATTATAAAACACGACAAGCTTGATAGAAAAGGGGATTAAAACTCAGGTCCAGCAGTGCGTGTCAGTAATGCCAGCATTTGGGAGTTGGAAGCAGGCAGATGATGTATTTGAGGTCAGCCTGCACTATTTGGCGGTACCTTAAAAAGGAGAAAAGTGTGGCAGAAAATGAAGGGAGGGGAAGAGAAAGGAAAGGGATGAAAAAGAGAAGGGAAGAGCCAACAGACAGGAGACAAGAGGAGGACAGGTGCTGCGGGAGGAGGATGGAGAGGAGCCAAGCACTGCATGAGGGATGCCTACCCATAGCAGGTGCTCAGGCTGTGGTGCTTTAAGGCAAGGGTAACCTCACCACAAGGAAATTGTACCTGTGTCTGCTTCTGCCAAATTTAAAGATTCGTCTTCGGGTGTCACTTGTAGCCCAGCTGCTTGAGTAATGTACAGTTTCCTAAAAGTACAAATAGCAGTTTGTCAGTTAATAAATATTGCGTCATGTGTTAACCAGTGCCTATTCCTCCCCTGAGTATGGAGACAGAATGGGAAACTGAGACCCGCTTTTTCAGGCTTGTTGAAATGATAAACTACTACAGAATTCCAAAGTGACAGTTCTTAGCGAGATGTGTAATGAATAGGGTGCAAATTCTGGGAGTCAGGAAAAACCACCCCTTGAGATAGTCTGGGGACAAGGAAGGTTTTCCTGAGGAGATAAACTCGGAATAGAGTCTTGTAGAACCAGGAGTTTCCCAGGAAGAGTACGAGGGGAGGGAATGTTCCAGAAAGACAGTAGGAATGATACCAAATTAGATCACTGTGGATTCTCAGTAAGAAGATTCGTAAGAAATACCGTCGGGGTGTAGCTCAGTGTTAGAGGTCTTGCCTGGCATGTATAAGGTCCTGGGTTCAATGTGAAGAGGAGGATTGTGGGAAAGAGGGAGAGGAAGAGAAAAAAATACATATAAGCTATTTAAAGCACATGCACACAGTGTTTCTACATATTTGTAGCTGCTGTGCATGCTACTACTGTTTGTTAATGTTTTTGAATTATTTATTTTTACTTGTAAGTTACCTGCATACATGTGTGCAGTACCTACAGAGGCCAGAAGAGGGCATCAGCCTCCCTGGCACTAGAGGTACATATGGTTGTGAGCCACAGTGTGTGTGTGTGTGTGTGTGTGTGTGTGTGTGTGTGTGTTGGGCTCTGAGGTACATATGGTTGTGAGCCACAGTGTGTGTGTGTGTGTGTGTGTGTGTGTGTGTGTGTGTGTTGGGCCCTGAGGTACATATGGTTGTGAGCCACAGTGTGTGTGTGTGTGTGTGTGTGTGTGTGTGTGTGTGTTGGGCCCTGAGGTACATATGGTTGTGAGCCACAGTGTGTGTGTGTGTGTGTGTGTGTGGCCCTGAATCCAGGTCCTCTGGAAAAGCAGCCAGTGCTTTTCAATTGGGCCATCTCCCCAGAGTTCCTTGATTTTTGACTACTTCCATCTAGTGAAAGCACTGAAGAACTATGTATTTCTTTTTCAGAGCATTACTCTGTAGCCCATACTGGCCAAGAACTATGTATCCCATGTTGGCCTTGTATTTATAGGAATCCCTTTGTGTTAGCTTCCTAAGTACGAGGATGACAAGTGCCGTCTGGATAAATGACCTTTCTAAAACAAAACAAACAAACAAACAAACAAATCCCACCAACTTTTTACAGATATAATGTCTACAAAACACTTTCTAGAAATTTAACAACTTTGACCAGGGCATTCTGGTCGCACCAAATGCTAACTGCTATGGCACCAGGGAGCGTCTCACTTGGGTATTTTGAGATCCACAAGTCTGCAGTTAATTAACTGGTCAATAAGCAGCAAATTTTCCTCTTCTAGTAGATGGATAGAAGCTTCCAGTTCTTCAACTTCCTTCTTGTGAATTGTGATCTGTTGGTGGAAGAGGGGGATGGGTGTCAGTACTTGCTGGCTTCATTCAGTGACTCCTTCCTTCTTTAGCAAACTCAACTCCTGAAAGGACGTTTGCCTGAGGGAAGGGCTATCATTTACTGTTTATTATGGGGTTTGCCTGGTCCTTCTGTGGCTAAGAAGGAATGATGGGACTGTTTTCTGGGTCACTGACAGGCGTGGCAGGCAATTATTACAGAGTGGTCGCTGTCCTTTGCAAGACTCCTGAGGCATGGCTGAACTTAGAAATAAGCAGAGGCAGACATAGGAAAACAAAATTCACTTTAGCAGTATGGCACATTGGCCAGTGAATGGGGATTGCTCTAAAGGCAACAATAAATAAGATAATGAGAACATACTGCAATAACTGGTATGTATGGTGGTACTTTAAAAAAATGACTAAAAGCCCTTTCTACTAGCACCTATATTAGAATTATATTCTTTAAACTAGGGCAGAATTGGTTCCAGGATCATTGGGTATTGCTCTGACAGACATGCTGTTTTGTGGAAGATTGTGGAAGGACTTTGGAACATTGAATTAAAAAGCCATTGAGTATTTGTAGCTTGGTGATCCGTTCGAAGGGAACTTGGAAGATAAGAATGGTGAGAGCGGGGTTGGAGAGATGGCTCAGTGGTTAAGAGCACTGACTGCTCTTCCAGAGGTCCTGAGTTCAATTCCTAGCAACCACATGGTGGCTCACAACCATCTATAATGGGATCCAATGCCCTCTTCTGGGGTGCCTGAAGACAGCTACAGTGAACTCGTGTAAATAAAGTAAAGTCTTAAAAGAAGAAAAAAGGATATTGAGAGCAACGCAGAAGATGGAGGCCTGACTTGCGAAGTTCCAGAGGGAAGGTTGGAAGCCCTGAAAATACTCTATCACAGCTGTTGCATATTTTGAGTTAAAAATCTGTGCTCTGGGTGAGGGTTGGGGGTGGGGAGAGATGTCTGGCTGCTCTTCCAGAGGATCCAGATTCAATTTCAAGCACCTACATGACAGCTCACAGCTGTCTGTGCCTCTAGTTCCAGAGGATCTGACACCCTCACACAGATATACATGCAGGCAAAACACCAATGTACATAAAAGAAAAATAAAATTCTAATTAAAAAAAAAAAAGAATCTGTGTTCTGGTTAGCTGGGGCTGAAGAATCAGCTATGGCTAACAAGAGTCCGGAACCGTGAAAGTAAACCTTTTACTTTAACTGGGACAATTGATGCTAGCCAGCTGGAGCTAAGAAATTAACAGTGATGAAGAAGAGACCAGCATCACTGAGGAGAAATCTGAATAGCGCTTCCTCAGGAACAGCACAATATAGGACACAAAGGTGAACAAGATTCAACCTTTCCCCCCAAAGACCCAGTCAACTCAGTCAACAAAGCCAGAGCTAATTAGAGAGCCTTGTGGTGTCATTGCTCAGCCTGCAGGCAGCTTCGAGCTGGAAAGGAAGACAAAACAAATGTTACTCACCTGTCTCAACCCTTCTAAGTCTATAATAAGCCCGTGGTTGGTGTTTAGGCTCAGAGATAATTAACTTGATTACAAGTTTGGATGCCTTAGATGCCTTAAAGAAAAGTTTGTTTTCAAAGGATGAGAAACACACCAGAGAGGCTGTGCAGAGAGGAAAGTGAAAGACGCAAGGCTGTGGGCTGGGCATGCGTGGGAGGTAGCACGTCGTTCTCCAGCTTTTTCCAAAGTTGGCACCATGACACCTGCGCAGGGCTTAGGCTATCTTATGACATCACTTCCCTCTTCAGAGTGCACAGCAATGTTTGCATTAATTGCTGAATCCTCTTGGCTTTTGAAGTACTAGGGAAACAAAGCCCGTAGCTTCTCATAATCGTCTTAGCGTTCTGGAGTAAGGAGCATGAAGGGAAGAAAAGGTGGGGAACCAGGCTTCTCTAAATACCTACGAAGTTCTGCTGGAGATGAGGACAGACAAGTCACACTCCGTCACCCAGGGACCTAGGGGCCTGACTAAAGTGGACGCAAGTCCCCTTGAGCCCTAAGAGATTAGAAGCCCTTTCTGAGAGTAGGAGTCTCCCCTTGTCCTGTTTCTCTGAGAGAGTGAACGTCATTTGAAAAATTCAATTGTCTTCCTTTTCCTAATGAGCATGCCAAATGAAAACACACAGCAAAAGCAATGCACCAAGCTGCTCTGAATCTTCACACACATCAATGCTCTGGGTTTTTTTGCGGAGAGAAGATGAGTGGGTGGTTCCCCGAGGTGACCGCTTAGCAACGCTTTTCAAGCCATGAGATACCTTCCTCAAGGAAATGAATCACCTTAGGTGTGTTTCTGGGCAACCCTTGGATGTAGTGATAGAACTTACAATAAGAAGTGGTTTTCATTCATTTTTTGAGGAAATTTAACCATGCCAAAATGAATATTTATTGTAATAGAAATATTAAACCTATTGAATTTCTTTAAAATGCTTTGCCCTTTTCCTCCAAGTTCTGTGAGTTAAACTTGACACTTCCCCCTTTTTTTTCCAGTGAATTATAAGAATTAAAAAAAACAAAACAAAACAAAACAAAACAACTAAATGAAACCAAACATTTGAAGCTTCATCAGGGCAACCTTTCTTATTGTCAAATATACATCTTTTTAAGTCATTTTCCTTAAATCTAAGATCTGTGACATCTTATAAATCCAGAGTTAAATAGTTATATAGGATTATACTATTATATTTAGTAAAATAATAATAAATTCCCCTAACATTATATTATTAACCCACCTTGAGTTTTAAATTATTGATTCCTTGTTTTAGCTTTATTTATTTATTTATATTTTTATTTTTTAGATAACGTCTTGTGTAGACAGGGCTAGCCTTGAACTCGCTGTATAGCCAAAGATGACCCTTAACTTCTGATCCCTGACCTCCATCTCAAAGTCTTGTGTAAATAGGAAATTCATTCTAATTATTCAGGAGTAATGGTACGAGCCCTTATTAACATGACTTTACAAAGTTAATTTGACAATTGTCAGGCTGGCACTGGTGGCACAGTCCTGCAATCCTAGCTACTCAAGAGGCTGAGGCAGGGTTTAGGTGAATGCAGAACCCAGAGCAAGTTCAAAGGTAGCCTGGCCAATGGGAAACCTTGTCTTCAAACAACAGGGGCTGGGGCTGCAGTTCTTGCCGACTATGCACAAGGCTCTGGGCTCAGTAACCAACACAGCAAAAAATCAGGTAAAATCTAAAGGAAAAGGGAAAAGGCCAGGGCTGGGGCCAGGGGGCCGAACCCTTGCCTAGTGTGCACAAGGCCCAGTTTGCTCCCTTAACACCCATCTCATACACAGTAAAGCTACTTGACAATATTGCTGAAACAGTATAGAAATTGTCTCCTAGTTTTCTAGACCCTTACTCTACTCCGACAGATGGGGGACAGGGAAGAGAATGGGACAAGCTTTAAAGTGGCGTTCTTGTTGGTTCTTATTAGTGTTTCTGGATGGATGAGGAATTTAATATTCCACAGTGGACATGTTGACTTGGGTGCCTTTAGGATATGTATGGCTCATTGTTTGAAGATCCAAGTGGCTTGGGGTTGTCATGGTTAGGTTGGCATGGCAGCAGGCCCATGGAGCAGTGGGTCACACTGCATTGTAGTCAGGAAGGCTGGGCAATGGACGCTGGTGTGCTCGGCTTGCTTACTCTTGTTTTATTCAGACTAGGACCCTAGGCCATGAAATAGTGCCCACATTCTGGATGTGTCTTCCCACCTTATATATCCCCAGGGTTATGTCTTCCAGAACATTCCAGATTTTGTCAAGTTGACGCTATTACCCATCATAATTCCAAACCTGTCAATGTGGTACACAATGTGTGTCCAGCCTACATCGCTAGAAGACCTCTGTAGAGGGGAAAGGGGAAGGAAGAGTCTGGCTTAAGGGCAGGAAAGCCAGGAAGGCATCACTTACAGAAGGGATGTGGCTAATGTGGGCCTGGAGTAGGGCAGAGGCAGACCAGCAAGCAGTGCTTAAAGACAGGACTTAGAGCCTTTCTGGATTTGGAGACTGAAAAAGACATTTCTTCAGGACTCCTAAAATCCCTTCTTGGGTGACTACATAACTGTGGTGGGGTCCTTAAGTGGGACAGGCAGAACATGGGACCAGAAGCAGTTTCAGGGAAAGAGGCAGCTGTTGTCAATTCAGGAGTTGGAGATGCCTGTGGTGAGCTTCCATGGAGTTGCAGCTGGCTGATGGGTGCGTGGGTTTGGAGCCTGGAAATGACATCATCCCTAATCTGGATGCCTTTTGGGCCTGCAATGCAATTATCCTCAGGCATTTCTTCCCTGGAGTTTAGGGGAGGCCAGCGTTTCCTGTTTCCTTCTTTTTTTCTCTGTATACTAGCTTGTGTTGTTACGTATGATGTTAGGTAAATTCCCGAGGATGATTGAGAAGTAAATGTCCCAGCCCTTGAAATTCTGGGAATAGGTTTTTTTTGTTGTTGTTGTTGTTTTTTTTTTTTTTTTGCTTTTGCTTTTGCTTTGTTTTTGCCCTTTAGTCTAGTTGAGTGGAGTATAGAATTCCAAGTTCAAAAACATTCTCCACTGAATGTCCTTACTGACGCCAGTGCCGGCTTCCTGCTCATCCGTTCCGCCTTCCTTTGTTTGCCATTTTAAAAGAACAGGGATTTTTTTTCCCCCCTAGTGTCCTGCTGATGTTTGTTTCTGCGTTATCTTTTTAGAGTTAATATTGCTTGGGTGCTGTGCCTCCTACATTAGTGATGTGTCTTGTCCTGCTCCGAGAGAGTGCATTCTGCATTCTATTTTATATTTGATTATTTTGGCCTTGAGGGATCCTGTTTTCTAAATAAACTGGCTCTCACAATTTTTTGGTATTAATAAAAGCTCCTTTTCAAATTTCTGAATTTCCCACCGGCGTCTTTCAGCAGTGGCTTTGATTAGTAGGAGCGGTGTGCACTTCTATTCTCCAGCTTGCCTGGCTTTCTCTTCAGATTTGTCCGGTCGTTCTTAGTAACCCATATCTGGTCCTGTTAGCAAGGGTCAGTGGGATGGTGGTATTGTCTCCACCACTGCATACGTAGGACTGTTTCCACTCCAAGTTTCTCCTGTGGCTGAAAGAGTAAGCTGAAGTCTGTAAATAGGCACGGCAGGGCAGGAGGAGTATTTTGAGTTGAGAAAGCAAGGGCTTACATTGTGATCTCATGAATGCCATAATTAGAAATATATACCTTTTTTTGCATATAATTGTCTCACATCTATGCTAGCAACTGTGTATCATCAGATGATTTCAGCGTTCTTGGGAGAGAGCCTGCAAGCTCCTAGGTGGAGGATAACTGCTTTGTTCTGTGTAAGGGAAATCCCAGGGATGCTTCTTATTGATGGAGACGGTGGCAATACTTGTTTTCTGCTCCTCTTGCATCCCTATGCTCTACAGCATACACAGACCCTGAGCAAAGGGTCCCCAAGGCTTCCCAAACAGTGTGCACTATCCATGGAACATCTGGACAAATGGTATCGCCAGTTTCACCCAACAGCTTGCAGCTGGATCTCACACCTGTCTGTCTTGTGTGTGTGTGTGTGTGTGCGTGTGTGCGTGTGTGTGTGTGTGTGTGTGTGTGTGTGTGTGTGAGCTAATTGTTGAAACCTCACCTACTAGTTCCACTATACCTGTTATCTTTGCAGACAGTCTCTTTACTGTATTTGTATAATTTTATTTCTCCCTTAGAACAAGATGCAGTTTGCCATCTTGAGACACATTATAATTCAGTTTAATATAAATGCTTGAAATTAAAATGAAATGCTTGTATATGTGTGTGTGTATGATTCGTCCCCTCAACGAGTAAGTATATCTATACTCATAGACATTCCTCAACATTCATTCATTTAATAGCTCTTTTTCATAAACAAAGATTGTTTTTCAGGCACTGTAGACAAACAGTTAAAAATATATAGCCCACTTTGTGTATTAAGGACACAGATCATGAACAGAGTTTCAACGTATTTAACATTTCTAGCAATGCAAGAAAATACTGGGAAAGGAGTTCTCGGGATACCCTGAGAGCATTATGAAATGATTCATAGGTCATGAAAGTCTGCCCCTAAAGGAAGAGTTAGAGTTTTCCTGGAAGCAAGAGTAAGGAAGGACTAGAGGTCAGGACAGAGTAGTTATTCCAACCAAGACAATGATAGCACAGAGGAGAAGAGGGCCTTCTCTAGAAGTCCTTCCATGACCATACCCAGCAAACCCCATGTGACCCTGGCCCAGGGAAGAGGTCCCGGCTCAGGAGTTCCCTGGATTTCTTGTACAGATGTGAGGGGATCAGGGTAGAGAGAGACAAAGATGCTTCAGGGCCGTCTTGGTCACGGGCAAATAGCCATGCTGTTTGTTTGTCCTGGTCCAAAACTCCATATTATGCAGACTGGATCAGGGGTTACCAGTGTGGGGAGAAGACCAGAGAGCTTGCTCCAGAGCTGCAGTGCAAAGGGAGCCAGGATCCTAAGGGAACCTCTGCTTTGACCACTGCTTACACAAGGTTCTGCCGTGTGCAGGTCAGGGGGAAGGAAGTCCAGAAGGCTGAGCACATTTCCAAAGGATGCTGTGTCACCCTGAGGGTAATTTACATCAGGAGCTGAAGTGATCCTTTAGCCTTGCCGGCCACCCAGCAGGAGGCAGGCTCATGAGGCACACTAGCTTGGTTTGAGGACACAAAGAAACTTGGCACATTTGAGTGTACAGTGTTGATTAAGCCCCTAGATTATTTCTGGCGATTATTGAGATTATTTATGGCATTTGTTGAGTAACAATATAATAGGATTAGGTCTTTCTTTGACAATTCTTTATGTCAGTTAAAATTCCAGGCTTGCCCTATGACTTCATCTTTATAATTATAGGTCATTATAATTATAATGAGCCTGCCTCCTGCTGGGTGGCCAGTTTCAAAAAAAAAGAAAAAATAATTATTTCGATACATTCCACTTACTTCTTTTTTTAGCCAGTCATTTTCCCAGATCTCTCGATAGTTGTTCTTGTCAATGAACCTTACAGCGTGCTGAAAGGAAAGTATTGTATGAAAAACAGTTGTCATAAGGGAACACATGATATCAGCGCTGGTCCGATAGGCTCTATCGTCACCTTCACTTTAATTCTACTTTGAACCACCATATCAACATCTGATACTTACAATCTCACCCACAATACTTAGATAGCGGATGGCACTGTGTTTCTTAGTGAGGTGGTGTTATATGACTATCACGTGTCTAATCAGTTACTAGAAGACAAAAACCTCTTTTTAAAATAAATTAGTTAAAAATTTTAATTTATTTATTTTATGATTTCATGTGTATGAGTATTTTTCCTTTCACATATGCATGTGCACCACATGCCTGCTTGTTGCCCACAGAAGTCAGAAGAGGGCATCAAGATTCCTGGGACTGAAGTCAGATGGCTTTGAGCTATCATGTGGGTTCTGGATTTGAACTTGAGTCCTCTGGAAGAGCAACGAGTACACCCAACCATTGAGCCAACTCTCCAGTCCAACGTGTGGTTAAACTTAATAAAGGGGAGAATCTAAAAGAACACAGCAAAACCAAACACAAGAAACAGGGGCTGGGGAAATAGCCCGTTGTACTCTTTGCAGTACAAGCACGAGGTTCTGAGTTCGAATCCTAGCATTCATGTAAAAAAGCCTGACATCTGTGCAAGCTTGCTTGGTGGGTAAAAAGCACACAGCCTATGGCGTTTTACAACCTGGGTTCCATCCCCAGAACCAACAGTGGGAGACACCCAAATCCCAAAAGTTGTCTTCTGACCTCTATATGTGTGCCATGGCAGATGTGCACTCATACACACATGACTTTTTAAAAAAAAGTTAGACATGGTGGTGTGCTGTCACCCCAGTACTGGGGAGACGGGGACAAGTGAGGGATCCCAGGGTTCACTGCACACAGCCCAACCAAATCTGTGAGCGCTACGACAGTGGGAGCTTGGTAGACAGCTCCTGAGGAGCGATGCCTGAGCTTTGGTCTCTGGCTTCCATCTGGTGTACACACATGTAAGAATTTGTATGCACATAAAAAAAGAAAAATATTCTCCATTGGACAGAAATAATTTAATAGCATGTTAAAGTTCATCTTGATTTAAGTTCATCTTGATTTAAGATTTAAGGCTTAAATTGACTTAAGTTCATCTTGATTTAAGATTTAAGGCTTAAACTGACTTAAGTTTTTTAAAGTAGAGAATTTTCAATGAAAAAACTTTAGATCATGCTTAGTAAATTAAGATGAGACATGCATTTCCTAGGAATGTTTATATTTCAGCTATAAGTAAAATCTTGCATTTTCATTGCCATAATATATCATTACCTTTTAATTTAATTTAATTTAATTCAATGTGTATTGATGTTTTGTCAGCCTATGTGTATGTACACCATGTGTGTGCCTGGAGCCCAAGGAGGTTGGAAGAGGGGACAGGATCCCTTGGAATTAGAGTAATGGATGGTTGTGAGTTACTACGTGGGAGCTGGAAATCAAACCCAGGTCCTCTGTAAGAGCAACAAGTGCTTTTAACAGCTGAGCTAGCTCTCTGGACACGTCTGCTTCCCCTCCCCCAAATATCATCTGAACTAAATCTATAGGCGGTCCTAGCTGAGATTATTTGGTTTGTTACTTAATTCACTAACAGTGGGGCAATGGTTTTAACTTTAGTTATATACCAGAACTTAGTGAAAACTGTAAAATCCATAAGCCAGGAAAATATCCTGGAGCAATTACATTAACATCTCTGTGGGTGGGACCCAGGCACCTCCAGGGTGACACTGATCTGCACCAGTAGTTAAGGTGGCCAGCGCAGAATACAGGAAGCTACAAAAGGCAGCTAATAGGCTGAAAACTCACTGAAGCACTCATGGGGTGGGGTGGGATTTACATAGTGATTCAGATATGAAATGACTTCAAAGAGCTCCACACTGAATCTGGACCCCTCCATTTGCTCCGTGCGGGTCACTGTTCTGTAGGCCATCATCCTATTAGCAAGTCTCTACAGCTTTCAGGATTGCCCAGAGATTTAAAGTCCTTGAGATGAACACTTGGCATTGTAAGTTTGCTTCGTTTCATTTTGTCATGTGATATCCGCATAGGCATTTCCTGTCATTTAAACTGTAGTCAGATCACTTCATGGTGGAATTCACCATTTAGTCAGACTCGTCACAAGGTGACCCAACAGCATGGACAGATACACCAGAGATTGATTTCCATGACTCCTGCAGGCACACCAGGGATCAATTCCCATGACCTCTGCAGACAGACCAGGGATCAGCTCCCATGACCCCCACAGACACACCAGGGATCTGTTTCCATGACCTCTGCAGAAGCACCTGGGATCAGTTCTTATGGCCCTGCATCTTTGTATATCTGAACCGCTGATGGAATTTTTAAAAAAATATTAGAAGCATAGGGCTCTGAAGAAAGGGTGTGCTGTATACAGGAATTCCCTTTATTAGAAGCACTGTGTGTGTTTGTTTACTGTAAAATAAAGTAATTAGAAAACAGACATGACTGGGAATTTCACCTTGAAACATAATTTGTTAGCTGCCCATCCCCTTTCTCCCCCCTTTTTGAGGCATGGTCTCTTCGTAGTCCTAATCCTCTTGGAACGTGATATGTAGACCAGGCTGTCCTTTAACTCAGAGATTCGTCTGCTTCTGCTTCCCAAGTGCTGGAATTAAATGCAAGTACCTGTCTCTGTAGCCCAAAAATTTAAAACAAAGGAATGTAGAGTATATTCTCCCAGGCTTAGATATGTTAAAAAAAAAACTTTTAGACAAATTATATTTCATTTAACACACTTATTTTTAATATTTTACTATATCCACATGATACTTTTATAATAACTGAAGAGTAGGTTACTTGCTCCTTGTGAGGTAAGATACTACTTAAATATTCTCATTTTATCCTTACACATTATCATTAAGGTACATCTAATGGTCTCTGCTCTGTACATCAGAGCACAGAAGTCCAGGGAAGTGAAGTAATGGGTCCAGTTGCACAGCTCGTGAGTGCTGGAACCGTACTGTAAACTACATGGCTGCAGGACTTTTCTTCTGTGGTGATGATGCTGTTTTTATGTGGATAGTGCTACGGATCAAACCCAGTACCTGCTAGGCACACATTCTGTCACTATGCCACTTGCTGACTTCCCTTCCTGAGACAGACTCTGGCTATTTAGATCATGATCCTCCTGCCTCAGCCTTCAGAGTGTTGGGTTTACAGGCATTTACCACCACACCTCTCAATGATAAACCACATGGAAGAATAAGAAGTTTTGCTTTGTGTGAAAAGGGTTGGCACGTACCTGTGTGGCCCATTCTTTCCTCTGTTTCAGTTGGATCATTGTTTCTCTGGATATCCTCTTTTTTTCATCTTCCAGGGTGACTTTATACTGTTCTTTAAGAGGAAATCACACACCTTAGTGGGGTTGATCTGAGGTAAGATGGTGACGTTTATAAAGTTCATGTCTCATCACTTTCCCTCCTCTCTACATACTTTCCACCCCACCCCCCAACTCTCAAGAGTATATTTTCCTGAAACATCTATTTCTTCTCATCAGAAGAATTGCTCCCATAATTTGCTAACACCTTAGTCTGAATTTATTTAGGGTTTCCAATAATGTTTGTATTTTCAAAGGATTCTCTTTCTGAGGAAAATTCAAAAACAATATTGGTAAAGCAATCTATCCTTTGGTTCACCCAGATTATGAGTTCACAGCCTCATTATGTACATCTGACTCCGGCTAACTAGATTGCCAATGTTCCAGCACGTGATTCCCTGCGCAAGGAAGACACAGCGAGGAGAGGGAGACTTTGCTGGAAGCAGCAGCCCTGAGCCCATACTGAGCTCTCAGTGAGGCAGGGGCAGAGATTAAATGCAGTATTCCCTATTCTCTTGGATTTTCTTTCCTTCATGTCTCAGCATATGTGTGGAGGTCAGAGGATAACTCATGCAATGTTGGTATCCTTCCACTTTGTTTTTGAAGCAGGGTCTCTTGTTTCTGCCACTATGCATAGGTGGCAATCCTCCTGTCTCAGCCTCTCTTCTCCCTTAAGTAGGAATGCCAGGATTACAAATACATGCCGCTGCATCCAGATTTTTAGGTGAGTTCCAGGGATCGAACTGAGGTCCCATGTTTGTGTGGCCAGTACTTTTCTTATGGGCTATTTCTCCGCTCCTCTTTTCATGTTTTTCTTATGCCTATATACGTCATTAGTGACACAGTGGAGATGAAAAGCTACTTAGGGACTATGTAACCAATACCCCCTTAAAAGGAAAATGGAGGACAACTGCCTCAAGTCTGCCTCGTAGAGTGGAGAGGAACGGAGCTGGGTAAAGGAGGCCAGTCTCCCCCCAACTCCCAACCCCCAACTGTTATCCAGCCCTTTAATCAAGATGCTGTTGAAGATACTGGGATGTTACTGATTAAACCAGGCAAAGATGTCTGCCCTTAGCCATGTTCATCCTCTGGGGGAAGCCAGACTTCAAGTAAGGACATTACCTTTTCAGGGGGTGGTGTGTGTGGTAAAGTCAAACTCTCTGTTTCAGATAAGAGGAATTATTTGGGCAAGGTCTAGCCAAGGTGATGTAGAGAGCAATGAGGTCCCTGTGCCTCTCCAGAAATTTAATGTGGTGCTAGTCTAAGTTAGTTGTTTATCACAGTGCCGGTGGCATGTGTCCCCATCAGCTGCATTTTAGTTATGCCATGTGCAAGATGATTGTTTGAAAGTCAAGGTGTGTTTTCTCATACAGAAAATATTAAAAATACATGTGTGCTGGATTTGTGGACACATCCTTATAGCCTTATTTAACTTAATCTCTAACTAAACAAAAATACCACACTGAGACTGCTGTAGGCCCTACCTGCCATTCAGAGCTCCTTTTCAAGGGATGGAGGACTTGCTTTTGTGTTGCTGCGTGAAAAGTCTTTATTTTCTGGGGGAAAAAGCTTTCCAGCAAAATATAAAACATTTTATCTTTGAAACCTAGACAATCTTTTTACTCTCATACAATTTAAAAAAATGCTTTAAACTGAAATAGAATTACTTCCCTTCTCTTTCCTTCCTCAAGCCTGCCAGCCTATCTTCCCTAAAGCCTCTCATACCCAGACTCTCAAGCTCATAGCTTCTTTTTCTTTGATTTTATTTTGTTCACAAACACACTCACGTTCTCTCTCTCTCTCTCCCCCTCCTCCCCCCTCTCCCTCTCTCTCCCTCTCCTGCTAAGTACATTTTCTTTTTTTTTTTTTTTTTTTTTTTTTTTTTTTTGTTGGTGTGTATATGGTTTCAAGACTGACCACTCTGCATCGGACAACCAATGGGGGAGGGGTTATCCCTGGGAGATGCTAATTCTCCTTCTCCCATCAATAGTTGCCTGAATAGTTGTCTATAGGTGGATCCCTGTGAAATTGGAAGAATTTTCTTAACAGACCAGGGCAGCTACAGCAGAACTCTGGGATCTTGATCTCATAGGATGGTAATGGTGGGTCTAGTCTTCCAATAGCCAAGCTAAGGATGCTACTAGGGGACTAGGGAGTTGAGCAAGCTTTGCCACCCTCATCTGTGCTGAAAGTGAAATGACTCTCAGACATTGTGTGTGTGTGTGTGTGTGTGTGTGTGTGTGTGTGTTACTAGTCCCCTGACACAAAAAAAATATTTTGGAGAAAACTGAATGTGGCCAACAGCCAGTCATTGGTGGGCAGTGGTCTGAGGCCTGAGGCTTCATTGTGGCAGCCAATAAAGGCTCTTCAGGGGCAACTAATGTAGACAAGGGAGTGAAGATAGTAAGCGACAGGGCAGGACAGGGGTCAGGAATAAAATTGTGTGGGGGATAAAAGAAAAGAGAGTTAAGCAGGTTTGGGGAGCTGGTATAGCTTGACAGTTGGAAAGGGAGAAACAGAGGTCTATGTCATTTTAGATGACGGATGCGCATTCACACGGCCTGTCTTTCCTCACTGTCATTTGGAGTGTCATGACGATTCAACCATTCCAGTCCATCTAAGGAAATGTCTTTCTTTGATTCAGGCCCTGGCCCAAAAGGTTAGTGCTAATTATTTATATAATCTTCAAACACAATCATTTAAAAGTTGCTGAGGGTCAGAACTTTAGCTGTAATTTTTTTTTCATTCTTAGCATTAAAAAAAGAAAAAAAAAAGAAATCACAAAACCTGGAATTGGATAACATGGCAATTACTTGCTGTAAATTACCCAAAGTGGATAACTGAGTATATCCTGAAGGTCTAGCTCCATTGCTGTATTAATACTGAAAGGTGATATGAACACTTTATCTTGTTCTAAGCTCCACATGGCATCCTTTGGATTGCCTTTTCTTAAAAAAAAAAAAAATAGAGTAGTGTGCACAGCACAGGGCTATTGCGAAACTCTCATGGCTGCCCCGTGTGATTCAGTTGGTGGCTTCTGTAGCCACGATGCTTACTAACCACTCGTGTGTCGAAGACAGCCAAAGAAAGCAGAGGTATGCAGCCATCTCTTTGGAAATGTTTGAGACACTACAAGCAAGAGTTTGGGAGATGGCGATGTTTGTGCTTCAAGACTCTTGGCTGTTTGAGCTGTCCAATCTAAGGTGCTCTCTTTGAAGAAGTTAACCCCTTGCAGGCTAATGCTTGTTGGCCAACATTTTACATCCCGGCTGTCTCTAGCTCTGCTTTGGTTTTTCTCACCCACTGCCTGTGGAAACCGTGAGGTGGTCTTTTCCTCATTTGACCGATCCTATCTCAAGTTCATGTCCAAATCCTGGTCCTCATTCTAAGCTGACTCTCCTGTCATGAGGAGTGCCTGTACACGTTCTTTAGAAGACTGCCTCCCCCCCTTTTCCTGTGGTGCTGCGTCTAAAGTCCTTTGACGCAGGAAACACATTGTCCATTGAAATTGATAACAATTTTCCTTTGGCCCTTGGTCCTCACCCACCCTCTCTGGATCCAACTGAAACACAGTATCTGTTTTTTGTGGGCTCACAGATGGTTGTCCCATTTTGATAACGAATGGTTTGGGGGGAGTGCCTGGCTTTTTGTCTACTAAACACAGCCCTTCTGCTCATCATTTTTACTGAATTTGAACTAATTCTGTCACAACAGACCTGACATTTTCTCTGCATTTTCTTTAACTGTGTCGATGTCATTTTGTAAGGAAACAATGAGTTGAGCGTGCTGAGCGCTCCCTACATTCTTGTACTCTTCCCAATATTCCTTTTCACTGAGTTTTTCAAGAAATAGCTTCTCAGCCTCATTTATTTGTATGCGCATTTCTGTTGGAAAGAAAAACAAGCCATGCGTCATTTCCATCGTCCTTAGAACCATTGTACGGTACAGTATGGTTTACAAAGTTAAAATCTGGTGCTAAACTGTGAGTAACTCATAAATACTGTGGTGCCTTGAATAGGTATTGCCACCATAGACTCGTGTGTTTGAATGCTTGGCCTATAAGAAGGACACTATGAGGACATATGGCCTTGTTGGAAAGGGTGTGACCTTGTTGGAGGAAGTGTGTCACTGTGGGGTTGGGCTGTGAGGTTTTCTATGCTCAAGCTACACCCATTGTGGCACACAGTCTCCTTCTGCTGCCTGTGGATCAAGATGTAGAACTCTCAGCTCCTTTTCCAGCACTTTGTCTACTTGGAAGCTGCCATGTTTTCCACCATGATGACAATGGACTACACAAACCGGCCTCAATTAAATGTTGTCCTTTATAAGAGTTGCTGTGATCATGGTGTCTCTTCACAACAATAAAATCCTAACTAAGACAAATGCAGTATGTGTAATTTTTGGAAATCTAAACTATTCAAATTATTAGATATTTTTCATGATAACCCTAAGTATAATTAAACTTTCAACTCTAAAGTAGAATCATGGTTTAGGACTATGTAACTGAAAGGTTACATATGTCTAGGAATGCACAAACTAAAATCTATGACTGTTTCAGAAGGGTCCCTATTTGCTCAGTTGTTCATGGCTTATAATGACTTTGTAAAAAAAATAATTTATTTTAATTGTTTATTACATGTGTATGGGTGTTTTTGCCTGCATGTATGTATGTGTACCACATGTATACCTGGTACCTGAGGAAGCCAAAGATGGCCTCAGATCCTTTGGGACTACAGTTATGGATGGTTGTAAGCCACCATGTTGGTGTTAGAAACTAAATCTGAGTCCTCTTTAAAAACAGTCAGTGTTCTTAACTACTGAGCCAACTCTCCAGCCCTCTACAGTTTCTTATACAGAGTGGGTTTTTCCCAGTCATTTCACCTCTGGAGAAACATGATTTTAACCTCTGTTCCTTTTCATGATCCTGGCTCTAAGTGCTGGGATTACAGGCATGCTGTCATGATTAACCGTGACAACCATTTTCATTAGTCAGTTGTTTGATTCAGCCATTGACAATTTGTTTTTTGGCTTTTCTTTGAGAAATGATAGAATGGACAGTCAGAAACATGTCTTCTATTCTCCCACATTATAAGTCTGCAGAGTGAAAGATGAGTTCTCTGATTAAATCCTCACAAATACTGAACTATTTCAAACCTATAACCTCTTGGCCTGCTCTGGAGTACCTACTGAGTGTGATGTCTTATTCAGTTCATAAGCCTAAGTATAATATTGCGGAATGTCCTTAAACATGAAGCACTGCTCGGAGCCACATACAGTGAGCCTCACAGTCACCTGACTCACTCCTGTGATACTCACTTCTCACACTAGTCAGTTTGAGAGTCCCTTAAAGGCAACACTATATTAACCATCTCCATAAATCCAGCCTTCATAGAGCTGGTAATTAACTGATTGGTTTAATAGATGTTTATTTAAGGGATGCCCTTTAGTCTAGAGGTCTAAGGAATCCACGGCATGGTTTCCCCATCCACCTAAAGATAGACACAAGACCATACAATACCCTAAAATGATGCTTGTTAATGTTCTCAATCAGTTGTGAAAACCAGATGGGCAACTGTCCTCTCATTTGGCAGAAGAGCGACTGTCTGAGTCCTGAGCTGCAGTTAGCTCTTTAGGGGATGACCGGTAGATGTCATGGGAGTTTTAAAGAGAGTCTGATGAACATACCAATTGGCTTATTTTGATGACCTTGTCATCATCTGCTGTCTTCCTTAGTCTCTGTGGCAAAAACTCTTTGGAAGTGTCACATGTCTTGCCTTACCTTCTACTAAGTCATCCAACTTGGTCACCATTTAACATGTATCCTGATTGCTCCTTTTGTCAACTTGACATAACACAGAGTCATTTTGGAAGTAGGAACTTTAGTTGAGAAAATGCCCCCTGACCCCCATCAGATTGACCTGTGGGAAAGCCTGGGCTGCATTTTCTTAATTGGCAATTGATGAAGAAAGGCCCACCTCCCTGTGGCTGGTGTCAGCCCTGGGCCAGTGCTCCTGAGAGGTATGAGTAAGCTATGGGGGAAGTGGCAAGTCAGTGAACAGTGGTCCTCCATGGCCTCTGTTCCATTTCCTGCCTTGAATTCCTGCCCTGACATCCCTCAGTGACGGACTGTGACCTGAGCGTTGCAAGTTGGAACAAACACTTTCTCCTCAAGTTGCTTTTGGTCATCATGTTTTATCACAGCCATAGAAACCCCTTGATAACGTGGCATTTTTGTGCTCAGTCCCTCCATGCTAACAGGTGCACCTCAACAGGAACCATTGCCAGAAAGTGATTTAGCCAGAGTACTCGGCCATTCTTTAAGATGGCATTCCTAGTGGATGGATGGCCCTAGTCCTCCTCACTGTCACTGTCCTAGTCCTCCTCACCTTCACTGTACTAATCCTTCTCACTGTCACTGTCCCAGTCCTCACTGTCACTGCCCCAGTCTCCCCCCCCCTCAACTTGTCATTGTCCTAGTCTTCACCCTCACTTCTTTCCAGGGCCTCTGCTTCCTTCCTTCCTTCCTTCCTTCCTTCCTTCCTTCCTTCCTTCCTTCCTTCCTTCTTCTGTCTTCATACCAATATGGATTGTGGAACAGATGATATAATCTGATATAGAGTCATGCATTGGAAGGCAAAGGCAGTAACTCACAAATGAATATAACACTGGTGACAATTTTCTAAGTTCCTAGCTCACCTTTCAAGCTTGCCTCCTGTTGTCTTTCAAACTCCCATTTTTCCTTCATTGCCTCCTCCACTTCCTCTCTTGTTACTATTGGTGCCTCATCCAAATTCTTCTCTTTCAGTTCTTTTATAAGATTCTTTATGTGCCAATTCTGTTCCTCCTTCAAGCGTCTATTCTGCCATAGAAACCAACAGTTAGACACATCTGCTCAACTCTTCACACTTTTTACCTA
Organism: Mus musculus; assembly: GCF_000001635.26. NCBI lineage: Eukaryota > Metazoa > Chordata > Mammalia > Rodentia > Muridae > Mus > Mus musculus. The sequence continues at coordinate 90,247,237 of NC_000073.6, forward strand.
GAACACAGGCACACGCTGAGCCTTGCAAGTACTACCTTTGGTAGCTTAGAGAACATGTAAGATTCAAAACAAAATAAAATCAGTGCAGTAGCCATCAATAGAATGTTATATTTTTAAAGACTATGTTATCAACTTACCAGTCTATCACCCTCCCACAGGCTCCATGAACATGGTGCTAATTTTTTGAACCTCCCATTAACCCTGCTTTTGTCTAGACTCCCTAACTTAGTCATCTACCATGTGTAAAGTCAGATGCTAGACACCAAAATGATATCTATTAGCAAAACAGAGAAAAGGCTTTTATTGAACTACCATTATCATTTGCTTTCATCACAGATGACATAATTAATAATCTTGCTTTAGGATGGTGTTCACTCACCATTCCAAACTTTTCAATTGAAATAAAAAGCAAGTTATTCTTTGTGGATGTCTGATCCATGCTTTTAAGATGCATATTTTTAACTGACTTGAAGTTTATTCTTGCCATTGCTGTCTTACTGTGTGTATCAGGGAATCCAAACTGAGAGAACAAGTCATGCCCCAAGCTGCCCTTCGGTAGTTACCAATGGGAGTTTTTTACGGTGATGTCAGTGGTCCCAGCCAATGACTTGAATTCATGAGAAAACACAAGAGCAGCAACAGAAGCAACTGCATGGGTAAATCTGAAAGTTATGTACTTAGACTTTCTGTAATTATTTTATGTGAAAAAATATCAGTGTGGAGCAATAAACACAGACCTACGCTTCATTACCAATAAGTCAGTCCCAATTTATAAAGTGCGTTTTATGTGAGAATGCAAATGAGGAGGGGTGCAACTGAGATCGAGTTGGTATTGGTCTTAATTAGATTACTATAGATTAGGATGTTGATTAGAGTCCTCACGGAAGTCACTGAGAAAATAACTAAGATGGGATAAAGGAAATGATAGTTAAAAGGGTACACAAGAAAGAGTGTAACACAAAAGAAAATAATGGAAGAATAAAAGTAAAACAAACACGAGACACAGACAACAGGGATGGAAAGGTGCGTGTGGCGGGACACACCTGTCATCCCAGCACGTGGAAGGTAGAGGTCGCAAAGCGACATCTTAATCCTGCCCTGCTGTGCTTCCCTCAACCATACCTGACTAGGAGTGCCAGTGCTGACCACTGGAGCATGTGCTGTAGCCCCTTTGAAGGCAGCTTCCTCTTCTTTCACACTTTAATCATACTGTGTGGAGTCTCAAGGACATTGACAAGGCTTCTTTTTCACTCTTACTCTTCACCTGTGCCTACTTTAATTTTTGTTACAAATACTGCCACTCTGACAACCCCAGAGTCACAGGCATATTGCCAAGAGATTGTCAAGAGCCACGGATCCCTGCGGAATGGACAAGAGCTGCCATTTTACAAGAGGGAAACTGAGGCTGCAGGGGCCTGGGAATCACTGCACAAACCACCCAGACACCGATCTCAGTCAAACAGAGATGGTTTATTGAATACCACATCCCAAGACTGGTTGATCAGGGCTGCCGGGGAGACTCGGGAGCTGAACTTCACTATCTAGCTAGAATCCTACAGAGCTTTTAAGTCTGAGAGCCACAAACATCTGTGCCGAGTTATTTCACCATCAGGACTTAGGAACGTGTCTCTATTGTACATTTATCCTGCTCCCATTGGTTGGGGTATTCAACTGTGACAGGGGACTTGACTAATCTAACATTCATGTTTTAACTTGTCTACCAGGATGTCAGTTACCCATGTCCACGTCTCTCTCTGCAAAGAGGATGCCAACTCCCAGTGAGGTCTTTGGAACTTAAACTCTACTCAAAATGGAAGTCTTACTCCAAATAGCATTTTATGTTGGTGCAGGTGTCTCTCTTACGTTGGGGTCCATCCCAGGGGCAGCTTATAAAAGCAAAACCGTAAAAGCTTATACATATGTGCAGGAAGAGCTGCCTGGCAGTTGGTTCGGGTTCAAGCTTACTGTGGCTAACTATACAAAGCAGTTCTAACTGACTTCTGCTATGCTTGGTTTTCAAGAGCACAGAACATAGCAGAATATGCAATCAACTTGAACGCGAGACAGATTCCTAGTAACAGCAGTGGCAGCATGCGAGAAAGTTTCCTTATAACATCAGTAACAGCACAGAAATGGCAGGCTAGATAGGTCACAGTGACCCAGGCCTTAACATTCTACCTAGGCCTTACCATTCCACCTAGGCCTTAACAAGGCTGGTGCCAAGTTTTGCCAGAAAGCTGTCACTAGAAAGTTGAATAGTCAGGATGGAATGCAAACCCATTGTGACTCCAGATCCCATTAAAATGTAAAGACACAGTCTTTAAACACACAAGTTGAGCTAGGTATGATGCACATGTGTAATCCCGGCATTCAGGAGGCTGGGAGGGAGAAGTATGAGTTCAAGGCTAGACTGGTATAGTAAGATCCTGTACTGCAGTGGACATGGCAAACAAAAAAGCCAAATAAAACAGTCAACTTCGGAAGTTTCCATCCTATACAGAGTAAATCAGTTGACTGTCTTAGTATGTCCTTGCGAATGTGATGCCTGAGGGTATAAATTGGTTTCATTAATATTCACTGCTCACGGACTTTATTCTGTTGTAGTGGACATAGCCACCATCACCTTGATATTCACATTCATCTTATTTTTAAACGTTTTAATTATCGTGTATGTATGTAGGTGTGTGCATGGACACATGCCACAGATCATATGTGCAGATCTGAGGACCATCTTCTTTCCTTCACCATGTGGGTTCTGCAAATCAAACTGGGGATTGCTGAGTTTGGTAGTAGGTGGTTTTATGTACTGAGCTGGTGGCCCTTAACCTGATTTTTACAAGATAAACTTTAAGCTTCCCATTAGTTATTTTAACAACTGAGAGTATACTGTTCTACATGCATTTACATATATGCAGACTCCTGGAAAAGCTGAAACAAAGATTCAGAGAGAGAAGAGAGAGGCGGTGATCCATTGTGGAAGTAGACAGGAAGTCAGAAGATAAACATGATTTCCGGGGTATCCGTCCTCATGATCTAAGTAACACGACTGAACTGGCTTTCCCTGATATCCTCAATACCATGGAGACAGTAGTGCTGGCTTGCCCCCAGTGTGTGAAGAAAACTAGTAAATTATAAGTCAGCTGATTCCAAGCACCAAAGAGCATGCTTCCTAGGGTAACGAGCCATCAGGAGCTGACGTCACTCTTACTGTGCGCATGCTCTGAGCCTGTGCAGTCCAGCACTCACCCTCTCTTGGTACTTTTGATTCTTTTCCCTCAGCTTCTTGATATGGAACATGAATCGCTCCACCGCATTCTCCTTTATTTCACGACTGAGGAGAAACAAGGATGTTCGGGTTAGTTTCCTCAGAGAAGGGTACTGAGGCCACCTTTTCATTTAAACTAAACTGAAACCAAGCAAGACAGAGGGCAAGTGGACCGTGGAGCGCAAGTGGACTAGGGGAACCTGGGCATGCCCACAAGTCTGCGCTCTTATTGCACGTTCTCTTCCAAAGGTTAACGCTTCCCCATCGCAGACGGTTCTTTAACATATAGCAAGGGTAGGTCTGATGACCATCCATCCATAGGAGAAACAGAAAGAGCCGGAAGCTCAGGTACAGGGCAATTGGTGGCTATATGAAGGTCTTGTGTACTCGGCATTTCTAAAAGGGGGTAAATCTTGGAACTCTAGGTCTGAGATTGAAGCAAGGTTACAGAGATCGCTTCACCCAAACTCCCTTATTTAGCTAACGATAAAGTGCTCAGTTTTAAATTTTGCTCTTTACGATTTCTTGCCTCCTCGGTTGCAGGCAAATCAAATCTCGGGACCTAGAACTCCAGGCTGTCAGATAAGCCTCACCTAGCTCTATGTTTTATTATGTGGAGTAAAATAAGAATTTGCACGTGAAGGGTGCCCTCGAGAGGGCTCGTCAATTCTTGTTGAATATGAATTGCTACCAGGACTCTCTCTAAAACCTCATTTCTATTTATGACCTTGTGTTCTTACGAGAGGGAAAATTGAGGCTCCTTCCTTCCACAAGATGAGGAAATGCAAAACGATGTAAACAAATCACACTGTGGCATGCCTCAAAAGGAAGGCGATTTGAGCACCAAGAATGCTGAGTTAGTTCTGCACACACACACACACACACACACACACACAGAGTGCACACATTCAGACATGCAGCAAATGAATGTTTAAACAAAAATCCAAGAAGATGAGTTTCAGAGCTCATCGGTTTCAAACCTCCACCATTTGTTAGCCAGGACTCCCTTCATGAAGTCGCAGACTCAATGGCTGCCACTTGGCCCCATACTGCTTTGGGGACCACAGGGATGGGTTAGAACAAGACCTTCGTGATCCTTGCCTTCAGGGAGTACAGTTTCCTAGATTCAGAGTAAGTGATGATGCAAATACTGTTTACATACTGTGATGGGCGCTATGGGGGACTATGGGGTGGGAAGGGAAGAAGGTGGAAGGGTTGCTGTTCTGCAGGGCAGGAAAAACGGGTCTCTGAATAAGCAAAGCTTTACTTCCAATTAAAGAAGTAACTTCTCTGTACCCCTTGCCTCCTGGTGTGTGTGTGTGTGTGTGTGTGTGTGTGTGTGTAGCACCTAAACACAGGGCCTCATTCATATCACACAAATGTTCTACCTCTGAGCTGTATCTCCACCCTCTAGCTCTCTTTTTTATGGATAAGAAATGAAGATATTATATAAGTTATCTGAACAGTGCAGCTCCTCGCAGAATCTCTGTAACGGAGCGTGGGACATAAACCAGGCCAGGAAGCTTGCTAAGGTAGAGCAGGTCGAGACCCAGAGATTCGGTGGGCACACACTTGAGGCTTAGGGGACAGTCAGCTTCCTGCCAGACTCCTAACTTGAAACATGTGCCATTCTTCTCAGATAAAAGAAACGTGTTCTATGGTTACATAGGCTCAAGACAGAGTTCTCCATGGAAGTACCTAGAGGTTGGGAGAGCTTAGCCAATAAGCTTCCCTTCCCAGACATTCCTCCCCGCACAAGGTATAATCTCAGGGCCACCCTGAGAAGTGAGGTATGGTTTTATGTATCCATTTTCCACCATGACAATAAACTGTTTAGAACTATGGATTGTCTCTTTCATCAAGATCTGCTGTGAGGAACCTGGGGAGCCTTGTCTACAGGGCGGCAGTTTAATTTTCCCACAGAAGACCTCTCTGTGCTCCCAGCCTGCCTCCTCCAAGCCAAGGACAATCATCCCTGCTGGGCTGGACAAGCCAGGGCTCCCTTTTCCCCCTACCCCGGCCCCAGGCTAGATGCTGGGCACCCAACTCCATTCTCGGCTCTTCAGAGACTTCCAGTGGCGCCTGGATGTCCAAGAGTAAAAAAAAAACCTCCATGGCTCCTGCCTCTTTGAAGATACAGTGACCCCCCCCCCCCCAACCAGATCTGGCTTTCTCAGACTGTGCTTTCCCACCCCAGGAGTGGTGCCATAGTGCTTCCCGATGGCCCAGCACGGCACGGAATAAGTGCAGTCAAACTCCCTGCGTTCTGACTCCCCAAGAGGCTGAGCCCTGTGGCAGAGCAGACTCAACCGTGGGACTAGGCAAATCTCAAATATGTTGTCTCCATCTGTTGAGTTGAGACTTTGATGGACAGAATAGAGTGGCTTCCTCAATACAGCCAAGAACTTTTCTTTGGAATACCTGTCCACCGAAACCCAAGTCTGTCATATGATGTACATATTCTAAAGCTGTTCGCTGTTCATCTGAAATTCTACTTTGGTTGTTCAGCTTCTATTTCTATTCGTTACATTCGAAGAAGCCTACAGCTGCTAACCTGTGAGTGGTTAGGAGCAAATGGCTTGGTCTCAGGCTCATCCTACAGTGAGCCATGTCTGGCAGTTCTTGGAGAATTCTGAACTGTTTCCGGCCTCCCTGGCCCCCTTGTGGAAATCATGGCAATTGAAGGTTTAATTTTTGACTTTCCGTGGCTTCCTGAAGAGGTGGACTTGCCTAGGAGCACTGGAGCTGAACTTCAGAACTCCACACTCTTGCCTGTTACATGGAATTGTCTTCATTGTGCCCTTTTATATGTGCCCCATCAATGCCTTAGTATCCTCTATGTCATGCTGAGGGCTGAAGGAGGTGGGATGATAAACCCAGATATATTACAGTGATTTTGTGTTTTTTTTCAAGAAAGGGTTTCTTTATGTGGCTCTGATTGTCCTGGAATTCACTCTGTAGAACAGGCTGGCCTCAAACTCAGAGATTCATCTGCCCCTGACTCCAGAGTGTTGGGAGTAAAGACATAGCCCTACGTCTGGCTCTTGCAATGATCTTAAAAGGGTCTAGTGCTCTTACAAAGCATAGCATTACCATGTGACATTAGACCACTTCCTGCCCATACTTTCAAAATGTTACTTATATACAAATTTCCCCTTCCATGAAATATCATTGGAAATTTGAGGCTGAAAACACACTTAGAATGTTTATTTTATGTGCATGTCTGTGTACTACTTGTGAGTCTGGTACCCATGAAGGTCAGAAGAGGGGAGTGGGTCCCCTGGAGCTGGAGTTACAGATGGTCATGAGTCACCATTTGTGTGCCAGGAATTGAATCCAGGTTCTCTGGAAGAACAGCAAGTGTTCTTAACCCCAGAGCCATCTCTCCAGCCCTAAGAAAAATAACTTTTTAGAAATATGAGTATTTTTATTGTATGTCTCATCCAAGGTGTATTTAAAAATTAGTGCATAGAAATGAACAATTTAGAATTCAATAAACACATCATTTTACTAATCTAATAAATCAGAAGATGTATTTGAACTTAAAAACATTCTCTTCTTTTCTAAACCTATATCCAGCTACCTATATTGTGGAAAGCCAAAGAAGAAGTATAAAGGATAAGATAAAAACCATCGTTAGAAGAAATCACTTATGGCATCTCCAGTATCAGCTCTTCAAAAAGTAACCTTCTGGAGAGGTTCCTGGCCTTCTTTTCTTGTAGGAGAGTCCCTGTGTGCATGGCAGTGCCTGACCAAAAGACTGGGCTGTGGTAAGCACTACTGTTAGTGTATACTCACCAGTGGGTGAGACAACATTGGATGCATGGCAAGCATTTCAACACCCAGATAAACTCTGTAAATTTGTATCTCCTACACCCATGAGTGAAACGGTATCTTAGTCTTATCTTTGTAAGTTTGATTCTGCACTCAGCCAGGACTCAACAGCGAAAGAAAGAGACCCCGAGTTTACACTATGTACCAGCCACGCTAGGCACTGCAGAGACAGACATGAAATCCAGTGCTCAGAGTTTGTTGAGGAAGAACCAAGCAGAAAGCACATCTGGTGTTCCCCTTCATCTCAGCTCTAAGTGGTTTTGAAGTGGGGACTTAAGGGTTCTTTGGGAAGTCAACTGTGTTGGATTGGACTTTTGCTGGGGTAAACATGCGAAGGAATATTTCACTGAAGCAGACACAGGGGAAAGGATGCTCTCTGCTAAAGCAAGCACGTGAAAGGACACATGATGAAGACTTCTTTGTTAAGGACACGCATGTATTGGTCCACCTTACATTGCACAGTTGAGCTCCATTTGTCAGGACTCCATAGAGAGAAACGCACCAAAAAAACAAAAACAAAACAAAACAACAAAACAACAACTACAACAACAACAAAAAACTGGTGGTGTGCTGCGGCTTCTTGCCACTTCCACGGACTTAGGCTGATTGGTAGAGTGATGTCAGCTGAGACAGACTCGTGGAGTTTTGCTAAGACAGACTCACAAGCTGAGGCAAGACAGGTGGTGAGGCAAGACTTGTGGAAGCCATGTGATGTCTTGAGGGAATATAAATAGGTCTGAACAGACAGTGATGGAGGCTGAACGTGGCTTGCTGGTACAGCTAGCCACGCAAAGCGTGTGGGTCTCTCATCTTCACTGACCTTCACTTTGATGAGAAAGGCACAGTGAAGAACTTCTCCTGACATCCTCCTGGTCCCTCCTGATAATTTGTGCGGAGTCCAAGGTCTGGCTGTCTCTGCCAGGCAGTGCCACCACTGCTGATTCGTGTTTGCTATCCCGACTCTCCTGAACTAGACTGCTGGTGTATCCATGAAGTGCTTGCGAGCGGATTGAGCTGCCGCTGCTAACCTGTGAACTGAACGGCCAATTTCCTGACAACACTTATGGGAGTTGCTCTAAAGAACCATTTCTTTTTTTTTTTAATTTTTTATTAGGTATTTTCCTCATTTACATTTTCAATGCTATCCCAAAGGTCCCCCATACCCACCCCCCCAATCCCCTACCCACCCACTCCCCCTTTTTGGCCCTGGCGTTCCCCTGTACTGGGGCATATAAAGTTTGCAAGTCCAATGGGCCTCTCTTCCCAATGATGGCCGACTAGGCCATCTTTTGATACATATGCAGCTAAAGACAAGAGCTCCGGGGTACTGGTTAGTTCATATTGTTGTTCCACCTATAGGGTTGCAGTTCCCTATAGCTCCTTGGGTACTTTCTCTAGCTCCTCCATTAGGGGCCGTGTGACCCATCCAACAGCTGACTATGATCATCCACTTCTGTGAGATGACAAGAGAGAGCTATAACTGGGTCCTTTCAGCGAAATCTTGCTAGTGTATGCAATGGTGTCAGCATTTGGAAGCTGATTATGGGATGGATCCCTGCATATGGCAGTCACTAGATGGTCCATCCTTTCCTCACAGCTCCAAATTTTGTCTCTGTAACTCCTTCTATGGGTGTTTTGTTCCCATTTCTAAGAAAGGGTAAAGTGTCCACACTTTGGTCTTCGTTCTTCTTGAATTTCATGCATTTGGCAAGTTGTATCTTATATCTTGGGTATCCTAAGTTTCTGGGCTAATATCCACTTATCAGTGAGTACATATTGTGCGAGTTCCTTTGTGATTGGGTTACTTCACTCAGGATGATACCCTCCAGGTCCATCCATTTGCCTAGGAATTTCATAAATTCATTTTTTAAATAGCTGAGTAGTATTCCATTGTGTAAATGTACCACATTTTCTGTATCCATTCCTCTGTTGAGGGGCATCTGGGTTCTTTCCAGCTTCTGGCTATTATAAACAAGGCTGCTATGAACATAGTGTTCATAGCATGTGTTCTTCTTACCGGTTGGGACATCTTCTGGATATATGCCCAGGAGAGGTATTGCGGGATCCTCCGGTAGTACTATGTCCAATTTTCTGAGGAACTGCCAGACTGATTTCCAGAGTGGTTGTACAAGCTTGCAATCCCACCAACAATGGAGGAGTGTTCCCCTTTCTCCACATCCTCGCCAACATCTGCTGTCACCTGAGTTTTTGATCTTAGCCATTCTGACTGGAGTGAAGTGGAATCTCAGTGTTGTTTTGATTTGCATTTCCCTGATGATTAAGGATGTTGAACATTTTTTCAGGTGTTTCTCTGCCATTCGGTATTCCTCAGGTGAGAATTCTTTGTTCAGCTCTGAGCCCCATTTTTTAATGGGGTTATTTGATTTTCTGGAGTCCACCTTCTTGAGTTCTTTATATATATTGGATATTAGTCCCCTATCCGATTTGGGATAGGTAAAGATCCTTTCCCAATCTGTTGGTGGCCTTTTTGTCTTATTGACGGTGTCTTTTGCTTTGCAGAAGCTTTGCAATTTTATGAGGTCCCATTTATCGATTCTCGATCTTACAGCACAAGCCATTGCTGTTCTATTCAGGAATTTTTCCCCTGTACCCATATCTTCGAGGCTTTTCCCTACTTTCTCCTCTATAAGTTTCAGTGTCTCTGGTTTTATGTGGAGTTCCTTAATCCACTTAGATTTGACCTTAGTACAAGGAGATAGAAATGGATCAATTCGCATTCTTCTACACGATAACCGCCAGTTGTGCCAGCACCATTTGTTGAAAATGCTGTCTTTTTTCCACTGGATGGTTTTAGCTCCCTTGTCAAAGATCAAGTGACCATAGGTGTGTGGGTTCGTCTCTGGGTCTTCAATTCTGTTCCATTGGTCTACTTGTCTGTCACTATACCAGTACCATGCAGTTTTGATCACAATTGCTCTGTAGTACAGTTTTAGGTCTGGCATGGTGATTCCACCAGAGTAAAGAACCATTTCTAAACAGGCCCACTTCCCCCATCCTTTCTTTTCCACTACCCCTGGTGCGTGGTGGGCTAGAAGGGAAGTTAAAGCGTTTCAGAACCCTCGCTAAAAATAGGCTTTGAAAAATAAATTAAAGGTACATTTTTTAACTACTTGCTTCATATGAAAACAAACCCATGAACTACTACCCATCCAAATAATCTTTGGTTTCAGAATCTTTATTTGCACTTTCTATTTTTAAAATCTACAACCAAGTACATACCCATCTCTATCTATTCTCAGTGTAGGAAAGCTGGGTATAAAGGAGAAAACAGGAATCATTACTGAGAGATGATAGCTACATAGATGAACAAAGATGCTAAGAATCATTTTTATACAAACAAAAAACCCTCATAGTCTCATTTTCTTTGGAAGTTTTTTTTTTTTTAATTTTTTTTTTGAAGTTCAGTTCTTCAGAAACCATGAATCACTATCCACTGGGGGCTTACTGCTTTATGACCACATGGAACAGAATGAGAAATACAAGATGCTGCCCAGGCAGTCGTCCTTTAGCTGCTGAGAGAGGGTCCATGGCTACTTGCCATGTGACAGAAGTTCTGTTATGGAGGAAACCCAGAGTAAGTGAATGGTCATTGGCAGAGCATGGGCCAGCAAGTCTTTGGCTCTTGTTGTCTGTCAGATTATTAGTGTATTTTAAACAAATGACAGAGAACACAGACATAGGAATTATCACTTTCTGTGGATCACCAGCTCCTGAGAAACCCGAGTGTTTGCCTCTGTAAACCTCTGGTAAAGAGGGAAGAGACTGGCCTTTGTCAACCACAAGGAGAATCAACTGTAATGATGTCATCACAAAACCACCGAGCAAGCGAGAGTCCAGCCTGTGTTCATAGAGCCTGGGTTTTCTGCACTGCTTCCAAGAGAAGAAAGATTCCAGTTATATGGGAAATGCATGCAAATATTACTTTGCTGATACTTAAGGGTAGCTCAAGTAAGAGCTCTCCCAGTGGCTCTTTTTTTTTTTTTTTTTTTTTGCTAGAATTCTGACCCTTTACTCCCTGCCTTCTAAACAAGATGTGAACACAAGTGAGAGTTTCTCTAGGAGAAGAGAATTTTCCTTGTCCGTTGATAAGACAATTTTCTTATTACAGATGTAGTCACTAGCACCACATCCCTGTAATAAATAATTTCTCTTTCCTAGTCCCAGCGTTCATTGCTTGCTCCAGCACTTACACCGCCAGAATCTGCCCTCTGTCCTTCACTCTGGTGCCTGCCATTTCCTGAACTATGGTATACCTTTTCATATGTCTTTCCATATTCTTCCACTTTCTCTATAATTGTCTTCATCCAGAGATCAACTTGCACAGCTTCTCCACCCTAGCTTTTCCAAACCCTCTGACTAGAGACTAGGTCAAGTCAGTTTCTCCTTCTTTACATGTCCGTCTGCTAGGCTTCAAGGCTATAGGAACCATGTGGTCCTGCTCACAGCTGTATTCTGGCTCAGCACTTGTCCTGAACATGATAACTATACAAATATTTGTTGAATGAAAACATGAATGATTTCATTCTTATTTGGAAATGTACTAACACTTGTCCACTAGTTCCCTAAAAATTACACATTGGAACACCTACCCAGTGCCAAGAGTTGACGTTCTCAAGCCCTCAAGAGGCTATTTGTTGAAATAAGACATCTCCAGCTCCTAGGAGTGAGACATTATGAAATGCTCTTATTATTAAAAAATAATTCTTAAGTCAGAAGTTGTGGCACATGGCTATAATTCCAGAACTTAAATGACTGAGGCAGGAAGATCGTCAAGAGTTCAAGGCTAACGATTGCCTAGAAAGAGAAAAACAAAAACAAAAAACAAAAAAAACAAAAACAAAAACAAACCAAGGTAGACAGTGCTTGAGTAATGACAGCCAAGGTTATATCTCACACACACACACACACACACACACACACACACACACACATTGCGCGGCCTGTGCGCACAGCACAGCGGCACGATGTCTCTAGTCCATCTTGTTTTCTTGGCAGTGCTTAGCTACATCACTCCAGTCTTAGCAATGACTGCATCTGCATGGGGCTGTTCTCAGGTTCAGGCTGCAGACTTACTGATAGTCCAGAAGGGCCTCACTGACAGGCAGCTTCGAGTCTTTTGGTGGTCCATCAGGGGCATCCTTTTTGCTTCCTTTGGCCGAGCTGTCCATGGCTCTGGTTGGCCACTAAGACCTAAGGGCCAAACACATACAGGGAAAGTGAATCAGCCCCATCTTGACCCTGCTACCTGTGCTGACTCTGGAAAATCACCCCTGGGGCTTAAGACTGACTATTTTATCCCGGATCTAACATCATCCACAAGGTGGGAGCACCATTAAACGGATGGATTCTTTAGTCTGGTGAGTTCTGTGCTTAGCCCAGATAGAGCATCTCTGCACACCCCAATTCACCTGGAACTGTGTAAGGCATGAGTACTGTTAAGTTATCCATCATTCTTCTCCATGACCAAAGGCCATTGCTTCTTAAGCTGTTTATTTCTCCACAGTGTTTGGCAATGTGCACTGTGTGTAGCAGCATCTCAATAAATGTCTATTTAAAAAATACTGTGTGTGTGTGTGTGTGTGTGTGTGTGTGTGTGTGTGTGTGTGTGTAAATATTGTAAGAGTCAGGGGTCAGGTAGGACTGGGGTAAGATGGTGACAGGTCCACCCCGGGAACCAATGAGATGTGGTTTCTTATGAAGATCAAGCTAGTCAACCTTCTAGCCTGGGTGGTGAAGATACTCATGACCCCTCATCCCAGATAAGGAGCTACTGACAGTTGGTGGCTACTAGGGGAGGAAGCCTCCTGTGCACCATTGGATGGCTCCACTCGTGTGACCAAGGGCAGCACAAATTGTACTCAGTGGGTCATAAGAAAAAGAAAAGGATGTTGGAGGTGGGGAGTGGGAGTGGGAAGGGAGGGATGGACCAGGGAGAAGTTGTAAAATATGACCAAAATACACTGTATGCAAAGAATAAAGAATATGCACTGTATTGTATACAATGAATTTTAAAAAACATATTAAAAAGGTTTTTTTTTTTTTTTTTTGGTTTTTGAATCAACACTTGAGGGCCTGAAAGAATTTCATTTGGGCAGAGTTGTTAGAGAAATCACAAATAAAAGCTTACTTTGACGTATTTTTTAAACAGCTAAGAGGTTTACAAATGCAACTAACTATAATAAGGATGTTGTTTCATTAACTTTTTATAAACCATAAATTGCCTTCACATAAAATAATTAAATTGTCAATAGTATTTTTAAAGGAAGGAAAATCAAGACCCACTACTGGCTGATGGTTGCACGAAGCAGGAATCCCTCATGGGTTTGGCTTAGGAATCAAAACATACTTTTCAGAGTATGGCTTTCTCCAGACGATTCTTAACTCACTTCATTGCTGTCCTGCGCTCAAGGGTCTGTCCTCTTACCAATGCATCTGAGGTTTGCTTTGGGAAACATCTTGGGAATTGTTTACATGATTGGAAACTTTTTACTGCAAGCATGTGATAATTCTTGGGCAACGCTGTTTCTCTCCCTCCAACAGACACAATTATTATCGAATAAATACTTGGGTAGGTGGGACAATCAGGCAGGTTTTAATCTTAGACCCTATCACTGGCTTTTTGTGTGATCTTCAGAGAGTTACTTAATCTGTTTGTACTTTAGATTCCTCATCTCTTGAACAGCTGAGAAGGATGGCAACCTTACTGTAAGAGCTGTGATGAGCTTAGAGTATATAAAGTGCTGGCCTAGTGTCTCACATGTACAATGTTTCATAAGCCATATGTCTCTTCTACTCTGTCTTCACTTTCAGATACGCATTATTTTTCTTTAAATTGCAGGCACTGTACAGCAGGGGTCTTCATGCTCTAGACTCCAGTCCTCAGGGCTCACTGTGGCCTGGCTTCACCATTGACTTGGATAACCTAACAGGGAGTCCACGGACGTGTATGGATCATCTAGATCCGCTGACGTGGAACCACACTTCTCTCTATAGACTTGCTCCTCATGCACCCATAATTTCAGTGATGCTTTCTTTGTATCCAAGAGTTTTCTAGACAAATATGCACCCATCTTAAAAAAAAATCATTAACATGGTGTCTTTTTTTTCCCCCTTTTGAGACAAGGTCTTACTTTGTAGCCCTGGCTAGTCTGGAACCTATGGAAACCCTCCTACCTTAGCTTCTTGGGTGCTGAGCTTACAAGTGTGAGCAGCCCACCATACTTGTCTTCTTAAATAGGACACTTATTCGCAATTCAGTAAGTTCCACACCAAAACCTATCATTATTTCACATAGTCCATAAAAAATTTTCAGCAAAGAAACATTGTTTCTCTTTGTTTCTGATACCATGCTGAATTGTTACACTGTTTCCTACTTCAGAATATGAATTGTTATCTTTATAAAAAAAAGCATGCTAATGTTTCATTTAAAAACAATAACTTACTATTCTATTTTTTTTTTACTCTACTATATTTTATTTAAAAGTCGAGACAAATGTCAAGACTAATATCTTTCTGAGTCAGATGGGAAAGATCAAGTGTGCTGGGCTCCTCCAGCATTCCCCATCTGGTGCTGCAGAAAACAGGACCTCATCTAGTTCAATTACCTCAGCTGTGTGACTGCTATGCCTTTACCTCTCTGAATGCATAATTAGTTACTTAACAGCAAGCTTACCACAAAGGATTTTAATAAAATATGAAGCCACTAAAGCATGAATAATTCATGCACAAACAGCAATGTGTGTTGTCATTGTTTTGAAGGCTTTCAAGAAAATTAGCAAGACAATTGAACTGCGAATGGCAGTACCCCAAAAGGTAGGTAATGATGCCCAGTAGACGGTAGGACGTTCACAAACACAACCGCTGACCTTCTGAGTATGACTACCTCAGTGAAGGGTGAAAGACCATTTACAAAGCGAATGCTATCTTCAGGAAGGCTTCATCTGGTATAATTCCTGACAAATGAATGTCGAATCTGCTTGCAGTGACTGCAGACATGTATTTGGTGCATGCTCTGTGGCTAGAATGCTTCCTGGTACTGTACAACGGAGCAGAAGCAAGATGGAAACTCAAAGTTATCAGGAGATGCACACAGCAGCAGACCTTACACAAAACACTGAGGGACCTGAGAGAGGGAGAGGGGGAGGGGGAGGGGAAGGTGGAAGGGGAAGGGGAAGAGATGGAGAGTGAGGAGGAGGGGAGGGAGAGGAAGGGGGAGGAGAAGGGAGACTAGAGAAGTTATTCAAGTGCTGCTCTCTCTTTAGAAGGTCATTAAAATATGATGGCTCTTGTGCCTTTGTGCATGTGCGCTCTTTCTTGCCCGGTGAGTTTGGGCAGTTTAATAACTTACTTCGAGGTGTGAGCTGAGAACAGCCTGGCTCCTAAGAATTCTCCAGGTTTTCCTGGGCCAGGAGTTTCCTCTGCCACAACTGTTTTTTTCCTGTCAGAAAGTGTTTCAAAACAGTATTCTCAGCGCTTTCTCAGTGAAAAATGAAGTTTATGAAGTAAAAGTGGAAGTATGATTATCTTCTCGTGGACCAATATCCCACAAGCCTCTAGCTTTTAAAGCCATCAATAGATGCAGAATGGATTCCTGTCTGCGCAGTCTCGGCGGTGGGGCCTGGCACCTGGACAGTGTCTCGCACCTCATTTTCTGTCTCCTTTCGGCCCTAACACCTTTCTGGACATATGAAATGGCTCCTGATGTTGCTTGACTTGTTTCCCATCAACACAGATTGAAATGAAAGATACTGACCTAATTATTAGCAGTGACAACAGTTCTGAATGAGTCCATCGGGAGGAAAAAAAAAACATGTAATTAAAAGATGTTGGTTAGAGGTGACAATTGTCGTAACGTTTAATTTGCAAGAAAAGTGAGAGGTAAGCAGAAATAACTTTTCCTCCCTTTTCTGTTCTGTAACTTCCATGGTTTCTTTCCCTTCTATTTCCACAGCTGAATCTTAGTGCCCCTCCTCCTTTGGCTCTTCCCTTCCAGCTATGAATTTGCCAGCTAGAACGTCTTAATAGAAATGTTTAATATACCCCTTCAATTCTCTGTCATTAAAAAGGGTGGGGCGGGGGAGGTATTTTAGAGACAGCTCTGGCTCTGTCAGCAGTTCGCTCCAAACTCAAAGCTATCTGTAGTAACAGGAGCAACAGTGCGGTACGTCCAGGAGCCTGGCTAAGTAAGGTGCAGTTCAAAGGCCCAGAAGTCATTATAATACTGGTTGCGAAGCAACATGCACATGTAAAAATATTCATAGTACTCATCTCAATAAACTATAGTTCATTTGGGAAGTCATCAACTTCAGCAAGCTCATGTTTTTGTGAATTCAAAAATATATGCTGGCCCATAACCCGGGTACATCCTGGATGTTCAATACACACTGTTGTGAATGAGTTGCCTGCAAACACCCATATATGGCCTCACTTCATGGCTAACAATGTGGATGCAATGTAACAATTCGTAAAGGAGAATTGTTTCAATATCTTATCTTTTTAGAAATTATTATTTTGTAGGGCTGCTAATAATTAGCTCAGTGGTTGAAAGCACTGGACCTGGGTTCACTTCCCAGCACCCAAGTGGCATCTCACAGCTCTCTGTAACTCCAGTTCCATGGCTTCTGACACCCTCAGACAGACATCTGTGCAGGCCAAACACCAAAGGATATAAAATAAAAATAAATTATATATAGAAGAAATATTATTTTGCTTGTGTGTGTAAGCATGGTGTGCATGTGTTTGCATGTGTGTAGACATGTGTGGGAGCAGGTGCATGTGTACAGGTCGACAGTGGATGTTTTCTTTAACTGCCCTCTGCAGTGTATGTTGAGGCAAGGTCTCACACTTGGACCTATAGCTTGCTAACTCAGCGAGTCCAGCTAGTCAGTGGGTTCTGGGATCCATCTCTGCCTCCCAGACACTGCGATTCCACCATGCCCACCGTCCCAACGTTTCTATGGGCACTGGGGATCTAGAACCTGGTCTATATACTCACACAGCTCACATTTCCCCACTGAGTCATCTCCCCATCCCAGCAAAATTCTTTGGAATTCAAGTGTTCATTTATGCCAGGAACGCTTTTTGACCTAGAGAAGGTTTTCTGTCTCACTAGAATGCACTGTTAACAGAATCAGAAATGCACTCCAGCGTTAAAACAAAATGAAGTTGATTTACTTAAGTCCTTTTACAAGTGGTAATTCCATCTAAAATTACTTTAAAATCCTTCACACGTCTTTTCATATAGACTATATATATGTACATAGTCCCAAATAGTGTGAAAATGCAAAGCTTATTCATTTTAGAAAAGTACCATTAAAACCGTTTGTTGAGATCTATGTGTTTAGAAACATGTAGATGAATGACATTGTCACACATCTTTTGGAGGTATCAAGCTTTCCTCAGCTTGGGAACCACTGGGGACACTAGGAGAAGGAAGGAGAAGTGGAACCTCTGATTCCCCACTAAGTCAGTTCAGCACAGGTTTTGGTCCTGTCTGACCCCCAGTTTCTTTCTCCATCTTTTCCATCTCGTTTCAGAACTGTTAAGAGTATTCATAAAGCTTTGAGGAAATTGTGGAGTGGTAGACAGCAACACAAAGGTCTACTTATTCTGTGAGGTTGGGACTCCAAGACACCAAAGGGATGCTTGAGTCTTGGGATACTACCAATCATTATAGATGCCATCACAGCCTCCGCCCCCTTCCGTACTGTGTACCTATAAACCTGTAACAAAACTTAGTATAAATTAAAGATTAATAATACTGGAATAGAACAGTTATCAGATATGACAAACGTTACTTAAACAAAAATGCTTATTTCAGGCATTTTCCATTTAATACCCACCCCTTAAGCCCATCCATCACAAAGATCCTCAGGTACCTGAAACTGATAAAGGGGGACTACTGCATCAGAGGGCTGGGCATCTACTGAGTTAAGAGACTGCGCTAGGACACCCTGAAGGTTACAAACCTTTAAGTTTAGGGCGGCTAAAACCAGGCAGGTATCCCTGTCTCCAGAGTGGTGAAAGAGGGGCACGGCTTGGAGAACCCTTCTCAACAGTTCTTAACCGCTCAGGAACAACGCTCCGAGGGAAAAACCAGAGGGCGCGACCCCAGGCCCATCTCGTGTCAGGGCAAATCAAGAGGAGGGCGTGTCCGCTGTAGTGGGGGAGGGTTCCTATAAAGTTTTGGGGGCAGACTGAAGAAGTCAGAGGTCACACAAGGATGTTAGCTTTCTCCCAGTATCGTCTCCAGCGTTTTCAGGTGAGAATTCCGGGTTGTGGGCTGGTGGTTCTCAAGTACAAATAGCCCAAAGCACTCTCCCTCCCTCCCTTCCAACCCCATCCGGGTCACTTCCCGCTGTTTTCAAAGCGACTGGCATCTTCATCTACTATCCCATTCTGGTTTAGGCACCATGGCGATTCGCGCGCGCCACCTGGCGGGCATATGAGGAATAGTGCGGGTGAGGGAGTGCATGCAGAGGTTAGGGCAGTGGTCCAGTCCTTTCTTCTTTTCCCCCAAGGCCTCTCTCTCCTCTTTTCGAATTCTCTGTGCTTGGAAGGTGGTGTATGTAAATAGGACTCCAGCTTTGTGCGCATGCCTCGCTCGGGTCATTGCAAGCTTATATTTGCTGATATAAAATGACTCCTCTGTGATTTCAAAACAACTCCCCGGGTGTGGGAAGGGGCAGAACTCCTGTGACAGAGGTGCTCTGCTTTTCTGTCTGCGTTTGTCAGCTTGGTTTAACTCTTCAAGTGCTCACAGGGCAACTTGAGGCACTGAAGTCTTTGCATCTGTCTTCTCATTTTACTTTTAAGCGTTTAACAAAGCAATATAGTGCAGTTCAGCCTCATCCTGAAGGCAGTCTATTAAAGCCTCCCATTTCTCTCATTACACTCCAGTAATTTTCTTTTTTTGGCCTGGGAAGTCAGAAGCCAGGCTCTTTTAGGCCTCCGACTCACTTCCAAGTGATCTAGTTGGCTTAAAAAATAGATTAAAACATAGTAAGGAATTTTTAAAAACCTTTTTTGGTTCTTTGTGAATTTTACATTATGCACCCCAATCCCTCTCATTTCCCCATCCATTCATACTCATCCTTGGCCTTTGTAACCTCCCACCACACAAGATAACAACAACAAAAAAATTACAATTGAAAAAAAAATCAGGCCGGGCAGTGGTGGTGCATGTCTTTAATCCCAGCACTTAGGAGGCAGAGGCAGGTGGATTTCTGAGTTCCAGGACAGCCAGGGCTATACAGAGAAACCCCATCTCGAAAACCCAAACGAACCAACCAACCACACAAAACAACAACAACAAACAAACAAGCCACCTGCCCTCCAAAAATGCCTAGTGGAAGCTGTAGTGTATCACAGCGTGTTATACATCTTTACTTGCAACGAGTCGTTGGTCTGGTTGGAGGCTACTGGCTTTTGCTACACTATCAATACTGGGTCCTTACTGGGACTCCTCTTAGATATCCTGTTGTTGCCCTGTGTCATGAAGAACCTGCAGCTTCGGGTCAGCAGGGCTGGTCACCCCATCCATATAGCGATGGGAAAGCTGTTGGGTTAGATTGAGGATGAGGCGTTTAAGGTCAGCCTGGGCTACATAGGAAGATCTGGGTCTGACTGGTAGCTGAGTTGGTGAACTCACCAGCGTCCGGAAACCCACACCATCAGGGCCAGCTCTCCAGCACTGCTTCAGCGAGCTCACCCAATGCCACAGCCAGCAAGGGGCAGGGTCAGCTCTCCCACCTGCTACAGGTGATGGGGGTGCATCTCTCCTCACCTACGCCACTGCATAGCAGACAAGGGGTGGGGCCAGCTCATGCTCTTGGCTGGTGGGGCTCTAGGTTATAATTTTTAAAAGGTTAATACATTACTATTATATTAGTGACCTAATGAAGGAAGGGAACTGAGGGAGCTAGTTAAGAGAGAGAGAGAGAGAGCGCTGTCATCCTGGGCTACATTGAAGACTTTGTTATAGAAAACCAAACAGAAGAGCAGGTGAGCCAACAGGAGGAACTAAGCTGGGTGTTGTGGCACACACCTTTAATCCCAGCACTTGGGAGGCAGAGGAAGGCGAATTTCTGAGTTCAAGGCCAGCCTGGTCTAAAGAGTGAGTTGTCGCGCCCACCTCAGCCAGCAAGGAAGACACAACACGGTCGGATTCTTCTCAACAGCCTCTATTGCAGGAACGCCTCGATGCTGCTACGGGGACCCCGGGAACCCAGGGAGGACTGCTTATATACACCCGAGCACTGGCGAGGGCTATGTGTCCTCCTGGGATTGGTCGGCCTGTCGACACTTCATTAGCATTCACCTGCTCGGGAGGGGTTGGCACCAAGTGGTGACTAGTGCAGGCGCAGTAAGGGTGTTTATGGCCATGGTGTACTGGAAACCGGTGCCATCTTTTAGGCATCGGCTGCCTACATGAGTTCCAGGACAGCCAAGGCTACACAGAGAAACCCTGTCTCAGAAAAAAAAAAAAAAAAAAAAAAAAACCAAACAAAAACAAAAAACAAAACCAACAAAACAAACAAACAACCTCCTGAGATCCTAGTTTCAGTTCACAAACACACATTACACAGCCCCACTTACCCCGTCCTCTCCTGCTGCTGTGCCTCAAGCCCCAACTTGGGCAGACTTCTGCTGCCCAGGAACAGGCCGTGACCGTTTAAAGAACAGGTGCAGGCCAAGCCAACCAGAAAAAAAGTCGAAAGGTGAACTCAGACTGAGACGCACTCCTAGAGCAGATATCACAATAGACACCTGAACTGCAGATAGGCAGCCTACCAGAGGATATCCTCCACTCACTCAGTGACCCTGATCCTCATTCCTGTCCTCCAACTCCCCCAACTGGGGCAGAGACCTCTTGTTGCACCAAAGACCAAGCTAGGCACGAGAATTCTAACCCCCAATTTGGACAGATACTCCCTATTGAATCAGAAGTCATGCTGGCCAACAGAAATCTGGGGCACAAAGACCAGAAGACCAAAGAGGAAAAAGAAAACTAAACAGGAAGAAAACATCCAACAAAGATAAACTCAGAAATCAGCACCTAGACCTATACTCATCCCCAAACCAGACGTCTAAACACCAGTGTAAGAACACAACAGCCAGTGTATGGCACCACCAGAGCCCAGCTGTCCTATGACAACAAGACCTGACTATTTCAACACAGCTGAAACACAAGAAAATGACCTCAAGACCAACTTTATGAAGTTGATAGAGGTTCTTTAAAAGGAAATGCAAAAACAAAAACAAAACAAAAACAAAAACAAAACCCCCAAAAAACAAACTCCTAAAGAAATCGAGGAAAAGACAAACAAAAAAATTGGAGAAAAATCAGTATATCCCATAAAGAAGGCCAAGAAGAAACAACAAATGAAAGAAACTGTGCAAGTCCCGACTACTGAAACAGAAGCAATAAAGAAAACACAAACTGAGGGAATTGTGGAAATGGAAAATCTAGGTAAGTGAGCAAGATCTACAGACGCAAACATCACCAACAAACTACAAGATATAGAAGAGAGAATCTCAGGGTTAAAGACAGGTTAGAAGAAACTCATTCACCAGAAAGAAAATGTTAAATCTAAAATGTTGCTGACACAAATCATCCATAGAATCTGGAACACTGAAAAGACTAAACCTAAGAATCATAGAAATAGAAGAAGATTCCTGGATCAAAAGCCCAGAAAATATATTTAACTAAATCACAGAAGAATAATTTCCCTACCTAAACAAGGACATGCTTACAGAACACCAAATGGATTGGATGGACCAGAAAAAGAAAATCCCTTTGCCACATACTGATCAAAACGCTAAACATGAAGATCAAATTATAAATATTAAAAGCTGCATGGGGAAAAGGCCAAGCAACATAGAAAGGCAGACCAATCAGAATTGCATCTGACTTCTCAGTGGGTACTCTAAAAGACAGATAGGCCTGGACAGATGTACTGCAGACTCTAAGAGACCACAGATGCCAGCCCAGACTAGTATACTCAGCAAACTTTCAGTCACATAGGTGAAAACAAGATATTTCATGAGAAAGTCAAATTTAAACAATATCTATCTACAAATCCAGCCCAAAAGAAGGTACTAGAAGGAAAGCTCTAACCCAAGGAGGTTAACTACACCCATGAAAACACAGGCAATGAATAATCTGACACCAGCAAACCCCCCAAAAGGTAATTACACACACACACATACACACACACACACACACCACACCACACTACACTATATCACTACCACCAAATAGCAGGAATTAACAATCATTGGTCATTAATATCTCTCAATATCAGTGGACTCAATTCTCCAATAAAAAGACACAGGCTAACAGAATGGATTCAAAACCAGAATCCATTCTTCGGCAGCGCACAAGAAACAAATCTCAACATCAAAGCTAGACATTAACTCAGAGTAAAGGGTTGGAAAAAGATTCTCCAAGCAAATGGACCCACGAAAGCTGGTGTAGCTATTCTCATATCTAGCAAAATAGACTTCAAACCAAAATTAAAAGAGATAGAGAAGGAATAAGGAAAAATCTACCAAGATGGCATTTCGATTTTTAACATCTATGTCCCAAATGCAAAGGCACCCACATTTGTAAAAACAAAACAAAACAAAAACCAAAAAACACCCCAAAAAACCAAAACAAAATAAAAACAACAAAAACATTACTAAAGTCTGAACCATACATCGAACCTCACAGTTTAATAGTGAGAGTCTTTGATACTTGACTCTCACCAATGGACAGGTCATCCACACAAAAACTACACAGAGAAATAATGGAGCTAAGAGATGTTATGAATCAAGTGACCTAACAGATATCTCCAGAACATTTCACCCAAACACACACACACACACACACACACACACACACACACACACACACACAAACCCTTCTTCTCAGCACCTTACAAAACATTCTCCAAAATTGACCACATCCTTGGTTATGAAGCAAGTCTCAACAGATACGAGAATATTGAAGTTGCCCCCTGTATCTTATCAGACCACCACAGATGAAAGCTGGATTTCAACACCAGAGACAACATAAAGCTTACATACCCATGGAAACCGAACAACTCTATACTCAATAACAATTGGGTCAAGACAGAAATCAGGAAATTAAAGACTTCCTACTATTCAATGAAAATGAATGCACAACATACCTAAACGTATGGAACACAATTAAGTGTTGCTAAAAGGAATGTTCATAGCACTAAGTGTCTTCATAAAGAAATTGGAGAGATTTCATACTAACAATTTATCAACACACCTGAAAGGTCTAGAACAAAATGAAGCAAACACACCCAAGAGGAGAAGAAATAATCAAACTGAGGACAGAAATCAATGAAATAAAAACAAAGAGAAAGATACAGAGAATTGATGAAGCCAAGAGCTAGTTCTTTGAATAAGTCAACAAGATAGACAACGCTTTATCCAAACTAATTAAAAGGCAGAGAAAGAATATCCATATTAACAAAATTAGAAACAAAAAGGGGGACATAACAGACACTGAGAAAATCCAAAAAAATCATTAGGTCTTACTTTAAAAACCTGTACTCCATAAAACTGGAAAATCTAAAAGAAATGGGAAATGTTCTCGATAGAAACAAATTATCAAAGTTAAATCAAGATCAGATAAACAATCTAAATAGACCTATAACACCTAAGGAAATAGAAGCAGTCATTAAAAGTCTCTCAACCAAAAAAAGCCCAGAACCAAATGGTTTTAGAGTATAATTCTACTAGACATTCAGAGAGCTAATGCCAATACTCCTCAAACTATTCCACAATATAAAAAAAAAACCATAAAGAACACTGCCAAACTCATTCTATGAGGCCACAGTCACCCTAAAGCCCAAACCACACTAAGATTCAACAAAGAGCAATTTTCCCCACAAACATTGAAGCAAAAAATACTCAATAAAATACCAACAAACAGAATCCAAGACCACATAAAAAAAATCCACCATGATCAAGTACGCTTCAATCCCAGAGATGCAGGAATGGTTCAACATACAAAAATATTGCAGTGTAATCCACCATATAAATAAACTGAAAGAAAAAAAAAACACACAATCTCATACCATTAGATGCTGGAAAAGCCTTTGGCAAAATTCAAAACCCCTTCGTGATAAAAGTCTTGGAGAGATCAGGGATACAGGGGGGGGGGGCATACCTAAACGTAAAAAAGGCAATTTACAGCAAGCCTATCACCAACATCAAATTAAATGGAGAAGAAGTCAAAGCAATCTCACTAAAATCAGGACTAAGATAAGGCTGTCCACTCTCTCCCTATTTGTTCAGTGCAGTACCTGAAGTTCCAGCTAGAGCGATCAGACCACTAAAGGAGATCAAGGGGATGCATATTGGAAAGGAAAAAGTCAAAGTATTGGCATCTGCAGATGATATGATAGTATATATAAACAACCTCAAAATTTCTACCAGGGAACTCCTATAGCGGATAAATACCTTCAGCAAAGTGGCTGGACACGAAATTAACTAAAAAAAAAAAAAAAATCTGTTGCCCCTCTATATAAAAATGACAAATGGCCTGAAGAAAGAATCAGGGAACCAACACCCTTTACAATAGCCACAAATAATACAAAATATCTTGGGGTCACTCTAACCAAGTAAGTGGAAGACCTGGATGACAAGAACTTCAAGTCTCTGAAGAAGGAAGTTGAAGAAGCTATCAGAAGATGGAAAGATGGCCCATGCTCTTGGATTGGTAGGATTAACAAAGTAAAAATGCCCATTCTATCAAAAGCAACCTGCAGATTCAACACAATTCTTTACAGACAACTTCATATGGAAAACAACAATAATAATATCATCACCACCACAAACAAAACCAGGGTAGCAAAACCAGTCCTATTCAATAAAAGAACTTCCATAAGTATTACTTTTGTACTATAGACTTGTGGTAATAAAAATGGCATGGTATTGGCACAAAAATAGACATGCTGATAGATCAAATCAAAGACCCAGATGTAAATCCACAGGCCCATGGACACCTGATTTTTGGATAAGAAATCAGACATAATACAATGAAGAAAAGAAAGCATCTTCAACAAACTAACTGGATGTCAGCATGTAGAAGAACGCAAATAGATCCATGTCTATCACTTCACACAAATTCAAGTCCAAAGACCCACACATAAAACCAGATACACTAAGCCTGGTAGAAGAGAAAGTGGGGATTGCCTTTGAAGGCACTGGCACAGGAGACAAGCTCCTAAACAGAACACCAATGACACAGGCACCAAGACTGACAATTAATAAGTGAGACCTCAAAAAGGAAAAGCCTCTGCAAGGCTAAGGATGCCCTCCATAGGACAGAACAGCAGCCCAAAGAATAGGAAAAGATCTTCACCAACTCCACATCTGAAGGAGGGACAATATCCAAAGTATATAAAGAACTCAAGAAAGTAGGTACCAACTAAATAATTCAATTAAAAGTGGGGTACAAAGCTAAACAGACAATTCTCAACAGAGGAATCTCTAATGGCTGAAAAGCACTTAAAGAAATGTTCAACATCCTTAGACATCTGAGAAATGCAAATCACAATGACCCGGAGATTCCATCTTACCCCTGCCGGAATGGCTAAGATCAAAACCTCAAGGGACAGTTCATTCCGGCAAGGATGTGGAGCAAGGGGAACACACCTCCACTGCTGGTGGGGAGTGCAAATCTGTACAGCCACTTTGGAAAGGAATATGGCATGCTCTCACAGATTTGGAAATTGATCAACCTCAGGACCTAACTATACCACACTCAAAGGATGCTCCATTCTATCATAAGGGCACTTGCTTAACTATGTTCATAGCAGCTTTATTTGTTAATAGCTAGAAACTGGAAAGAACTTAGATGTTCCTCAATCGAAGAATGGATAAAGAAAATGTGGTACATTTACCCAATGGAGCTGTAAAAAACAATGACATCATGAAAATTTCAGGCAAATGGATGAAACAAGAAAAACATTAGCCCGAGTGAGGTAACCCAGACCCAGAAAGACACACATTCTTTGCACTCACTTATAGGTAGATAGGAGCTGTAAATTCAAGGATAATCATGCTAGACTCCACATACCCAGAGAGGTTAAGTAACAAGGATGGCTTAAGAAGGGACCCAAGGATCTCCCTGGGAATGGGAGTTAGAATAGATTTCACCAGTGGACTGGGGGCTGGTGGAATTGGTAACAGAAGGAATCAGGTTAGGGGAAGAGGGAGAATATACTGGGAGAAAAAAATTGTAATTTGGAGGCAAGGCAGAAACCTAGAGCAATGGAAACTCCGTGGAACCTGTGAGAGTAAACCTAACAAACCCTCCTAGTAATGGGGGACACGGAGCCTGAACCAGCCATCTTCTGTACCCAGGCAAGGCCTCAAGGGGAGAGACTGGAACACCAACCCACCCACAAACCCATCAATCTGATGTACAGTTTGTCCTGCCTGCAGATTGTTCTGGGACTGGAATCTAGCATAGTCATCATCCGAGAGATCAGAGAGACTTCATCCAGCAACTGATGGGAGCAGATGCAGAGACCTACAGCCAAGCGCTGGGAGCCCTTCGAGGAAGAGGGGTAGGAAGAGTAGGAGGAACCAGGGGATCAGGGACACCAAGATAACGCAGCACACAGAGTAAACTGACCCGGACTCAAGTGGGCTCCGTGAGATCAGGGAGCCGGTGGGGGCCCGACCTAGGTCCTCTGCATATATGCTATGGCTGAGTAGCCGGCGTTCTTGTGGGAATCCTAAGAGTGGGAGAATGGTCTGTCTCTGACTCTTCTGCCTTGTTCAGCCTTGATGTGATGGTGTGTGCCTGGTCCTATTGTAGCTGGTTATGCTGTGTTCTGTCCTTGGGAGGCCAGCTCTTTTCTATAGAAGAGGAGGAGAGAGGTAGATCTGGAGGAGAGGAGAGGAGAGGAGAGGAGAGGAGAGGAGAGGAGAGGGGAGGGGAGGGGAGGGGAGGGGAGGGGAGGAGAGGTGGGAGGGGAAAAGATTGGGGGTGGAGGGGAAGAGATTGGGGGTAGAGGTGTGAGGGGGAACTGCAGTCAGGATATATAGTATATGAGAAGAATAAAAACAAACAAACAAACAAACAAACAATCCCAACCCACCACCAAAAGTCATCCTAAAATTAAACCATTTGAAGAAATCAAAACTTCCCTCTCCCCTATGTTACATATTTCCTGAGATTTGCATGTCCGATGAAGGAATTTTATTTCTTTATTCGTTTATTTTCTTGAGACAGGGTCTCAGTATTAGCTCTGCCTGGCTTGGAGTTCACTATGCAGTGATCTGCCCTCCTCTCTGCCTCTGGAGTGCTGGGGTTAAAGGCCTGCATCACTCCACCAGCACGCTAAGTATTCTAGTTGGCCACGCTTCCCCAGGCTAACGACAACAGGTGCAGTTACAGGGGAAACTTACCAAGTAGGGCGCAGATTAGCTGACAGAGAGCTACTGCCCACGGGGCTTCAAGCATGGAGCCTTTTAATTAACGGGAACCAGTCTGTTCTTCTCCAGAGTTTTGACTTCGTTCTAGCATCATTTCCCAGGCTTGCTTTCTGTACCAGAGTCTGGGCCCGTGGTCAAAAATGTGCTTTCCCTACCATTTGTCCTCTGCTCGGTTTTCCTAACAGTATTTGCCAGTTGGTGGTCAACAGAGCAGCCAGATAAAAACCTTTTGCCCAGTCCCCTCATTTGACCTTGGCTTTTTTTTTTTTTTTTTTGCGAGACTTGTCATATTGAGAGAGGCACAAGCCGAGGTGAGAAAAGGATCTGGGGGAGAAAAAGCCAGGTGTGCTGCTTTTGGAAAGAGAGCGCGCACGCACGCACACGCACACACACACACACACACACACACACACACACACACACACCCCTGTTTTGTATGAACAAGTATCAAACATCTTAATACATTTTTACAAAAGAAACCACACCATCTTTTGACAACATAAATTTTAAGAACCGTGAGCACATTTGCTGTTGCATTCTCTCTCTCTGTCTTTCTGTCTCTGTCTCTCTTCTGTGTGTGTGTGTGTCATAATCTTATGTGTATGGGTGTTTTGCCTGCGTGCATGTCTGTGCACCACGTGTAGACCTAGTGTGCACATCATCCAGGTAGGCATCGGGTCCCCTGGGACTGGAGTTAGACTGCTGTTAGCTTCCATTGGGTGCTGGACCAGTGCTCTTAACCACAAGTCATCTCTCCAGCCCCTGGCTCTCATTCTTTCTGGAGCTTCATCTTCCCCTCTCGCAGTCGGTAGCCATGACATGGGGCTGCTGGGGCTGAGGCTTACTTCTTTCTCACGTTGCTTGCCTGTCTTTCCCTCTACGAGCTCAGGCATCCTGTTATTACCTCTCTGAGTCCTGCACCTCTTCCTCAGTTTCTTCATTTGGAAGAGTCCATCTTTCCTTATCATGAATCTTTTACTTCACATCATCTTGTGGAGTTAACTTCTAATTCATTTTTAACAAGTGCCCCACTACAACCATTTGGAAAGCAATTTGGTAGTCACTTATAGTGACAAATATAGTGTGTGGATGAGTGATATCACTGCTACATATTGATTCAGGAAAAATAAAAATAAGCACTCTTAGCAGCTTCGTTTCTAATACCCTCAACCTGGGAACAACAGGGACACTCAGCAGCAGGTAACTATATAAACACTGCACAGCCACACAGTGGAGTACCGCACAGCAGTGAAAAGTGGAGCAAATTAAACTGTCAGTACGTGCAATAACATGAACGATCCTTGTAAAAAACACTTATTAAAGTGAAGAATCCAGGTGGGAAGTAAAATATTATGCACAATTCTAGAAAAGGCTGAAAGCCAACCAGTGGTTGCCTAGCATCTATGAGCAGGCGTATAAGTTTCTGTTGTTGTGATAAAACATCATGACCAAGGCAGCCTCTGGAAGAACAAGCTTATTTGGGTCTACGGTTCCAGAGGATTAGAGTCTACCATGGTGGGATAAAGGCCCCGCAGCATGAGCAGGAAGCGGAGGGCTCACATCTTCAACCACAGGCATGGAGCAAAGAGAGCAAACTTGACATGGTACATCTCACCTCCAGTGACATACTTCCTCTAACAGGACCACATCTCCTAAGCCTCCCAAAGAGACTGACCAATGGAGGACCAGGCATTCAAAATCCCAAGACTATAAAGGACTTTTCTCATTCAAACTCTCACAGTGGGCTAGGGAATTAGGTATGGCAGCATCAGGAAGGGGAGAACTCTCAGGGATGAGTCTCTAGATTTTGATTGTGATGGTTGTTACAAGGATGTGTGCTTTTGTTAAAGCATGTGTGTGTGTGTGAGAGAGAGAGAGAGATATGTTATATCTATGTGTTATCTATGTGTTATGCATATGATATATATACATACATATATGAAGTGTGTATATTTCTTATTGTATATAAACTCTACTTCAGCAAAGTTAATTTTTACAAAGTCACTTCCAATTCTTTGCCCATCTCATCAGGAAATGAACCTTCCATTCCTTCTGCCTGATTCTGGTTGGTTCAGGATTGCTTCCACTGAGAGTGCACAGCCGAATGACTGTCACTTCTGGAACTGGGTCAAAGTAGATCGTGCAGATTGTTCCGGTTCTTTTGGGATACTTGCTCTGGAGGGAGTAAACTTTCACACAATCCTATCTCCTACGGGATAACCTTGCCAGAGAGTCACAGTATAGGCATTGTGAATAGTCATTCAGCGATCATTCTGTGGGCTAGAAGATGTCTAGAAACCATATTCTAGCCCACAGAATGCCAGACACATGAGTGATGTCATGTTGGACCCTCCCCTCCGGCCTCTCCATCGGCTTGGTTTTGCTGAAATGATCTCAAGCTTGTACATGAGGAACTATGGGATCAGGGGAGACCTAATAAGTTATTATTTTAAACCACTGAGTTTTAATAGTGTATTAGTTACTTATTATGGTAGAAAACTACTCTAAACATAGTGACTCATTTATTACCTCACAGTTTCTGTGAGAGAAGGAGGAGTCTGGGAGCTGTTTGAACAGTTTGAGCTCAGCGTAGCTCATGAGGTCAGATGTCGGGCAGATTCTGTATTTGCCTGGGGGAGCTTTGGGTCTAGGTGGAAAAAAACAGAAGAGTAAAGTTTCTTCACATTGAAGAACCCTTGAAGAGAGTGAGGCAAACAGACTGCCTTGGGAAACCTAGACCTGTCTTAAGGGCTGGGAGCAAGCCTAGAGGAAATGACCAAGTTGGTTTGGTGTGCTGGCTGGAGCGTGGCAGATACAAAGACCCAGTAGTGAGAGCACTGAGTCTCTAGTGACACTAAAGGCATTTTCTATGGCTAGATGATGAGACCCCAGAGGTGAGAGAGGAGTGTGATGCGGTGGAGGCGAAGCAAGCAGGAACCATCACACCAGGTCCTGTAAGTTGTGCAGAGAGAGCTTGCTTGTTGACAAAACCCTGGCTGGTGTAGAGGAGGGTGGGAGAGGTCAGGGTGAGGCTGGGTTCCAAGATGAACTTCACTGACCTCAGTTCCAGTTTTTATTTTGCTAAGGGCCTCCCATTTGGATCCTGTTTCTGGTCCACGGCGTATGGGCGGCAGTGCCTGGAAAAACCATGACTTCATCTCCCTGGCTCCACCTGTGAGCTTGCCTAATCTCTTCAGGCTTCCGTGACACAGGTGAGATGCTCACTCCCACACTGGGAGGCAGCCTATGAAAGCTGCTCCCAGCACAGCATCAGCACAGTATTAAAAGAATTAGGACATATTCATAGCTCTACCTCACATCTGGGGAATGAGGCAGAGGCAATTACAACTCTCATCTTTTCAGCACTGTATTCATTTGCAGACAGAAACATAAATAGGTATTTTTTTTAGGAATATGCCTCCCATATTAGCAAACCCAGTCTTGTGCACTATGTTTTGAAACCAGAGGAAACGGGAGTTTGTGGTCTGTTCCTTCCACCTCATGTGGATTTCAGTATACTGTTTACTTTTTACGCAGCATCCTAGCTGAGAAGACCATGGCCAATGAGCCATACTATATGCTATTCCAGTGAAATGAGATGCCCAGGAAAGGCAAATCCATGTAGACTTCTGCTGTGGGGCCTCCGTCAGGGCAACCGCATGGAGAGAGGCTGTCCAGGTGAACATAGAGAATCTAAGAGCCACTGAATGGTACAGAAGAGCAAATGCTTTTGGGTCCTGATGTTGAAAGGTCCTTCTTTGGCTCAGCTCATCTATTAGTGAGGATGGCCTTTGTTGTCAAGCAGCTATGTTGAGGAAATGCCCCCCCCCACACTCCCACCCCCGTATTGGCATGGCCAACAGTCCAAAGGATATAGTTCACCTTCATTCATAAAATGAATCCATTAGGGGTTCCTTACAGAAAGGTGGATGACTCTTGGCTGGCTGAGTTTCCCCAAAATTGCTGCTCACCCTGCCCCCACTCCCTAAGCCCCCATTTTAATATATCTCCAAGTCACAGAGGCCATGATGTAAATTTGAGTCTGGATTGCTCCCCAGTGTTAAATAAATGGTAGCTACAGACAGAGGTGGTATAAGCTACAGGCAAAACCAGACTCTGGGAAAGATGGGCACACTCCATCCTTGCCCTGAGCTAGGATTCTGCTGGCCTTGCCAAACCTGGGAGGCGTGGGTTATTTTTTATTGCATGTGCTAGAAAACAGCTAAATAGTAGTTTGCTGCAAGTCGGGGTGACTCTGGCTAAGACGGGGAGCAAAGGCAGTATTAGCCAGCCTTCATCTTTACTGCCCCTTCCTTAAGACAGATCCTCGTCTTCTGACTTGATTGAAGATCTGACTGCATGTCCCATCTAGCTTTCTTGACCCCAGTTCTTTCTCTGCATTGTGCCAGAGACTCCATCCCTTGTTTATAATCTCTGTGGCTTCCCACAGGGCCAGGAGCAAAGAGTTCCGGATGTGACTGGTAAGGCTCTTGGCCATCTTGCTTACGCAGTCATGAAAGTCACCCTGGCCCATGCTGCGGTTAACAACTGGCATCCTCTAGATGGGCATCCTAAGTTGGGGTCTGTGTGTGAGTAGCTTTATTGGGAGGTACTCTCCAAAAGTTAGGAGAATGGGGAAACAAGAAAGGTAGAGATGGCAGAGTTTGTTGATGAACAAGTTCTCTAGAGACTGGATAAAAAGGGGTTGGTTTTGATAGGACTCTGGGACATAGCTCAGTAGGCTGGGTAGTTAGGTCACACTCACCATGTGCTGGAGACTGCTCCCGAGGGTGCTGACTGTGAGATGCTTAGAGCGTGCAGAGGCCAACTATGCCCTTGTACCTCGTGGGCCAGGGAGGTCTGTAACCAGCACTGCCAGAAGTGGTTGCTAGAAGAAGCCCTTAGCTTGCATGGTGAATTCAAAGAAAAATATGTGTGTGGGAGGGCGGGGGTTGGGGGATGAGGGAGCCCACCACAACGCTCAGAACCGGCTTCTCCCTTCTGTAGTGTTCCTGGTCTTATGACAGCTGTGTGTAAAATTACTCATTTTTGGTTAGTATATTAAAATAATGGGTTTCATTGTGACATTTTGTATTCACACACACACACACACACACACACACACACAGAGATTATATACATATACACTGCCCCTGCTCATGTAGACCTGGCTCCCCTGGAACTCGCCCTATAGACCAGGTTGGCCTCGAACTCACAGAGATCTCCCTGCTTCTGCCTCCTGAGTGCTGGGATTAAAGCTGTGTGCCACAACCATCTGGCCTAAACTGGAACTCTGTATCCTTCTACCTCTACCTCCAGGTGCTGAGATTACAGACGAATCAGAGTGTGCCGGCGTGTCTGGCACTGCCTACTGGTCCCTCAATGTCTGGTGCCACTATTAACTCAAATCAAGCCAGAAGTAGACTGCCAAAGACCCCCTCATGCCTGAATGACCCCAAATGTCCTTGGAGCACAGTTGCTGAGCAGCCCACTGCATCTTGAGTATCATTGGACAACCCGGCCGGCATGATATGTCTGGAAATGAACCCTGAGTTATACCGTGAGCATCGGGCTGGCAGCCACTGAGCTGCGGAAGTGATCAGAGCATGGCCCGGTGGCTTGAAAGAGGTGCTGAGCAGTTTGAGAGTGCCCAGAGCAGGAAGGGTAGGGACCGTGACAACAGAGGAGAGTTGATAAAAGGAGCCAGGAAAGGGAACATGAAAAATCCCACAGGCCTGTCCAGTCTTCTAGGCACAAGGTCTTAAGACCCTGGGCTGAGATTTTGTAACACTGGCCACTGCTAAGGGCTAAGGAGATAACCAAAGCCCCCACAGAGACTAACAGTAGAGGGCGCCACTTCCTACTACTCCCCCAGCTCAGCTACTGCTCTCTGCTGTCATATCCCGAGGGCGACAAAGGCTCCTGGAGACAAGCAGTTGAAGTCTGTTGCATACAGGTGATTTCCATCAACTAGAACGAAACAAAATCAAAAACCTTCCAACTAGCCAGGTAGCCTGTGCTACTGAAAGTAGGCAAGGAAGGCCACACAAGGGTAAGTTCTTTGGGTCTAAAGTACGGTAATAGAGGGGACAGCACAGGGGGAGAGCTGACTGAGGGAGACTGGGCAGCCTCTTTAGTAATTTTGTATTTTTCTGCAAGCCTAAGAGCAATCACCACGTTGTGCTTGAGTTCGAGAAAACGATCTATAAAGGCAAGCAGGCTCAGCCAGTGCCGTTAGAGAGGCTTTCAGCTGTCTGGCTGTATAACCAAGAACAGGTGGGGCGGATGAGGCTGGTGTCAGAGAGATTAGCCTCCTTCTGTGAGCACCAGGGCTTTCTCAGCCCAAAGCAAGACCAAGAAAGACCAATGAGGAAAGATTGGGTTTGGGGTGAGGACTGGAGGCTGGGAGGCAAGACGGGAGGAAAGAGTGCAGAGCCAACGTGGCTAACAAACTTCTGGCCTGTGTGTGACAGTTTTGATATGGAGTCACTAGACTGGTCAGGGGCAGGACCCACTAAACTAACCAGTCTAGTGGGCAGGAGCCACGTTAGTGAGTGGATTATAAAATGTTTATGTCCTTTTTTTTCTTTTGAGACAGGGATATCTCTACATAGCCCAGACTGTCCTGGAATTCATGGTTTTTTACATGTGTCAAAATTCATGATTATTATATGTGTGAAGAAATCTTCACCATGTATCTTCCAAAGGAAATAGTTGTGTATGGCACATAGAACATTTATATCCCCAAACAGTACCTTCCTTCCTACCACCCTACGTCCACCTTTCTTCACAAATTCTGTCCCACTGACTGACCGCATTTGAGAAGAAATGCTCGATTACTTTTCATTTGCATAACTCCCCTCTCCAGGTGGTTGTTAGAAGTTGGCAGGCTTCCATAAGTATGGGGCCATGACCTCTAAGGCTTAAACCAATACTTCCCAACCAGAGTGACTTTTGTCTCCTAGTGCCCATGTGGCAATATCTATAGATGTTGAACACTGTCATGACTGAGCAGGGGGAAGCGGGCATTCTCATAAATATCCCACAATGCACAGGGCAGTTTTCCACAGCAGCTGCTCTGAGGTTAAGCCCCTGGTTTAGACAGACCAGTTACACAAGAGCCCCGATTGTTATGAGCTAGCAGAGAATGAAGGGGAAAAACTGTTGCATGTCATTTACCCGATCCACACCTGGTCCTACAAACCGCCAGAGGTTTGCTCTGAGGGAGGGTTAGCCATTGGAATGTGTCCCACCAACGTGGAATAGTGGGCTTGGAACGACTTCGGTGAGGCCCTTGCATCATCAGAATTTAATGTGATTGCAAGCAGTGTCAAGAGACATATGATTTACCTGCTCTTCCATCTTTTTTTTTTTTAAAAGGCTGTCCTAAGGATGATGTGAGAAGTGTATTGGTGTGCTAGTATTACCACAGTTAAACAATAGAATTGTAAGGTTCTCCCAGTGCCGGAGGCTGGGAGTCCAGATCTGCGTACACTCAAGGTCATGCTTGCTGAGGGCTCTTTTCCTGACTTGTGCATGACTGGCTTCTCCCTGTGTCCGTATTCATGACCCTCCTTCTATGCAAGCAGGGGAGAGAGGGCCTACACGCAAGTCACATGTAGACAGGGGTGGGGCACACAGGACTAGTGCAAATAATTATGGGATATAATGATGACTAACTTTGGTGCCTGTTTTTATTAAATGGAAAGAGAGAAAAATTAAGTTTGTTGAATACTTGAGAAGACCATTTCTAATTTACTACCTACCATACAGCAAGGAGAAAACAGGAAAAAAACAGAGTATAAACAATTTTTACAATAGTGAATCTGTGGAGTGGCTAGAGAGAAGTCATTTCTGGGAGTTAAAGTGCCGGTGTCTTTGTATTTACGTCTGTCAGCTAAGAATATATTACACAGCACTTCTGAAGGGTCTAAAGTCACCATAACACATTGGAGGCAACGATTTTTTTTTAAAGGTAAAACTAGATTTGCTTTAAATCTAATATGTAATATGTATTATATGTGTTATATTTACTACCTGGAAATGTTTTCTTTTTTTTCTGAAGCGTTGTTTGTGTTTTATGTGGTTTTCCTGCATGTAAGTATGTGCATGTACACAGTGCCCTTGGGTGTTGTAAGAGGGAGTCTGATCCCCTGGGAAGGGAGTTACAGACAGCTGTGAGCTGCCCTGTGGTTTCAGGGAATCAAGCCCAGTCCTCTGCAAGGGCAGCCAGTGCTCTGATCACTGAAACATCTCTCTCTCTCTCTGTCTCTTTCTCTCTGTCTCTCTCTCTGTCTCTCTCTCTCTCTCTCTCTGTCTCTCTCTCTGTCTCTCTCTGTCTCTCTCTGTCTCTCTCTGTCTCTCTCTCTGTCTCTCTCTCTCTGTCTCTCTCTCTGTCTCTCTCTGTCTCTCTCTCTCTGTCTCTCTCTGTCTCTCTCTCTCTGTCTCTCTCTGTGTCTCTCTCTGTGTCTCTCTCTGTCTCTGTCTCTCTCTGTGTCTCTCTCTGTCTCTGTCTCTCTCTGTCTCTGTCTCTCTCTCCAGCTCCTATACATGTTCCCCTTTCCCTTTAAAAATTGCAAGTATTTAGAGGATATTTATCAAGGTCATGGTGCATGTGTACCCTAAGAATCTTGGTGTGCTAGAGACTTATTTGTTTTTTGTCTTTTAAAAATACAGTATTTTTATTCATTCTCTGAGAACATATATGCCTTCAATATATTTTGGTAATATCTCCTCCCCCCTCAGTATTTCCTTTAATTCCTCCTAGGACCACCCTAAAAACTTACCAGTAAAGGGCCTGGGATAAAATGTTGGAAGAAGACATTACATGTGTCAGAACCCATGTTAACAGTTGATTACCATTTTTTCCTAATACATCATTATCCTCATTACAATTCACGTATCTCATAGTCCCATAACCTAATTATACATGCTAATACAGAATATATATGAGAGTCCCAGGCTGAGGTAGGGAGAACCTCTGCTCTCCACTCCAGGCAACTGAAGTTCTTTGAGAAAGCCAGAAAAGGTAGGGTTTCAGGGCAGGGGAGAATAGGACCAAGTTGAAATTCTATGTTAAGTAAAGGCTTTGGGACAGGGCAGGGAAAGGGTCGGGGGTTGGAGTGTAGAGTCTGTGTGTGGCCCCTTCCCTGAACAGGTCATTTGTTGCTATGCACTCTTGCAGGAGCAAGGTTGTCCTGCCTCTGTGTAGTCCCTTGTAGAGTTGGGGCACAGGTGTTGGTCCCCCTTGAGTATCATCCCTCGTGGGATGGCTATAGTGCCTACTCAACCTTCGTAGTTCCTTTCATCAACATGAGTTATAGGCTTGCATCTATGCCTGCCCTTGCATAGGTGGCCAGGTACCAGGCCTG
This sequence comes from Mus musculus, assembly GCF_000001635.26. NCBI lineage: Eukaryota > Metazoa > Chordata > Mammalia > Rodentia > Muridae > Mus > Mus musculus. The sequence continues at coordinate 90,284,197 of NC_000073.6, forward strand.
TCTCTGTGATGTCTACTCCAGAGAGTGGCTCAGACCAGATTTCTATGTCACAGAACACTGTGCGTTCTGATCCAAAGTTTCTTGCCTACTCAGAGGCATTCTGTGGGCCAGATCTCAGAGTGGTCCAGTGATATCTGCTCTGGGTTCTCTCAGTAAACCAGGCAGACCAGGACCTCTGCTTCTGAGCTGAGTCCTCGACTAGCCTGCTTTCCAAAATTCCCTTTCTCTCTTTGTAACTGAGACCACTGTTTTTCTGCTAATACCCATTTCTGAGATGGCAGTTGTCCAGCTGTTGTTTGCTCCCTAGAGATCCTAGCAGTTTGTGCCTGGCTGTCACCTGCCACCTTTTTTTTCTCCCGTTTTTGTTTGTTTTATGATGTTTTTGAAAAAAAAAAAAAACTAAGCCACCAAAAACTCTCCAGAGTGATACATGAATTGTTTTTGTATTTTGGATAAGATTTGACTCCGTTTTTAAAACAAAAATACCGAAAGTATCGATTTTCCCTTAATTGGCTTCTGTTTGAGGACTTATTTCTTAGCTCTTTTCCTTCCCCCTCGGAATTTTGAGGACTTATTTCTTAGTTTTTTTCCTTCCCTCTTGGAGTTTTGCACACTGGCGTGACAAATGTGTGACAAATGGCCGTCACTGCTGAAAACTCCACTCCTCAAATTCAAATATTTGCCGAGCTTATCTATTCCAAAACTGACAGATGCTTTCTATCTTTTGTTTGCTTTTTAGCTGACGTCCCTTATATGTCTCATCTTGGTGAACTTAGGCCTCTTTCTGGAGTGACTGCTTAAGCACACTGTGACTGAATCATATATTCCAGCACGGCTCACCAGCCAGTAGCTCTGCTGTTGCTAACTGACTTACTGATTTACAAACGCTCACCATCAGTACCTGTCTTGGGTCCAAGCTGAGACCCGTGAATGAGACCCAGAGACACAGAACTGAAAGCTAAGCAATAGCCACACATACTTGAGTTTGGGGAAGAGCTCTGAGGCAGACCATCTTAGCTTTATTTCTCCTAAAAAGTTGATCTAAGACATCGTATAAAGGTAGCTTAGACCGGAAGTGATCCCAAGAAGCCGGTCAGAAAGTGAAACAGGAAAAGGTGTGCTGGTGGGTGGGTCCTGTTGTGAGCAACAAGAATTCCACCTGATTTCTGATATCCTGAGCGGTCGTTTAGACAAACTTCAGGGTTGTCCCGTTGAGGGATAGGGTAGTTAGGGGATCCTTGGATTCTTGTCTTCATAGTTTGAAAGACACTTCTGAGAAACTTGTGTCTTCCTAGAGGAGAGGCGTGTACACAGTGAGATGTGTACACAAGGACTGACCCCGCACTGCCGACTGGACGAGGTGATGTGTCCAGAGTATCACTCTCAATAGAGAGTGAAGGATCTTTGATGTGATGGGCTATCACAGCTATGTACTGATGATGTAGTGGTATGGTATGCGTTGCAGATTCTGAAGGGCATATGTCCCTTTATTATTAACGCCAAGTGAAATAAATTAGTGAGATACACAATTCCCTGGTCAATTTAGTTTAATTAATTGTTTGATATCCCGCAGACAACTAGTGTTCAGAGTATAGTCTTCAACTATCACAGTCAACATCACCGGAAACTAATTAGGAAAGTAAATTCTTGGTCTCCCACCTAGTCTCTGAAGGTAGGACGTACCTTCCTACCACTCTGAAGGTAGGACGTAAAAGTCCTTGGCAAGCTCTCCAGATAATCCTAATATACATTCAAGGTCAAGCACCATGAATATAAATAACATACCATGTCAAAACACACTTTTGTGCCCATTGTGCAAAAACATAATTTTTATGCTAATTTGGGGGCAGGAACAAACTGGGTATGGAGGGTACTTTCAGGTTCCTGTCCTAGTTGGGCAGTGAGAAGCTTGGACTAATAATACAGTGACATTTAAAACTAAAAACTGAAAATAAAAGCAGTGGAATACGTTAAAAATATGCTGGACCCTCAGTATGTCAAAAATGACACACACTCAGTACATTAACAAACGCACATCCAGCACATGAAAACACTGGGTCCTTAGAGATAGCAGCTGAGCACCCTGCCTTTGTACTTTGCCTACTGTGGCTTCCCACATCCCACTGTGGGTTATCATAGTCTTAAGCTGTTTTGTTTGAGAAATACCGTTGCAGAGGACCAGGATCCCTCTGTGATACGATCTGAGACATTAGACAGACTTACCCGTGGCCTACCCAATGATTATAACCCTGAGGCTGACCTGAGGGCCACAGATCTCAACTGTGTCCACAACCTCTGCATCCAGGAACTAATGTCAACCCTAAAAAATTTTAAAGTGAGTTGTTTTTTTAATTTTTAAGATTTATTTTGATTTTAAGAGTGTTTGCCTGTATAGCAGGTATGTGCCTGGTGCCCATGGGGGTCAGAAGAAGAAGGCTTTGGATATTGGATCTTCTGGAACTTGAGTTACAGACCATCTGGGCACTGGAAATGGAACCCAGGTTCTCTGGAAGAGCATCCCGCGCTCTGAACCACTGAGCCATCTCCCCAGCCCCAACTTTAGTTCTTGTCATACTCAGTTTCAGGAGCTGTTGAGAGGACGAAATGGAAGGTCAAAGGTGAACATACTTTATAAATTGCTAAGTCCCATTTAACTGAAAGGGATTATTGTGTGAGAAATGATCCTTCCAGGTAGATTTCCTTTGTACGTGGTGCCAGTGATAAGCAGAGATGGGGAATGTAGATAGTTAAATGGTCTGTGGTTTCTCCCTTCTCTTCGAGGGATGAGGATGTAAATTTTCTTCTTAATTAAAAGCCTGTTTACCAAGATGAGTCACCTTAAAGTGGAGTCAAGGCAGCTAGTCTGGTCATTCTAAACAGTTTGTGAAAGAAGTGCCTGGGTAGTTCCCTCTAAAGAGATAATTAGTTTCTCTTAATAATTTGCTGCCAACCAAATAATAATGAGAGCCAATTTTGGAATACGTTGATTTAGCATTTCTGACTGATTACATATTCAGAAGTTTGTAGAGTAACATTAGCTGATGTTTATGGGGCTTTTCCCCAGCCCAGATGAGGTTTCTGGGAGAAAACAATCTACCACGAAGCTGCCAGAGAAGTACCCAATAGAGTGTTTCATGGCTGCAGTTTGCTATCATGGAAGTGGTGAATAATCCCTTGTGGAGCATTTGAAAGACTATCTACTGGGAGCATCAAGTGTGTTTCCTGGAGTTAGACAGTAGCCAGATTTAAGGCCTACTTATTTCCACCCCCTCAGGTTGATAGAAGGTCAGACGATGTCTGAAAACTGTCATCCTAAGATAGGCATTTGCAGCTAAGTCTCGGTGTCCACACAGATGGTAGCTATCAGCAGCTACCAGCATTTCTGCCATTTTCTGTTTTCTGAGAGCCTTCTTCCCACTATCTGGTTCTTTAACCAGACAGTGATGAAGCCCATCAGAACTCTCTAAGGAGCAACCAAGTAGAGACCTGACAAGGATGTGGTCATGACTCACATTTGAGAGAAGAGACATCAGTGTTCCTGAACCCTGGGGTTGGCTATGCAGTTGTGGAGTAAGCTCCTGGAAGTGTGACCCTTCACCCGTGTGAAAAAGAGCTAGATGCCCTTCCTTACTGCTCACCCGCCATTGTGCGGAGCATAGTGAACAAAGTTGGCCTCTGATGAGAGCCGTGGGGCTGTGGAAGAGTTGGATTGATGGGAATGGATGTGAAAAGATGAAGAGGCAGGGTGGGCAGCTGTGTTTCACAGAGAGCGCACCACAGGCATAAATGTTCTGAAGACGGAAGGCATCTATGTTAGCTATAGAGTAACAGTCATGCTGGGAGGTGAGACAAGCTGATGGTGGGCTTGGAAGAGCTTGTTAGCATGAGCCAGCCTTCTTTTCCTCATTTGTATAAAGATAGGGCCAATGTAAGGCATGCTTTTCAAACAGCTTCAAGGAATCCCAGTGTGTGTGTGTGTGTGTGTGTGTGTGGGGGGGGGGTGGTGTTGGTGGTGGCAGTGGCGGTTAAGGTTTCCAAAGGCTTTGGGATGTAGGAGGGAAAAGGGAAACCTTCTAGCCTCCGATTTCTATCCCAACAAGAACAACTTTGTGTCTGGCTTAAATGCTGAGGGTGTAAGTAAGACAGTGTTAGAAGATGGGCTTTATGCTTAAAATGACTGAAAATTTTCAAGGCTGTGGGGTAGGTGTGTCCCATCCACTAACAATGTGAATGATATTGCCATCTAAATGTTCACGCTGGAGAAATGCACAATTGAATTTCAAAAAGTAATCTCTCTCTCTCTCTCTTTGACACACACACACACACACACACACACACACACACACACACACACACCTCAAAATGTTTTATGCATATCCAGAGACTTGGGGACATTTCTAAGGAATCATGGAGGATGGATACAGATGGTGGCTGCCCTGCTCTGTCCCTTCTTCCCCTAACACTGCACACAGGGCTTGCTTCCAAGTAAGTGGAAAACTCACCTCCTATTGTGTCATTCACTGTTAGGAATTCTCCAGGGGACAAGAGTAAGGCCAAATATTTGCTGCTTTATCATAAGCAGAAAAAAAAAAAATAGCTGATATGTGCCATTGACAGGTCTCACCGACCACGGCATGGTTGGGATCAGTGCAAACCTTGGCAATCAGAGGCTACTAATTATGTGTAAGTTCTGTAAAGTTCTGGAACCATTCTCCAAACTCACGGAGACAGTTCTCAGTGCCATCAGCTCTCAAAAAAATGATCAGAAACCAGACTTCTGGCAGTCTTTTGTAGACAGTGTGTCATTTTCAATGATACCTGCTCTTTTTAATGTATCTCTCCCCTCCCCTCCCCTCCCCTCCCCTCCCCTCCCCACCCCTCTCCTCCCCTCCCCTCCCGTCCCCTCCCCTCCCCTCCCCTCCCCACCCCTTCCTCTCATATGCCCAATCTCTAGTGTTCTCTGCCCAGCCCCAGCTCCAGTTTGACATCATTGAGACCTTCTACCTGAGTGCCATTCTGATCCTACTCATACCATGTCACCTGCATTATTGAGGTCTCAGTATGCCCTGTTCAGAGGACACTAGAGCATTGACACTATTAATGTTTTAGATACATTGTGAGCAACATGAGCTCTCAAGTCTTGGAGACTCCATCTGCACTCTTCACTTAGACAAACTGTAAATGTGTTCTCCGTTAGTGGCATGCTAGCATGTGGTTTCCTTTAGTTCAAAACCAGAGGTGCCCTCGGGGTTCGTGTGCTTCCTTTGCAAGCCCCAGAATAGTTTACGATGAATGTGGTGGATGGAGCTTCAACCTGATGGTCCGCAGTACCACACAGCCAGCATGGAGATCAGTTGGGGATTATGTAGAACTTAATATACCTTGAAAACTTAGGAGTGTTACTTGAGTCAGTGCCCTAAGACATAGACCAGAGTAAGACCTTAACATTTTAATGTTCAGTGTCTTCTTTTGGGGACTTCAAAGTCTAAGTTATAAAACTCTATAACTTTAATCTAAGAGACAACCATATAATTTCAGCAACTTCCAGACATTTTTTGTTATTGTTGCAAATTATTTTTACCCCAGTGACAAACATTTAATGGTACTGATAATATTGCTCACTAGACCAACCAGAGAGTATACATGGAGGGATCCATGACTCCAGCTGCATATTGTAGCAGAGGATGGCCCTATCTGGCATCAGTGGGAGGGGAGGCCCTTGGTCCTGTGGAGGTTTGATGCCTCAGCATAGGGGGATGCTAGAGTGGTGAGGCAGAAGTGGGTGAGTGGGTGGAGGTACACCCTCATAGAAGCAGGGGTGGGGGGGATGAGACAGGGGATTTGTGGAGGGGAAACTGGGAGGGAACATGTCATGTGAAATGTAAATGAATAAAATGATTAATAAAGAAATAAAAGAAAAGTAGGAAAACCAAAACAAGAGCGACAGTAAAAAAATGAGTGAAATTAGCGGGGAGGGAAGTCAGTGTAATTTGTAGTCTTAAAGACCAAAGTACACTGTTGTCTTGCTTCAAGTCTACATACTATCCCTTATCTTGGGAAATCTCAGCTCTTCTGAATCAGAAGACTGGAGCTGACATCAGCTATTTGACTTAGTCTTTAATCTTATTGAATATCACTTTGTCACATTTGGAAACCTTCTGGGACCCAACACACTTCCCAAACTTTAAGGTTTGGGGAAACTTTAAACTTCCCAGACTTCCCATTCATTAATTATTCATCCACGCTCCTAACTTAGTTGTTCACTCATTCAACTAATTATATATAGTCAGTAGATAATGTATAATTATGTATTATATCACGAGTAGGATAAATACATGTCAGACATTTTTGTGGATGGTAAGCCTTTAACCGCTGAAGCGGACAATGCTTCTGTCTCTATAGGGCTTGTATTCTAGTTTTAATATTTGTAAATTGAGTGGGCGAGGGTGGCCGGAGAGCGGCAGCTGGGTGGATCAGATGGCTGTAAGAGATGAAGCTACAAGGAGGGCAAGCCTGTTCAGCAGCCTCCCATAGCCTTTATGCTCTCAAGTCCTGTAACCTGGCAGCAACCTCCATGTTCGGTGCTGGAACCTTTATTTCCATCTCCCCATTGTGTTGACTTAATGTGGTGATTTTTTCTTTCTGCCAGATGGTTCGGGCCATCTTTGGCAGTCTTCACTCCTTCATCTGTAGACAATCTCCCTGGGATTCCTCTTTACCTCTGCTATTAGCTAGTTCTCGTTCAGGTCTCAGCTGAACCACTTCTAGGATCTGGATTGGTGCTTTGGTTTGGGAATCAAATGTGAGAGAAGCTGTAGCAATTTCTAGACACACAGATCCAGGTAGGCAAAGGCTGGTTTGGGGAGAACCACAGTGAGGAGAATGGCAGAGGGTCAGGGGTTCAAGGGTTCAGTTTCGTCTCTCCGTGCTGAGTAACAAAAGGGACAAGATAGTTAGGAAAGACCCAGTATTATAGAAATGCAAGCCTAGCAGGGGTTGGGGAGAGCTGGACACGTGTGAACGCAGTACTCATTCCACACCCAATTGACTGACTGGCTGCTTGGCTCTGGGACTCACAGACAAGACTACTGGGAAGCTGAGATTGTGGCTAGGGAAGGGGTCAGTGGCAGCATACTTAGCACGCACAAGAGCTTGTGATTGGGCCCTGGCACCGTAAGAAAAAGCACCGAATTTGGAAAGAAGCAGATCAAAGAGCAGATCCCACCCACTTCTGCTGCTTGCTAATTTTGTGACCTCTTTGATTCTGTATCTCCTCACATATAAACGGGTCAACGAATTTACTCTAACTGTGGGAGCTCTTCAAACACAGCAGATGAACAAATCTTCGACTGTCTAGGACTCTTGTCAACTCCAGCTGATGTGTTGCAAGTGACCTAGCGCAACACTGATGTCCTAGACCTGGTGCCAACAGTGGTGTCTGGAGCAGTCATTTGTGGGCCCTAACCAGCGCTCAGGAAACAGGAAAGACCTTCCAAAGTGTATCCACATTCAGCCATTAGCTAAGTGGTCTTCGGCTACCCCTCCAGTCCTCAGTATCGACCGTTCTCCTTACTTCAACGGCTCTCAAATTCCAGTGTGCCCTAGAATCACCCGGAAGGCCATAGAGACCCAGACTGCATGGCTTCTTCTTAGACTGGGCTTTGGTATGGCCGGGGTAGAGCCTGTAGTTGCCTTGTCTGACAAGTTCCCACTGATGCTCCAGTGTGGTCAGGAAGGAACTTTCCTTTGGTAGCAACTGTCTCTCAAGCCAGATGTCCACACGGAGTCTTTACCTTTGCCATGGATGGTATGGGCAGTATTTCGGTCCTCTGATGTCAGTCTTAACATAACAATCCTTTTGTCTCGTGCTTTAGAGGATTTGCATGTATGAGACACTCAGTGCTTCCTGGAAGTTGTGCTTCCTCTTTGTCAGAAAAATCACTGCTTCAGGGGTTTGACTGTTTTGTCCTTTACGTCTCTAAACTCCAGGTCAAAGAGACGAAGTATGTTTGATGTGTGGGTGGGTTCACCTTTTAAATTTTCATCGTGCATATTCATTATACATGTGCTGTGTTACATAAGGGCACTCTCATGCAAGTGTATGATAGACATTGAGTGTATCCCCTCCCACATTCTCCTACCCACCTCTGCGCTTCGTCTCCTGTAGTCCCACAGGTAGCCCTGCTTCTGCTTTCGGATTATGATTTATTTACACATAACATGATGAACCTATATAAAATGTAGGGCAAATCCTCTCCCACTAAGGCCAGACAAGACAACCCTTTCCTAAATCTGTGGCAGGCTGCCTCAGATCAGCCTGTGTATGCTCTTTGGTTGGTGGCTTTGTCTCTGGAAGCTCCCAGGGGTCCAGGTTTGTTGACACTGTTGGTCTTCCTATGGGGTTGCCATCCCCTTCAGTTCCTTCAATCCTTCCCCTAACTCTTCCACAGGGGTCCCCAACCTCAGTCCAATGCTTGGCTGTGGATATCTGCATCTGTCTCAGTCGGCTACTGGCAGAGCCTCTCAGAAGATACCCATGCTAGGCTCCTGTCTGCAAGCACAACATAGCATCAGTAACAGTGTCAGGGTTTTAGTGTGTATGCATGGGATGGATCCCAAGTTGTGTCAGCTATTCATTTAGTCTCTGCTCCATTTTTGTCCCTGCATTTCTTTTAGACGGGAACAATTTTGGGTCAAAAATTTTGAAGGTGGGTTGGTATCCCCATCCCTCCACTGGGAGCACTGTCTAACTACTGGAAGTGGTCTCTTCAGGTTCCATCTTCCCACTGCTGGGCATTCAGCTAAGGTCACCCACATTGAGTCCTGATAGCCTTCTCTATACTAGGTCTCTGGGAGTTTCTAGAGGTCCCCCTCAACCTCTGGCAGCTGCATACTTCTATTCATTCTCCTGGCCCTTTGGGGTTCTCTCCTGTCTCCTCCATACCTGATCTTGCCCTCCTTTCCTCCCCCTCCTCTCTTCCACTTAGGTCCCTCTTTCCTTCTGCCTCCCATGATTATTTTGTTTTCCCTTCTAACTGAGATTGAGGCGTGCTCACTTGGGCCTTCCTTTTGTATGACTTCTTAGGATCTGTGGGGTGTATCATGAATATTCTGTACTTTTTTTTTTTAACATCTTTAGCCATCAGGGAAGTACAAATCAAAACAACCCCGAGATTCCACCTTACACCAATCAGAATGGCTAAGATCAAAACCTCAAGCAAGAGCACCTGCTGGCGAGGATGTGGAGAAAGGGGAACATAGCTGGTGGGATTGCAAACTGGTACAGCCACTCTGGAAATCAATCTGGTGGTCCATCAGAAAATCAGAAATAGTTCTGTTTCTATCTAAAGACCCAGCTATAGCCCCCTGGGCATATACCCAAAAGATGTTCCACAATATCACAAGGACACACGCTCCACTATATTTATAGCAGCCTTATTTATAATAGCTAGAAACTAGAAGCAACCCAGATATCCCTCAACCAAAGAATGCATACAGGAAATGTGGTACATTTATACAATAGAATACTAGTCAGCTGTCTACAGCCATACCATCCTAAACGCACCACCCTATCTCCTCTGACCTGGGAAGCTAAGCAGGGTCGGGCCTGGTTAGTACTTAGACGGGAGAATACTATTCAGCTATTAAAAACAAGGACATCATGAAATTTGCAGGCAAATGAATGGAACTGGAAAATATCATCCTGGGTGAGATAACCCAGACTCAAAAGGACTGATAAGTGGAAAAGAGACACTAAATCAGGACTAAATCTCTGGATGTTAAATCCCTAGTTCAAGGATTTTTCAGTATTTATGTTACTTATAATCATTAGTATAGAAAACAAGGAAACAAACAAATGTGTCTTTGAAAGATTATCAATAGCAGATACCAATTTTGTTTGTACTTGAAGTCTTCATAACGATAAAACATATACATAAGGTCACTCAGTCAGCCAATGTTTATAATATGAAATGGATACATGAGAACAGACAAGTAACTGAATAAACTAGGGATGAGATGGAATCGTGATCCATTCTGGAAGTTTATGGTCACTCAAGATTGCTTTGTACTGGGGGGAGGGGTTGCAAAGTGCAAAGCACATCTGGGTAAGAAGGCATGCTGGAAACTATCCGGGTGACCTGGTGAAGAAGAGTCAGGGTAAGAAAATGGAGACCTCTCTAAAGACAGCAAGAAAGAGTCAGGGTAGGAAAATGGAGACTGCTCTAAAGACAGCAAGAAAGGAGGGCACAGAACCTTCACAGGAGTGACAGGACAGCTGAAGATGGGAAGAGACAGAAGTGAAGCACTGAGAAGAAGAAGGGTGAAGGATGGAAGCTGCCTCAGCAGGTAACCTGCCTTCTGCACAAGTATGAAAGAACACATTACTACACATTATTTAAACCTGAACTACCCTGGGGACCCGAGAACAAGATGGCCACAGAGACAGTTGGAGGGAGATGGATATTGGGTGTCAGGGATGGGTGGTGACATGCTGAAAATGACAGGTAAGAGGAAGGATGGGCCAGGTACTGTAGTGTACCAGAAAAGATAGCCCTGACCCTAGTGGCTAGGAGCAGACTTCATCAACTAAGAATAACTGGAGTCTCATAGCCACCTGTCTGAGGTTAGAGGTGTGGTGGGGGTGGGGCACAGAAAGGCGCAATTGAATAGGCTCGGAGCTTCAGAGTGGAGTAGTGGAAAGTCTCTGCAAATGGCTGGTGGCAACAGTTGCAGGACAAGATAAATGTTGATGCCACAGAATGGCACATCAAAACATGGTAAACTGGGAAAGTTTGTATTTTGTATAGTTTATCCTAAATAACAGAAAAATGGAAGACCACCTTGTTTTAATGTTTTTCTAGTGTATTAGTTATATCACAATTCCCAGCATTTTTATTAATTTTTTGGAGTTCATCTTACTTAAGTGGCCCTCTATAAGTACACTGGAGGAAAGGGAGCTTTATGGAGCTGGACCAACCTTGTTAAGTAAAACGAACTGGGCTGAGACCAGTAAGATCCCGGGAGATGATTATCAGCCACAGCTCACTGGGTGCTTCCTACAGGCCAGGTGAAGCTCACATCCATCATTCCCTGTAATCCTGAGCCGTTCTAAACGATTACACACGAGAATCTGGGGTAAAGTGAAGGCTGAGTTACTTGCCCAATGCTACGTAGTCCACACTATCCAAAACAGATGGTCACTGTACATCGAAATATAACTAGCCTGGACTAAGAGGTACTGTAAATGTAAATATAAAATAATGTATCAATAATACTTATATAACTCATTTTCTATCCATATCTGACCATTTTAACTGACTCATAAGTACAGAGGTCTCCTGAGGTTTTTTTTCAAAGTAGCATTTTTTTCCTTCACACTCAAAAATAAGAAAAATCTTGTTTTAAACACTAATAGAAGGAGCTTGAGTAATGCAGTTCAAAGCATTGGCTGCCCCTGCAGAGGAGGCCAGTTAGAGTCCCTAGCACCCACAGGATCACAAGTGCTGGCAACACACACACACACACACACACACACACACACACACACACTAAATAAAACCACAGATAGAGTAAATCTAGAGACTTAAAAATGTGTAATCAATGTTAGAAGAAATGTTGACACGCATAGTCACTGGAGTCATAAATAATGGTCATTTTACCTTTGAGAGACAACAATTATGAAGGATATATATATATATATATATATATATATATATATATATATACATACATATATATATGTGTGTGTGTGTGTGTGTGATATATATACATGTGAATATAAACCAATGTACAACTACATATGCTTATTGCTCAGGAAGATGATAAATAATGCTGCCTCAAGTCTTCATGGATATCAGAGAGCCTGTTGGACAGTAGGTCCCGGCAGCTGATGCCATCTTTGCATTTCGCTGAGGCCAAAAGGCCTGGTCCTTTCAAGCCCCTCCTATCTTCATCTGTGAAATGCAGAGAGTCATACCTGACCTTAGCATTTCTCAGGGTTGATGGGAAGACCAAGCAGCATAATAAAGTGAAAACCCTTGGAGAAACACAAAGGCCCATGGCGACGGCTGCCAAACTTTATTAGAAGCTGCAGAGAGATTGCTAACGCAGTGTGATTCAAGGACAAAGTTTTGTATTTCAAAAGTTTTAAAAGATGTGCAACATTTACAAATTACTTAGAAAACCAAATTCTTGCTTTGGTGACCCAGAGCCATGACTAAACTTCTTCTAAATGCTGTACATTTGATATCCCCGCTATAAGTAATCGTACCGCATCCCACACCAGATGTAATTTTGCAGCGTTTAGAGTTTTTAGTGGGTAAGATGTTATAAATCTACATAGCACAAAGCAAAATCATGTCCATCTTTCATAGGAAAGCTCATTTACTTTTCCATTGTACCCAAATTGCTGCCCTATGTAACACATCTATGAGAGCCCTGTCTGCCAATACGATTTAATAAGCATCTATTGAGCGCTTATGCTGTACAAGTTCGTTTGGTGGAGATGGAGTAACAGGACGGATAGTAGTGGTGGGCAAAGAGAAAGATAGCCCTTCAAGTGGATGAGTGGGGATTTGAACTCAGGTACTCACACTTGGATAGCAAATGTTTTACTCATGGAGCCATCTATCTTCCCAGCCCAGAAGTGAGAAGTCCTGGGACAGCTAACTGTAAGAACAAAAGGAGACCAATGCCACCGAAATACTTGGGGGATGTGCCTCGGAGTCAGAGAGGTTGCAAGAATTAAAGTCAGGAGAGAAAAATATGGTGACATTTCTCCCAGGTCCTGGTGGTTCGTTGTTTTAGAATTAGAGGGAAGACTGTTTCAAAGCTCAGGGAATCTAGTCGTCTTACCAATAAGTATTTGCCTACTCTAGCTGATAAAACTTAGCAATTCCTCAATGTGTTCATGAATCCACAAAAATCACAGCTGAATGACATTAGGGGCTAAATCTCAGATTCTCACGGCAAGCAGTGCCTTTCTAGGAAGGCAGCTGTTGAGTGTCATACAAGATCCTGACATCAGTGCTTTGTTTTGCTTCAGTTCCATAAGGATGCCCGTAGGGGAATTTTAATTCAGCAACATGGCTGCTCTGGCAAGGGATTCTACCCAAAGATCTTTAGGTCTGTGTGATCCAGCTGGAATACGGGCACGTCTTTAATCCCAGGAATGAGGCAAGTAGATCTCTGAGTTCAAGGCCGGGCCTGGTATAGAGTATGTTTCAGGTAAAGAAAAGCTTAGGTTCAGGCATGGTAGTACACGCCTTTAATCCCAGCACTCAGGAGACAGAGGCATGCAGATCTCTGAGTTCTGTTCAGTCCATTGAGTTCAGTGCAATGGAGTTGAGTCAGTCAGAGTTGAGGGTCTATGCAGTGAGCGCAGTGCTGGGAAGTTGAGTTCATTTGTGAATTCAGTCCAGGTCAGCAGAAGCATTTGAAGCCACAGAATCAGAAGGAGCCAGAAGATCAGGACAAATTGTGCCAGTGACTGAGGCCAAGCAGAGTAGTTCAGCGAGAAGCTAAGAGAAGCCAGCTTGAATCAGTCAGTTTGTAGAAGAGTTTGACCAAGGACCCATAAGTTGAACCAGTCAGCCAGAGTTCAGAAAGAGCTAGAAAGGGTGAGCTTATTCTACAGTAAGCCTCTGAGATGGCAATCACACCAGGTGAATAGAAGTTACTATTAGAGATGCCATATTTTACTCTCCTTCAGGTAACCCACACTCAAATAGAGAAGTCTTCCAAATTCAAGCTCTGCCTAAAACTTCCAAGTTCACTTGTACCACACTCCATTTTGCTTCATAGAATAACACCAACCTTAAATTTAGTTTTAGGGTTTTTTTTTCTGGGATCACACTTTCCTCTCCCTCTGTATTACTATTAAATTATGTTGGGGTCCAGGAGTCACCCCACAAACCACAGGAACACTAATCTCTGTCAGACAGGGATGGTTTATTGAATGAACACCCTAAGACTGATCAATCAGGGATGTAGCTCAGAAGTTGGGGCTGGGGCTGTGACCCTAAACATTTCTTAGGGCTGGCTTATAAAGGAAAAAAAAACCCACAATGAGCTCATGTGCAGGTGCAGGAAGTGCTGCCCAGTGGTTGGCTCTGACTCGAGCTATTTTGACTAGCTAGACAGTTTAGTTCTAACTGACCTTTATTCTGATCGGTCCGGAGTGGAGCTTACAATTGTTGAATTTCTTAAAGTGTGTTGAACACACCTCAGAACACACAGAACATAACTGGGTATATGATCAGCATGAGCCTGGTCTGAGTCAGGTTATTTTTCTGCGTCAATGACTGGCAGGCATAGTACAGCAACAGTATGACATAGCTGGCAGTCATGGATCAAAATGGCTGCTGCAGGGCTAGCGTGGCCAGCTTCAACAATTTGACTTTGCTTTCTAGGAACTACAAGAACTCCCTCCTAATCACTATCATGTTATTAACTAGTGTTAACCAAGAGGACTAAGTGTTATAGCACTGTCTCCTTTGCACAGTATCATTTCTATTTAATAGAAGGTTGCACATCAACAGAGGTTGGATAAGTGGCCTAAAGTGATCTAATTAGTTCCACTGAGGAACCTGGAGCAAAGTCTGTATGGTTAGTCCTGCTCTATACTACACTTATTCCCCTGCCTTTCTTTTTATAACACGAATTCCACAGAATTTGCTATATTACTTTTTGTGAATGGATATTTTACCTGCATGTGTATATGTGCACTGCTCTTTTGCCTCGTGCCCATGGAACCCAGAAGAGGGCATTCAATTCCCTGGAACTGGAGTTACAGATGGTTGTGAGCTGTAATGTTGGATCCAGGAGTCAAACCCAGGTCCTCTGAAGAGCAGCAAGTGTTTTTAACCATGGAGCTATCTTTCCAGCCTCCTCCTTAAACCATTTTGAGGTGTGGCTAGTGCCCTAGAGGTTAGCATGAGTATTTTGGATAGATTTGGCACTGGACATAGAGGGGTTGAGTTTCCTCAGTGCCCTGTGCAAGGTGTTGCAACATTTCTACAGATGAGCAGCAGTCTGCCTGCCCTCCAGGGCTGGAGATGGGAAGGAAGATGCTAACCAAGGCAGGTGTAATCAGCCATGGAAGTGAGATACTGAAAATGTCTTGCTACACCCTCCATTCATATCATTCATAGTAGCTATCACCAACAGGATACAGCCTGCTTCTCTCAAGGGTTGATGGCTACTCTTCCATCTCTTCAGTTTCATGTCTGCCTTGCTGTCACTGTGGTAATATGACAAGAATCAGTACATTTCCAACAGTTTTTTTTTTCATCTCTTCTAGCTGACCCAACTGTGGGTCCATTTTTGCAAAACAAATTACCTTGTTCCCATGAGTATTTAAGCATTTATGATGACAATCTTTGGTGGTACTTTTGCATACCCAGCCAATCACTTATCCAAAGTTGAAATTATTTCTAAAGTGGCCTCTTTAAAGGCAAAGTGAGTGGTTTAGTCAGCTTTCTTTTGGAACCTAAATGCTCTCTCACAGGACCCATGAAACTCTTCTAACTTGTGAAAAAAGCCAGAATATGCTCTTTAAACACCTACAGTTTTAAAGGGCTCCCAGGTCTGTTTGTAGCCCACGATGGAACCAAGGCAAGATAGAAATACAGGGAAAATCATGGTACATGGAAGCCTAGGTGCTGGTTGAAGTTTATTTCCAGTTGAGAGTCAAGCACCTCTTCAGGCGATTCTCTCCTTCCAACTGTGAGCCTGAAGTTTTCTGGGCCTCTTTCCAGAAACCCCTTGCAAACCCCTAGTGGCTCCTGGCTTCACCAGATTGCAACCTTTACCATGGCACTTCCAGAGTCACACCTGACCTGACGAATGGAAGGAGAATAAGGACAGAGCAGGGGAGGGTCCTTTGGAAACCTGTCAGTGAAATTTCAAAAGCTCCCACCATCTTATAGAATCATTAAGGCTTAACCCAGACTTTTTTGAGAAGCCCACGGGTCAGGTGTGCTTTACTCTTTGTGTGCATTTCTACCTTTAATAAACTTCTGCTGTGCTTCGTCCTGAAATTCTTTCCTGCCCCTAAGCCAAGGATCCAGTTTTACCTGAGTGCAGATCTCCAAAAGGTTAAGGGAACTCCACGCACAGATTGTGTGGAGCTGTGACTTGCTGACAGAATGAGGCTGTTGCCTACCAACATCTTCGTTAGTCTGGGAGAAGAATCGTTGAAGAACCAAAGGCAGACGCTATCCAGCCTCAGTGGTACGGACAACACTAAGTCTGGGCGTGAAGAGGGGGGAGAAGGCCTTAAAGTTCAGAAGTTTGCTTGGGCTAGCTCTATTTTCTGACCCGTAAAAATGGGACACGATATACCTTTGCCTTTAAAGGTGTACCTGCCTTGGCCAGAGCTTTGGGACCCGTCCTCTTTTCACTCTGGAAGCCCAGGACCTATACAGTGCATTCACTGTTTACCCAGGTACAACTCTATTCTATTATACATACGTACACACATACAAACATACATACACATATACATACATACACATATACATACATGCATACATACACAGATACATGCATACATACATACATAACATGCATACATGCATACATACACACACAAGAGAGAGAGAGAGACAGACAGACAGACAGAGAGAGAGAGAAAATCGATTTTTCTCCTTCCATGGCAGAATGAGGAATCTCAGGATTTCCTGATTGTGCTGAAAGTGTTTTACCCTGAGGCTTCTCATTGGCTCTGTATTAGTAAATACTTTTAATATGCTTCTTCTCTTCTTTCTCTGTCTCTGTCTGCCTCTCTCCTTTCTCTGTATTGTGACTCATTCTCTAGCAGAGGCTGGCTTCAAACTCAAGGTAATCCTTCTGCCCACCTCCCCCGGCCCCTCTCTCCCACGGCTACTTTTAAAGTATCACATTATTTAATCCTAGCTATCTGTATAAAGAAACGGATGCAAATTGTGTCTTGGGCATTCTGAGCTTCTGGGCTAAAATCCACTTATCAGTGAGTGCATATTATATGAGTTCTTTTGTGATTGGGTTCCCTCACTTAGGATGAATATCCTCCAGATCCATCTATTTGTCTAAGAATTTCATAAATTCATTGTTTTTAATAGCTGCATAGTACTCCATTGTGTAAATTTGCCACAATTTCTGTAACCATTACTCTGTTGAGGGACATCTGGATTCTTTCCAGTTTCTGCCTATTATAAATAAGGGTGCTATGAACATAGTGGAGCATATGTCCTTATTACAAGTTGGAGCATCTTCTGGGTATATGCCCAGGAGTGGTATTGCTGGATCTTCCAGTAGTACTATGTTCAATTTTCTGAGGAACCACCAAACTGATTTCCAGAGTGGTTGTATCAGCTTGCAATCCCACCAACAACGCAGGAGTGTTCCTCTTTCTCCACATCCTTGCCAGCGTCTGCTGTCACCTGAGTTTTTTATCTTAGCCATCCTGACTGGTGTGAGGTGTCCTGTGAAGGTTCTATGCTCCAGTATAGGGGGATGCCAGGGCCAGGAAGTGGGAGTGGATGGTTTGGGGAGCAGGGGGAGGGGAGAAAGGATAGGGAGTTTTCAGAGGGGAAACTAGGAAAGGGGATAACATTTGAAATGTAAATAAAGAAAATATTTAATAAAAAAGGAAAAAAGAGAATATGATAAAAAAAAGGTATTGCAGGTTTTGAAGTGGGGGCCGTCTCTGGGAGAAGTTGGGGTACAAAAGGGAAAGAAGAATGTGATGTAAGTCTATTTATTCAAAATATGTTTTTAAGTGTTAACAAATTCAGATAAATTGAAATTATGTATCTTTTCTCGTCATAATGCAATAAAACTTAAATTAAGAAAGAAAGAAAGAAAGAAAGAGAGAAAGAAACTGATGGCCGGAGGGGTTAGAACATTTTGCTAGATTACAGGCACCTCTTCTCCCCGCATGGTGGTGACCGTCCCTACGTTTCAGATGGAAGGTATCCTCGACCCTCTTGCATAGGGACGTAAAAAAAAAAAAAGTGCCGTTTCCGTTCTTTTGGATAAAAACTCGATTGCTTCACTGACAAGTAGAGAAGGAGGCCTGGAAGGGAGAGAAGCCAAGCGCAGGGACCAGAGCACAGGAGGCGGCCCCGCAGGCGCGGGCGGGCGGGGCGAGCCCTGTGCTCCCTGGAAGGTCCCGCGCTGCCCTCCCCTCCGCCCGCCCCGAACAGCGGCGACACCTGGGTGGCGCAGCCGGCTGCGAGCGCTGGGCGGCAGAGAGAGGTTGGCAGCCCGGAGGAGGTAGAGCGGGCAGCCGGGGCTGCGGCGGAGACTCGGCGCGCGCTCTGGGTGTGACTTTTCTGTCTACTGGCGGTGTCGCTGGGACTGCTTTCTGGTCCTGCTCTGGGTCTTGGAGTAGCTGGAGGAGTTGGTGTAGAGAGAGATTTTTTTGTTGTCCTTGCTATCCTGGCTGCTACAACGTGAACCACCGGGGCGGCAACCAACAAGCTTCATCCCTCAGTTTCTCCTTTAGTTAGGAGTTCCTTCTGCTGCCCTCGCCGCCGTGTGTCCGCGAAGCTAGGGACACCAGGTAGGCAGTTGCGACGGAATTGGGGGTGGTACTTTGAAGGCTTGACCCCAGACCTGGGGCTGGAGACTGGCGGGACCTGGCTGCGGAGCAATCGCCCGCAGGGTGCTCAGGTGAGGAACAGCAGAGGTGCAGCGAAGGAACCCAGCTAAGCACCCCCCCCCCCCCGCGAACTCTAGTTTGAAAATTAACACATTTGTTTTGGGACAGTTTCCTCTACACCCAACCAGACCTCTTATCCTATAGAGTTAAGTCACATGGGTGGGATTTGCCAGCTTCAAACTGCAAAACCGCGTGTTTCAGGGTGTAAGACCCATCCAGCAGCCGTAGGAAGTGCGGTAGGAAGTGGGGTAGGAAGTGGGTCTCTGCGCTCACAGTGCCTCCTCCCCTTTCCTCCCTTTATAAGTCGTCTTTGGCTATGAGGGGCTCCATTTCCTGCATCGTTGAAAAGTTCTCATTTTTTACTAAGGGCTGGTATGTGACCAGCAGCTTCCAGGACGTGGGCTCTGGGTTGAGAGGGAGCCTAAACACACGCTTTGAATCACAGCTTTCTGACCCTACAGTCTAATAGCAGTGTGCAGAGGAAGCCTGGGTGGGGGAGAGGGGGCAGTTCAGATACACAACTGGAGGGTCGGCGGGGTCCAAATTGCTGTCCAGCTTTCTCTCTTCCTGACAACCCTTTCTGGCTAGAATGCTGGTCCTGCTGTCTGCAAGATGGAGAAGCCAGGACAAAGCAAGCTAGCTTAAAGTGGCTGAGGTCTTCAATCAGTTACTGGAGCTTTTTAGCACCCGGCCCTCAAACAACTTCTTTCATCTCTGCCCTTCATCATTCTTGGAGTGGCATACATTTGAAATCAGACTCTTGGACCCACTAAAAGTGTCCAGGAAGGAGAAGAGAGGTTCAGTGAGGGAGGAGGGGCGATGCTGATCTCTCTTTTACAGACATTTATTATGGACCAGACGCTGTTCTCTATGTAATGTGTTTCTAAATTCTCACAAAGCCTCACAAGGTTGGTACACTATACTTCTTTTTATAATTGAGATGCCGAGGCTCAGAAAGATTGGTCCTCCTATTCTAACACACGTAGTTTCTAATTCTAAAACCTTTCTATTTTGTGCTCTTTGGTAAAGACAAGCCAGGGCAGGTAAAAAGCAAGCAAGCAAGCAAGCAACAAGCAAGCAAGCAAGCAAGCAGGCAGGCAGGCAAGCAAGCAAGCAAGCAAGCAAGCAAGCAAGCAAGCAAGCAAGCAAGCAAGCATATTGAGCTCCCACTAAGTGCCAGGCACTGTTAAAGCATCTCAGAGGTTCTATCGGCATGTATGGTCAGGAATGTCCATCATTCTGGGGAAACCAGTGACTGACATTGCCTCTCTCTCAGCAGCTCTGCTCCAGAAAGCCTGCCTGATCCACTCAGCTGTTACTGCTTGGGTGGGGCAGGAGTTCTGTTTGCTTTATGCTAGAAATGGTTTGGGGTCTAATGAAAGATTGATTGTCTGAATCTGATCCGTTAGACCTGACCGTTGGCTTGTGAATGATCGCTCTGTCCCTCCAGAGGTTCGTTCCAGGCTTTACTCAATAAACATTTGTGGAATGAATGAATGAATTAGCACCTTGTGCACAGTGGTCTGCTGCCCGATGGACAGTGAAGCAGTGGGGGGTGGGGGTAGCCTGGGCCCCTAAACTCCAAGCCAGCAGTAGCTACCCTGAGCCAATTTCTTTTCCCATCTGTAAATTGGAGATGATGATGATAGTCAGATTTTTGTCACTCTGACAAAACACCTAGGACGATCAGCCAGTGACAAGGGTTTGTTTGGCTTGTGGTTTCAGCCCACGTTCAGTGCCCTCTGTTGCTTCTAGGCCTGTGGCAAGGCAGCTCATGATAGTGGAGTGTGTGGCAGAGGAGAAGGCTTTGGAACCTCAGTTTCTTCTGCATGAGAATGCCTTCAAGGTATTAAGTTCCAACTACCATAGTCTATTTCCTTTTTAAAATAAAGGTTAAAAGAAGATTTCTTACTCTACTTTTTAAAAGATTAATTTATTTAACATTTATTTAATTTATTTAATGAGTATACTGTAGCTGTCTTCAGACACACCAGAAGAGGGCATCAGATCCCAGTACAGACCATATGGTTGCTGGGCATCGCACTCAGGACCGCTGGAAAACCAGTCAGTGCTCTTAACCACTGAGCTATCTCTCCAGCCCCCTCTTACTTTTAAGTTATTTTATGGGTGGGTATTTTGCTAACCTGTATATCTGTACACTGCATGCGTGAAGTGGTCATAGGCGCCAGGAGAGGGGTCGGACCAACTGGAACTGAAATTACAGAATGTTGAGAGCCACCATGTGGGTACTGGGAGCCAAACCAGAGTCTGCTGGAAGAGGAGCACACTTAATGCTCTCTCTCTCTTTCTCTCTCTCTCTCTCTCTCTCTCTCTCTCTCTCTCTCTCTCTCTCTCTCTGTCCCTTCTCTCCCTCTCTCTCCCCTCTTGTAATTAATTTAATGTATGTGAGTGTTTTGCATGTACCACATGGGTACCTGGTGCCCTTGGAATTCAGAAGATGGCGTCACATCTCCTGGAATTGGAGTTGCAGATGGTTGTGTACTGACATAGAGGTTCTGGGACTCTAATCTGGGTCCTGTGGAAGAGCAGTCCTCTCCTCTCCTAAGCCCCTCTGACCACTTGTATTGACAGAGCTGTATTTGTAGTCCCTTTATCCTTCTTCCTAAAAGTTCCAATATACCCCAGTGGTATCACCAAGCACTTGGTACCATCTTCAGGGGAGATCTCGACTATATTACTGCTTCCCTCGTCAGTCAGTCATGAGAACCGAGTGTTACACGTTAGTTATTATCTATTACTTGAGTTGTATACAAGTGTGCATGGTATTGACATGTTTAAATATAGAAAGTTCAAAAGCTTTGCCAAACTTAAAGATGTGGTAGGATCCAACTTTTGACTCAATAGGACTTAGTTATAATATAAATATTTTATGCAAGTTGAGCCCAAATTCTATTTTCTCTTCTTTTCTCTCTTCTCTTCTCTTCTCTTCTCTTCTCTTCTCTTCTCTTCTCCTTTCTTCCCCTCCCCTCCCCTCCTATCCTTTTCTCCTATCCTTCCTTCCCTCCCTCCCTTCCTTCCCTCCCCTCCCTCCCTCCCTCCCTCCCTTCCTTTCCTCCCTTCCTCCCTCCCTCCCTCCCTCTCTCCTCCCTCCCTCCCTCCCTCCCTCCCTTCCTTCCTTCCTTCCTTCCTTCCTCTTTTCCTTCCTTCTTTCCTTCCTTCCTCTTTTCCTTCTTTCCTTCTTGTTTTAAAATTAAGGATCCAAGACTGTTTGGTGGCTAATAGTTCTTAATCTTAAAGTCCTGATCAGAAGAAGTGAGTAGTCCCTTTGTTCTACAGTGTGAAGGCAGACTTGCCCTTCAAGGGAGCTATGTATTTATACAGGAAATTCTGAGAGCTGTCTAAGCCAGACAGAGGCATGCTAGGCAGAAACAGTCAGAGCAGTCTGAAGGGCAGGGGCACATTGCTGAAGACTGGGAGCCATGACCCATGACCTCAAGGGGCTTTCTTGGGCATTCATCGTGTTCTTTGGTAGACTGGTGAGACAGACAAATGGGACCTGCTGTGGGAAGCCGGTGGCTTGGCTATTATCTCTGTACTCACAAAAGACAAATTGTACAAACTGGGCTTTCCCCTTTCTGAACCCGGGCTTCTTTACTTAAACAGTTGGGGAATTGGATTGGATGAGATTTCTTGCAATCTTAAAGATCTGATTCTGGGTTATTTTCTTTTCTTTTTTTTTTTTTTTTCTTTTGTTCTTGATGTGTTTCACATAATTCTTGTTTGATTGATGACATGTTTCATTAAAGAGACAGAGCGTAATGCCTCCAAATTTTTTTTTTCCATTTTTTATTAGGTATTTAACTCATTTACATTTCCAATGCTATACCAAAAGTCCCCCATATCCACCCACCCCCACTCCCCTGCCCACCCACTCCCCCTTTTTGGCCCTGGTATTCCCCTGTACTGGGGCATATAAAGTTTGCAAGTCCAATGGGTCTGGGTTATTTTCTGCCCATGTCCCAAATGACTCTGGTAGTGGGAAAATGGTCCTACTCTCTGTTGCTTTGAGCTTTTGGTGACACCTTTGTGACAGTCCTCACTTGGCTGTCCTTTACACGTTGTTTAGAGGGCAGTTGTTTTTAGTCATTTAATTGTTAGCTATTAGTCTAGAACCTCCTAGGATGTTGGGAGGAGAGACCCACTTGGGGGATAAATTTTGGATTGGTAGGTATATAGAAATATAATAAAAGCAGAGTCTTTTTAAAAATCACAATAAAGTCATGTGGCTCACTAAGTATTTGCTGCTAAGTTACTAAGTACAGTGTTTTTCCGCAGTGCCCCCTGGGCACTTGGCCATGTGGTAGAACTCTTGCAGAATGTGGGAGGCACATGACCATACTTGACTAGCCCAGCACTGGACAGAGTGGAAAGAGGTTACAGAAGACAGGAGACAGAACACAGCTATGGTCAGGACAGGGATGGGAAGAAAAGGCCAATGTGGGACAGTCTGAGGCTCTGGGGGCTCAGGCTGTGCTCCTCAATGCTGCACCCTGAGACTGGCACTCCATAGAAGCTCAGTGAAGGATTTTAAATTAAACCGTAGGTGAACAAATGAAACAATGGATGAATCCCTCTGCTGAAACATGGTGCTGTGATTGAGAGGGAACCTGGCTAAAATGAAAGCATCTCCTACCCCATAATGTGTCACATGTATGTGAATGTGCATGCATGTGGAGGCCTGACATTGATGTCAGGAAACATGCTCAGTCACTCTTTCACTGTACTGAATGATGCATGTTCTCTAAGTCAGATCCAGGGCTTGCAGACATGACTAATCTCCCTAGCCAGCTTGTTAACGAGAGTCCCCTTTCTCTTGCTTCTGAGGCTGGTGCCCACCCAGCATTTATGTGGGTTCTGAGCATCTTAACTCTGGTCCTCGTACTTGCAGGACAAACATGTAACCTCTGAGCATCTCCCCAGCCCCATGCAGCACACTTTATCCATTCTTGGTAGCTGCCGATAAACATTAAATTTGGCCTCATATTCCTGAATCTTCTTTCTATAAGATCTCCAAGAATTAGTGGTGCAAATGGGTATGGATCTCAGAGGTGTCGTGCTTGCTTAACATACACAAGGGCCTGAAGTAGATCCCAGGCATGTATAGAGAAGCACAAGAAAATGGGCCCCCATGAACGCACAGAAAGACCTTGTAAGCAATTCCACACACGTCTGAGCTAGAGGAGGAAGAAAGGCATCACTCGGGTCCTGGGTGAACAGGCGCTTCTTTCTGTCCTCATGGGAGCATTGTTTTACTGTAACATTTTCACAGAACTGAACTGACACCATCAGCTCCAATCAGACAGATGTGTTTTATGCTGCCATTACTCATGGCCACAGGCGCCTGGGCCTTCCTGCCACTGGCTGAGTCACTTGGTTAAAACACAGGGCTGTGAGGCTGAGGGCACGAGCTGGAGACCAGACCAGAAGAAGCTATTCAGTAAGATCTGTGCTCTGGTCTCCCTGCCAGTGATCTGCATGGGACGAAGGTAGCTGTGGCAAGTTGGATTCTTTACAGCAGATTCATTACCACTGTTGGTTTTAAACTAGTCATTTGAATTTTAGAAGTGCAGTTTGAAGCTTTCCAAATGTCTGCTAAGGTTGGTTCCGTTTTGTCGTTGTGGGCCTGTTTAGGGAACTCATCTTGCTGTCCCCAAATCCTAACTTGTTACCATATCCTATAATCTTCATATGCTGCTAAGAGTCGTCATTTAAAGACTTGCTGCTTCATAACTATCTGGTGCCATTTCTGATTTAACTAGTTTCTGTCTGATGCAGTCACAGCAACTCATGAGCCGTTAAAGTCACAGACACTCATCAGCGAATGCTGTAAGTCTGTGCATCTATGTTTTCGAGGCATCATCACTGGTTATATAGGATCCATCCTCAGTTACTCTGAATGCATTTTCCCTGAGCTGGGCTGTGTTTGGGTGCTAATGGCCCATAATACATTATCTCTGATGGCTTCAGAATGCTCTTTTCAACCCCACTATGAAAGAAGATGATGATAGTGGTATCTAAGCTTTCTTTAGCACTTATTTTGCATCAGATATTATTCCAAACATGGCCCTACATATATTTGTTAACTATTAAAATAGTTTGTTACTGATAGTATTTTTTTGTTTCACTCACTGGAAATGGAGGCACAGATAAGTTGTCCAAGTTTACATAGCTAACAAGAGAAGGAATAGAGATTTCACCTCATGCATCTGGCCTCAGAGGCCATGGTTTGGATCATGGTTTGGAAGATAATTCAAAGTACTTGGTACCTGCCTGTGTCTGAATGGCATCCTGTCTTCTTGCTAGTGAAGGCAGGAGGTTACAAACTGAGTTCTAGGTGCAGATCTCATAGGATGCATAGCTTGTACAGTGTTGAGACTACACAAAAGAATATTTGAAAATAGGTGTGTTGCAAACACTTGGGAGATTTTTCTATAGAGAGACAATAATAATGAGGATTAAGTAGTCCGGGGAGTATCTAAGGGACAATAAAGGACAATAAACCACAAAGCGACTAGGCAGCAGCTTGGCAGCCTGCTTAAGGATCAATACTGGGCCTAGGGAGATGTCTTAGCAGAGGGGAAGAACTGATCTTGATAGTTGTCCACTATCAAGATCATGCATGCACCCCCCATCTCAAATTAAACAGATACATTTTTAAAAGGATCAATTCTGCTCTAGAAAAAGGCGATTGATGTGCAATGCTTAGAGTGTTAAGAACTAGTACTGTTTATATTATGTAAATTGTATCACCTATGGTCTTTAGGCGAAAAAACATTGTTTCTTTCTCCCCCATTCATTTTGGTGCTGCTATGAATAATAACCAGAACACGGTGATAAGCAGAATATCCATTTAAGATTTACTTTTTGTTTTTTATGCGTATGAATGTTTTGTCTGCATGTATGCATGTCTGCTACCTGTGCGTGCGTCTGGTACCTGTGGGGGTCAGATGATGTTCTCAAATCCTCTGGAACTGAAGTGACAAATGGTTGTAAGCCACCAAGTGGGTGCTTGGATAAAACCTGGGTCCTCTGCAAGAGCACAGGAATGCTTAGCTGCTTAGTCATATTCTACTTTCTAGAATTGGTATTATTTACTGACTACACGCTTGGTGTCAGTCTGTCAGTCTCTTATTTATCGAGTTGGAAGGAGAGGTCTCAGAAGAAACCTCACATCATCTTCATAGTCATTGTGAGAGAGGTCACATCATCTTCATAATCATTGTGGCCTTCCTAGATTCCCAGGACACTTTGCTAACTAATGGTTTAAAACAGACATTTTTTTAGGTACACACACAGATAGTAAGAAGTTGGGATCCTGATGTGGGATATATAGCAATATGATAGGAGAAGGATAATAGTAAAGAATATATTTCTAGTTAGTGTTCATGGTCAAATATGAGTCTAGAAGCCCCTGTTTCCTACAAAACCTATTGGCAGAAGAATAGAACTCAGGTTCGGACTCAGATAACCTTTTAGATCCACTTCTAGATGCGCAATTGAGCAGTAACTTAGTCTCTCCCAGTCTGTTTCCTTTTCTGAAAAAGTGTTTCATAATCTCTCAGTGTAAGGTAAAAATATATTAATGTAATATTTTAACAAAAGTATTATTTTCCTGTCATCACCACCAACAGCTAAAAGATACCAAGAGAAAGGGAAGAAGATAGGACAGAGAAGAGAAAAGAAAGGATCAGAAGATGGGTAGGGAGGTACCAAGATCAACAAGTGTCAGTTCCATTCTGTTTTCTTATATGTGTGAATGTTCATGTGTGTATGTGCGGGTACATGGATACGCATGCAGATGTGAAGTCCAAGGCCAACATCAGGTATCTATCATTTTCTGCTTTAGTTTTTGAGACAGGCTCTTACACTGAGCCTGTAGCTCATGGATTGATGGGACTGGCCAGCCAGCCAGCATCTGGATCTTCCTGTCTCCACAGTGCTGGGATCATGGTTGTGTGGCTATACCAACTTTTTAATGTCGGTGCCCGGAATCTGAACTCAGGTCTCCATGTTTAGACTGCACTTTACTGATTGCTATTTCCATCTCCTTCCTTTCCTTTCCTCTCTGTTATCTTCCTTCATTTCTCTTGACTTCTTCTTTTGGTTCATTTAGTTGGCACCAGTAAAGTAATAATCATGGTACAAGATGGTAAATGTCTTGGTAAAAAGAAATGCAGCTTATTGTAAGATTACAGGGAAAGGCAACTACCTGTAAAATTTGCAATGTGATCGATGAACTAAATCTGGCTAAGTGGCATTTTGCTAGGTTGGGAAGGGGACAAAGTGGAGAAGACAGATACAAGACATAGAACCTTTAAAAGCACACAGACAAGGGTGACCTGAGAAGGGAACATGGGGAGACTGAGATGGCACTTAAGGCAGTTAGGTTATAGTGGAGGTGCTACTAATGTGATGAAATGACAGCCAAAATAAAACCAGGCTTAAAAACCCTTAATCCTCAAGGCCACAAAGCATTAACAGAAGTTTCTCAATATTGTAAATGAAATGACTAAGTGTCTTTAGGAGAGTTCACACCCCAAAGGATAGAGAGGGCACTTGAGGTTGACCAGCATGCTTGTTTGGACTTGTAGGTACCGCTGAGACACCATGTTTTAAAGTTGTTTTTTTTTTTTTTTTGGTTGCTACTATGTGTAGATAGGAGATACTGCTATTTAATTCAAGATTGCTCCCAGAGGGTACATGGCTCTCTTAGTTAGAGTTTTACTGCTGTGAACAGACACCATGACCAAGGCAAGTCTTATAAAGAATAACATTTAATTGGGGTTGGCTTACAGGTTCAGAGGTTCAGTCCATTATCATCAAGGCAGGAGCATGGCAGCATCCAGGCAGGCATGGCGCAGGAGGAGCTGAGAGTTTTACATCTTCATCTGAAGGCTGCTAACAAAATACTGACTTCCAGACAGCTAGGATGAGGGTCTTAAGCCCACATCCACAGTGACACACCTATTTCAACAAGTCCATACCTTCTTATAGTGCCATTCCCTCGCCAAGCATATACAAATCATCACAATGGCATATTGAAAACTGATGATCCCTTTGTTTTAATTTATATGATTCACATTGAAGCTGTTTTATTTTTTAAACAGTTAAATATATGCTAAGCTTATTTTTCTATTTTATTTATTTATTCACCAACTGATTATGTGTATGGTGTATGTGCATGTATGAAAATTATTTATTTATTTATGCTAGATGAGCACTGTATCATTGAACTGAATTTCCAGCCCTCATTTGCTATTTCAGATACAGAGCATAGGTCTCCTTTTGGTACAATGATTGAGTCTTAAACCAAGAAAGACTTTCTAAGGACCCTTTTCATATCTTTAGAACTGAGTTTAAGATTCTGGGATTAGACACTCACTGTGTGCTGAATTTGGTTAACACACTGTATGGTTTCTTGTGCTTAGTAGGTACTACTGTAGCTAGCAGTGTCTGAATTTCTTGGCAGTAGGCCAGGGAGACTCAGTTGGTCAAACCCTCACTAACAGGAAGCTGCAAGAACCTGTGTGGTTCTTCTCCACAAGCAGTTAGAAAAAGAGCCAAGTTCATACGAGTGTGTGTTTGTGTGTTTCTAGGACTGTGTTTATGTTTTCTGGAGCGTTGTCTGCTTTATTTAGACCTCAGGGAAAACCTGACCTATACCTGGAATTCCGTAGGGAAAGCCACTGGGGAGTTAGCCTTGGTTACTTGAGCCCAGTGTAAAGATCTCTTGCCTCCCTACAGGAACCAAAGAGTGGCCGGGAGCCAAGGGTGTGGAGGAAATGTAACCCCACCTGTCAGATCCTGCCAGGGACAGATGTCGTGCCATGGAACTGAGCACAGCTGTTTGCTTGGGGTGCGAGGGTGTAAGGAGTGGGTGGATCTGTTTGTTTTGATCTTTCTCCTTTAGACTTTCCCCAGGATCACTCTGAGCAGCCAGAAACTAAAAGCAAGCTTCGGGTTGATATTTGATACATAGTGTACAAGGCATGCATGTTGAACTTCTAGAGGTGCTGTTGGAACACTAGACCTTTGGATCTAGCCTCTTTCTTGGGTCAGGGACCATGTAATAGTGGTGTTAATCAAGTATGGGCTTGGTCCTATGATAGATTCTGCATAGGTCTCTTCTCTTTGAGACCAAGGCATTATGATTGATGGAATATGAGTGGGAATTGCTCGTGTCCTTGAGAGTGTTCGACAGTCATGCATACAATACTAGTTTAACATGCAAATGCAGTATGACTGATCTTCATTGAAAATAAAATGGCAGTTCACTGAAACTTCTATTAAACTCTGAATATTTGTGATGAAAGGGACAATAGCCCTAGTGGGGTAAATATCAGATTAAAGGATGTATTAACTCATTCAATAAATACTTTTTGCTACATACCAGAAATTGTTTGAGGCTCAGAATCTAGCAGGGAAGACAGATGTCTATCATTATTGTGCAGTGTGATGTTGTCAGTCAGAAGTAAGCAGAGGTCAGGCAGCCAGGTTTTTCTGAGAGAACCAGTGGTATGTTAGGAAGAGCCTGGGATGAACAGCACGTGGAGAGTTCAGAGTAGCAGAGAAATATTATGGTGGCCAATTTGAGAATAGTCAAGGCAAGGCTGGCAGGAGCTGAAGGCAGAGAAGTTGGAGTGGACTGACTGACCATAGAGAACTTTACAAGGTTGAGACTGGATATTCATTTCTGTGGTGTTTTTCCTCCTCTTGTCAAGCTCTTACTGGCCTCTCACTTCCCCATTCTGCTGTCTTTAAACCCCCAGGGTGTGGTCGTTCTTTCCCCCAGCTCTTCCTGGTCCACTGCTGTGGGTGGTCTTGTCCTCTAACAGGCTCAGTGTCTGGTCTCACACCTCATCTTGCATCATCACCCACTGCTATGATATCCATCTTCGTGCACTCACGTTTAAAAATGTTTGTTTTTCATTATGTGTGAGTATAAGGGACATTGTGCCTACAGAGGATAGAGGTGTCAGATCCCCTGAAGCTGAAGTTACAGGTGGTTTTGAGCCACCTGATATGGATATTGGGAATAGAACTTGGGTAAGAACTCTTAACTGATAAGCCACCTCACCAACCCATGAACAAACAATTCTTAACTACAAATTTGAGTTTTTGTTGCCATGGAAGATGAAAAATATTAATTCAGCAGGCTTGCAATGGCTTATTTGTGTAGAGACCTACTTGCAATGTTGGCCCTGGACTAACATCTGGATGCCAGGAAGGTTCCTACTATTCTAAGTGATATGAGTAGTATGCAGACCAATGGTTCCCACCCCCAACAGGGATCAAATGTCAGATGTGCTACATATCAGATAGTTACATTACAATTCATAGCAGTTGCAAAATCACAGTTAAAGTGCAATGAAATAATTTTATGGTGTGTGTGGGAGGGTCACCACAACATGAGAAACTCTATTAAAGGATCACACTATTAGGAAGGTTAGGAACCACTGATCTAGACTGTACAGACATCTTATTCCAGATACCTGATTTCCTTTTAGAAATTCTGAAAGTAGATACATGCCTGTGTGACCATCTCCCCAAATAATTCTCAACCAAGTCTCTGGGGGAACTCTTAATTGGCAACATTTCATGGATGCTTTGTATCCTATATGACCTCTGGTGAAGATCTTGGGAGCTCAGACCCATTTTCCTCCTGACTTTAATGAATGTGCTTTGTCTTTTGTTGACTCAGCTTTGTATATATTCTCTGGGGAAAAATGTATAGCAGTGAGCATGACTTGATGGTGATGTTGAAATCTGAGATTGCACTTGGCCATTGCCTCGAGATAACATGAACTGCCACAAAATGCAGAACCAAACTACTTACTTGTTGTTGTTGTTGTTGTTGTTGTTGTTGTTGTTGTTGTTGTTGTTGTTGTTGTTGTTGTTGTTGTTGTTGGTGGTGGTGGTGGTGGTGGTGGTAATTTTCCAGCTAGGGTTATATGGATACAGACACTCAGAGTTACTGATCCTTCTGTAGAGATGAGGCCTTTTCTCAACCTGTGTGTATATGGATGTGAGAAGAAGTGCTTTTACAGCTTTCATGGGTTTTGTCATTTCATAAGCTAAATCCAATTTTATCCTTTGAAAACAAATGTTAGGCTTTGAAATCCCAAACTTTGAGAATGCTAGGATCTCTGATAATTTGTGTGGAAGCAAAGTGAAAATGGGAGGGTTCACAAACAGGACACCCACCTCCAAACTGAACTGGAACCAGTGCAGATAGATTATGGTGCGACGTGAGGTAGTGGCCTGAACAAGAAGGATGCAGCCATCTGGGAAGAGCTATGGGTCAGTACAAGAACACTAACTTTTTATTGGACTGTGTGGACTATACCCAACAGACCAAGAAACAATGAAAAGACTAAAATCCTCTAACATAATATCTGTGTGGAGGTACGCAACATTCAAAATGCTTTCACAGATCTATCATTTGATAACAATGTATCCTTACTGGGTAGGTGGCATTATTAATTCAAAGACGAGAAAACTACTATTCAGAAAAAAAAAAATGAGTGTCTTGTCTAGACAGACTTGGTTAGTGCAGCTAGAACCACCCAACTTTTCTCATTCTAAATTTAGATCCAGAGAAGCCCAGGCTCTATCAAGTCTAGTAGAATCCTAACAGATTCTGGCTTTAAACTGTGTACCAGTCGAGCTATAGAGATAAGGGTGTCACTGGATAAGTGAAAACTTTAGGGCTAAGTTTCCACTGGTGCTGGGTGCCATCTTGGATGCAATTTACTTATAGGGAGAGAATGCAGGTGACCATTCTGTTTTAGTAACTGGGTTGGGACTTGGACAGAAAGAAATGGACGGAGAATCCGGGAGGATGTGAGCTACAGGTCTATGTTCTTGGACAAGGTGAAAGCCTTACCCTGCCTGTCCCTCTACAGGATCCAACTGGGACCAGGTTTGGTTGTCCACTTCAGAGCACCTCAGATACTATCAGAGTTTTTAAAGGAACAGAATTAAGTTATTAAACAAACTAAGGTCAATAATTGCTTTCAATTCCTTCACAGCGAACCCCTTGGGGACAGTAATAAATTACATTGAGTTTTATATGTGTCAGATGTCTAACATAAAACATTTTGTTAATTTTCACAAAGATCTCTTCCTCCCTCCCTCCCTTCCTCCCTCCCTCCCTCCCTCCCTCCCTCCCTCCCTCCCTCCCTCCCTCCCTCCCTCCCTTTTCCCCTATGTACATGCAGGTGCACTCATCCATGTGTGAAAAGCCAGAGGTCAATGTGGGGTGTCTCTAATGTTCCCCACCATATTTTCTGAAACAGGGTCTCTGAATCAGGACTCACTGTTTTGGCTAGACGGGCTGGTCATGGGGAATCCTTCTGCCTTTTGCCCAACCCTAAATTGTGGTTACATATGGGTACCACTATGTTTGGCTTGGGTCTCTATGCTTCTGCAATATACACTTTACCCACTGAGCCATTTTCCCAGCTCCTTAAGTACTAGAATTTCAGGCATGAGCCACCACGCTTAGCTCTACATATGGTTGATTCTTACCAGGGCATCAATAAGGAGTAAAGTTCTAGTGAGCATCTTAAGCATAATTGCAAATCGTAGAGATCTTAATGAAGACAGTACAAACTTTGTGTTTGAATGTGTTTTTATTCCTGGGTCCCACAGGACTCAAGAATAGCATACTTTCTTACTCTTCTTGGGTAAAAGGGTCAGCAGTGGTCTCTTCTGTCTGTTGGCTGCAGAGCCAGCTAATCTAAAGTCATCCCTTCTTGGCAAAGGTTCATCACATGGGAAAAATCTGTCTTGTTAGATAAAGATTTTTATATTACCGTCATATAAGAAAGAAGAAAGCAGATCACTCAAGTACTTGTTACTATCATTAGCATCATTCCTTGTAAATAACCATCACATTGCACTTAAAGAACATTGCATCTTAGGGTACAATGGAAGAGCTGACCATAGCCATATAAATTCCAGGCTGATATATTGGTGAGCCCAGACTACTAACAATATTAAGTGAGTGAAACCAAGACTCCGGAGCATAGGCTTCTGTCCCAAGAGCAGGGAAGCTCACTCTGCTAGTGGGCTCTGGCTGCAGGTAGTAGTGTTCAGCTTTTCTAGATTAGATAGTGAAGCAGGGACCAGGGCTCCATCCCTTCAGGGACTGGAAATGCAAACATTCTTTTGGAGGGTGGAACTTTATTTTATTTGGGATACTGAGAACATGGCAGTGTGAGTAGTCACATCAGCTAATAATTACATAGTGAGCCTGTGTTTGACTAAGTTCCTTAAATATATAAGTTCATCTGATTTTTCACATCATGACTTTAGATAGGTATTTTACCGATGAAGATGCTGTCTTAGAGTTTCTGCTGAGGTTATAGAACATCATGACCAAAATCAGCTTGGAAATAAAAGGGGTTATTTTATTTCAGTTTACAGTTCCACATCACAATCTATCACCAACAGGAGTAAGGTCAAGAGCAGGAAAGTAGAGGCAGGGGTAAGGCTTCCACCTCTTCAGAGGCCACAGAGGAGTGTGGCTTATTGGCTTGTTCATCATGGCTGGCTCAACCTGTTTTCTCATAGAACCCAGGACCAGCAGCCCAGGGCTGCCTCTCACAAACACAATGGCCTACTTTCTCCCACATCAATTGAGAAAATGTACCACAGGCTTGCCCATAGGCTAAGCCAATCTGGGGTAGGGCATTTCTTCAAGAGAGGTTCCCTTTTCCAAAATGACTCTAGCTGGTGTCACACTGAAATAAAACTAGAAATAAACTTGTCCTTATTTTATTTATAGCGGCCTGCTAAGAATTAGGACTTAGATATTTAAAAGGCACAGTGACTTCTTGTGTTGTTGTTATTAGAAGAAGCAGTGTGAAATGCCTTCACTTTTCACAAAGTCATGGAGTAATTCCTGGAAAGCCAGCTCTTTTTCATCCCCATGAATGAAATGAGAGTCAGTGAGAATCAGTGGTTAAGTTAATTAATTAAAGATAGATGTTCTTATATGTCTATCTATGACATATTTCTAACTCTTAACCAAGAAAATAGTAGAAATTAGCACGAACAACTAGAAAGACTTTGCAAACTGTAAGTTTCCTCAGTTGAGGACCAGTTCATAGAAAGACAACATACTTATCTGGAAATTTGTACACTTCTCAGTTTTGTGTTACAGACATATACCCTATTTTGTTGTTGTTTTGTTTTGTTTTGGTTTGGTTTTGGTTTTGGTTTTTTGAGACAGGGTTTCTCTGTATAGCCCTAGCTGTCCTGGAACTTACTCTGTAGACCAGGTTGGCCTCGAACTCAGAAATCTGCCTGCCTCTGCCTCCCAAGTGCTGGAATTAAAGGCATGTGTCACCACTGCCCGTCAAGGTATACTCTATGAAATATACTTGTAACTTCCTTTGTCCTTTATCCTAATTTATAGGTATATGTGGTGTGTGTGTGTGTGTGTGTGTGTGTGTGTGCGCGCGCACATGCATGCATGTGTATATGTGTATGCATACATTCAGATGTGGTAAATACAGGCATGCTTGTGGAGGCCACCTGACAGTTCAAGTTTTGGTCCTTGCCATCTACTTTGTTTGAAACAGGGTCCTTTAGCTGTTTAATGACCCCTGACCTTCTGGGAATTATCTTGGCTCTACCTCCCATCTCCCTATCGAAGCACTGAAATTACAGATGCTTGTACTGTGTGTCTGGCTTTTATCTGAGGTCTGGGGATCCAAACCTAGGTCCTTGTGCCTTCATAGCAAGCAATGATGCCTACTGAGCTACCTTCATAAGTCCTCTTTGGTCCTTAAGAATTTTCATTTGCTCTTTTGGGAGATGGCAATGGAAGGACTGAGATTTTTTTTTCCCCTGTCTAATGAATTGCAAAATGAATTAACGATAGAAAACACTAGCTTCCCATTTTGACGTATTTGCAATGCCATTGGACTTCTTTTTCAACCCACTTAGTTATTTCTACTGAAATGGTTTCCATGGTTCGTATTTGCCTGGAAAGAGGATACTGAGGCTAACAGCGAGCACATATGTGCTTGCCGGATTCTGGTCACAGATCTTCTAACCTTCCATTTGGTAACAGGGGTTGTCACTTGTGCGGAACTGAGCCGTTTGGCAGCTGAGACACTTTTGTCATGGAAATCCTGATTTCTTTGCCTGTTGAAGCAATTTCCATGACAGGAAGTTTTGGGGCTATGGCCTTGATTTCTAATGACAGATGTATAAAAAATTGGTATGAGATATAGCAGCTTAGATTTCATGGATGTGGTGAAAGTTTGAGATGGCTGAAATTTTTCTCTATGCATCTCTGAGGACTCTTGTAATTCAAAGTCCCCAAGGAAGAAAAAGGAAACTACTTGACTTTATAACACAAAAATTGGCATTAAGAGTGCTCAGTTCTTTTTCTTGTGGATTTTTTTTTTGTAATGAAGGAAGCATAATAAAATACAAAATTTGGATTCTTGGGGCAAGGAAATCATTAGTAAATAATTTGCTTCTGTGATTTATGAAATTATTTTAAGCTTTTGGTTTATTATTTCTAGAGCATTGCTTGTTTAGAGACAAAAAAAAATCTTTCAGGAGAATGGAAGGTCCTTGATGTTACATATTCCACAGGAGCCTCATTGAGAGATATTTTGCATTAAACAGGCTCAAAAGGTTACATGTGGGTTGAAAGACCAATGAGGGCTGTTCTGAACTGCTCCTGACAGATAGATGTGAGGAAACCATACTGTTTGAGCCCAGCCTTACCTCTAACTTGAAGATTGATCGCTTCCTACTAGAGGCTACAATGATGTCATAGCATCTCTGGTGCATTGCATTATGTTGAATAATTAAGAGTCTAACCTTCTAGAGAGCAGTAGGCATTCCCTGGATCAGACTGTATTCCTCAGCTAACCTTTCTATCTGACTTCCTGTGACTCATACTGAGTACATGCCATAACTTTAACACACAGCAATAATCTGTCCTACAAAATTCACCAACTATATATTGTGTTTGGGTTGAATTTTTTCACTGTATTGTCAATATATCAAGATTGTTAATTCTCCTCTCTTGCAGTTTTTGTATCCTCAGGGCAGCTGGCAGAGTCTCCAGAGAGTGGGGCTGAGAACCATGGGTATTTTTCAGTTACCAGAAGCTGAGAGGCTAGAGGGTGGCTTAGTGCAAAGCACTTTCCTCATTTGTGGCCCTAGGTTGGCTTTCAAGTCTTTCCCCCTCTCAAAGAGAAGCATCCGAGAAAGTTCTTTACTGCATGCATGTATTCCCTTACTCACCAGCTCAAAGTTTAGACATGAGTCCAGATGACTTTGTTTTAACCTCTTTCCAAACACACATGACTCCATTCAAGACTCAGATTAAGGCTAGAGCAGAGACTGAGGTGGGCACGTGAAAGGACCTCCCAGTATGCATCTGAAGAGCTGTTGTTGGTATGCTGGAAAGCAGCTGTTAGCTGCGTCCACAGTGGACAGTGCCGCAGGGAACCACAGGTGGCAGATTAAACAGCGGAGACATCAGAGGACTGGTTTCCACTTTGATCAGGAAAGATACTGAGATATCACCCTTCCCAGCAGGGTAAGTCCAGGCTCAGAAAGCTATCGTTAGCATGTGTGTCTGCATGTTGACCTGGTGTCTTGGGACTTGCACTTTGGTGTTTTCCAGTGTTCCTTGTCCCCAATGCCTTAAAAATCATCAACCCACCCCACCTCAAGTAAATGGGGAAGTGCTCCACCAAGGGCTCTTCCTTTCTGAAATTTTGTTTTTCAAGTCTAGATGGTTTTCCTACCGGAAAAGTATAAGTAAAAAAGATTATTCTGAAACTCATCACAAGAATAATATTTACAGAGACTTTTTTTTCATTTGTTTCCTTGAGCATTTTCTCTGCTGAATGTTATCTTTTCATACTGAAGTGATTTCTAGGTACCTTGGTCCCTTTCAGCTGTAGGATTATGATGTGATAGGAACCACCAGTTTTCCAGGGTACACTTCAAATTTCCTAAACCGGGCAAGAGGACGTTTAAAAACTTGCTCTTTATCTTAGCACATGAGAGTGCAGAGATCACAGGCCATTCCAGGGAGTAGATGGAAACCAATGCAGGTGAACTTAGCATGGCAGAGATGGTGGGTCCAGGTTTTGGCAGGGCATAGTTACAAAGGGTTGAGGAAACAACTCCTGTGCTGTTATAGAACTGGAAGAGAGCATAATACAAAATGCCACTCAGTCTTGTCTTGTTCTTCCTTTCTTCCTTTCTTTCTTTCTTTCTTCCTTTCTTTCTTTCTTTCTTCCTTCCTTCCTTCCTTCCTTCCTTCCTTCCTTCCTTCCTTCCTTCCTCCCTCCCTCCCTCCCTCCCTCCCTCCCCCCCCTCTCTCTCCTTCTTTCTTTCTTTTTTCCGAACCCAGGGCCTTGAGCTTGCTAGGCAAGCGCTCTACCACTGAGCTAAATCCCCAACCCTTCCACTCAGTTTTTTCATTAGATGCAGTGAAGGAACCAAGATGGAAATGCTAAATGACCCACTGTCTTAGGATTCCTATTCCTGCGCAAACATCATGACCAAGAAGCAAGTTGGGGAGGAAAGGGTTTATTTAGCTTACACTTTTCACATTGTTGTTCATCACCAAAGGACTGGAACTCAAGCAGGTCAGGAAGCAGGAGCTGATGCAGAGGCCATGGAGGGATGTTCCTTACTGGCTTGCTTCCCCTGACTTGCTCAGCTTGCTCTCTTATAGAACCCAAATCTACCAGCCCAAGAATGGCACCACCCACAATGGGACCTCCCACCCTTGATCACTGAGAAAATGCCTTATAGCTGGATCTCATGGAGGCATTTCCTCAGGGGAGGCTCCTTTCTCTGTGATAATGCTAGCTTGTGTCAAGTTGACACACAAAACCAGCCAGTACACCCATAGAAATGATATGCTGTTCAGAGTAGTGCTGGGACTAGGGCTGTGCTAGTTTATCCTGAGACATAGAAGACGGAACCAAGGAAAGTGGCTAATTTAGTGAATCAAAACCGTTTACCTGGACAAGTTCTGTAACGGTACCACCTTATTTAACATAGACTGTCTTAAAGATCTGAACTATTTATACTTTCATTCTAGGAATGGCAATAACAACATTGTCTTTCTTCCATAACCAAGGAAGTTGATAGTAACGTTGGGTTGATTTTGGAATGTTAATTCTGAATCAGTATATCCTAGGTTAACATCCTTGGATTTTCTATGCTAACCTTGTACTGAGTATACAATGGAACCAATAATATGCATCACTTTGATCTTTTAATTTTTTTTTTTTAGCTGTGTATACATGGATGTATGTATGACATGTGGGCACATGCCTGTTCAGTATACAAATGCCATGGTGCTCATGTGAATCTCAGAAGACAACCTTGTGGACTCAGTTCTCTCCCTCTACCTTCATGTGCATTCCTGGTGTTGATCTTAGGTTGTCAGGCTTGCATAGCAGGTGCCTTTTCCTGTTAAGACAGCTTGCTGGCCCTAAAAAACACTTTAAGAAGGTTTTTCATTTTTGTAATTAAGTGATATGATTCTTTGAAGAACTTAGAATGTGTATGTATGTGTATGTATATGTGCCTGGCATATAGTAAGTGTTAATTAGATCATTCAGTCCCTAATTGTACTAATGAGGAAGAGAACAAACTCATGGGGCACTCCAAACTTATGATTCATTCTGAGAGGCACGTCATCTTTCCTGATGTGTGCATACACCACACCTACATGGACAACATGGACATATCCTTATGTTCTATTTCCTATGCTAATCCTACATATAGGGGATATACTTGGAATGATATTCTGCTTCGAGCCTGTTGCTTTTATGCACATCTGCAAGCCATGCAAGACCATATAGAAGCAGAGCAAACACATGTGGATGTGCAGACAAAACCATCTGTTCCTCAAGGTGGGAACCTGTGTGTGTTGCCGCCATGGATGGTTCCTTTTCCATCCTTAGTATTGGCCAGGTGCACAAATTGAAGCCCAAATGTCATTGCTTGACCACACGACTTAATATAGTCCTTAAAAACTGGACACTGGACCTTGTCCCATGTTCGTCTATTCCTACCTAGTGGGTTAGCTAATATCACCACTGCTTGGACTCAGAGATAGCCATGTATAAAGTGTTTGTCAGAAAATTCCTCATGATCCATGACACATCAAAAGCAAATATATTGTCAGACAGCTGTACACTTTGAGGAAGAGTTACCACCCTGGGGTAAGGATAGGTTAAGACACTCCCAGTCCTGAAAACAAACAACTTCCTTATCAGGGGACATAAAAAGGTTCCCTCGCCTCCCATTCAGTACCCCCAGTCCACCGTTTATTTATTTATTTTTTAAGCTTGGTAGGTGTTTTTAATATTGTCATTCTTTGCTGCCAATGGCCACTGCATGACTCCATGGAGGAGATAAGCAAGTCCCAAACAAGGCCTTTTATGACATGGCTTGGGGGAGAAGGATTTTCACAGCATCATCCTAAATGCCCTTTTTATCTTTGTGTTGAGCCAGCTCCTCCCACCTATTTCATCATCTTTCTTAACATTTTGGTTGTTAGCCTAGACTTTAATGGCTGAGCCACCTCTCCAGCCCTTCATTGTCTCTATACCTTTCATTTTTCCACGTGATTTTTTGCTGTTCTGGGTGGAAGCAAATTTCAATCATTAGAGGAGGACACTAGCTTCCAGTTATAACTATGATGTAGGCACTAGTACCTACGTCATCTATCATCTACACATCATCGCAGTATCTATGGAAGGGTAAAAATATTTACTGAGAATTAGATAAGGTTAGCACCAGTCACAGCATTTTATGAACATCACACAGCAATCTTCATATAGCAAAACTATTATCCTCCATTTAAATGGAATCTCAGAGATTTGAAGATATTAATCAGTACAAGATCTCACAACAAATAATTAATATGGCTCTCTGATTAAGGCAGTGGTTCCCATCCTCCTTAAGGCTATGACCCTTTAATACAGTTCCTCATGTTGTGGTGACCCCCACATATAAAATTATTTTGTTGCTACTTTGTAATTGCGCTTTTGCTACTATTGTGAATCATCATGTAAGTATCTGATAAGCAGGATATGTGGTGTGTGACCCCTAAAGGGGTCATGACACATAGGCTGAGAACATTGAAGTAAAGTGATATATACACACTCTTGCTACTGTACAGACTCAGCTAAGATGCCATGTAGCTCTACAGAACCCTGTGAGAAAGATGGGCATAGCTATGGCTGGTCTTCTAAAGTACAGAAAAATAGCACAGAGCATTGTGCTTTGTGGTTTACCAAGCTTGTGACTGGGGAATACATTTATCCATCCATTCAAAGCAGTTTCTCCAAGTTTTTGCTCAAGGCTCAACTGTAGTAACCCTGAGAAAAAATATGGGGGAGATTTGCCCTGGATCAGGGCTTCTGTTACCCTATATTTTTTCTACTCACTGATCATTTTCACCAGCAAAAATTTTTTAAGTTCTGACTATACAGTGTATATCAAGTAGCTATGTCATCAAACACTTACTTAGAATAAACTATAAGGAATTTATTTAAGAGGCAATCCTTTGGTATACATACAATCCTATCATTTATTAAAAATGAAAGCAAACTTACTTATAAATGAGTTGCACATGCTTATTTTTTTATAAAAAGGATTAAATCTTGGCTGAATATTTGATACTGAAAGATATAAAGCATCTTCAACACTATTCAGGATTGACTGACATTTTAATTTTGTAAGAATTGATGCCAACAATGCCTCTTTCCCCAGCACATGCATGGCACAACTGGCAGAAGTCTGTCCAGAACCATCTCAGAAACAGCTGGAGATTTTGTTGTTGTAACCCCACACCAAAATTCACTGAATGATATTTTAAAATGAAACTCAAGTCAGGAACTGAAATATCAAATATGCTAACACAATGCAACCCTGAGACATACTAATACACACTTCCATGTGGAGAAATGACGGTATGAAAAGGCCGTGGCGCACGCCTTTAATCCTAGCACTTGGGAGGCAGTGACAGGCAGATTTCTGGGTTCGAGGCCAGCCTGGTCTACAGAGTGAGTTCCAGGACAGCCAGGACTATACAGAGAAACTCATCTCACAAAAACCAAAAAAGCCAACACCCCCCCCAAAAAAAACCAAAAAAACAAAAAAGAAAAGAAGAGGAGAGGAGAGGAGAGGAGAGGAGAGGAAAAGGAAAGGAAAGGAAAGGAAAGGAAAGAAAAGAAAAGAAAAGAAAAGAAAAGAAAAGAAAAGAAAAGAAAAGAAAAGAAAAGAAAAGAAAAGGCCGGACATCATGGTGCTCTGTGTCTTATGGCATGAGCATCAGTGCCAAGGAGTAAATCAGTATGCATCCCTAAGAGTGGGAAACCACACTATAGTAAAGACACTGTGGTCAGTAACCTAGAGTTTTAGGTATGAGTGGAAGTGTTTAAGGATATGTTTGTTGGCCTTTGGTAGCAAGCCAGAATGAGCAATGCAAAGTGTGCATATTATATATTCAGCTGCCGTGACATCACTTGGTGTTATGTAGGCGGACATACGTGGATTCATTTGTATTGAATTACTGATGGTTGTCTATTTAAAAATCTTTACTACTGCCACATTTTCCACAACCCCAACATCTATCCAGTTACATCACTCTATATGGGTCACAGCCCACAGTTTAAGAAGCTATGTTATGCTGAGGACAATGCCAGCACAACTCACTGAACGTGGAGAAATCAACCTGGTGCCTAAATGGAGCCTTCCCCACTATGTTGTTTTCTCTTGGGTGCAAGAAAGGTACTCTGCAAGCTACTAAAAGAGAAATGTGGACACCAACCTAGCCACAAAACCTTTCGCCTATAATCGGTCAACCCTACCAATATTAGGGTAATGAGACACAGAGCTTGTGGGAGTAACCAACCAATTTGTCTGATTTGGCTTAAGGCTCACTGCACAAGAAGGAAGCCATACCCAACACTTCCTGGGTAACCAAGAACTAAAGTCTAGTTTTTTTGTTTGTTTGTTTGTTTGTTTTAAAGCTATCTCCTGAGAGGCTCTGCCAGTGCCTGACAAATACAAAAATGGACGCTCACAGCCATCCATTGGACTGATCACAGGGTCCCCAATGAAGGAGCTAGAGAAAGTACCCAAGGAACTGAAGGGGTTT
The DNA here is from genome assembly GCF_000001635.26 of Mus musculus. Lineage (NCBI taxonomy): Eukaryota > Metazoa > Chordata > Mammalia > Rodentia > Muridae > Mus > Mus musculus. The sequence goes on from NC_000073.6 coordinate 90,326,040, forward strand.
GCAGCCCCATAGGAGGAACAACAATATGAACTAACCAGTATCTCCAGAGCTCCCTGGGACTAAACCACAAACCAAAGAAAACACATGGAGGGACTCATGGCTCTAGCTGCATATGTAGCAGAGGATGGCCTAGTCAGTCATCAATGGGAGGAGAGGCCCTTGGTCCTGTGAAGGTTCTATACCCTAGTGTAGGGGAATGCCAGGGCCAGGTTGGTGAGCAGGAGGAAGGGGAAGAGCATGGAGGGGGGTTGGTTTTGGAGAGGAAGCCAGGAAAAGGGATAACATTTGAAATGTAAGTAAAGAAAATATCTAATAAAAAAAGAAGAGGCTATGTTATGAATAAGGAGCGGAAAGTCCCACAGCAATTGTTTTGGGGTGTGTGTGTGTGTGTGTGTGTGTGTGTGTGTGTGTGTGTGTGTGTATGTGTGTGTGTTAGAGCAGAAGATAGATTACATGATGAAAAATTACTAGTGCGTTGGTGACTTTAGGAGGAAAGAGACTATGGAGAGCTTTTGTGTGTGCTAAACACTGCTTCCCCCCACTCCCTGAAATGATGGTACTGGTGGTAGTATAGAATTGCTTTAGGAGGTTTTAAAGTCCATCTTTCCATTTTGGGTTACCTATGGACTGGCATGAGGTTAAAGGAAACAAGGCACAGAACTCCGTGTACTCTTTACTTACCTCTCCTGTGAACAGCTAGAGATTGAAAACTAGTCTATAAACCTGGGTAATGGGGACATGTTCTACCAGCTCTGTGGATCTGCAGAATTATAGAAAGTAAAGTAAAATTCAAGATGATATACAAATGTTGATGCTTCTCCACCTTTTCTTCCTCTTGGCCTCCTTCTTCTCTCTCCATTTTCTGTCTTTCTCACGATTTCCTGTGCCATTTAGCAATTATCCAAGCCAATCTCTCTCTCTCCCATCTTTTTGATAATCTTCAAAGTAAGCATACAGAGTTATAGGTTACATTATGGAATTCATATATGTGTGTCTCATTATACCTTCTTCTAATTCATCCTCTCTCTTCCACGGTCCTCTCCTACTAACCCCCTCTTGCCGTCCTTCCACCCCCAATATGTCTACTTTTGGCTTTCATGTCACATGTATTGTCCTCTCTTTTCCCTTTCTCCTCTTCTGTAAGGTCTCATCCTATTCCTTGACAACTTTTCTATGCTAGGATGGTACACACACACACACACACACACACACACACACACACACACACACAGAGTCAGGAGAGTATTACAGGGTCAAATAAGAACTCTTTTCAGTTTGTCGAGAAGTCTCCATCCTGATTTCCATAGTTTGTAGTCCTACCAGTAGTGGATAAAGATTCCTCTTTCACCACATCCTTGCCAGCATTTGCTGACATTTGTTTTATTGACAATATCTACTCTGATTGGGGTAAGATGGCATCTCAAAACAGTTTTAATGTACATCTCCCAGTACCTAAAAATGTTGAGCACTTTAACCTATTTATTGCCCATTTGTCTTCCTTCCTTCCTTCCTTCCTTCCTTCCTTCCTTCCTTCCTTCCTTCCTTTCTTTCTTTCTTTCTTTCTTTCTTTCTTTCTTTCTTTCTTTCGTTCTTTCTTTCTGAGAACTGTTTCCTCGGATCATTAGCCCATATATTTCATGTATTTATTGAATGGTCTGATATAGAATTTTTTTTTTGTTAAACATTTGGAATTTATTTCCTTTCCTAGACATTGATCCTTGGTCTGACATAGAGTTGAAAATACTTTTCTCCCATCTTGCAAGCTTCATCTTCACTCTGAGTGCATCCTTTGCTGCGTTGAAGGGTTTTACTTTGTACAATCCCATTTATCAGTATTTGAGATTATTTCTATCACAGACCTTTTCAGGAAGACTTTGCCTATGTGCTTATCTTGAAATATTATTTTTCTTATTTTTCTCTTGCAGTTCACATGTGTTCAAGTATTTTATTTGTTTTTTTAATTAATTTTGTTCAGGATAATAGATATAGATTGTCTTGTTCTTCTGCTTGTGAATATCCAGTTTCTCCAGCAACATTTGTGGAGGAAGCTGCTTTTCCCCCCAATGTATATTTTTGAAAACTTTGTTGAAAATTAGCTGCCTGTCAACCATCAGACTGAGCACAGGAACCCCAATGGAGGAGTTAGGGGAAGGACTGAAGGAGCTGAAGGGGCCTTATCTGACATCAATGGGAGGGGAGGACCTTGGTCCTGTGAGGGCTTGATGCTCCAGTGTAGAGGAATGTTAGGGCGATGAGACAGGAGTGGGGCGGTGGGTGGGGGAGCACCCTCATAGAAGCAGGGTAAGGGGGGGGGATGAGATAGGGGGCTTGCAGAGGGGAAACCAGGAAATGAAATAACATTTGAAATGTAAATAAATAAAATATCTAATTTTTAAAAAGATAAAGAAAATTAGATGGCTGTAGCTGCATGGTTTATTTCTGGGTCTTGTTCTACATGCCTGCTTCTGGACCGGTATAGTGTCTTCTTTGTCACTGTCCTAGTTAGGGGTGGTTACTACTGCTGGGATGAAATACCATGACCAAAGCAACTTGGAGAGGAAAAGGTTTATTACATCATAGTTCATTGTCAAAGGAAGCCAGGACTAGAACTCAGGTAGAGCAGGAACCTATAGGCAGGAGCTGATGCAGAGGCCATGGAGGGATGCTGCCTACTGGCTTGCTCATCATGGCTTGCTCAGCCTGCTTTCTTTCTTTCTTTCTTTCTTTCTTTCTTTCTTTCTTTCTTTCTTTCTTTCTTTCTTTCTTTCTTTCTTTCTTTCTTTCTTTCTTTCTTTCTTTTTTCAGCCTGCTTTCTTATAGAACCCAGGACCACCATCCTAAGCATGGCTCCACCCAAAGTGGGCTTGGCCCTCACTTATCCATCATTAATACAGAGAATGCCTTACAGCTAGCTGGATCTTCTGGAGACATTTTCTCAATTGAGGTTCCCTCCTTTCAGATAACTCCAGTTTGTGTCAAGTTGCCATAAAACCAGCCAGTGCAATCACTTTATAGCTTAGGAAATAGTTGGCAACCAGACTTTGTGGTTCCCCTCGAATAGCTCTTTACGCTTGGTGTTACTTTGGCTATTTGTGGGTTTTGCGTGCCTTTTCCACATGAACTTTAGAGTTTTTTTTCTAGTTCTGCAAAAAATGTTATTGGAATTTAGATGGGTATTTCATTGAATTGGCAGACTGCTTTTAGTAATACAGCCATTTTTACAGTATTAATTTTGGCAGTCCGTGATCACTGGTTTTTTAAAACTCCATTTTCTAGTATATGATCCAATTTGTTTTTTCAGTGTCTTAAAGTTTTTATCGAAAAGGTCTCTTGCCTTTTCTGTTAGGTTTAATTGAAGACCAGATATGCTATTTGTTTCAAAGCTATTGTGAACGAAATCGGGATCCATTTCTTGCTTTTCTTTTGTGCAAGTTTGTGACTGCAGCTACTTTTTATATGTTGAGTTTACATTCTGTTATATCACCAAAGGTGTCTCTGACAATAAGAATCATCTGGTGGAGTCATTTTTTTTGAAGTATAGTATCATTGTCTGCAAATTTTGATAAGTTGACTTATTTTTTTCATTTTTATATACCTTTAATTTTTCCTGCTTTATTGCTTTAAGACTTGGAGCACCAGATTGACTGTACAATAAGACATTTATCTTATTTCTTATTTTAAAGGGAACATAGAGTTATGTCATGTTCAGGTATGACCCCTTTATTCTTAGTTTCTTCATGTTTTCATCATGAAGGTCTGTTGATCTTTGTCAAAAGTCTCTTCTGCATTATCAAGATAACTGTATATGACTTCTGTCCATAGGCCATTTACATATATAAATAGTTACATATTTGTATGCTTCTACTGTAATACATTTAATAAATAAACATGCAATAAAACATGTCCTATAAGGATATATTTCCCTTGTATTAGTGGCATTTACCAGCCAATATTTAGAGATGATTATAATTTGTTTTCTAAGTATGCAGTGAAAAAACATTAGAGTCTCAATAGTTCTTGATTTTTTTTTTTTTTGGTAATTTACCGTGTATGTGTACACACACACACACACACACCACCACCACCACCACCACCACCACCACCACCACCACCAACAACAACAACAACAACAACAACAACAACATCAGTGGACCAGAGAATCCATGACTTTAGACAATATTTCCCCTCACATATTTGTTAATTTACTTATTCCTTTAAGCAAGATGGTCATAAGGCTTTCTTTCTCTTGGTGGCTTTGGCTCCCTAATGGGAGAATCAGGCAGGAGGAATCGGGGGCATTCCTTGGTTCTGCATCCCTGAACACTCAGCTTTATTTTCATACCATTGTATTGCACCATCTCCACAATCAAACACTGCAAACTGCAGTCTCAACTTATGAGCTCACCAAGCACTTTTGCTGGGGAAATGTGTGTTTCCCCCTCAGAGTTGCTCTCTGGACAAAGGTGAGAATTCTCCTTGGGTTTATGAAGGGAATTTCCAATTTGGAGTGGTGCTGTGACCACATAATCCCAGCACTGTGAGTTAGAGGCAGGAGCATTTAAAATTTGGATTTATCCTGAACTACATAGTAACACTGTCTCAATAAACAAGACAAAACAAAAAAATAGAAAACAACAATAACAACAACATATATATGTATATATATACGCAAACACACATAACAATATACACACATACTATACAAATACACTGTATACACATATTCACTATGTATTCACATACACACTATATATACATATGTACATATGTATAGAGATATGTATTAACATATGTATATTATATACATATTATGTATACTATACTGTAATAATATATACACACACACATACATACATATAATATATGTATATATGTATACACACACACAATACTAGAATTACCATAAGCATCATCCTCTTCAGTACAATGAACATGGTAATAACATTCATATGGTATTGACCATAACCTGGATACACTATCTGTACAAGTATGTTATATCATCATCAAAATGACAATGACCTCACATATAATCTTGCTACCATCCTTCCAATATTCCTCTATATCTGAACCCTTGTTAGAACATTTTTCTGTAGGAGAAGGTGCTTGATTTTTATTCCCTGGGTACCACTTTGATGGTTTTATAGTCACTTAGTAAGTACCCTGATCAGCTTTCTTTGTATTACAGGATGATTTTTGTTAAAAAAATGTATGCAAATGGCTAAGAACTTAACAGAGAGAGGCCAAGGGTGAGGGGTGGGAAGGGGACAGGAACAGGATAGGAACTGGGAGGGGGAAGAAGAAGAGGAGAAGGAAAGAATTATCCCACTCTTTAGAGAAACCTAAGCACTAATGAAAAAACATACATACATACTATACACTCATACAAATACAGTACATATACACACATTCTACACAGACATATTACACACACATACATACCACATATACACACACATACACCACACACACACAAAACATATATACACTACATACACACATAGACACATATACATACTACAGAGTATAGTTAATATAGTATAGTACCATGTGTATATCTTGCTTCTTCATACTGTGTGGTGGTTTGAATGAACATGGTCCCCATAGATTCATAGGGAGTGGCATTTTTGGAGGTGTGGCCTTGTTGGCATAGGTATGGAGATATTGAAGAAAGAGCTTCACTAGGGCTGGCTGTTGAGGTTTCAGAAGCTGAACCAAGACCCAGTATAACCCTCTTTTCCTGCTGCCTTCGAATCCAGATGCAGAACTCTCAGCTTCTTCTCCAGCACCATGTGCCCCTGGGTGCTACTATTCTTTCTGCCTTGATGATAATGGAGTAAACTTCTGAACCTGTAAACAATCCTCAATTAAATGTTTTCCTTTATAAGAGTTGTCATGGTCACGGTGTCTCGTCACAGCAATCAGTAAGAAACATTATTAGGTTTCCCAAGACAACTCTTCATGTGTCCATTGTTCAGTGTCGACACAAAGTTTGATACCTTCACATGGGCTCAAGATGCCAAAAAACAGTGAAAAATGTGCTAGAAGTGGCTCTGCTTTCTAGCTTAAGAGCGCCTATTCTTCTGCTCATTGCATTTGCTTCACTGTTAGCTTCAAAGCTGATGTGGTGGAGGGGAGATTTCCTTTGTTAGAGTTGATTTCCAAGATTATTTTTTAGTTGAGTTACTTTCCAAGATTATTTTTTTGGGTGATGCAGTCACATAGAGCCTGTCCCCACACTGGCTGCACTGTTTGCTAGTTGCTTAGGAATGGGAATGTAGGGGGATTTTAAAAACAATTTCATTATACCTTCCCTATATTGTATGAGTTATACCTGTGAATTTAACCTAATGACCCCTGATGAGATAGATATTATTTGAGGGTTTCCATATGAAATAATATTGTCAGAATTCTGTAGGGTTGACTCAACACTCACTAGAAAGGAGTAAGACCTGTAATTCTGCTAAGAGTACATACTAGGATTGTTATCTAGGCTCCCTTCCAAACACAGGTCTGCTGTTAACTGAGGTCTGGCTCTCCTTCATTGTATGAGGCCTTTCCCCTAAGCATCTCTGGTTATTCTACTGCCTCCTTCCTGGCATTTTGGCTGGTATGCAGAACATTGTCTGTGATATGGAGCCAAGCCTGCTTGATTAAGACTCCCCGTGCTTCTGAAGTCCTATCATCACCTTGAAATCTTTCCTGCCATTCTCCTCCCCTCCAGCCTCAGGAACAGGTCCAGATTCCTCATTAATTACATTCTTGAAGCTTGGTAGCAGTCATAGTGCTCTGGGAAGGCAGGTTTGCTGTGCAGGCATGTGACTGGTCACAGCTCCAGAGGAGAGCCTCGCTGTGACGGACAGTGCCAGCTACCTCACAGTCACCAGTGCCAAGGTCAGATGACTTCATCCTTTCTCATCAGTATAGATGCCATTCCCTTAGCCCTATATGGTCCTCCCACAATACCCACTGTGATTGCCAAGGGAAAACCAAGGCTCAAAGACATCCACTTCCACTTCTGGGAAAGATATCCATGCTGATTGCTTATGCTGACAAAGCAAGACCCACTTCCTAAGTGGAAGAGAGTGTGCTTTTCTGTATGTAGAGACATAGACACCTTCTCTTCTTCTGTACTCCACTCTCTCCAAAGTAGTGCTAGGGTCTCGCCTTGTGCAGTGAATTTCATGAGTTGACTCATGCTTTGTCTAAAGCACACCCTTGCTCAAAGCTCAGGTTAATCCTCACGGCTTTCTAGTTTTTGTTCTCATCCCTCATCCTCTTCCAACTACACAACTGACACAACTGACACAACTACACAACTACACAACTGACGCTTAAATGCACCCTGATGCCTTTTGTCATCCCCTGCCTTTCCAAGTGCATTGTCTTCTCAATCCTGCCACCTAACACCTACAGAACCCGCCACAAGCCTTTTGACCTCCAATAACCCAGGTGTCACGTGATGACAAGTGTTCTTTCATACTCTCTGTCCAGCATGCCTGTTCTCAGTGCAGTGCAGACCCACAACATTGTCCCAGTGGGAGTGCCTAGTAGTGCTTTAAGTCCAAGTCTTCTTGATGACAGGAGCCCAGTCTTCCTATTTAGTACTTATACCAGTTGTCCTTTGTCTAATCCCAAAGAGAGGACATTCTCAGTAAGAAGGGGAAGAGGAGAGGGAGGCATAGAAAAAAGAAGAGACTCTGGGGATGTAATTCACTTGTGCAGTATGCAGCACAGTATGCAAACTCTAGCAACACCCACACCCTTGACAAACATACACATACCCTAGCCCCCACACCCATACTTCTCTCCTTCACTATCACCACTATATCAAATGAAAGGTGCTTAGCTTTTTGCACGCTACAGAAGGATGCCTTTTTCCCTTGAATACCTTAAATAGATTGCCACTCAGCTAGATCTGTGGGGGTGTTGGCATTTACTTCGTAATTTGATTTTATGCCTATGAGGAAAAATGATTTTGGTAGGTACACCTCATTCTGCAAGAGTGGTCAGCCAGCCATGAGAATTAAAGCAGGGGTCATTAGCAGGTGAGCAAGGATGGGAGCCCAGTTCTTTGTTCCTCTACACAGGGCATGGCTGGGCCTGTACACACAGCATAATGATCAATTATTTGTATCTTGCCTTTGGGGTGTGTGTCAAGGTTTGACTAATACCCTCAAGTTCTTTCCTACATCATTGCAAAGGGACTTTGTTGGTTTTCTTTTGTTTGTTTGTTTTTTGGTTTAGTAAATATTTAGGAAAACTAGATTTGCTGATCTGGCAATATTGTACCTCCTACCTGGACCCCAGACTTGGAGTTTCTTTATAGACATTGCTGAATCGGAGCTACATACAGGGTGAAACTGTTTGTATCATGTGGCAAGTTTAACAAATGGGTGTTTTAGGCCCTCAGAGGAACTTGGTATGAAAGTCCAGCCTACGTTGCACTCTGCAGAGTTCCATGGGAGTTTCTGTGTAGTGAGACACACACCCGGCCCTTCCTTTTGCCTTTTCTTCTTCTCCCACTGATGTGTCAGATAGAGTGTTGGAGCTGTAGCCATCTGGAGCTAACGTATGGCTGCAAGTTAAGTCCTTAATCTCCACCAACTTCAGTGACTTCTCTGGAATATGGGTGGTGGCGACTCTGCTGGTTTTTGCTTACAGTCTATGATGTGTGTGTGCCACGGTTGGGAAAGGGATTGGAAGATGATAAAATGTTTCTTTTCTAACTCTCCCACCAAATGCACATCCAACTAGTATGCTGCATGAATGGCCTTATTTTATCTTCTAAAGTGCGCACACATACTTTAGTGTTATTAGTGGTTAATAAGACCCTTTGATTTTCCTGTAGATGATTGCATTCTTCTTGCTGCCATTGAAGTTTCCAGCATTTGGCTGAGACTCTTTAGAAAAAGAAGTGTATAATTATTCCTTTTGGCTCAGCAAAAGAAAAAGAATCCCACCACGCTGGACATCATTTTTAGCACCGAGTTGCCTTTTTAAGGACTGTGGTTAGTTGGTTTCAAACCAATGGAAGTTTCTCAGAGATAAATGTAATGTATATTTTCAACTTCAGCAAAGATTATGTCACAGTTCTGAGCAGCTATATATGTTTTTTTCCTAATATGGCAAAAGCTTACAGAAAAGTTACTTTCTTGCTTTTTGAGTAGAGAAAACATTTCTTAAAAAAAAAAAGTTCTGGTCTTTTGAATAATGTGAAATGCACATGGTCCTTCAGTGAAATTCGGTACAAGGTCACAAACCATGGACTAGCAGACACTGAGGAATTCTGGAGAGTCAACCATGATATCTTTTGCTTTCAGGAGAGCTTAGATGTGTGGCAGACAGTAAGTTATCAGACAGCTGTTCTATCACACAAAGCCCCAGAGACCGTCATCGAAGAGATGCTAATGGGATTTGTGAGATGGGCTAGCCTCATCTTTCTAAAGAAGGCAGATATGTGGAAAGAGGAGTAGGACTTTAAGAAGTTCCAGGTGGACTCAGTTGCAGTAGAGTGAGCTGGATATCTCAAAGGAATGGAGGTGTGAGGTAGGTGAAAGGCACTTGAAGGAATTGCATAAGGAAAGTGGAGAGGAAGGCTCAGGGGCAGACACAGGACCCAGTGTAACACTGGAGGCTTGACTGCTATTATCAGGCGGCAAGGAGTCATTGCTATACCTCCCAGGGAGGAGCCTTAAACTGAGAGGGCCTTAGGTTGGAGCCCACCACTTTACTAGATCAATGTGGAAACTCTGCCAATGGAGGAAAGGTTTCTCATGGCCACATGGGTCATGAGGGGTTGATGGTATCCACATGTCTTTATAGAGCGGGGTGTCAGGGCTGGATGGGGGAGGGCAGCCATCACAATGAAATGCAGCCTTGACCTTTTGAAGGCAGATTCTCATAGGAACGTTTGGCTGAAGATTTATCACGGGGACTGGACTGTTTGGGCTAATGACCTCAGCATGCCTTTTTGCTTATTATTGCCTTTAAAGGAAAGGCCATCACTCCCTAGAAATGCTCTTTGGTTATTTTTAAACTGTGTGGTAGGGGGAAATTAGTGGAATTCCTAAGGTCATCTCCAGCTGTTTTTCTCCAAAAGACCAGCTGAATATTTCATGAGATTTGCTCATTAGGACTTTTATCCTTCTGTGAAGCATTCATTGTCCTGGGTCTGAGTCAGGGGGATCTGGGAAATAAGCAAAGGGGAAGTTTGAGGAAAACAGAGCAAGTGCTGAGATACCTGCTCCTTTTGACATTACTAGTAACCTCACGTGCAGTTCTGCATAAAGGTGGTCATTTCTCCTACCTTCTCACATATACAAGTGTGTGTGGGTTATCTTTCTGGCAAATGACAATTCCCTTGAAGGAGGGTTGGAACTTAAAGGTTCAGTGACCAGTTCAGTATGACACCCAAGCAGAAGAATTTCTGACCAAATCACCTGTTAATTAACATCATGAAACAATTATCATTATGGAATAGCACTTCTTACTCCAGGATGTTACTCAAAGAACTTTATAGCGATCAAGCCAAGTATTCCTTAAGGCTTCAAGGAGGGTTTCAAGTGGTATTTGACATCTGTAACTATAGCACTGCTCCTCTTATGTCTTAGGGACTAAGGAGAGGAAGGCTCAGGGTCAGACAAGGAGATATGTCTGTGAAGTGAAGGCAGATGGAGATGTTCCTCATTGCTTCTACAGGCAACTGTGAACCCTTCTATTACTCTAAGTCAAGGGTATCTGTTTGAAGCTCATGCTGCATTAGAAAGTGAACAGGCAAGCATGCATTCTCATGCAGCATTTTATTTATGAAACGTCTTCTTCGGATATGTGGTATTATTGGCTCCCTGCAGCGTTTCACACCAAGGGAGGTTGGCAATGGTTTGTTTCAAGTTCAGAGTGGAACAAACAGAGCCTTCAGTAAGAGCTTTATCCCTGGTCAGCAAGCTAGCAAGTGGGTGAGCACATATCAAACAATTTGCTGCAGATTTTAATCTTATGATTTTCCCTTGTGACAATGCCAAACAGACTGAGAAAAGGGGGCCAGTTTTCTCTTTCACCACAGTATCAGTTCTTTAGAGGGAGAAAACTTGGCTGCACATACCACTGAGCATTGAAGGAGAAGCTATATCATGGCTTTTTAAACATGACAGGTCAAAACACCTATGTCTCATTAGCTCTGGAACAATGGTTGTTGTTTAAGTTAGTGTTCAATGATGTCACAATAACAATGTTCAATTACACTAATGAAAACAATACATGTTTATTACCTGGCTGGAATAAATAGTGGGTTAGTAACCAAGTAGCCAGGGATGAATTCTGAAACGTTTCCATTGTAAACTTTCTACTGGAGATGGAGAAATGGCTCAGTGGGTAATGCGCTTACCACCCAAACATTAGGATCTGAGTTTGAATTCTCAGCACTACATTAAAAAAACAAAACAAACAAACAAACAAAATCAGCCAAGTACAATGGCCCACATTTGTAATTTCAGTGCTGGGGAGGGGCAGACAGGCAGCTACCTGGAGCTCACAGATCAGCCTGTCTCACTTGAAACAGTAAAGTCAGGATCAGTGTGTAATCATGTCTCAAAACAGTAGGGAGGAAAGCAAGTGAGGTGGATATTTGGCACTGGTGTCTGGCTTTTATACACACCATTACACACACACACACACACACACACACACACACACACACACACACACACACACACACACATGTATGCACATCTGGGCACCAGCTACATGAATGCAAAAGAATTGTAACACTGATGTTGGAAATAGAAGCAGTCTCCTTTTCCTTTCCTTTGCTCTGAAACATTTGAGGTCATTCTCGTCTAGGTGGGCAGGAAATTTAGAGGAATTCTCCCAACCTTTTAGTACCTTATTTAGTTCTTAAAAGATTAAAACAAAGCAGAGGGAAGTCTTCCTTGAAGAGAGTAGTGTGCAAGTCAGAATTTCACTTAGAAGTTACAATAATGCTGAGACATTCATTAATGAATAGCTAGTCATTTGGACATTGTCTATTTGTTTTATTCTTTTTAGCAAACTAGTAAGATCAATATGATGCTCATTTTCAGACAAGCCTGAAACTCAAGGAAGCTAGGTAGCTTGTACTGTGGGATGCATACAGTCTGCATCGGTCAATTCAACTCCAAAGTGGTGTTCTCTACTACTTCCTAGGAGAGATTTAGAAGCATTCCAAGGGCTCAATGAAAGAGTTAATGTTGGCAGATTGCAGTAGGGGTATTTGTGAAAGGATGTGGGTTATAGGAGCAGTTTCATGAGGGAGGTCATTCAAGCTGGAACTTGAGAGAGAAGGTTTGACTGTAAATCACACAGAAAAGGTGTTCCAGATGGAGAAGGCAGCGGGAACACCAGGTGATGATGTGGAGAGAATGAATGAGGAGTGGGTTGGCTGGAATTCCAGGGGTAGGAAGAAGCCCATGGATAAGAAAGATGATTACGGGGCTCAGGATAAGAATAGCATTAATACCTGGGTGAAGAGTCTGGATTCTGTGTCGCTTCCTATTCCGACCAGCAGAAAAGAGCGACAACACTATGTTCTTCTCAAAGGAGTTTATTCAGGAACCTTTCAATATCATGAATCTTTCTCCAGAAATCAATCTCTCCAGGAAAAAACAACAACCACCCTCGCCCAATCGCAGCCCCTTATAAATCCTCTCAACCATGCCCCATCAGCCCAGTCCACATAACAACAGTTCATTGGCCAGAATCATCACTCGTAATATGGTCGATCTTGCATCATGGTGTACCTGCACAGTTCTCACGATGGATGCGGCTTATTTTCAAGTGTATGAGGAAGTCAGGTGCAAGTCATAAGACTTGGCTGCAGTCCCAGGCACCATCTTGGGATTGCTGCCACACCCGCTCCTCACAATTCTGCATCAGGGAAGCTCTAGGGGAAATGTTTGAGTGGTGGTATAGCTGGATCAGAGTGATGGCTTCTGGGTCTGGAGCTATTGAATTATTCAATAATCCAAGACTGATGGAGAAGGGGGCTGGAAGTAGAAGTGGAAAGAGACTGCCAAGGTTCTGTCAGCTGGACCAGGGACGACTAAACAAGGAGAAAAAAGTGTCCAGGTCGCCATCCACAGTTACGTTGGAGGATGTATTTGTTCAGAGGAGTGCTGGAGAGGTAGAATCCTTAGCCAGAATGTGTGAGGCGCTGGGTTTTATCCACACTTCTACAAAACAAAGCACAACAGCAACAACAACAACAACAAAACATTAAGCAGAAAACAAAATGAAAGTGTAGGGGCCTGGCTAGCAAACCAGGGATTCAGAGATGTCAAAGGGTGAATGGAACTGAGTTCCTCCTGGGAGCTCCTCCTGGGAGTTCTGTGGAAAATGTTTCCTAGCTTTTGCAGCTTTTAGAAGATATGCCCCTGACCTCTTCCTCCAACTTCAAAATACACCATTCTAACTGAGTTCTTCAAGGTATCCTCCCCTCTTCTCATAAAGACCTCATGGTTATGTTGGCTCTACCTAGATAATCTAACACAGATAATCTCCCTATGGCAAGATCCTCCATCTCGTTTCCAAAGTTCTTTTTACTACACAAGGCAATATACTTATAGTTTCTAGGAAACAGCACATGGTGATATTTGGGAGATCATCGTCCTGCCTATTACAGAGTCATGAATTCATATGTGGAATATAAGTTATAAACAATTTTATAATTCTCTTATATTTTATATGCCCCTTATAATCCAGCTTGGCTTGTGTGTGTGTGTGTGTGCGCGTGCGTGTGTGTGCGTGTGCGTGTGTGTGTGTGTGTGTGTGTGTGTGTGTGTGTATCTTTGAATCGACTTGATTTTCCTCTTTGCCCTCTCTTCCCCTGTCCTTCAATTAAGCAACAAATGAGGTATCAGCTATGTGTCAAGCACCATGCTAGGTGCTGGTACACACAGCACAGTAATAATGCACAGTACTGAAAAAAAAAAAAAGAGTTAGAAGCAGATGGAGAAGTTAGTGTAGACAGAGACCAAGGTGTCACACTCTTGACTTACGGCATGCTAGAACTGGGGTCAAAGCCCAACTGGGAAAACAGAGAAATGTTGAATTTTAAGGATGGGATCCTCTCACCCACCTCTCTCTTACCCACACCTCAAATTTAGAAGACTGTTTAAAAAATCTCTTCAAAGACCTCAGTGGTGGGGTCTGCATGGGTATGCCCATAGGAACCTGTGATTTACTTGCTAAAATGGGGTGGGAATGTAGGGGAAGGAGGAGAGTCGCCTGAGGTAAGAGGAAAAACAGGGGCAGTCACACTTCACTCTCAAGGCAACATGGACAGGTGGAGAGCTAGTGGGATGCCGAGCCTTCTTGTGAAGGGGTGCTTATAGGGCACTCACTATGCCCAACATGCCATCCTTGTGATAACCCTGTCCAGTATGTTCTGCTACCCACACAACACAGACCAGGGGACTAATCCTTAGGGGAGTCTCCAAAGACTCATAGAAGATCAGTCTTCTTCCAAGGGTTTTTGACTTAAAAGCAACAGCCCTTTATGTCAAGGGCATTGGGAATGATCATGGCAAACACTGGATTTCAAAAGAATCCATTTAGAAGATAAAGAGGATGGAGGAAGGTCTTGCCCATTTTAGGAACTGATGTATCTTTGAAAGCATGGTTCGGGCAGAGCAGAGATACAAGTGGGTATACGAAGAGGGAGAGAAGCCTGAGGTGCCCTAGGGTGCCATAGATTTTGAGACAAAGATGCTGAGTGTTGCTGCTGTACTGGCAAAGTCTTTAGTACCTCCTTAAAATTTGTGCCCTAAGGTGTACGTCACTCCTATGGAGACATTCGTTCTCAGGTGTATGGTGCTGAACTCAGTGATATGACTTCATGGTTTGTGGCCTAGGTAGCTTCCTTGCTTTGTCCCTAAATACTAGATTCGAGCAGTTTAGATAGGGGAGAAGATCAATTAATTCAGTGGTCTCATCTTTCGCTCTACATTATTGTCACCTGGAACCTGCAATGAAAACCTCCCAGATAGGGGTCCTACCACGGACCTGTTACAGGAGAATAACTTGGGGTAGGTAGGAATAGGGAAAGAGAATTTTAAAATTAGGATACAGAGTAATGGGTCTGGCTGTTAGAATTTTATGTGTCTTATTGTACAGTGTTCTGATTTATTCCCCTCTCTGTTACCCACTTCCATTTCTCCTGAGCATTCCTGAGAGGACCCTGCCTTCTTCCAGATAGGAGAGCTGGGAAATTTCAAAGGTTTTCAGGTGATCTAGTAGCTAGCTTTGGAAACCCCCCAAGTGACCACATCTGGAGAGAGTTTCTCACCTCCAGCCTGGCTGGGGATGTGCATAACTCTACAAAAATGAAGCTTTTAAAACTAAGCTAGCGACAGCTCCGGTTGAGTTAACTTTATGTTTCTGGGTTTAATTCCAGTCTAGTTAATGAATCAGCTGGTCCCTCCACTCTTCGCCTTTAACTATGAAACCTAGAAAAATAATTAAATCTAGGGTTGGTCTGTAATTCCTGCTCGCTACCAGTGTGCAGGTTTCAGGCATGCTGTGAAACGCAGCACATCTCATCTAGTTATCTGCATTTCCACTGAAACAGGATCCGCCCTGTAAGACATTTTCTTTGAGAGTTCTGGCTCTGATGTCAGGCAGCTGTGCCACCTGAAGCACTCGGCTAACTTTTCCTCTTTGTCTTCGTTTTCTCGTCTGAACAAAGGACCAGTGAGGCTTCTCTGATGCAGCTGTTACTGTGGGTGTGGGATGTGAGCTCACTCTCACCACAGCTGACAAACAACTGGTATAGAAAGGAATCTGTTCAACTCTTGATAATTGTGGAACTCTTTAGCCAGTCACCGGCCATTTCTGACCTACTGGGAATCTTCTATAGCGACCCCAGACACGGTCAGGCAGAACAGCACCGTGGGTGGGGACAGCTTAGAAAATGCACACTTCTGCACATCAATACCTGCTGTTGAGCTGGATGCTCTGAGCGTGATCCCTGGGACCCACATGCTGGAAGGAGAGACCTGACTCTCACAGGTTGTCTTCTGATCTCCACGTGTGTGCCTCGGAGTGCTCATGTTCGTCCACATGCATGCACACCACGCTGTTTAAAAATATAAACTCTATCATCTTCGAACTGAACTAGGAGTACTGGGAGGTACAGCAGGAGCTGAATCTAATAGTCACACTGAGGCTCGAGAACTAGAGCACCAACGGTATAAACTGCTCACTGAAAAGATCTCCAAATAAAAGCCAAACAAGTACCCAACCCAGCAGGTACACAGACGTCAACATAGAAACGAGTCCTGCAACTCCTCTAAAAGATCATTGCTCCTTCACAATAAATTTAAAAATATAAAAGTGGGTAAGACTCCAGATAAGGAACCTAGAAGTTTACACATGAAAACAGCCCAGAGGTTGCAAACAGTATAATGAAGCCAATCCAGAGCCTGCAGAAGAAAGCTGGAGAGAAAGGCAGCAACATGAATGCAAATGGGACAGTGGAATGTACGTGGTTCTGGAGGGCAGGGAGAAAGGAAGCCTATAGGTAGAATTGACAAGTTAGTTCCACCCTGGTGTAAGTGTTGGCCTTCATGCGTGCACATGGGTGTGGTGTAGAGTATTTAGGGGAGGCCTTTCTGCTGGGAGAGAGACAGGCAGATTCTGATTCTGTTCACCCCACCGTCAGCTTTCCCTGCAGTACCTGTGGGTTGTTCCGTTCATCCTTCAATGCCACTGTGATTTAGGAAGGGTATGAGGTCGTTAGCTTTGCATGATGGGGTGTGTAAGTGCTACTAGCAGGGATGAGGGGCGCATTGACCTGAGCTCTTCTGATTTTATTTTTATTATACTTTTGGTCAAGCACCATTCTCTCTAACTAAGACATGTTTGTGTTTGTCCTTCTTCTATTGCCCAGTGGGGGTTTCCCTTCTTTTGAGTTTTCTTCCTTAAAGTCATGGGACTGTCAGAACAATTTGCTTTTGTTCTGAAAAAAAAAAAAAAAAAAAAAAAACCTCATCATGTGAGAGCCACTGCTGACCTGCGTTTCCCTCCTCTCTCTCGGGGATCAAGGCCTGGTCTGACATACCAACCGCTTTGCAGGAAAGCCGAGGATGGCGCCTGATTCCCTTCTACTGGCAGAGCATCCTGGGAAAGAGATTCTTTAAGTACCCAAGGTTTTAACCCGAGGGTTGGTCAGCAAGATGATGGACTGAGGTTGCGTCTGTAAATCCAGCCTTCCTCTTTGCTATTAGCAGAAGCAGGTGTTACTTATGGTCTTCGATTCACTCTTCAATTTAATATCTGGACAACTGACAGGAGGAGCACTCACTCTTACAGATGAGCCATGGCAGGGATGACAGGCAGGAAATGCCAACCAAGCAGTCCCTGTTCAAAGCTCTCCAGTTTCCCATCTGGGTTGCTGTTCCTGGGGCTTCACAGGTGCTCTAGTTATTTTTTGCTGCTCAGAACAAAGGAACTTGGGGAAGAAAAGTTTTGTTTGGCTAACATGTCCTGATCACAGTTCATCATTGAGGGAAGTCAGAACAGGAACTAGAACAGGGCAAGCACCTGGAGGCAGGAGCTGATGCAGAGGCTATGGAGGGGTGCTGCTTACTTGCTTGATCCACCTTGGGTTGCTCGGCCTGCTGTCTTATAGAACCCACAGAATGTGTGGGCGGGTGGGGGAGGGGTTATGGGACATGGCCATAGCGGGCTCAGCCTTCCCACATTAATACTTCCCGGAGACATACCCACAGGCCAATCTCATGGAGGCAAGTTCTCTATTGAGGTTCCTCCTGCCTAGGTGACTCTATTTTGTGTCAAGTTTACAAAACCAACCATCAGATTGTGTGTCACCTGTAGTGTCCTATACAGAGCTTTCTAATATCTCACTCTGGAAAACAAAGCTCAGTTCTCGTGAAGTAGAAGCCCCACCAACCTGGGTTTCTTTATTTCCTACAAATACTTGATATTTTTCATTCCAATGTGAGTGGCAGGTGACCTGGGCCCAAAGTTCTCAGAACCCAAACCTTACCTAGAAATAGGCGGGTGGCGAATGAACAGGGCTGAGTTTGAGATGGATTGTAATAGTCGGAGTCAGGGGCTAATAGAGCACACCAGAGGGACTCCAACCTGACCTAGAGTAGTTAGAGAAGGCATGGAGCACAGTAAGCAGCAGTTAAGTCAGGGCCTGGAAGGAAAGGATATAGCAAAGACCCAATGACAAGAGGAGCTAGAAGTGTTCAGCCTGGGGCTATGAAGGGAAAGACTTTGGGGAAGAAGTAGGTGTGAGTTCCCAGACCATCATAAGGACTTTAAGCTTCACCTATTGGATCGTGGAACAGGATGGCAAAGTGTTTCCAGCCTGGTGTATGGATTGGTGGGAGCTGAGTTGTGGAACAATCACTTGGCAGCACGTAGAACATGGGTGGGAGGCTGGACACGAGGATGCTTCCACTCACCACTGGGATGCTTCTATGAATCAGTGATTTCCTATGAACACAGGAATATTCTTCTCACTTCCCTTCACTTAGAGATTACTATCTCCCTCCTTACAGAGCCATGTTCCTCAGAGGACGCCACACCTTACAGCCACAGCCAGTGGTCCCTTTATGCTTAAGGAGAGAATGATGGTCCACCAACAGCAAGCTTTATTTTGCCACCTTGTTTTGAGGAGTCCATGTGGAAATGGCACTGAAGAAGATGCCAGTGACAGGGTGATCTATTCTGTCAAAACAATTGGCAAATGTCAGTCTCACTTGATGGCAAAAGCCTTCTTTGGGCTCAGTCCCTTTGTTTGTAAGAACAAAGGATCTACCTCAGCATCATTCTGTGGGGAAGCAGAAGAAGTAGCAGGCACAGTGGAAGTAGCCATGAAACACCGACTTCCTTCTCCTGTTACCTGCCCCTCCTTACTGCTGTTTCATCTCAGATTGAGAGCAAGACCCTTCCAGTCCTTACAATAACCAATGCAGTGTGGACCACTTCCTCCCTGGCCCGCTCTTCCTGTTATCCTAGCTTACTCTGTGGTGACTGGCCCTAGCCAATTTGTGGGTTTCACTCCCATCTCGGGGTGCTTTGATATCTGCATAGTATATCTCTTCATCTTTCTCAGTTCCTGTTCAAATGTCATGTCAGTGAGGCCTACCTCAACCAACTCCTCTTATCTCACAGGATGATTCAACTTTCTGTCCAGCCTTCTCTTTCACAGCTCTGTCACCTGGAGATATTACAGTCTAATTATTTAGACTTTAGAAATTTTACAGAACTATTTGTATGGTTTACTGCAACCCCGACTCTTGCCGGTTACATGTAACTACACAGTCAGGAAGTTTTCCTTCCCTTCCTCCTTGCTGCCTTGCTAGTGTGCACAAGAGTGCTGGGCTCTCAACTGGTTGGCTGAGGGAATGAATCAATCGCTTAGCTCCTAGCTAACTGCTGTCTGAAATAGTGGGAGCAGGCATGTGGTACTGAGGAGTCTCAACTGCCCTCCAGTCAGCCTCACACAATCAGACTGGATAGCGATTCCTGACTATTCACCTCGAAGGAGAGGAGAGTTCCAGTCCTGCACTGCATTTGGGAAATGAGAAAATCCCCCTCTACCTTGTTAACAGCCTTTCTTAAGAGGTACCTTTGTTTGAGTCCTTAGACATCAGGACATGCCACTGGTTAGCATGCATTTTTCCCCCCCTTGGATGTGTGGAAACCAACATTTCTACCTGTGGCAGATCTTCTCATTTCTACTGTGAGACTATCAAATTTGTTTTTCTCATCCTGTCCCAACTCCTGAAACATAGAAGCAACCTCTTTCTGAACCAAATGGCAATACAAGGAAGGCCTCACTGAGACAGTGGTCAGTATGGGACCTAAGTCCAACCTTTGGGATCTGACAAGGTTGCTGTGTGTAAAAGAAGGGAAGAACTGAGAAGACTGTGTCTTGATGACAGTGTGTGTTGAAACTGGTTGGCTGGCTGATTGACTCATTTACTATATTTATTCCTATTCAGAGACACATAGTAAAATAGGGGCCTGAGAGCAATTATAATAGTTGATTATTCTCTCTCTCTCTCCTCTCTCTCTCTCAATAACATATAACATTCACTATTGCAATTGTATGTGGGTAAAAGGCATAGATTTCCACATTTATTGATGAAATATACATTCGCACGCACATACACATTTGGATGAAGAAGAGGCTTTTGAATAAGCTAGGCTTCTGCTGCAAATATGAAACTTTAGTGGCTTCTAACAATAAATGTTTGTTTCTTTCTGCCATAGCTGTGGGTCAGCCAAAATGACCCTGTTTCAGGTGGGTCAGGTTCAAGTCTGTTACAAGAAGGACATGAAACATTAGGAGCGAGAATTTAATGTATTAATGGTCTTACCTCTGCCTATGAAAGTTAGCCTCATGGAGATGGTAACTCTGATCTGCTTTGAAGGATGAACAGTTTCTAAGGCAGAAAGGCAGGCTATAGCTGTCTTAGTTAGGGTTTTACTGCTGTGAACAGACACCATGACCAAGGCAAGTCTTATAAAAAACATTTAATTGGGGCTGGCTTACAGGTTCAGAGGTTCAGTCCATTATCATAAAGGTGGGGGCATGGCAGTATCCAGGCAGGAATGGTGCAGGAGGAGCTGAGAGTTCTGTGTCTTCATCCAAAGGCTGCTAGTGGAAGACTGACTTCCAGGCAACTAGGGTGAAGATCTTATACCCACACCCACAGTGACACACCCATTCCAACCAGGTCACACCTATTCCAACAAGGCCACACCTTCAGATGGTGCCACTCCCTGGTCCAAGGATATACAAACCATCACAATAGCATATGCATATACATGAAAAATTTAAAAGAGGACATTTGACATAATGTATTCAAATACATTTGTATATGTGTCTGTATATACATGCGTGTATATGTGTGTATGTGTATATATATATGTGTATATGTGTGTGTGTGTGTGTGTGTGTGTGTGTGTGTGATCTATCTCTGTCTCTCTTCCACAAAAAAAAAACAAGAAAAAAAAGTGAAAGTCAAAACAAACTAATAAAAGAAATCATTAAAAACAAAAACAAAACAAGAACAAAAAAAGTGCACCAAAAAAAGTTGGAATCCCTTTTGATCAAGCAGTCTTTCTGTTGTTGTTTTGTTTTGTATTTTAATTTGGTAATTTGAGACAGGGTTTCTCTGTGTAGACCTGGCTGACCTGGAACTCACTCTGTAGACGGGGGTGGGGTGGGGGGTGGTTCTTTGAATTTTGAGATCCACCTGCCTCTACCTCTGCCTTCCAAGCTCTGGGATTAAAGTCAGGTGCTGCCACCACCGCCACCAGCACAATCTTACTTAGAAGCAAAAGAACGGACTCAAAGGGAGCAAGAATGTGTTTTCACTGGCTAGTCTTGGTACAGGATGCAAGAAGGATTCTTTTTATATTCGATGCTTTACTTGATTATAGTCTGCAAAGGACACCCTAATGTTGAGTATAAAGGAGCAGATAAAACCTCTGGTAGACTAACTCAGTTAATGGCTTACAGCTAGCAGGCTAATGGTAGCTGTGCAGTAGTTCTGTTTTGCAAGGTATCTATGCATAACCTTTACTCACTTGTGTACACACTGTCTTTTCTTCTTAAATGAGTCTGCTTTAAGAATTACTAAAGCCTACGGCTTTGAGCGTCTAGATTTGTCAAAAGACCTCTAGCCGAGAGTAAGTCGTCTCTAAAATCTTGCCTCATGGCATTCTTCAGATTTCCTCCTCTTATTTTACCCATCTTTAGAATTCCTCAAGGCAAATAGGATTCTTACCTATCACGTGATTCAAAAGGGCTGACCTGGGATGATGGGATGTTTTGAAACTCTCTTTCTTCCTTTCCCCCAGTTTATATGTACATATCAATAAGTGTTCAGAAATGAAGAAAGACATGCTTGGCAGGTTCCTCCAGGCCCAGTGAAGGTTAGCGGTGCAGCCTAAAGAGCAGGAACTACAGTCCTATTCTAGTTCTGCCCTTGGTGAGTTCTGCTGCATTGCAGAATACAGAGTCACACCAGTGGAATGCTTCAAATCTTTAATTCCCATTTCTTTCCCACAATTCTTTGACGCCCTCAGTCTCACCGCCCTGGTCCTGCTGAATTCCAGCATCATTTTTTAGGCCAGGAATTTCTAGAGCAAGAACCCCCACTGCTCAGGTAGGTTGCTAAACATTGGCAGGCATCTTTGTGTGCTCCATCTCTGTGGTCTAGAATTGGAGAGAAGCATGTTTCTGACACATTGACCTTGAGCTCAGGAAGCTGGCAGAACTGGTTTTCTCAGTGCAAAACCCTCACTGAAAAATGTACCACTAAAATTCTTCGCATTGACTGGAGTTTGTTGTCTCATGATCCTCCAGGTTAAGGATGCAGCAAGGAGGCTGTTGCTCAAGATGGTGATGAGGGTGGAGATACTGTGTCTAAGACTGGTCCAGAGAAGGTGCACTGAAGGAATTCTGCTAAAGACCCAAGCAAGGCATGCATCCTCCTCCTGAGACCTGTTCATCCTACAGACCGCTGCTACCTTGAGGGACCTTGCTGTCACGACTTTGATGTCATCTGCCTAAAATTTTTGTGGAGCCCAGATAAGACTTTCACCACCAAATAAGATACCATTTACTTTTGCATCCTGTAATCATCCTGGCTGTAGTCTCAGCTGTTTTTTGCCGAGAATCCCAAGCTACATTTGTTACAATTGTTCCTTTTGTGGAAGCTGTGCTCCAAAATGATCGACTTAAGTTTCCTGACAGAGGAGGAGCAAGACGCCATCTTAAAGGTTCTGCAGAGGGATGCTGCCCTGAAGAGGGCTGAAGAGGAGAGAGTCAGGTAAGAGGCCAGAAAGGTGCTCGGGTGTGAAGGAAAGAAAGAGGCAGTCTGCAGAAAATAGAACTGTTTTCTTCTCAGGCATAACTGGTAGTTTGTCTTGCAGCCTAAACTTACACATTCCAATTTTAGATTAACTTCCTGGACAGAAGTTTCCCTCCTGATGTTTCTTAATTTCCCTACTGTGCTCCCAGCAGAAACAAGGTCTCAATGAAAAACTTTGG
The DNA here is from genome assembly GCF_000001635.26 of Mus musculus. NCBI lineage: Eukaryota > Metazoa > Chordata > Mammalia > Rodentia > Muridae > Mus > Mus musculus. The sequence goes on from NC_000073.6 coordinate 90,349,114, forward strand.
CTAGGCGTGCTGCACATATGTGTAGTTCAAGTTACTCAGGAGAGTGAGGAAGGGAGCACTCTAGCTCACAGTTTGAGATCAGCGTGGGTGGTGCAGTGAGATCCTATTCCTCAAAATAGAAACACACCCTATATGCCTCTGACTCCGTTTAAAAACAAGTCGTGGCCATCCAGAGACTGACTTACCTGGGGATCCACCCCATAAACAACCATCAAACCCAGACACTATTGCGGATGCCAGCAAGAGCTTGCTGATAAGAGCCTGATATAGCTGTCTCCTGAGAGGCTCTGCCAGTGCCTGACAAAATACAGAAGTGGATGCTTACAGCCATCCATTGGACAGAGCACAGGGCCCCCAATGGAGGAGCTAGAGAAAGGACCCAAGGAGTTGAAGGGGTTTGCACCCTCATAGGAGGAACAACAGTATTAACTAGCCAGTACCCCCAGAGCTCCCTGGGACTAAACCACCAATCAAAGAAAACACATGGTAGGACTCATGGCTCTAGCTGCATATGTAGCAGAGGATGGCCTAGTCAGTCATCAATGGAAGGAGAGGCCCTTGGTTCTCTGAAGGTTCTATGCCCCAGTATAGGGGAATGCCAGGGCCAGGAAGCAGGTGTGCGTAGGTTGGGGAGCAGAAGGAGTGGGGAGGGGATAGGGGATTTTCGGAGGAGAAACTAGGAAAGGGAATAACATTTGAAATATAAATAAAGAAGATATCTAATAAAAAAAAAAAGAAAAAAAGCAGAAGCACTAAAACAAACAAACAAACGAACGAAAAAAAAACAAAAAAACAAAAAACAAAAAACCCCGAGTCATGGAACTAGGCATGATGACCCATGTCTGTCTGGAATCCCAGAATTTAGAAGGTTGAGTTAGGGGGACTGCCTGGAGTTCAAGATTAGCCTGGATTATCATATAAACCCCATCTTTAAAAAAACAAAAAACAAAAAAGAACCAAACAAAAACCCAAACAAGCAAACAGAAAAGATGCTGGAGAGATAGTTCAGTCAAGTGTTCAAGTGTTTGCCACTTAAGCGTAATGACCTGCTAGGCATGGCAACATGTATCTATAGTCCCATTGCTGGGAAGACAGATATTGATGATCCCTGAGGCCTACTGGCTAGCCGGTCTATCTGAATGGGTGAGGGCTAGGTACAGTGAGAGGCCCTGTGTGAATAAACATAAGATGGAGAGGAATTGAGGATGAATGCCTTTTGCCAACCTCTGGTCTCCTTACGTTCCTCCATGCGTGCATGCACGCACGCACGCACGCACAACCACATGTAAAAAATAAAGAAAAAAATTAAATACAAAAAAGAAGAAATTTAGTTTAGTGTTTTGTTTGGTGTGTGTGTGTGTGTGTGTGTGTGTGTGTGTGTGTGTGTGAGAGAGAGAGAGAGAGAGAGAGAGAGTAGGGAAGGGAGAAAGGGAGAATGATTGAGGCAGTGTTGTTATATAATCCAGTCCGACCTGGATTTTTAAAAAATAAGTAGCTCATGTTTCTGAATACTTTCAAAATTGCTAGGTCTGGCTTTAAGAGAAAAATTAAAAGTGCTCTTCAAACAGGTCAAGTTTGCATTTGACTTGGATCCTTCAAAGAAGGAATCAACTTGACCTATTGCCCTTTTTGATTGGAACCCAAATATTCTCTGTCAACATTGCTACCACGATCACTCATCTCCATGGTAGAAAGAACACTAGAGCATGCTGCTGGATAACTGGACTTAATTCTTCACTGCCTCTTCTAGGTCCTGGGTTCTGCAACCCACTGTCTCTGTAGTCATGGGCTTTGAGAGCAGCGAAAGGGTTCCTGAAGATTAGTTAGCAGTTTTAGCTTACTGGTTTCCATTCCAGTTCTCCAGAAGGAATAATAAGCTGTGTGCTTATTTTTGGAACATCAGGACTACAAATTATGGACTTATTTGACTAAACATTAATGCTTTATAAAATCACTCAATTCAAGTGTGCTAGCATGCCTGATTATTGCTACTAAGAACAGTAAACAAACAACAGTTTTATCAGGTTATAAGGGGCTTATTATGCTCCGCACCTCTCACAATTTTGTACTCTGTTGTGGAGTCAAGCAATGGAGTGGTATGATGACCCCAGCTGATTGGACGTGGAGATTTACTATGTGACAGGTGGGTGACTTGCCCAACCAGTAGGTGTCACGAAGTAAAAATCAAACCCTCATCTCTACTGTTTCTCCTCCCAAGACGCGCCAGTGGAGAAGGGGACTTCAGTCATGATACAAAGCTGACATGGAGCTGTGGTGGTGAGAATGGGATCATGCCTTCTCCTATGTCACTTACAACACTCTGTGGGGTCTCCCCACAAAGAGTGTCAATGATCCAGCCACAGTTTACAAACCCTTTGCTGAACTTTACCCTCCTGCTTCTTCTAACAACCTTGAGCTTTGGCAAGGCAAGGACTGAACCATGATGCACTTGAGAACAGAGCTCAGTTAGGCCACAGCCTCCAAGTTAATGCCATGTGTTCTTTGGCAGCCTCTCCTTGGGTCTGCTGTTCTGGAAGGGCCAAGCAGGCTTCCGAGGGTTTCTGGCACCTATGTTTTATTGCTGTTGTAAAGAGGATGAAGCTTAGAGGTGGCAAAAATTCTTGTGCCAGCCCTAGTTACTAACACTTCCTGAACACCTTTCTAAATAGACACCAAGAGTTTCTTGACCACGGGCAGGGACAGGACCTTATGGATAGAGATAGTATGCACTGGAAAGGGCAGATGGTCAAAGGAGTATGTACACTTCTGAAAGGGTTTATTTGATGTGTTCCACACAAGAAGATTCTTGCTCAGGAACCAAGTTGCTTTTGGGTGAAAGGGACTTGTAGGGATGGTCCCGAATTTCTCCTGTTTCTGGGCCACGACCTGGTCTCTGATTTCTGAAAACGATCCTTCTTGGGCTTTGGCTTAACGGCTCCTTTGTAAGCCTTCGGAGTTCATCTTTCCTCTTTGGTCAGTTAGAGCTAGATAGCTCTGGCAAGACTTGTTGTTGATCTGCTTCGGCCATTTTACAGACAGGCAGGATGGCAAAGCAGGAAAGAGGCCATGAGTTTCCCAGGATCAGACAACTGTTCTGTGGCAGAGCCATGATCTTGGTCCAGCACATGATGTCTTATGCTGTCCATTGAAGATTTTCCTCCAGAACTGAACATTGAGAGTTCAGTAATGATGCAGGGACCTTGGAGTCAAATCTCACCACCAGCAGTTAACCATCTGTGGCTTGTTAGGGCAAGTCGCTTCACCTCCCTTCCGAGCCTCAACTCAGACCGAGAATGACCAGGTCCTGACCAAGCACTTTTAAAAATGCTTCTTCCTCTTCCTGGCATGCAAAGATGACAGGGACATTTGAATCCTACTTCACACAGCTTGACCTCTCAGAAAAGCACAGAGGGTGCTGGTTAAGTTTGATTCCTTATCAGGGAATTACTTCCCAAAGTCTCCACTATTTTTAAAACAGTAAAATTGAATTGCATATCTTATAAATGAAGTACCTGCCCTTGAGAGTGATGTGAATGGTATTTCAAGATGGTTGAAGACATGACCCTCAGGGAATTTACCATCCAAGGATTAAACCCTTCATTTAAAGGATTATTGATTGGAAAATTTAAAATTTAAAGTTTGTTCTCCTAACATGATTTTACAGCTTCAGTTCTCCTTGCTGTCTAAGAAAAAGCAATGATGTGTTAATTATAGTTAGCATCATTAGAGAAGTAAGCCTGCCATTACTATGTAATCTGGAAGTGTGTACGGTATGTGTGCACATGTGACATGTGTGTGTGTGACGATATACGTGTATAGGTCAGAGAAAACCCTTGGGTACTGGCCCACCACTTGCATATATGTTAAGGCACAGTCTCTTGTTGTTCACCACTAAAGCCATCAGGATGGTATCTTATGAATGACTCTCCTGTCTTTATTGCCCATTTTACTATAGAAATATAGGACTTACAGATGTGTGCTTCTGTAATCAGCTTTATGCTGGTTTTGAGGATTTAGGACAGACACCCATACTTGTATGGAAAGCGGTTTTTCTCACGAAGTCATCTCTTAGCCCCTTCCCGTTCCTCATTGTGTAGCTCAATCGTGGTGTAGTCAAATTGGGGTTCTCCTTCCATCTCAGCTCCTTGTGTGCTGAGATTCCAGTTGTGAATGGCTTTCATATGTTAATTCTTTATGGCCTCTGGAATACAGCCATCCCATAGGCATGATGATGATGACGACAGTGGAGGGCTCTTGCACTGTTGTCTACAAGACCAGGCCCTGATTCAGAACCCTTGTCAGTAAGGCTAGAGACAAGGTTTATATTCTTATTAAAGCTGGTTTGCCACTTTTCATGCATCTACTGCTTTGAAGTGTTCATATTCCAAATCCACGCAAGACACTTTGGGGATGACGTAGGTCATATGTTGCCTTCCACGCTGACTAAATGGATGATAAAATGAGTATCACACAGGAGACATGCCCAGTTCCCAAACCACCTAAGCTGTTAGTGGTACAACATGGACCTGGACCCAGGAGAATGTCCTCGTAAGATCTCTGGGTTGCACATGGGAAGGCAACAGCTCCAGGCGCACATCCAGGCACACATCAGCTCCCCGAGCGCACATCTGTCTTCTGTGCTATTTTTACTTCAGTCACAAGCACTGGACTCAAGTTACTCTCACCTTGTGTCCATAACTTCTGAGTGGAGATGTTTGATAGGTGAACAGAGAAGCAGACATCAGGATAGATGTTTTTCTCTTCCACTCTGTCCCTCTGTCTGACTCTTCCACCCTTGAGGGGGAACATTACTATACACACACATGTGTAATTTTAGACTTTTATGGTTTGAAAATGACACACTGTCGAGGTGGCGTTTCCTGTGCTCTGCGTCACCCTGCCAGCAGGAAATTGCTGTACGTATCTGTCTGAACACCACCCCAGCACCACGTCCTGACCCCATATGCATACAACCACATCTACAGAGATGGGCCTTTTTTTTTTTCTTCAGTAGATTCCATCTCAACCTCCACCACATCATATGATTCTCAGATGCTTTTTTAGTATGTTGCTTCTTTTTAAGTAAAGACAGTTTTTTTTTTCATTGAAGAATTAGCTTCCAGGACTTCTGGTGGAGGTTTCCCTGAAAGCAAAGTCCTGGGGGCTGCGGCATTCAGGGAGTTCCACAGAGTGGTGTAGTCCAACCTCCTTCCAGAGATGGGAAAATAGAGTGGAAGAGAGTAAGCAGCCTGCAAGATGACAGCCTTGCTGGTCCACCAGGAAAGCCCATGTGCGTTCCCACTTTGTGCTGAATCTCTGCAGATTATGGGCATCTGTGGTCTGCCCACATCCCCAAAAATGTGTTTCTTATCATTTTAAGGGACATTTCAATTCACTTTCTTTCTAGGTCTGTTGATTTCTAGACTCTCCATCAATGCATGAGTCCCTTGGTAGAAAGAATAAAGTGTGACAATTACCTTAGAATCCAAAATCTTGTTAGGCTTTCCCAGGCAATGCAGGAGAGGTGAGAGTCAAGCTATCTTCTGGGCCTGGCCCTGTGCTACCTTGGGCAAGACTTTTAACTTCTCTGGACTTGAACCATCTCATATAGAAAATGAGGTCATTTTTAAGTCACAGAATCTTATCATCTTTCCTAAAATATATTGGGAGGGGGCGGGGCGTTGAGAGACAGAAAGAGTGAGATGAAATGTCATGCTTGTACAAGGAGACTGTGTGGAAGTTAATGGAAGCACGGAGGCCTGTACACTGGAGTGATTCACATAGCCTGTGCTGTTTGTGTGTGCACCAGGGCCTTGCAGCCAGTTATTAAGAGGAGAGGAGACCAAGGTTGCAAAGACCTCCAAAGGCTCTATCGCAAAGTACTTTTCAGCTGGCAAAAACAACTAGAGGCTTGCTCTGAAAGGATGACAGAGCAGTGGTTTTTCTGGGCTGAGTGATGTTCTCCCACCTACCTGCCCACCGGCAGGTCTCTTCTTTGTGCTAGTGTGCATGTATAGAGAGGGTGGTGAGCAGAAACAGTGTTAGTCCTAAGAAATCTACCCTTTTCCCCTCAGCTAGATGGTACAGCAGTTAGAAAATCCAGGGCTAATATGGCTCATTCAAGTATAGCTCAGAAGAAAGGAGAAATAGCAGAGCTATTAGAAGAGATGTTGGTACCATCACAGTGGGGTCATTCAAATGACTGAACTTAATTCTGATATTACATATAGGGAGTCATCTCCAGAATATTACATGTGACCAAGATAAAAGAAAAAAAACCAGAGAATATTAAAAACCTACAGCAATAATCATCTTAGAAAATGCAAAAGTGGCTCTCACTAAATTTGAAAGAATTCTTATTCTTTTACCACTTTCAAACAAAAGAGCCAGAAACCCTGTTCTTACCACAATGCTGACTAACCGCTTCTGGGGCCATGTGTCTCTGAGGGTGTGACTCACATAGCCTCGGTGCCATTTGTGCATACACTGGGGCCTTGCAGATGCTTATTAAGATGAGAGGAGACCAAGGCTGCAAAGACCTCCAAAGGCTCTATTGCAAAGTACTTTTTGGTTAGCAAAAACAATCTCATGAAGAGAAACTGGGAGTCGCTGCTATGAGGGTTTGTGGTACACCAACAGGTTACCATATGTCATGGTGTGTTTTTTCCTGTTCTGAGGAGAGATGAGTAGTCCTACCTCATCAGAAATTCTGCCACTATGGTGGCCTCTGGTCCCCTGAAACTTGGCAGTGATGGGATCTTCATTTGTATCTTTTCTTATTCAGACCACTGTGGCTGTTGATCACTTAATTGTTCAATGACTTACTCAGCAAACAGTTACTGGGTACCAACCTTGTGCCAGTCTCTGTACTTCATGACAGAACTATAAATGGTGATAAGGATATAAGCCTTATCTTTAAGGAGCTTGCATCCACAAATGACTGAGTGAAAGAGATGTATAAACAGAGCCTAGGAATACTGTGTAAATGAGGAAGGGTGGTATTGTGGGAACAAGGAAAAAGACAGTGTGTCTTTGTGGTGCTCAGGCTGAGTCTGCAGAAGCAGCAGTGGGAGGAGCAGCTGGACAAAGCCACACAAAGATGTGCAGAGGTCATCGGCCTCTTTACAAGAGCTGGGCACTGCTAAGTACGTCCAGGCTAGCATGCCAATAAATTATCTCAAAAGTCTTCAAAAGCAGGTCTTATCCTCCCCATCTTTACAAGCAAGGAGACTGAAATGTAGGATGGTTCTCTACTCTTTCCATTGTCATGTTTAGGTGGAATTCAAACTAGGCTTTGGTCCTGTTTGGGAGAGCCTCCAGAGCCTATAGTATCAGCCAGACATTTCTACCACTAATACCTACAGATAACAGAAGAGCAGTGTTGGAAACAATGAGAAGTTGAGTGTGCTGGCAACTGGGGCTTGGGAGTGCCTTCTGGGAAATAAATCCAAAAAGTGACATTCCTGCCCTCTGCCAGCATATTGTGTTTAAGACATTAAGCAAATATATATGGAATGAATGCCCTGCTTCCATGCCCAGTCTGATCATGAACAGGTAGATTTTTTTCCCCTTCTTTAATTGGACAGAACTGTGGTTCTTCTGGAAGGAGAAAAATTAAGAACTACCGCCAGCAGCCCAGCAGGGACTGTCTGCTTGATCAAGAGCCTTAAGCCATGAGCAAACTATCTGAAGCACTTGATCCTTTGGTGGCTGAGGCCTGGGAAGTAATGATGCTGTGCCTGTCAGGATTTGTAGATAGCCTTTTGTGACGGTGTGTGACTAAGGAATGTGATGAGAATGCTCGGGTCAGAACCACTTCTTCCTAGGTGATCAGGAGAGGCAATACTAGAGGAGAGTTTATGTTTGGTAGACAAAGAACCACTTCCTTGAAGCATACTTAAGAAAGAGGAGGCTAGGCCCCTCCAGCTCCTTCCCTTTCCACCTGTGCCTATGTGCAGTCCTCATCCCCAGCCCAGCCATTATGAGCCCCACTCACATTACCTGGCTAAGACAGACTTGATCATAGACAAGGAGCATCTAAGCTTGAATGAACCCGCTTGGATTTGTGCAACACATTGTCTTTCAAGAGTTCTAAGTTTCCCAAGGGCTTTTCATTGGACTTTACTGAGGGTGTCTCTAAGAGGATGAAGAGACAGACTTGGAATTCTGACTTTATTGACTAGAAGGATGTGAAGGTTAGAAGACTCATTGACTCCAACACCTTTTCCCACAACCAGCAGAAGTTAGGGATGCTTTAGGATGGCACCAGTAAGTTTGTTGCTTAGGTGTCAGTTGCTCAGTGAGCGTGGATGACTATGGAACCTTTAAAAGCAACCTCTGTACTGATGGGACTTGCCTGTGCCGCCTCTGTTCATCCTGCCTCAGCACACACAGCATCATGCCCCCTCCCCTTCCAGGCTTTCAGGATAGTCGCTTGGGAAACTCATTTCACTGAGAAGGGAAGAGCCTGGGAGCTGCTCATCACACACTAGTCCAACAGGAAACCCTATGAGATGGGGTATTTCCCCCATTATGCAGGTGAGGAAGATGGCCAGGGATGCGCTCTCCATCATTCCTCTCAAGGGTGCCCATTTGACTAGAGAAGACTGCAACCAAGATGTGATTGGGCTCTTGAGAAATGTCAGGCAGAGCAGTTAAGAGCACCTGCTGCTCTTGCAGAGAGGACTTGGGTTCAAATCCCAGCACCTGCAACTCCAGTTCTAGGGGGACCTCTTCTAGCATCTGTGGGCAATAAATATCCATTGTGCATTTACGTACATGCAAAAGAGTCATACACATAACAGTAAAATCTTTTTTTAAAAAGTGCCTGACATTTCTGATTAGTTTTTTTTTTTAGTCAAAGCAGAACATTTGTAAGTCATCTTGGAAGTTTGTGGCACATAAATTAGGAAGAGCTTCATTTTGCCTGTGTATTTACAAATCTCTTCATGTAGTATCACAGTGAGCTCATTTATTTACTGTGTGTTCTCAGACAAGTAAAGTTTTTTTCCCTTTGCAGACATCTGCCTGAAAAAATTAAGGATGACCAACAACTAAAGAATATGAGTGGCCAATGGTTTTATGAAGCTAAGGCAAAAAGACACAGGGACAAAATCCACGGTGCTGACATCATCAGAGCATCCATGAGAAGGAAGAAGCTCCCAGCGGCAGGTGAGGTCACAGCTGACATTTGTTTAGGATGGAGGGTGGGAAAGGGTGTGAGACTCTTCACTGAAATATGCGGAAGGAAATCAATCCACCTGTGCCTGGCTATGCTTTGCATAGTGTATGGCCTTCTCAGTCAAAATCCTCTTACCTTGAATTTGGATGGATGAGGGCAGGGCTAAGTAGTAGGCTGTAGAGGAAGACAACTGTTTGGGTACCACCTTTAAATGTAGTAGCCTTGGTGCTTGGGGAATTATGAGGAATGTGCATGTCTTTCTTTGGCTTTGTGTGTGTGTGTATGTGTGTGTGTGTGTGTGTGTGTGTGTGTGTGTGTGCATATGTATGTGTCTGTATGGGTCACTGTGTGTGTGCATGCACATGTGCATATGAAATCAGGTCTCATACTCAATGATCTTGAACGTGATTCTTCTTTAATCATCCAAACACATCACTTAAAGGACTATTTTATTTAGAATTCTTTTTATGTCACTACTTCATTTTGTCGCGTAACTCAAGATTAATCATTGTAAGACTCTAGATCTAGCTTATAGACAAAGAAAAATAGCATCTTTAAGGCATTTGATATATAATGAATGCTAATTATCTATTTTTAACTGTAGAAGCAATTTTGTAAGATGCGTATACTTTTTCTATAAATATTATCGGGCAACTAGGGTTAACTTGCCAGCAGTCATACTATTGCTAAATGGCAGAGCTAGGAGTGAAAATCTTTGGACTGTGTCATACTTATTTCAGATAAGTTTTTGACCTCTAAGCATGTAAAGTGTGCTGCCTCCAGCTCTCTTGGTTTTCAAGCATATTCAGCTCAGAAGAAATCTTGGGTGGTACTGGCTAGTACTGTGGTTCCATTTGCAATCAAAGATGCTAGACTGACCTATGGCAAGTTCAATAGGGGATAGATTCCACCTTGGAATTCATTTAGAAATTGGAAGCCCCAACATTGTCCCATCTTAACACTGATGAACATATTCTTGGCATGTACAATGTGGCCTTGGGCAATTTTCTTGAGCTTTTTAATATCCAATTTCCAAATTTATAAACTTGGACAATACCTTTCACCATATAGGATAATGTCCACAAAAAAAAAAAAAAAACCTCAGCACAGTTCTTGGTCATTAATCACCACTCAGCTGGTGCTAATTACAGAGATTCGGGAAGAGAGTGCTGAGTATTGAGAGGCAGGAAACCTTCCTGAAGACGTGGCACAGAGGTTTTATGGGGTGATGACACTCAAGCAGTGTGGAGTGGAGAACTTAGAATTTGGATTTGTGGACAGACCTACGGGACAGGAGAGGCACTGGGAAGGGACCTCCTAAATTAGGATCGTTTGTTCACCTTTGTACCGCAGAGTCAAGCATTGCATTTAGCTGGTGATTGGGACTGAGTTAATGCTTGATAAGGATCCCACTCTGAGCATCTCTTGCCTAAGGATATCCAATCCTGCCTCCAATTCAGGTCATATTAACCTAAAGGAGGTTAGAACTTTGCTTCATCGATCTCTAGGGTGCCTGTACCTTTAAAGGCACGCCTATCCTTTTAGGAGACTGGGAAGCAAGGATCTGAAATCAGGGAAATCTACTAATTTCTCTCACAACTATCATTTTGGTCCTGAGACCCAGTGGTCATCTTGGCAGTTGGGAGGCCTGAGGTTCAGATTTGAGCCCTTATTGATAGGAGCCACCGAGAAGGGTATAGATTATAGCATAGAGAGGTAACCTTTCTATCTTTACTGTTTCCTGTTTCAGCTGAGCAGAATAAGGACACAGCAATGAGGGCAAAGGAGAGCTGGGTGAATAATGTTAACAAAGATGCTGTCCTTCCTCCAGAGATAGCTGTTGTGGAAGAGCCAGAAGATGACACAGATCCCGCAGGCCCAAGGTATGACACAACTTGTGGGACACATCATGGCTTGATGTGTTAGGTAGGCAAATGTGGGCTTGGGGTACAAAGTCAGGACAGGACTCATAGGAGTGAGGCTGAGTGATGCTTGGGGAATTCTGGGGTCTGGTGCAGACCTAGACAAGCGTCTTTTCTAGCTTTCAGAATTTGCAATAGATCTCAACCTCGGAGTCAAAGTGTCGAATGGCTGTTTCTTCCATTATCAGGAGTGGTGGGTTTTTATTTGTTCTAAAGATTTTCTTAGGGTAGGGTAAAGGAGTCTGCGAGTGCTACAGTTCATTTCAGGGGACAGATGAGTCCTGATCACACTGTTAAATCTGGTGAGTGAAAGATGCTGAAGGACCTGAAGGACCAAAACCAGGCAGGACAGAGAGGACTGATAAGGACTGATCAGAACTGGTTCAGATCCGTGGGCATGTAGTATATAGCAAATACCCCTGTAAAATGCATTCTCCTCTGTATTCCATTATTGACTTCTGGATGCTTTTATTCAAAAGTTTTGGATGACATTTGTTGACCTTTGCAAGAGGTAACAAGCTATGGGACTATGTTGCTCCAAAACTTTGGGGACTTACTCAGTTGCTTTTAGGTACTTACAGGTATTCTCCTTAGCATCTTTCTCTTGAGGTCACAGTTAATACCTTTTGGTGGGAAGAGAAATTTTGTTTTACCTCTATGGGCTCAGTGGAGACAACTCACCTCAGAACCTCATACTGGCATGAAGACAATGTCTTTGATGGTGGGACACATTAGTCTGAGACCAAGGCACTGTGGAATCAGAGATATTTACAACAGTCTAAAGGCAAAGAAGGCTGAGCATCTAAGACCACTACCAATGGGCATGTCAGAGTCAACTATGATTAAGTCATGCCATGTGAGAAATGGAATACTGACTCTAATAAGGTGACTGTTAATTGCCTACTTCCCATGAGTGATGGGCTTCACCGTTTTCCTCCAGGACCATTTTTAATTTTCTGTGTCATCTATGTTTGTCTGCTATGTTGGCTAGAGGTTAAGGTTTGGCTTGATATGTGACCTTAAAGTAGTATCTTTAATTTCTTAAACCTTTACCTCCCCCGCTATATAACAAGATTAATAATCTCCTAACAGAGTTATTAGGAAACCAAATAACTAGTAAATGTAAAATTCGTTTTTAACTTAATTAATTACCTTTTTTACATGCTGATCACAGATTCCACTCTGTCCTCTCCTCGCAGTGTTGTCCTCCCTCCCCTGTCCAGTCTGCCTTCATTTCTCTTCAGAAAAGGGCAGACCTCCCACGTATATAAATCAAACAGCATATCACATTGCAGTAAGACTAAGTGCATCCTCTCCTATTAAGGCTAGATGAGACATCCCAGTAGAAGGGAAGAGACCCAAAGGCAGGCAACAGAGTCAGAGAGAGCTCCTGCTCCCATTGTTTGGAGTCCCACAAGAAGACCAAGATACATAACTGTGACATATGTGCAGAAGGTCTGCATAGGTCCCATACAGGCTTCCTAGTTGGTGATTCAGTCACTAGGAGCCCCTATGGGCTCAGGATAGTTGAGTCTGTGGGTTTTCTTGGGATGTCCTCGATGCCTCTGGCTCCTACAATTCTTCCTTTCCCTCTTCCTCAGGATTCCTCAAGCCCAACCTAATGTTTGGCTGAGGGTCTCTGCATCTGTTCCCATCAGTTGCTGGGTAAAACCCCCCTGGTGACAGTAAATGCAGAACTCTTACCATAGCTCATAGCATACAGTATGCACCACTAAGTAGGGACGATACTCAATATAGCATTTCAAGAACCTCAAGAACTGGTGACACTCTACTCATTCCTCTTGGTGTCCCGCCCCCAACCCCATTGCCTGCTTATGCCCCTGATAGATACTTTCTTTTCTTTTTAAATTTATTCTTCTGTCACAAATTTTATCCTGACCACTGTTTCCACTTTCTCTTCTCTTCCCAGTCTCTCCCCTCCCACCCCTCCCTCTTCTCTACCCCCAGATCCACTCTGCCTTTGCTTCTCTTCAGAAAAAAAGCAGGCCTTTAAGGGATATCAACTAAGCATGGCATATCAAGTTACAATAAGACTTTCATAAAACAACAAGAGCAACAACAACAAATAAAGCCAAAATATTAGAAACCCTGGTTAGAAAAGCGATGGTCATTTAGACACAAGAGCAAGGAGCTGGGAGCAGATCTTAGAATCTGGGTATGACAGGGCCTGAGGAGCATGGAGCACTAATCAGCAGAGGGAACAGACAGCACTACAGAAGAGGCAAGGCAAGAAGGAAGCATCAGAGGCAAACAGCTTATCCCACTGTTTGATCAAGCCCAGACTTCCCATTCTGACCCTTCCCCCCCCCAACCCCCCCAGGTCATCATTCCACCACAAAGGACTTGAGAGGCAAAGATGCTCAACTCCTTTTTGTTGTACCCCCTCAGGATGGTGGGCATTCCCCATCTTCCTTCCCTCCTTCCAGGCTAAGATCTGTGATTTGGATGTGCATTGTTTTCTGCATGGCCTCTGACAGACCTTCTGGCTCTTATCCGTGAACTGGAACCGGGTTACCTTACTAGGATGTTGTGAGAGTAACTGAAAGGAAACATGGGAGCTGGTCAGCATTTCTTAGGAAGAAGAAAAACTGGCAACTTCCCGATGGCGTTGCAATTCTACTGTTATATTACACAGATTAAGTGTGGTTGAGAAGGGCAGCACACAGCTGCTAGGCGTGTCTCGGGTGCTTTGCTTAGTTAAGACCAGTTCTGTGAGACGTGGCATGAGTGGTAATCAGTCAGCTGTACTTCCTCCTCTCCGTGTCAGAGGCCACCATTTTTTTCTTGGTGTCAATCTCCTGCAGGGCTACCCCCTTATGCTGTTTAACCTTTGTGAGCTGGGTGTGTTAAGTGTGTTTTGGGGCCTGCGTTTACAGGCTAAGTGGTTTTCAATAGAATGACTCAGCACCTGTCAATATTTTCTTAGCCAGGAGAGAAAAGTTGGGGGATGTGAGGCTGGGCCATGCAGTTTTTTACCTAGGCATGGTGACAAGAGCCTTTATTGTGTGGTAGCCACGAGACCATTGGAGCCCACTCATAAAATGCTATGGGTGATCAGCAAGCAATAAGACATGGGCAGCCCACTGCGTTCTCCATGAACTCACCTTTGTTTACAGCCATGGCACTCGGAAGCTCAGAAAGGGTTATGAGCAGAGAACACTGTCCCCTGAAGGGCAGCTGGAAATCTGGTCACCAGCAGCTGGGGTCCTGGTGACTAACTTAGCTGGATGGTGTTTGCTGAACTTGATAAACTACGGTGGAGGGCCTGATTCCTTTTGGTTTTAAACTTGCGAAATATCACAGGCTGATGCTTTCTGTAAAACACAGAAATGAAATACAGAAGGAAAAACAAGCACACAGTAGATCACTGTCAACTGGGCATTTGGAAAAACTGCTATAAATGGTCCTGGGTACATACTCTCAGTCCATCATGTACTTATGTCACCTTGAATTGGTGGTGAGCAGTATGGGTTGCCATTGGGCCATGAACCCGACATCAGGAGCATATCACATCCCCTCCTAAAATCACCACTGAGCATGTGTACACAACAAGCCATAGGACATAGCTTAGTCAAAGTGAGGCATGCAGAATAACGACCAGAGAAGCTCTTCCCTCTGTATGTCAGAGCCCTGCCCACCAGTGAAGTGTAACATTTCCTGTCTGGCATTGGAAGCCAGTCTTTGTTATCTGAGATAATAATGTGTTCCCTTAAACAGGTATGGAGCCCTGGGTATCACTAAGAGTCTAATAGGTGTCTACCAACCAGAGCCTTTGATGTCTCTGCTACAGGCACTTCTTTAGATTGAATGAACCCAGAAAAGGGTGGACCTTTTCATTTCTCTGTCTGTCTGTCTGTCTGTCTGTCTGTCTGTATCTCTCTCTCTCACCCTCTCTCTCCTCTCTCTTTCTCTCTATCTCTCGCTGTTTGTATGTGTCTCTCTCTCTTTTCCTTGATGCCACCTTTGACAACTTACCCTCTGATGGTTTATAACTGCTTAATCTCTAGAGTTACAGAGAGGCTAGCTGAGACATCTAAAATAAATATTGCTCAGATGCACTCAAAGCTACCAATTCTTTCTCTCTTCTAGCCTCTTGTCCTCTTCCCTGTCACACACCCTCCAGATGCCTGCCCGTGTCATCCTCTCTCTTGGAAGGATGAATTATATAAAACAAATTGTAAAGAATACTTGACTTTCCCCTGCTACTAAGCCTATGTAGTTATTACTAAGTTCTAAGCCTATGAACTTGGAAGTTTCAATCTCCTTTCTTCTTCTCAACAGTCACCTTCCTAAACTACAAATCCAAACATATTTGTGCCATCCTAGCAAGTAGGCCTCTAGCTCCTGTGTAGCAAAAAGAAGGCCTAGCCAGGCAAGAATTAGATATCTGAGAGGTCCTTGCCCTTGTACCATAAAAGCTTTATTAGAAAAATTATTAGGACTGGTGGTTTATAAGATTTAAGAGCTGTTTTTTACAAGGATCTTTATAAAGCTCAAAGTCTTCAACCAAACAAGGCAAATTTATAGGAGGGCCATTAAAAGTAACACTCACCTCAGTGTCTTGATATCTTGTAAGAAAGGGGCCCAAGAACTAAATGACATCAATAGACGTCAGTGACTACTTTCATTATAGCCACTTTGACAAATGTGAGCCTAAAAAAAAGAGTTAGGATGTATAGAATGCAAAGAAAAATAGAATAAAGAGAATATAAATAGGTATGCATGGTGAAGATATAGTCACTAATTCACAAGATGCCTACATCTACTTGTAGTATATGTATAGAAATAAGGTATTTAAATATCCATCTTTGTGAGTCATTGAGAGAACCCATTTAATGTCTTGTGTGCATCTAATAGCGTGAGAAGTTCTTTAGAGGCACAAGTTCACTCTTCATTCAGTTGTTTATTCTGTCAGTCAACGCTGTAAGTATTTATCATGTACAAGATGGTAGCAGGGGATTCAAAGGTGAATGAGGTTCGCACCCCACTCCCCCAACTTTTAGGAAGCCACTCTCTGTAGAAGGGACTGACTATAATTGTGCTTGCTATGATAATAGGATTTACTTTTTACATTTATTAATTCCATGCTGTATATTGAACCCAGGGCATGGGGCATGTTAAACAAGCCCCTTTATCACAGAAGTCCCAGGGTTGCTTTATTTCATTTTATATTTTTTAGAGTCTTAACTAAGTTGTCCAAGTTAGCCTTGAATGAACTCTGTGGCTTAGGTGGATCTTGAATCAGTGACTCCTCTGCCACAGTTGTCTGAGTAGTTAGAGTTGTAGCCCTTGACTACCAGGCCTAGCTGGTAGCAGTACTGAAAAGGCTGAGAACACAGCCAACAGTGCTGATTCTATCCACCATGGGGCTGGGGTGGAGGGATGGTAAGGACATTCTGGACCTAGTCACATTTAGGATGACTCTTGTGGGATGATAAAGCTGTATTAGATGGGACAGTTGTTTAGATAGGACATTCTGACATCCCCTGGTTTGCTGGGGAGTGGATGTGATCTGGTGTGGCTGGTCAGGTATGTGTGGTAGATAAGTGTGTGTAAGGAAGAACCTAGCAAAGCTAGAATGCAGACCAAGAAGCTAGACTCTTTGTTGTTGTTAATCCATGAGGAGCTACCAAATGATTCTTTTCTCAGAGCAATTCTGCGGCAACAGTGTGCAGACCTGGGCTAGATAGTTCAATGGGGAATGCTGCAGCACTTTAGGTGAGAGATGGAGAGAAACTAATGAGGGAATGGAGACAGGATACAGAATGTAATAGATCTGTAGATCATACTGTGGTATATGTTAGGGACACAGATGTTCTCAATTATGCACACAGGGTTACCTGAGATGCACACAGAGCTACTTGAGCAAAGGTCCTCACAACGGTCCTTAGCTCTCCTTCCTCCAGGAAGCAGACGATAACAAGAGAGGGACGTTTAGTCCATGAAGTTACTCTTAGTCCCTAGACAAGTGCCAAGCAAATGACCTCTGAAATGAAGGAAGGAAGGAAAGTGAGTGAATGAATTAACAAAAAAAAATTGATAAGATCCTGATTATTAAATAAAGACTAAATGGTGAGGGAGGAGATGGGTGAAAAGACAAATCAGCAAATAAATTGATGAACAAATAAGGCGCTTTAGACTCCAGAGGTAAGTAAATAAACAAACAACAACAATAAAAAATACAAAGAAAGGAAGAAGAATCTCAAACTATAGGTAACAATGGAATCAACAGTCCCCAGATTGCATCACTGTTTTTAAGAACCTCTTTCTTGAGAAGCAGGCTGGATAGAGCATGAGACCTATCAGAGGTCAGCTTACACAGGCACTGTGGTGCTTGGAAGGACACAAAAGGATCCAGTAATACAAAGTGTGCACATGTGGGTTCCCAGGCACTGGTGAGCAGGGAAAGATGAAGGAGGTTTGAATGCAAACCCTCTCAAATCTGCATAACCCTGAGATTGGAGCATGGAGGATGGGAAGCTGGAAGGCATGGAGTCAGGAGAGAGGCTGGCTGCTGTCAGGATGCGTACTGTCCATAAGCTACAATCTCTCTGAAATGAGTTGGGGTGGGGGTGGGGGCAGAGCTAGGCTTCACTATGGTATTTATTTCATTCCCTGATGTTAGCTCATTTTTTTTTTCTGAATGAAAAGAGTTTGATTGTTTCTTCTGAAAACGTTAACCTCCCAGCATCCCACTCACCTTTGGTTTGGGAAGAATTAGATGCTGTTTTGTATATTGGCATAGGGCACCAAAGTGGCAGCTTTAGAGCCTGTGTTTCCCTAACGCTCACTCTGCCACCATCCTCCCTCCTACCCTCTGTGGAAAAAAGAGCCAATAAACCCCAACTTCATCAGCAGCTCTGAAATACTATTACCTTACTCTAATGATCTCCTTCGGGAACAGCTTTTCTCTGTGTATGTCCACTCCCTCTACCAGAAGAACTAGCTATTTGCTAGAAACCCCAGCAATAGGCCCAGTGTAAGATACAAGCTTGCTCTTGAAGAAAATAGAGATGAATCCATACATTTGTCCCTCCCCCAGGCCCCTGAAGGTTTGATAGAAAATTCAATAATAAGAAACCTTCATTTCTAAGATGTCTGGCCCACAAAATTATTTATAGCAAGCTCTCAAGAGAATATTTAATCTTATCAGATTTTAGATTTACTCCAATCTGTTATGGTAGTAAAAGCTCTATAGGCACATCAAACTGCCTTATACTTGGATGGCAACATGTTCAGGAAGTGTGCAGTGTAGACTGTTATAGTGTTGAAAGAAGTGTGTGTGCTCACAAAAATACCTTAGAGTGTATATACTAACTCATTCCCTTTGTTTGTCTCTGGATTACTTCTTCATGTGTTTTTGTTTCTTTTTGAAGCATCGCAGAGCACCACCACATGCCGAACACAGAGCCAGACTGTGAGGGAGACACACAACAGTAGCCTCCACGGAACTTAACAGCTCCAAAGGAGATCAGACTAACTTTAAAATCAAACTAAAAAAAGGCATATGAAGATGATTAAAACACTAGGGATCAATCCTAGTGTTTTAATCATCTTCATATGCCTTTTTTTTTTTCCAAGTGTGACTTCTGGTATCACAGGTCCCTTCTGAAAAATGTATGGAAGAAGGAAGTTACAAAGCATAGGCTATGGTACTTGGCTTTCTTCCCAGTTTAAAAATCTCATCATGCATTTAGGCATGGTGGCTCACACATTTAATTTCAGCCCTTGGGATGCAGACACGGGTGTACCTCTGTGAGGACAAGGTCAGCCTGATCTACATAGAGAGTTCCAGGATAGCCAGGGCTATGTAGTAACACCCTATCTCAAAAAATGTCTTCATGTGTAATACATTGAACATCTATTGGTTCATGACAGCATCTACCTCTCTCTGGTAGGAGTGGAATTCTAAGGAACAAAATATACTCTATCTGGCCATTAAAAGATTACAATTTGATGCAATATAGATCTTTTGTGTAAAGTGTCAATAAAATGTGTAATAATGAGACAAGTTATGCTGCAGGAGGGGAGATTTGCATTTTGCTTGAAAATGACAGGGCTGACTGTGGCACACAATGCAGTACAGAGTTGAGTGAAAACCACCATGAGGCACATGAATAGGCCAACAGCTATGTTTAACCAGAGAATGCTAGGACAGACTTCGGTAAGGGGGAAGCTGGCTTCATCTCTAGTAAGTAAAGTTATAATCAGGATGTGCAACTGGGGCCTCTGGAGCCTGAATGCAGAGATAACTTATCCTTTGAGGTTAGAAAATGGGACACTTTGCTCCTTCTTAGAATTGGGAACAAAACACTTATGGAAGGAGTTACAGAGACAAAGTTTGGAGCTGAAACGAAAGGATGGACCATCTTGAGACTGCCATACCCGGGGATCCATCCCATAATCAGCCTCTAAACACTGATACCATTGCATACACCAGCAAGATTTTGCTGAAAGGACCCTGATATAGCTGTCTCTTGTGAGGCTATGCCGGGGCCTGGCAAACGTAGAAGTGGATGCTCACAGTCAGCTATTGGATGGAACACAGGTCCCCCAATGGAGGAGCTAGAGAAAGTACCCAAGGAGCTAAAGGGGTCTGCAACCCTATAGGTGGAACAACAATATGAACTAACCAGTACCACCAGAGCTCGTGACTCTAGCTGCATATGTATCAGAAGATGGCCTAGTAGGCCATCATTGGGAAGAGAGGCCCCTTGGTCTTGCAAACTGTATATGCCTCAGTACAGGGGAATGCCAGGGCCAAGAAGTGGGAGTGGGTGAGGAGGGGAGTGGGGGGGCATGGGGGACTTTTGGGATAGCAGTTGAAATATAAATGAAGAAAATACCTAATTAAAATAAATAAGTAAATAAGAAAGTGGGAAGGAGTAAGATATAATAAGGACATGTCTAGGACATGTCTGCCCCTTGGTGACAGCCAGTCTCCGTGTCTGGGTCAGACCCTCCGATTTTCCAGCTGCTTTACTTAATAAAGGAGATCATTTACACTGTGTCAGGCATCTGGTGTATACTGTTCATCAGATTTCACACTGGCCCATTTTGTGGGGAATTTATTACATTTATTTCCCCTTTCTTCCCTCAGAACCCTCCAATATACTCCCCTTTGCTTTCTTTCACATCCACGGCCTCTTTTTCAATTGTTGTTACCTGTGTGAATAAACACAACCTGTTCGGAATGCTTAATGTTACTTGTATGTATATGGTTTTAGAGTTGGCCATTATTGGATAATTAATTGGTGTACTCTTCCCGAGGAAGACTATCTCTCTTGCTCTCAGCATTCCTGTGTATGGTAGGCTTTGTATGGATGGGCTTTCCCCATTCGTGTTAGCATGGCTATTGGAGCTGTTCTTGTTCAGCTCACACTTCAGCAGCCACTCTGGTAAGACTTCGATGGGTGTAGCCTCTGACATTTCTAGGAGACACAATCTTACAACAAACTCCCTCTCTTATAGTCTTTCTGTCCCCTCTTCCACAATGATCCCTGTGTATAAGGTACAGAAGTTGTGTTATCTGTCTATCAGTTGGGGTTGGGCTGCACAGTTCTGCATTTTGACCTGTTATGTTTTTCTGTAATGGTCACTATCTGTTGCAAAGAACTTTCCTTGGTGATGGATGAAGGATAAAGTTATATGTGGGTATAAGGACAAATAGTTAAAATGTAGTTAGGAATTGTGCTAGTTTAATAGGGTGGCAATTGTAGGTTCTCCTCAAGGCCCATGGTCTACCTAGCACTGGGTAATTGGCTAGGTTCCCCTACTGACCACTTAAAGTGACACTGGAGAGAAATGGCCTCTCAGTTCTGAGGTGTTGGCCTTTCATGTGGACACCAAATTCTATCAGTGGCCATGCTTCTTTTTGACAACTTAATTTGACTTTGCGTCCACCTAGTACAGGAATAGATTTCCTATCAACTATGTCCAGATTTTGGTTCCATTACAAGTTCTTCCTGTATTTTCCGTTTCATATGTCCTGCCTTCCCCTTTCTTTGGCTTTGTGTGACGGGGCTGTAAATGACACCTCCTCCGATGTACTTTCTTTTTGGATCAATAAGGAAGGTGATGGAAGGAAGGATGATTTTCTTAAGAGCTTAATGAGAAAAAAAATAGCAGTTCAAATACAGAAATGAAACCACAAATTGCTAGCCTTGGGGTTTAGTGGCAGCAATCTTTGGCAAGGTTCCATGACCCTAGGGTGAATTGTTTCCTTGCCTGGGTTTCTGTTCCTCTGCCATGAGGGGAAAAGCCATCCCCTTCAGAGGATTTTTCCAAGCTCCTGATTCTGATGTCACTAAGAACCGGTAGAGATTGAGAGGGAGCAGCAGTTCCAGCCAACAGTGACTTCATTTTTTTTTTTTTTATGTCTATGGCAAAGCTCCCTGGAGCAAGCCTTCTCAGCAAGCAGATTTCCCTCCTGTCCTGGGATTCTGTGACCCACTTTTCTTCTTACTCATAGTCAAGGGAGTGGCCTGCTCAACTCATCATGCTCTTGGCACTCTTTGTTTACTTTCACCCCGGGGGCTGTGCAGCCTTTGGCAAGGGCATCATGGTTTAGAAAATCCTGTGGACTTCTTTCAAATAGCTGCCATCTACCCATCCCCCACTTTCTCAATGGCCTTCTGGTACTTTTCTTTTGTACCGGGGTAAGAACTCATCTATTAGCTTGTTGGAACGATGGTCATAAGAGATTGCTGTAACCCACTAGCTTTTGTGTATAGTTATCTGACTTGGTCATTCTATCTCCTTGGCAGGTCACTTGCCTTATCCAGTCTCTGCTTCAGTTATATTTTATATGTATTAGGAGGAACACTGCCATGGGATTAAGATTTTGTGACTTTATTTCAGCCATAAAGCCCATTGCTCACTTTCTCACGTGTATCTTATCTTAGATCTAAGTTTGAAACGAGTTCATTTCTGCAAGTTGAAGTTGTGAGTGAACCTCTTGTGTGCCTGTACCCTGGACGTCTTCAGGGACCCTAATAGGTGTTTTTGTCTTCTCTCATGCTGCCCTTACATCTTTGTCTCACCATTGCCTTTGTTTTGGTCCCTAATCATGGCTGGAGCCCAGTTTCTTCTCCCTTCTTGCAGTTTGATCTTGTAACCTTCCCCACTTCTCCTGTCTTAGAAGCTCTTGGCCGTGGAGCCATGATCGATGCCTCGGACAGGGTGAGATTTTATTTTCTGAGTGATGGTTTCTTTTGCAGTTCCAGTTTGGTGGATCCAGCTTCCAGTGTGATTGATATGTCCCAGGAAAGTACGAGGACTCCAGCTGTGTCTCTGCCCAAGGTAGATGGAGCCCAGATGGTTAAAATCTCATTATCGGCAAGAGTGCCAAATTTCCCATCATGTTAAAGCAAAACAAAATACAGAGACTCCTATAATTCATTGTGTGCATCAGATGTACATAATTTGGGTATTTAGTTTAAGAAGTTACTCCGGGGGTGGATAAAGTTGATAATTATTATGTTTGTGTTGCTAAAGGTCCAGCTTTCTTTCTGTCCCCAATAGTTAAACAATTTAAGGGCAGAAGAGATGGGTTGCCTTAGTGCTGAAGAGAGTTCACTGTTCATGCAGAGGACATGAGATTCTTAACTGCCTGTAACTCCAGCTCCAGAGACCCAATGCTTCTGGCTTCTGTGAGCCCCTGCATGCTCAGTACCCACCCCCATCACATACACATAATTAAACCTTAAAATTGTTTTTAGAAGAGCCAGGTGGTGACCCATCATTTAATCCCAGGCCTTGGGATGAGCAGAGAACAGACACAGTAAGATCTCTGGGAGTTCCAGGCCAGCTTAGGACGCATAGTGAGACTCTGGTAAAAAAGTGAAAGGTAAAAATCCTCTATGGCATTGCCGTTCGTGGGCTATGGAATGTGGCTTGTCCATTCTACCACGGTCCTTACTTTTAGGCATAGCTTCTCGAATGTCTCTTGGAGGTCTGTTTCCAGGAGAAACTGACTATTTGTAAAACTACAAGCAGTCATCATTTATAGTCAGTTATATTAATATGAAAAATCAGAGGCAGGAATGTTGTGAAGCCTAGGCCATTGTGTAGCCTGTGTAGGAAGGCCCTGTCTCAAAACAGCAACAAAGCCAGTCTGAACGTACTTAAGCCTGTGTTTTCAGAGTTGTCCATAGTAATGATGATGAAGCGCCTCAAGATGACTGAAGTCATCATGCAAGTAACTTTGAAAGAACGGTTATCTAATGTAGTAAGTAAGTCATGTGGTAGGAAGGGCCCTACTGAGAATCTGACCTAGTTAGAAAGCTAGGATTTCCTTGCCCTTGACCAGACCTTTACTATCAATCAGGGTCGTTGTTACCAATAAAATGCACTTCTGATCTGACTCAAAGGACTTTGGCTATGCATATACTTTATATAATTGTACCTATGTCTTTTGTATTATGCAGAGTAATTTTATGCTAACCAAACTAAACAGTTGCTCTAGGCCCTAACATGCCTAGATTGGACTGGTTAAAGCTATCAAATATGTGTGCTCATAAGCATTTGGTAACACGGGGTCGCTGTTATGACATTTAAACCACGTTTAATAAACACAATTTTTCCCCAGCAAAGGAAGAATCCATTCAACAGCCCCAAGCTGCCGGAAGATCACTCCTTGCAACAAACCAAACCCGAGCAGTCAAAAACTGGAAAAGCTGGTTTATTTCAGATTTCAAAAGAGGGTAAATATTATTTTTCTGGCCTAGCTATTTTTATCTTTGTTATCTGTGGACAGGGGGGAAATGCTCAGAGTTCTTTTCACTAAAATAACTCCCTGGAGAAAGTGAGAAGTCTTGATGGTTTTCTTCTGCCGCTCTGTCCATTGTCTAGATAGCAGGGACTGAATGTCTGCACATTCCAGTCCTGGTGTTGCCACTTGTTCTGTGACCTCCGTGCTCTCAGGTCCCTCAGCAGTGACATGGAAAAGTTTTGACCCAGAGGCATGCAGTCTTTCACATAATAGTATTGCTTGCATGCCTACCACGTGCCAACACTGTTGTCTGTTTAAAAGAAGTTGACAAAAAAAATTTAAAGTGGTCCCAGGAAGAAATGTCAAAGCTTTCTGCTCAGGAGGGTTTGATCATGTGTGTGGTTTGACTGAGCTAAGTTTGTCACTTGTGGAAGTTTACATGCCAGGAAGAGGAAATTCTGTCTCTTCAAAAGCAACTGTAGGGTGATATCACTCACTGAAGATTAGTCAAAGATGGGAAAGAGTTGGACAGTGATCTAGAACCTTCTATTAGCCTGTCTTAATATGTTTCCCATTGGGTACACTTTACAATACACAAATATCATGTAGGAAAAAAGCCATTGGAGCATGTTAGCTCTTTTTAAACTTTTTTGATAAGACATTAGTCTTAGGTATTGGAATTTTTATTTTAAGCATTGAGTTACTTTTTATGGTTTTAATATATAATTTTAAAAGATGGTGTTTGTATTTTTCTTTCAGCCTCCTTTGAGAAATTTTTAAAAAGTTTTCAAAAATTATTTTATGCATGCTTGGTGCCCTCATAGTTCAGAAGAGGGCATCAGATTTTCTGGGAACTGGAGTTACAGATGGTTGTGAGCCACCATGTAGATGCTGGGAATTAAACCAAGGTCCTTTGTAAAAACAACAAGTGCTTTTAATCACTGAGACATCTTTCAAGCCCCTTCAAACTCTATTTGCAATGTTTTTATAATCAGTAAAAAGTGTCACCAAGCAAATAAAGCACGGTAATATTTTCAATAATTTTTACATACAAGAAATCTTGTTATGACATCTTACACATATATTTCATTGTATCTTGCTTGCATTAATTCCCACTGCCTCCCTCCATCCTTCCCTCTCCTGCTTAGTTCTCCAACTTGTGGAAAATACCCCCCCCCCACTTTCAGCCTTTATTTCACACACACACACACACACACACACATACACGAACGCACGCACACCTTGATTTCACATAAGAAAAATATGTGATATTTTTGCTTCTCTCTATATTTTCATTTTGTTTCTCTTTCCTTTCTCTTTAATCGTCTCTCTATATGTTCGTAGTGCCTTTTGTACTTTCGCATCCCATGTGTGCACACATATAGAGGTCAGATAGCAACTTTGTGGACTTGGTTCTCTCTGGCTACTTTTTGTGGATTTCATGGGATTGGACTCAGTTTGCCAGACTTGAGTGGAAAATGCCTTTACCCTCTGAACCATCTTACCAGCTTTTGTACATCAGTTTTAAGAGAAGAGTTGTTTAAAATAATACTTAACCGAATGTATATACAATACTTATATATGCCCTATTCCCACACGTGCAGATCCTCCTTCATGGTTAGCATCTGCTACCAGAGTGGCATGTTTTTTATAACTATGAAAGTTATAAAGCTTTCATGATTTTCATTGCTGTGAAGAGATGCCATGATTTGGAGGCTTGCTTACAGTTACACAGGGTGAGTTTATGACATCATGGAGGGAACATGGTAGCAGCCATAGTGTTGGCACAGAAGCTAGGAGCTATGTCTTACTGGAAAATAGAGAAGAGAGAGAGAGAGAAAGTGAGAGAGAGAGAGAGAGAGAGAGAGAGAGAGAGAGAGAGAGAGAGAGAGAGAGAAAGAGAGAGAGAGAGGAAGCTAGGAAGCTAACTGGGAATGGATGGGCTTTTGAAATTTCAAAGCCCATTCCCAGTCACACATCTCCTCCAGCAAGGCCATACCTCCTAATCCTTCCCAAACAGTTTCACTAAGTAGGCAGAAAACATTCAAATATATGAGCCTATGCAGGCCACTTTCATTCAAACTACCATATCACACAACACACGGACAAGCTACCTTGAAACATCTTTGTCATCCAGAGTAAATAGTTTACATCAGGGAGCCACCCTTGGTGTTCTACATTCCATGGCTTTGGGCAAATGTATAATGCTGTGTGTTGCCATTGTAGTGTCATAGAATAACGTTTCTACTGTGGAAGTCATCTGTGTACTAACATGCAGGTCTGTAAGTGCTTTTCCCATTAGGTCTGCATTTATGCAGCCCCCCTTACCATCTTTAATATTTCCATAGTGCTTACTGGATGCAGACTAAGCTTAGGTCTCCCTTAAATTGTAGAGTTGCTCTCCACTTAATATATCACCTAATATATTTTAATTTTCAGGTGAGTTGTCAGAATCAAAAGAAAAGTCATCTATCCCAGATATGCCACGTCAGCAGTTAGAGAAACCAAAGCAAACTGTATCCACAGAGCCTGAAAATGCGTCTCATACCAAAGCTCCAATCCCCAAAGCCAGAAAACTGATCTACAAATCAAATGACTTAGAGAAAGATGATAACCAGTCTTTTCCCAGACAACGGAGGGACTCCCTGAATGCGAGAGGGGCTCCAAGAGGGATCCTAAAGCGCAACTCCAGTTCCAGCAGCACGGACTCAGAGACCCTCCGTTTAAATTACAACCTTGATCCGAAAAGCAAAATCCTATCACCTGGCCTAACCATCCACGAGAGAATCTCTGAGAAGGAATTTTCTTTAGAAGACGACTCTTCCACAAGCTCACTAGAGCCGTTAAAGCACGTGAGATTCTCTGCCGTGAAGAATGAGCTTCCACAAAGTCCTAGACCCGTCCTTGGCCAGGAAGTGGGAGAATTTACTGTTTTAGAATCTGACCAGTTGCAAAATGGAACTGAAGATGCAGGGGACATAGAGGAGTTTCAGAATCACCCAGAGCTCTCCCACAAAACACCTTTGTCTCATTATCAGTTAGTGTCAAGCCCAAGCGATTCAGGAAGGGAAAGAGAACAGCTGATGTCTTCTGGGTCTGCTCCAAGAGATGAGATCCCTTGTCATTCAGACATTCTACCCACAGGACCTCAGTGTGTTGAGAGTTCATCCGTCATCAATGGGCAACAAGAGAAATCATCACATTTTACAAAGCTTCCATCAGAATTGTCCAAAAGCCCTTCCGGTAAGAGTTGTCATTGCAGGTTACAAAAGCTGGCTTCACCAGACAAGCTGGTGAAATGATCAGGTTAGCCATTCCTGTAGAAGATCAAGGTTTCGTTTAAGCATCCCAGCTACATTTCAAAGAGCTGCCATTTGGTAGCTTTCCTAAATTATCACCATTGCCAAAAGAATCAGTGTCTAACTCATGTTTAATATGAGTTCCCTTACAGTTGATCCTAAAAATACAAAATGAAAAATAAATGAAATCAACCAGGTGTGGTGGCACAAGCTTTTAGTTTCCCACTTGGGAGGCTAAGGCAGGAGGATCTCTGTGAGTTCAAAGGCCTAGGTAAAGAGTTCCAGGCAATCCAGACCTGCATAATAGAAAGAATCTTTATCTCTGTTTCAAAAAGAACAACAACAACAAATGAAATCACATATACAAATAACAATGTTTTGAGTTAAACAAAAGTGAGTATACAGAGTAAGTATTACATAAACTCTAAAATGTTTGCATAGAGTGAACACATCATTATTTACTAGTATAAGGCTGCGAAACTAGACTTTGAGTACTTTTGAGTGAGTGAGCCTCAAACTACCTTCCCATGTCCCCTCTAGGTTTTCTGCATCATTCTTGGGCCTTGAAAAACATAAATTGAAAATGTAATATTTTGTACGTTCTCCCATCTTGATTATGTCTTCATCTAATCCTGTGATTTGTGTAAAGTCTTAAGATTTTAAAATAGCTGAAATCAAGTTACCTCTTCTCTCGTTATCCTTAGGTTGATTCTGAAGAACTTTAGCTTAGCCCTGTAGCTTCAACCATGTCTGAGTCAGCCCACTCACTGAGACAAGGCTCCTTTGCTCTTTGCACATTTAAATTATTTGGATATGATAGAACTTCTTTTAAAAAAATTAACAAGTGCTTCTCCAAGTAATCAGATAATTCTTATAAGAAATTCCAAATGATTGCCCAAACATTAGCGAATAGTCATATGGCACTTACTGAAATTAGTGGTTCTCAACTTTCCTAATTCTGTGATCTTTTAATATAGTTCCTCATGTTGTGGCGACATCCCTCGACATACACCATAAAATTATTTTGTTGCTACTCCGTAGCTGTAATTTTGCTACTGTTATGAATTGTAATGCAAATATCTGATGTGTAGGGTATGGGTCTGGACCCACAGGTGAAGAACCACTGACTTAAATGTTTATCTTAAGGATGAAAAAGTCCAGGGATAATATTTCCCTTTGTTATACATTATAAGGAGAAAGTGACAAGACTTCCTTGTTCTGAAACTACACCTGCTTGCTCCCAGGTCGTCCTTGTCATTTTGTATTTAGTTATTTGTTCCATCAGATTTTACAATCATGATCATTTCAAGAAAATACTGTCAACAAAGCTCTTTTTGATAGGCTAATAGCCTTCCTGGTCTCAGAGAGTGCCTATATACACTCTATATTAAAAGTATGCCCATTCACTAAGAGCCCTTTTCACTGTTTGACTATTAAAATAATCTATACAAGGCACTAGGACATTCAAAGAACTCCCTGTAAATTTCTGAGGGTTTGGCTTTAGTCACAAGAGTCAGAGCAATCAAGACTCAGCTTATGTTCACAGTGAAAAACAACACAGAAGAATTCTTCAGAGAGAAGGAAATACTACTTACCCACCATAGAATTTTTGAAGAAATATTTTTATTTTAATATAACAACTTTATATGTAAAATATTTAAGAAGAATCACACACATATATTTTAAAAAATACTCATCTGTGATATTGCTGTTCAATAGTAACTTTTGCTAACTTGTAGTTATACACCCTGCTAAAATTTTTAGGTATGTATATATTTCATAAATTGTATTTATACTACCCTGACATTTTAAGATTTACTTTTAATTTTGCACAAGAGTATTTTGTCTGCTTCTATGCCCATTCACCATGGTCTGCATGCCAAAAGAGGGTGTCAAATCTCTGAACTGGAGTTACAGATGGCTTTGAGCCACCATGTGGATGCTATTGAACCCAGGTTCTCTGGAAGAACAGCCAGTGCCCTTAACCACTGAGCCATCTCTAACCCCTACCCACAAGACTTCCTTATTTTAGCCAAGAGTTTATCACAAATGTTTTCCTCGTTATTAAATAGTCTGTAAATAGACATATAATCCTTTAAGACTTTCACAATTATTGTCAAATATTTAATGATTCAATGTGTACTTAAGTAAGAAAGCTGATATCGGCTATGTATCAGTATTGTGCAAGTCTCATGTTTTTGCATTTAGTCAGAGTTGATTAAAATTAAAGACTGAATTTTATAAACCAACATGTTTTTATTGATCTGAAAGTGTGGCTGACTGTAAAACATTCAGCTCATCTTATGCTAGGATGATTCTCTCCCTCTACTGGGCAGCTTAGCATTTTAAAGGAAAGCCCTAAACCTTGTGAGCCTTTACCACTAGCTTAAGGAAATACCTAATGAGTTCTTATAGAATGCATGGGCCTTCTAATTAAGGCTCACAAGGAATCTAAACACTCTTCTTTAGAGCCCAAGCCAGTTGCTTAGCTGACAACAAGCAACCAGTTCAGTTGGCCTGGCTTACAGAACTAACTTCAGACAGCCGAAAAGTAGAAAGGGACCAAGAAGCAATGGAGGAGGCTGCTCTGATTAGAGGTCTAAGACCCTAGCATGAAGCCCATCACCAGGACAGCTGTTAGTCAAGATTCCTGGGACCTGGCTTCAGAGATTTTGATTTAATACATCAGGAGTTAGGCCCAGGAATGCGAAGATTCTCGTTTTCTTATCCAAGTGTTCTGGAAAGAATTCATTGTTTAGTCTTACTTGAAAGTTGTTTTTCTAACTCCTGAAATTACTTCAATTTGTGCTTCTTGAAGCTTCCCCTATGGCTTATGACAATCCCCTTTTGGGTGGGCAAAGCCATAAAAACCAGTATGTCATCCATTGCTGGACTTTCAGTTTTATGCAAATATTTGACGTTGGAGAAGATTAGTACTTAAACTATAATGTGGAGCAGAGTGCAAAGCTCACATGATTTTTAAAACATATTCCATGGACCCCAGTGAAAATTTTAGTACCTCTCCACACTATTTGAAGGGGTCTACATTTGTCTTCCTCTCTTGTTACAAGGTGTTTTGTTTTTTGGTTTTTTTTAGAATAGTTAATTAAAATTTCTTATACTAAACTCCCTAAAAGATATTGATATGGGCAGCTAATACTGTCTAAAGTGCCCTTTTTAGAAGGTAGTATGAATGACTGAAAAATGGTCCTGTAAACATTATCTAATTTAGAAAAGCCTTTCTGTGTTGCAGATGAACTGACTCAGTGTGGTGAGCCTGAGCCATCACAGACAGCAGACCACAGTTTTAGAGACCATCGGCAAGGTAAGCCCCTTCTCAAGGCTCTCACTGCTCAGACATCCTCACATGTGGGTCCATGTGCTACAGAGATAAGGAAGACAACTGACGAGTCCATATCTAAAGTCCTAGACTGGTTTAACCGAAGTTCTCATACAGAGGACACTATGTCATCCCTCCAACATCTCCAAGGAATAGATCTCAAACAGCAAACAGACTCAAAAGCACAGATTAGCAACGCCTTGATGACAGACAATACCTGTCTGGAAGAAGACGACTCAAAAGTCCCAATGCCCACTAAAGTTAAGTTGAAGCCTGTGAGGTCTGACTTGGCATTCCAAGAAGAAGGAGCTATGCTGGTTTCTGTAACTTGCCAAGATAGTGATGCACTTCTCAAGTCTAACTCTGAGAATTTGTCCCAACAAGGCACCCACAAGGAAGGTCCAGATACACTGCAACGATTTGAAACCTACAGAATCCCAAGTCGCAGGAATGAAAACAAGGGTGGTAGCCAAGGTTTGGAGAGTACAGAAGGAGTGGGGACCCTTCCTGCAGACGGTGACGACCTGCTCAGGGCTCTGAAAAGGTCTGATTCAGAAGCCCAAGTCCCATGGAACACTAACCATCCTGAAAGCTTAGGTAAAGAAGAAACCGAATTCCATCTGCCTCAAAAAAGTAAGGGGAGCACACATATAAATTCAGACTCTTCAGTAATTGTCCTAGGCTCTATTTTGAAAGATGATACAGAGAGGAAAAGCAAAACCAAGAAGACTTCCCTCCTAAAATCTTCCCTAGAGACAGAGAATAGTGCATTACCCCTTGGGGCTGCCGACAATGGATCTTCTTGGAAGAAGCCTGAGGACCAAAAAGAAGCCAGTGAGGACCCCAAGAACCAAGTGCTGAGAGAGAAATACAAGCGAGTGAGCGACCGAATATCTTTTTGGGAAGGAGGCAAAGCTGGTGCTAAGTTAAAGGCATCACAGCTCACATCTTCTTGCAGCCAGCAGCTTTCTGCTAAAGCACACCAGCCCAGGAAGTCACAAGTCATGTCCCTGGGCAGTTTATCTTCAGGTCAAAGTGACTATAGTGAAGTCACAGCTAAACCAGTGGTCTTTGATGAGGATGGCCAAGCACCCCATCTCTCACGTTTTGATTCCTCAAATAAACCTGAAACAACCAGGCCCCTGATGTCAGGTCTATCCAAAAACTATGCTGTAGGTAACCAGTCTGATAAAGTAACTCAACTTCAAACTATGGGGAATGAAACACACCCTTCTTTGGAGAAAGACAGACTTGTGATTGATAAATCAAATGGCAGCTTCAAAGTTCTGTCCCTAAGAGAAAGAATGGATGAACCCAATACAGAACAAGTCTATAGTCACTCTCAGTTTGAGAATCTGAGGAAGTTTTGGGGCCTGGGAGCTAATGTAAACAGTAAACACAATGATGGGAATAATACAGCAACAAACAAACAAACTTCTGTGCCACTGAACATCCAGAAATCCAAGGAGTTTAACGCCATGAAATTATCAAGAGAAAAGACCCAGGAAGTAGAAGAAGGAAGACACTTAAGGCAGGGAAATGTTATAGCTGCAGAAGAGATGGAGAAATTAAACTTTAAGTGCATGCCTCAAGAACCACCAGATGAAACCATATTTCCGCAAAAAACACTCTCAATTGAGCCTTCAAAGGAAAATGAAGGAAAAAATACAGAATACTTTGGTACTCAGGTGATTAAAAAGGCTTGCTCAGAGCAAGAGATTCAAGAATCCATAGTGAAAACAAGCATTTTGCCTAAAGTCTCGAAAGACACGTTCAATGACAGGTTACAGAAGTTGCTGGCAGAAGCCACATTACCAGCAAGCCAGACTTCTGGCAAGGAAGTTCATGAACAGCAAGCACTCAAAGTAGGTGTTTCTGAAAATGGGAAAAGTTTTGCCAAGGATGAGGAAGAAGTCACAGGGCTCAGGGAGAGCCCCAAAGAGCCCCAAAGAAGAAATCAGCAGGACTGTAGTGTAGACAAACTCCTAAAGGAATCAACTAGAACTCCATTGAGTCCCTTACAATCCCCGCTGGAAGCTGTTACTACTAGACCCATCTCCCCGCTTAAAGATGACCTATTGTTTGAAAAGTGGATGAAAGAGAACCACAGTCCTTCAGCAGATCAGAGAGAGATCACAGCTCCTTTTCCACAGGGTGTTGGAATTTTGGCAGGTGCAGATCTCATCCAGAAGGACAAACATTGTAACACAGAAGCTATGCTTCAGTTGGCTGCAGAAGGCTCTCCTCCATTGGCTCAGCTTCCCCATTGTTTTGATGGAGTTTCCAGTTCTCCAGCAGATATGTCTTTATCTTGGGATGCTCAGCTTCCATCTGAGAACGGCACGTTGCCTTCTCAGAAGGAAATTTCGGAGGCTATAGAGAAAGTTGTTCTTCCTTCCAAACCAGCAGCAACTGATGTAAATGCTGTGTTACAAAAGCTACTTAGAGAAGCTGGAGAAGTGGACGCCAAGCTCCCTGAAAGAGAGCAGACAGCAGGTACACCCTCATGTCCTCAGAGAGTGAGTCCCCTATGGCCTGCTCCAGACCCTGTTGTTCCAAATAAGGACTTCCATTCTTTTTGCACGGTTCCTGATACAACTCATGAAGGTCGGTCTCACTTATCTGCCAGAATGTCACCATCAGCACATGCCACTATGTCACCCACTTCTACTGTAACTCAGTATGGCCAGAGGCTACTTCAGGAAGTGGCAGAGACAGTGAGGGAAACAGTCATTCAGCCCAAGTCACAGTACCCTGAATTCAGGGCTGGCTTGGAAAAACTACTGAAGGAAACACTACAAACATCCCTGTCAAAAGATAAAAAGGATACAATGACTATTTCTCCATCAGCCTTAACAGGTAGCTGTGAGATGTCCCATCAACTTTCTTCTGAATTCCATCTTACAGAAATACAAGAAACTGTAGAGAAGGCTGAGGCTCCATCAGTAACTGAGAGTAGTTTTGATGTTGGTCTTGAGAAACTTCTTAAAGAGATGTCGGAAGGACCTTGCCAGCTCCAGGCATCAGGGAGAAGAGACACTTTAGAGAAGCAGCCTTCGCAAGTAGAGCAAGCAGGGTTCATGGGGGAAATACCCCATCATATTTTGGATGGCCCAGGAGCCTCTAAAATGAAGGTTTCATGTAGTGGTTTGGAATCTCAAATCAGCCAGTGTGATAAGCAATTAGGAGGAGATGAAGCTGTGACTGGCCCATTGATAGATGTCCAGGATAACAAAAGTGGGTTTGAGGTCCCTGAATGCTCACAACTTCATGAAGACCATAAAATAGAGACCAATGGAACTATACAATTTGTAGAGGACAAAGGCAGAGAAAAGGTCATTACAGGAGAAACACAGGCTTCCCAGGAACCAGGCTTTGAAGAAGCTCCTAAAGAAATGAGTGTGTCCAGAAATAAGCACTCCATTGTTCTTCTGGAAACAAAAGGAAAGGCTATAAAAACGAGGGAAGTTAAGTTGGTACTAGCAACACCATATAAGAGACAAGAGGAAGAGCAAGGGCCAGAGGCATGCTCAGAATATGAGTTTTCAGATGGGAACACCAGCTCTAACCGGGAGAACTGGAGAAATACCTCCAGTGAGTGTTTGAGAATTTTTACTCCATTGAAGAGTCTGCTTAATGAGATACATGTGCAAAGGATGACTTTTTAAAGATTGGGGTCATTTTGATATTGTTCCAGAACAATATTCTTCTTTTGTTAGTTCTCTCAAACCTTTCTTAATTAGAGAAAGACATTTTATCTATTTTCTTTATTTGGATAATTTGAATAAAAACAGCTTTTCTCACAAGGCTGTGTTTCAGAATCATCTCATAGAATCTATTAAACTGTTAGATTCTGACAGTATTTTTAAATAACTTTTTTTTTAGATTAGCAAAATCCTTTAAGATACTTAAAGCAGTTGTTTTCTTGAAACTAATTAAAATTTCTAAGCTGGCACTCCTCACAGATGTCTCTAGTAAAAGTCACAGTGAGAAAGTACCACAAATGGACAGAAACTCAGCATTTAGAGTCGGTGCGTTTTAGCACTGGTGCAGTTAACATCCAGGGCCAAACACAGGGCAGCAACTTTCCTTGTGCTGTGGGTTCCCCGCCCCCCTCCCATATTTCTCTCTTTTCTCTTTCCGTTTTCCTGCAAGAACATTTCCCCTTTCTCAAATATGTTTTAGCAAGATGAGGCCACCTGATCCCACCTAAGGGTATTGCTTGGCTCTGCTGCCTTGGCTGAAGTTTGAAAGCCATTTACTCAATGGCTACATCCATCTGAGAGCACTGGGGGTTCTGCTTTCAACCCAGCCATAGAACACAGGGCTTGGCTTGACTTGATGTTGATCAACTCTTGGGCATTTTGGCAGAAACACCCCAGAGCAAACTGGAGTGAGAAGTTACCGGATCAGAGCAATGAGGCAGAGAGGGTGCTCTCTGGCAGGGTCATTTTAGCCAAAGCTGCTTAACAGCAGTTGCTCATCTTCCTTGTGGTTTGAGAGCGTCAGTGGACCTAGATGGGCTTTACTAAGTAAGTGGCTGACTCGTGAGGTGTCAGGGGGTTTTTCTTTGTTTGTTTGGGTTTTGTTTGTTTGTTTTGCAAGCAGCTATAGCATCTTTTCTTGACCAGTGACTGAAGGATCCATATGTAATTCCAATCAATCAAGTTTAGCAAATGTTGCTGATTAAAAAAAATTAAAAAAAAAAAAAAAACAGAAAAGTGAAATAATTTCTAAAACTAAACATGAACAAGAATAAAACCATTCCACTAATCCAGTGGAGATATTCTCTTACAAAACTGCCCTTCAATTTGAATTAGGAGAAAAAACTGGCCCATATAAATCTGTACTTAGTAAGCTATCAGTGCACTACAAGAATGGCTACACACATTGCCATAGTGTTGGTAGTTTTCCTGAGTCTTGAGATCTAGGAAACCTACATCTGTTGATCTGGAGAACTCCCCAGCTGAGCGAGCGCTCAACCATACACAGATGTTACACATCTGAATCCTGTCTTCTGTGGTTTGCTGCTAACTTTTTGTTTTATGGCCCCAGAATTATTTCATGGCTGTCTTCAAAAACTAGAATGTTAAGTGTGAAGATTAAAAGTGTGGCTTGATAAATTATGTGCCTAAAATAGAAGTGTGACTAGCCCAGAGAGTGTGAATACATCAGAGAGTGTGAATTCCTCAGCACTTCTGTATTAGTGTGGTCACCTCAGTACTATTGGTTTATGATCACAAATAACCAGGAAAAAATTTTTTGAAGGGCATATTGGTAATGGGAATATTTCCAGTTCTTTGGTGAAGTATTTAAGAGGGAAGCAGGGTGGGGCGTGGCGGGGCAGGGCAGTGCTACTTTCTCTTTTCTGCCTACTGTTTCATTGCCCTCTGCTGCCTGGGGGAGCCTTTGCTTTGGTAGTGTGCAGTGTTCATCCGTTTTGTCTCATAACAGGTTCAGAAGAAGAGCACAGCCCTGTTTTGAAAACTCTGGAAAGAAGAGCTGCTAGGAAATTGCCTTCCAAAAGTCTAGAAGACATTCCATCAGATTCATCAAGTGAGAATAAAGTTTGTCCCACGGTCCACGCTTCCCCTAAGCTTACACATGCTTGTGTGCTTGCGTGTTCTTCTGTGGTCTCACTGCATGTTGGCATGCACTGGAACCTCCAGTGCAGCGGTTGGTCACAGAGGAGACGAGCCCTCCCCATGTGTGCTCAGGCGGCTCGCTCTTCAGTGTCTGCAACTTTGCTTTTAAAATAATTCATGGTATTTAATGATGAGAAAACTAGATTTCCTCGAATTGTTAGATCCCAGTTTGAGTGTTTAAAAACACACAGGGCTGGGGAGGTGGCTTAGTGGATAAAGTACTTGAAGTACAAGCACGACTACTATAGTTTGTATTCCTAGGACCAACAGAGAAGCTGGTGGGAATGGCCACACGTCTGTAATCCCAGCAATGGATGGGCAGAGACAAGGGAGCCCCAGGGCAAGCGCACTAGCTTGAGTAGCCATGTCAGAAGATCATGTCAGGTTCAGACAAAGACCATGCCTCGGTAAATAAGGTAGAGAGTGATCAAGGAAGACAGCCCATGCCAACCTCTGGCATCCTCAAGCATGTGTGTGTATACCTCATGTGTGTGCACACCAACATACATATACATATGCGAATATTCATACACAGTTCTCAGTAAAAGTGTAAGTAGAGTTTTAAAGAATCATACTACTAGTGGTTCTAGTGAAATTGGTACTAATAGCATCTATTGAATATTATGTTCAACAAATTGTCTAAGAATTTCTCCACAAGTACCTGCCCATGAAAGATGAATTGTTGTCTCCATTTTATAACTGAGGAAAATGGAATTTAAGAGGTAAAAATACCTTTAGTATTACTTAGCAGACCCAAAGCTCACAATAGACTGCTGTCCACAGTATTCATAAAGTGACCGTTTTACATATGACAGTAAATGCCCCATGAGATGGATTTAATTAGTCCCTGACTTCAGGAGCTTTTCTTACTTGTTTGTCACTTCCTTTCTACTCACACGCTCCTTTGGTCCTGGCCAATGACTAACATGAAGTACTTGATGAGCACTGTTCCACACAGGCTGTCGCTTTAACAGCTGAAGGCAGGGAGGGGTCTTTAGATATGGCAGAATGTCCTCTGGGAGTTATCTGCCAGACTAGTGGATTTAGAAGTCACGGTCTCTGGAGTTTCGTTCCAACTGTTTCGAAGTTATGATCTGTCCCGGGGTCTCAGATGGCCATAAGAAATTTTGTTAAATAGAAATTAACTGCTGCCAAACTCAACTGATGGCTGACATTGTCCGGCTTAGAATGAAGTTCTAGGAATTCACAGTTTGAGATTTTAAACTTTAAAGTCGGGATTTAAATAGAAGGGAAGAAAAGCTACTTCCCCAAAACAATTCCTAAAATTCAGAGATTCCCGGGGCGTGGAAGACAATATTCCCAACTCAGAATGCAGGGCTAACCCTCCGGAGGATCTGAGAATTTCAGGGTTGGGAAGGACCCTGGAGGTCACTCGTTTTGATTTTTCTCAGTATCAAAATCCCCTCTAAAGCCTCCTCAACAGGTGGCCAACCCCCATATCTGCCCGGATGCTTCCAGAAAAGGCATGTCCAGTCCTTTGTTGGACAGCTATGATTGTCCTTCATTTTTGTTAGTGATGGGCACTGAGGGAAAAGAAAATGAAAAAGACAACAATTATCCTATTTAGTAAAAACAAAACAAAACAAAACAAACAAGCCCCTCTTGTCTGAGAAGCATAGAGCAATTTCCATGGTGCAGCTTTAAAGTACTCAGGAATGTATAGGGTTAAAAAAAAAAGCCACAGTCAGCTGACGGGTATTCTTGCACTCTCTCTCTTCCAAATACCGATACCCACTCTCACACTAGCCTGCCAAGATTCCACTTAGCAGCTGGTCCCCAGTTGCATCTCTTAAGTTGGCTTCCCAAGCAAGCCTCCCAGAGGCACATGCAAATGATGATGCACATACACAAATATTTGTTAATGACCATAGGTTTGGGAAGGTGTTAGTCATGGCCAGAGTCTTACCCTCTGCAGAAGAATAGAAGGCTGCTTCAGCCCTGTGCTTTCCCCTGTTGTCAGCGGATTGCTTGCTCTGAGCTAACCCTCTAACCCTTGGGAGTCAGTGCACAGCAGTTTGCTGATGTGAGCCGCATCGCATCGGGCTGAAATGGAAACGCCTGCTAAGACACTGGCTCAAGTAGCTAATCTAAAGAGAAAGTATTTGGGGGAAGACATCTTGGTTGCACCCCTCACTGCATCTTGACTAATTGCTTCCAACTCCTCCGGGGAGCTTCCAGGGACAGTCTCATTGTTCTCTTCTCATCAGGGGTCAGCCCCATTAACCATTTGTTAATTTCTCCTGAACAGATCAAGCAAAAGTAGATAATCTGCCTGAAGAATTAGTGCGTAGTGCTGAAGATGGTAAATATCTCTATGTGTTTGCATGTCTGTTTGTTTATTAAGTTCTGGGGTGATTTGGGCCGTCACTGGCATGCAGCTGTTGGGTAAATAGAAGAACGTCATTTGCTAGTATGTAGTGCGTAAGTTATAAAAGCATTCTGACATGGTACATTTAACATTGTCTATATTCTTAAAGCTTCTGCTGGTGATAACATGAGGATTTCTATAAATAGGAAATTATATTTCTGTGGGTATGAGCTAATTCGGGTTAACTTTGACTTGCAGAACTTACTGAAGGCAGAAAGAGTAGAGTGGGCTCTTGGGTTAAATTGTTCTTGTATTTGATTCGCAAATCTCAGCATTTAGATCTTTCTAGACACAACTGATAGAGTCTTTACTTCAAAGGAAAGGGCCCCAGGACCAGGGTAGATAAACCTGCTTATGATTATATAAATGAGTTTGGAATGACAGTGGGATTCATTGATTTCAAATATTAACGAGCCAGAAGCTCTTGAAGCATGTCAATGGATT
Organism: Mus musculus; assembly: GCF_000001635.26. NCBI lineage: Eukaryota > Metazoa > Chordata > Mammalia > Rodentia > Muridae > Mus > Mus musculus. The sequence continues at coordinate 90,388,067 of NC_000073.6, forward strand.
ATATATTACTTTTGTTATAAAAGTAACTGTCTAGTAGAGCCTTGGTGGGGGAAGGGCAGGAATGAGTCTTATCCTTACAGTTTAGCACTTAAAAAACAAATGATTCATATTTGCTGACAGCTCTTAATTTTTGTAAGCTGTTCTTGCAATAATCATAAAAATGTGTACTTACTATGCAAAACACAGCGTAAGACCTCAGAGGGTATATATATACCCTCTCTCTCTCTCTATATATATATATATAACTATATATATATAACTATATATATATAACTATATATATATATATATATAAAACTATATATATATAGTTAGTTAGTTAGTTAGGTTTTCTCATTTTATATTTATTTTCAACCACCTTGTTGAAAGAGATGAGGAAATAATTTTAGTTTTTATTTTGAAGATTAAAAAATACTGCTCAGAAAAATGAGGTGGCCTTTTTGTAATCACATAGCTCATCAGTCAGCAAGAGAGCAGGGTGCGTGTGACAACTTGGATGCCCTTGGTTCAGTGGTTCCTTCCTATGTCCCTGCTGAGCTTGGGTAGCATACAGGAAAGACAACTCAGGTCTCCTACCCTGGGTCTTAGGTTTTTAATTAAACGGGAGGCTTTAAAGAGGCTAATGAACAACCCCACTGAGACTCGACAAGCTGAAAACCTGTCAGAGGAACTCTGCAACTTCAGTTGTAAAACTAGCATTTGAGTTTGACTTTCATAAAACTAGCATTTGAGTTTGACTTTCATGTCTGTTTAATCCTTAATTGAAATGGTATTTATTCTCAATGTTACTCTTCTGGGTAGATCAAAAAGCCGACCAAGAACCAGATACAAATGAATGTATACCAGGAAGTGAGTAGCAGGACATTTCTCATAAATAACTAAACATTTCATACTATATAACATTAAATATGCTAATGAACTAATCCATTAATACCATAGCACTTATTATTACTATATCTCCAAAGCTGGCAAAAAAAAAAAAAACTATTTCATTCTGATATGGACATATTAAAAATAGTTTATTATGCTGAAAGAATATACTTTCACTAAAGGAGACTTGTGTATCTGAAGTTTACTTCTATTGTTATTGATGCTATTAACTTTTCTTACTCTGTTCTTTGAATCTTTGCTCAAAATCAATTGGGCACGTTTTTATTGTAGCTCACTTTTGTGCTGCATTATGCTATGCACTTCAGGTCTCCTTAACTTTTATATAAGCGTAGTCAGAAAGCAACTTATGACTAATTTGAAACCCCCCCCAGCCCCAAAAGAACTGTGCTTTGACAGTTCACAAACAGTATAGTTGGCTAGCTCCCTGCATATCTATAAAGCAAATTTTTGTCATGTTCAGGGTTTAAATTCTGAGGTTCTAAACTGGCTTCAAACAGTAAATATCCAATTTTTTTTTAAGCTAACATTTGAATCTAAACAAGATAAATACATACTTTTGCTACTAATGTCCAGCAAGTAATTTGTAACCACGAGAAGACAAAGATAATGTTTGTTCCTAGTTTTCAGTATAAAGACTATTCTACATAGGTAGGATCACTGTCTTAAGAGTAAATTATATATTTAAAGTGGCTCTCCGGGACTTGTCAAAGCATGCACATATGTCTGCATGATTGTCAACGCCCCTCTTTCATAAATGTAGATACTGGTGGTATGAAGCGATTGCTACCCATGCCTGCTTTTTGGTCCATAGTATTTTGTGTGATAAGCCCCCAAAGCCATTGAGTGAGCTAACAGGTCTCCTGCGGAGAGCTTTTCAGTGGAGGAGCCAGTAGATAGAGAAAATAATGTGCTGATGCTGAGAGTCTGTAATGTCTAGCTTGAAATCTGAGACTGCTCATGAGGTCTTCCTGAAGGCCCTGAGCTTTGGCACATGACATGACAAATTCTTAAGAGCTGCCCAGGAGAGAAAGCAATGCAGGCCTGGCTCTGTGAGTCTGCCACTGTCTGGCTGCTGCAGACAAAACAAGCTTCTACCCGGGAGATGTTTATGGACAAAGAGACTTTTCCTGTTGCCTTCTGAACTAGGACGTGCTAAAGTTTGGGCACCTGATTTTATGTTGCTGTTTGTTTAACATTTTGTTTAAGACATGAAAACAAAACCCAAATGGACATATATCTATACCTATGTTTTCATACATTGCCTAATAGGTCAATTATATGTTGTAATGTAGGTAAATTCATTTCTTTAGCATTTTTTCAAATGATTCTTACTGCCTTTTCATTAGGAAAATAACATTCTTACCATAAGACAAAATGTGTGTGATTAAACTAAATAACTGAAGGTCATAAATACAAAACTGACTACGTTTGAGTAATGGGTGTAATTGAATTTGACCTATTTACATCACCCAACAACATACATTGTTGCAATGATGCAACAGAAAGGCTTTTACAATCTTATAGAACCACACATAGGATATGACCTAATCTAACTCACCCAAAAGTATACATGCGTGTACACGTGTATGCTTTTGTGTGCACGCATACATGTGTGCACACGTGCACACGCATGCGCGCGCACACACACACACATGCACACATACATGCGCATATTCACTCATGTATACACCCATACACAAACACACACAGAGATTCATTAACACAGATGCGCTCCCACAGGCATGCACACCCTTTATTTAACTGGATGGGAAATGGTAAAGTGGGGATTCTAATGAGACACCGTGACTGGATTTGTTGTTTGTGTTTACCTTTCTGAGTCTCAGGCTGGTGAGACCTCATATAGAATAAGCAAAAATTTAACATAGGTGGCTTAGTTTTGTTTTTCCCTCCTTTGACTTCTTTTAACTAAAGATGAAATCATCTAATGTTTAAGGCTAAATGTGTATCTTTAAGTTATGAAGAGAAAGGAAATTTGCTTTGTATGTATTACCTAATGGCAATTTTAAGGATAAGGCCAAGTCAATATACTTGTATCATGTTTAAGTCATAACTTGAAGTAACATGCCTTGAAATAGAAATCCGTTTATCGTAAGAGCTACTACCGACCTTAATAAAAGCTTTCCCAGTGTGATTCATGTACAAAAGAAGAAAATAACTTTCAAACTACATATATGCAAATTAGAACTCAATCTCACCCTCTGACCATGCCTCCCTTACATACATTAGAAAGAAATCATGTATTAGAAAGAAATCATGTGCTATCTTTTCTTAATCAATTAGTAGAGTATATTAACTAGAAATGTTTAAACCTGACCTTGATATACTATAACTTCTTGGAACCAAATGGTATCTAAATATATTCTTTAAATTATTAATTTTTAATACAGGGTGGTTCAATGTAGCCCTGGCTGGCCTGGAACTTACCATGTAGCCTAAGGTGTTCTCAAACTCACAAAAGATCCTCCTGCTTTTAAAAATCCAGTGCTGGGATTAAAGACCTGCGCCACCTCACCGGCTAAAACAATTACTTTAAAAATTATAGTCTTTCATAATTCTGAGTGACAACCATCATCAGATCCATGGTATCACCTCTCTCTTTCTGCTCTCTCTCTCTCTCTCTCTCTCTCTCTCTTTCTCTCTCTCTCTCTTCCTCTCACACGCACACACGCACACATTCATACATACACTGAGAGGGGGACCCCAAACAGGAATTTTCCTAATCACTAAATAAACAAATCTGGTCTTAGGCATAGCCATAGCCAAGGGTCCTTACTGTTGAATTGTGAACAAAAATCCTAAGTGTCCAAATGAAATAGTTTTTCAGCCTGCAGCATGTTGAAATGTGATGGAACTTGTTGGGGTGGGGGGTAGGGGAGATGAACCAATGCATTTGAACTTGGGGTTCAAAGCTCTGATGTGGAAAAAGATAAGTAAAATCAATTCACATTGACAAGCAGGAGTCTTTTTGAGACTGTGGTCTGTCTCCTTTTGTATCCCTGACTGTCCTGGAACTCAACATGTAGCCCAGGATAGCTTCAGGTCTACAGAAGTACTCTTGCCTCAGCCCCAGTGTGTTGCTGGGATTTGAGCTATCATGTCTGGTACATAATATAATGTAAGACCAACGCAAATTAAGTAAGAGCAAATGGTTTTGTTTGGTTGCTTGTTTTCATTTGGTTCAACTCCCTTTTAAGTTCTCTCTCTGGACATGACTTACATGAAGCGCTTGTCACTTACCTCATGATCCTATGCATGCCAACTACTACACCTTTAACCTTTATACAGAACAGCATTCATAAATGAAAGCAAAGTGTATTCTCAATGTGTGCATAATGTCTAATGGTTGTGGATAATTTTGAAATCTAAATGCTGCTCTCTAGTTTCCACAGTGCCTTCACTGCCTGATAATCAGTTTTCCCACCCTGACAAACTCAAAAGGATGAGCAAGTCCGTGCCAGCATTTCTTCAAGATGAGGCAAGTTCATGCTTTGAACCATTGTAAAAATGGAGACTGATAGGTAGTATTGCTTTGCCACCAAGGATGTCAGTGGGGTAGCTCTTGCCTCCCAAGTCAATGCAGGCAATATTGTTGATCCAGGAACAGGGCAAGCATGGCATGTCCCATTTCACTCAGACAGTAGTCATTCTGGCCAGTGAAGTTGGGTTGAATAGATCTAGGAATGTGAAACTTTTGCTTCAAAATGGGTACAAATTAAGAAATGTGGGGAAAATATGGTGTATAAATTAACTGTATCTATAGATAAGAGCTGGTGTGTAAAATCATAGGAGGTATGACTATTTCCAAAGCTCCTGTTAAAATAATCAGCCGACATCCACAAACTTTACATTCATGATTTCACTTAATTCTCCAATGACCATGGAAGGTATGCACCACCATTATCCTCGAATATTACAGGTGAAAAAATAAAGCCTATGGAAATAACATATCTTCACGCAGCCAGATTGTGGACCTGCATCCAGATCTGATTGCCCTGCTGGTAACCACTGTACCAGAACCATGTAGGAGCATAACTATGCTCTGCAACTTATCAAGTTCAGAATATGTACCAGGAACTCAATACTCCAGCTAGTTTCCAAATACCCAGAAACCACTACAAGGTGGATCTAACACTTTACCTGATGTCTTTTGACCTAGTAAGATCTCAGTTTCTTGCTGTCACATGATTAGAAGCCTGTGGTCTATAGTAAGATATTTCCAGTTCTGGCTAAAAGCTATATTGTTGTACTACCAGAAACAGATAGATTCTTTACGTTCAGTGAGTCTGGTTTTTGACTATATACCATATGAGGTTATTGGGACTGAATGGCCTAATGCAAAGAAAACACATATCACAGTGCCTGGAACATAGTGAACACTCAGTAAAGGTTAGAATCTGTGATTTTAGATTTTGCCCTAATTTCTGAGGGGGAAATAGAAGGCTTTATACTCAAGCAATCTTCTTAGAAGACAGGATGTGTGCAAAATTCTGAGCAAGATGTAAATAGCACCCTACTCCCATCCTGAGTACCCTTTTCTCCCTTAGGGACTTTGGAGAAACAGCACCTGCAAATATTTGGTCCTTGCAGATGTTTAAGAACCCTACACTACAGTTTGGGAAAAAAAAATCACTCATTTTGTGAGTAGAACTAACTCATTAGCTGGATGCTAGCCAGCATAAACTCCACACAATTTCTGTCATTTAGGCCTTTTGAGGTCTGTTCTGGTCTTAGGTGGTCATAGGAATGAAACATATAATGAGAGGTGAATTGTCCCGGTATATATTTGTTAAGTGTCTCCTTCAGTTTTAACCTGCTGGCTCAGCCCTTAATGGGACATTTGGCTTTGTGCATCAGAGGTGTCGGAATGAAATGGTATCACTTTACCTTTCTGAGCGCGGAGGCTTGACCTGCAGAGGATGCACTGGTGAAATCAGCCCTTGCCCCTCTATCAGCTGCCCCTGAGTGCTAGCTATGTGAAAAATGCTGCACCAGGCCCTTCCCCATAACTTATTAATGATCTAGTATACCAGTAGAAGATATAATGTGTTCTGAGAGGGGAATGGATTGTTTAGTGTGTGGGAAGGGAACGTAACATCAGAGATATTTAAAAGGTATGGATTTAAAAAAAAAGTCCTTGAAACAAGATTCTTTTCTCTTCCATGTAAGTCATTAATTTTTTTTCTTTAACTCCTTCATTAATCTGCATTATAATTGACATCTATGATGTTGGTGTGTAATCGCATGATCCTGGAATATGCTGGCATGAACTAACTACTCTTCCACAGCCCTGGAGCCATTGTGCAGCTCCATAAGCCCTGCATTCCCCAAGTAAAATTGTTATGGATGATGAACCTTATAAGACAACTTTCCACAAGCTTTAACTATAAATGCAATTGAATTCCTCACTGCTGTTTTCCCTCCTTGTTCTGAGTAGATGTTCCTTGGGATGTATTTAAAATTAGTATCCTATGCTTTTTAAGTTTTAAAGCCATATGTTGAAAGTTAGTGAATGAATAATTTAAAAGACTTCAGCAACAAATGGATGAATACAACAACACTATAGGTTACATAAGTGGGGCTTTACACTTAAAAATATAAAATGGAATTGAAACTCGTCAGATTAGCTCTTATTATTCCTAGTTTAATGGTATCTTTGGCAAAAGATTTTGATTTTTAAGAAAGCTAAAGCTAAAATATTAAGAATGAAAAGACTTAAGCATGGTATTTTATACTTTGGATTTCATAGATGTTTTATGATATATATAATATATATCATATGCACATATATATATATATATATATATATATATATATATATATATATATATATATATATACCTTCTCTAGGGAATGTAAATATATTGAAAGAGCTACAAGAAAGCTCACAGTGGCGCTGTTTTCCATAGGTCCTGGGGGTCACACAGTGGTAAAAGATCACTTTGCCATCCTCTTAGCACACTGCTCTCTTAGGTGAAGTTCACTGCAGACCACCACTCCATCCAGAATCCCCAGCAATTAGCCCCTAGCATCCATTGCCTTTGGGAAATGTCACAGACCAGTGTGTAATAAGATACCATCCTCGCCTGGACATAGATTCTGACGTTGACTCATTCCAAACTTAAAATATTCTGACCTTGACTCATTCCAAATATAAACACTGCATATGTGATGTGATGTCTTGTAGAGCGATGACAGAGAAACAGACACAGCATCAGAGAGCAGCTACCAGCTCAGGAGATACAAGAAGAGCCCCAGCTCATTAACCAATCTTAGCAGCTCCTCTGGCATGACGTCCTTGTCCTCTGTATGTAAACAAAGGCTCCATCTTAATCTCTCTCTGCTGCTCTAAACTTTGCTCTTCTATGCCCTTGCTCACTGGAAAGTAGCCTTTTGTCTTAGCTCTAAAATGTCGTTTTTCTTTAATTTCTAATTACCTTCCAGCTAGCTATATATTCCAATTCTCATAGAATGAAGGGTTTAATGTACATTATAATTTAAAAAAAAGTTTTTGATGTGCTTTAAAAATGGCAACAATATGAACCATTCTTTTTTTTTTTTTTTTTTAACAAACAAGAGTAGCTATTACAGAACCTGCTTATCTCGGACATGACTTTATATACAACTTGTCGACACACAGTTGTACCTGTCTTTAGATCAAGTCTTGTGAGGAATGGGATGGCATTCCATTGCCTTCTGGGAGGATCCAGAACAAGCTTTTAAATGGAAAGCTCCCAAAGTAAAGTGAATGTGATTATACGGAACTTCTCCCATAAATTAAGGCAGCTCATGTGGTGTCCATATAGAAATACACATGTGAAATGCCATTGGCATGCATTTCTTTAAATAGTTTTCTACTATCCATACACATTCATACAGCTCACTAGGTATACTAGACAAATGGCGCCATGCTTAAATTCTTACTAGCCTTGTATTTCTGAAGCCCTTTTAAAAAATCTATTTAAATTGATTTCCACCTCCCTGATAATCTATGTATGCCTTGGGAAGGCTCTAAGTTCCCTTCATCAATCATAGATAGTCTACCCTTCCTGAACTCTGAAAGCGCAAGGCTCAGCAAGCATTTCTCTAGATTCAGAGGATAAGGAACAGGGTAAAATTCCTTTGTAGTGTCATGGAATTTTAAGCGATGTGTCACTGTGATTTGTGCCTGGAGTTTCTCGCATCCTTTTTCCTTTGGCATTTTAAACACTAAGCATGGCTAACAGAGAATGCCACCTAGTGTAAAACCACCGTTTTGAGATGAACTCGCACCTAAATAACTTTGTGTTGCACTATTATCTGTCACTTAGCAACAGTTAAAGCCCAGGCATCTGTATCATGTCAGATCACCTGTGTTGGTATTGCCTTCTGCCATATCAAATTAGCTGGTTTTACATGCAAGCTGGAAGCATAATGCCAAGCAGAGACTGTGTGCGAGCCACTTGCACTGGGGTGTCAGGAATGCGACATAAACACTGCCTATTTCTGATGCACCCAGGCGAGTGGCAGTGTGATGAGCGTTTACAGTGGAGACTTTGGCAACCTAGAAGTGAAAGGAAGCGTGCAGTTTGCACTCGACTACGTGGAGTCCCTGAAAGAGCTGCATGTGTTTGTGGCCCAGTGTAAGGATTTAGCAGCAGCAGATGTTAAGAAACAGCGCTCAGATCCGTAAGTACAGACCTGGGAAGACTCGCCCATTTTTTTTCTTAGTCTTCAGTCAATCTGGTAGGGATTCAAGAAATCAAAGCCATCAATGACAGGGTCTGTGTGTGCTTGTGTTTACAGGGGTCTTTGAAAAGTTGGTTACTTTTTATAAACCCATATGCCAAACATTCGATTATAAAAAAGATACAGAGAAGCGCTAAATACTTCAGTTTGGGGACTTTGGAGGCATTGCTTGAGACAAAGATTAGAGACAAGTACACCATAAAGATGGATTCAGAGGCAGCAAAATCCAGAATAAAATCAGACCCCTGCTCCTCCTGGCAGACTTTCAAACTTTTTCTAAAATTAGAGACCTAAGGGACAGACTTCATAATGTTCATTGTTGTGAAAACACTTAAGACTTAATAATAAAGTAGTTCCCATATTTAAATTATGCCCTACACAGCCAAGTGTAGTGACACACATCTGTAACCCCAGCTGGAGGATGGTAAGTTAGAAGTAAGCTTCTGGTGTCTCAAAACAAATGAATAATAAATTCAGTTAAGTCTGGCATGGGAACGTTAGGAAGAGCTGCTAATTCATCTTTTAAATCACGTGAGTGAGTACATTTCAGTTTGTTTGAAGGTTGGCCTTTGAAGAAGTCTGATTTGTGACCGTTTCTCTGGGTTATTCCCGGTTGGCTTTTGTTCTTATTTGATTTCAAAGAGCAATGCACTGTTTTATTACAGAGTAGAGTAGACAATCATATCCATTCTAAATATAACCCCCTAAAAGTTAAAAGGTGCTTATATACATCAAATGCTGAAACATTCCCTTTTTATATTTTTAGACATGTAATTTTACTTTTAATTTATGAGTGCTTTGCTTGCATTGTATGTGTCTGAACCAAATGAGAGCCTGGTGCCAACAGAAATCAGGAGAAAAAACAGAGCCACTATAACTCAAGTTGAACATGGTTGTGAGCTGCATGTTGGTACTGGGAACCAGCCCAGATCCTCTGAGACAGTGAAAGCACTCTGAACCACTGAGCCATTTCTCCAACCCCATTTCTTCTTTCTAAAAATAATTTTTATTTATCCTTTGACAATTTCATACATGTGTATATATAGTACATTTCGATCTTATTCTCTCCTCCCCCATCCCTGTCTCTTGTCCCTTTTTCATTCCTATGGAACCTTTCTTTATCCCAATGAGTTATCTTCCCAATCACAAGTATTTCTATAAAAACAAAACAAAACAAAACAAAACAAAACAAAACAAAACACGAGCTTAATTAGGGTTGCTCATGAGATTTTAAATATGGCTTGGTTATTGCATCATGGGTAGTTGAATATTGGTAATTTTATCATGGCTGCACCCTTGAAGAAAAATAACTCCTCCTTCCCCATCAACCATTAATTGCCAATAGCTCCTCAACTAGGGGTAGGGCCTCATGTTTCCTTCCCATACGCCTCCTGGAATGTTGATGTTTTCCATCTTGTATAGGTACCCACAGCTGCCGTGAGCTCATGAGGGTTATCCCGTGTCATGTCCAGAAAAGTGCTTAGCAGCACTCTTCTTCATCCTCCATCTCTTATATTCTTTCTGCCCCTCTTCCTCCAGTGTTGCCTGAACTTGGGGGTTAAGGAGATTGATAGAGGTGACCCATTTAGGGATAGACACGCAAAGGTCTTGTTCTCAGCATTTTGACCAGTTATGAATCTCTGCACTAAAAAACGTCCCACTGCGAAAGGAAGCTCCTCTGACCAAGGCTAAGGGAAGCACTGATGTATGGCTATAAACACAAACATTTAGAAGGCAGTTTGATAATATGTTCATTTAGCAAAATAACAGTGGTAGGTACCCCCAGGAATACCACCATAAAATTTTGAGCAAGTTTACCCAGGTATGAGTTATGACCTATGAAACAGACCTCAACTCCAATCAGAAAGTGGTTGGTTACCCTATGACATCTATGTTACTGCTGCATTAGTGAGCTTGTCTGGCTTGTCAGTATTATAGCATGCAGGGTACACGGGTAAGCTCGCTGATTACTTTTCTCTCCTGGTAGCTTATATGGAGCACCTTGCAATACTGTGAAAGCTAGCCAGTGAAGTAAATTTCCAGGTCAGTTTCAGCTTTGTTCCTCTCTGCCCTGCCACCAACGTGGGTGGTGTATTTAGGCAGTTAGGTCTTAGTACATAGCTCTAGTGGCCAACCAAGACCAATGTCAGCAGCCCATGTTATTCAGAGGTGCAGCTCTGAGACCCCTCTGACCAACAATTTAGATAATCCACATCTGGCAGTAAGATTTTTTTTTTCACTTAATAACTTGTGGCTTCTAGGGGGTGGCTTCATTAAATCATTCATTCTACTAAGATCTCTTAATCCACTTAAACATTTAAAAATATAAAGGTGTGGACAGAAACATTTCTTTTTTACTGTTTTTATTGACACCACAGGATAATTTCTGCTCCTAATTTTCTATGTGTTATAAAAGGTAGATGTGAACATATCACTTTTGTCTTCTCTGACTTTCACATCTCTCCATGTTTCTCTTTTAGGTATGTAAAGACCTATCTGCTACCAGACAAAGGCAAAATGGGCAAGAAGAAGACACTCGTAGTGAAGAAGACCTTGAATCCTGTATACAACGAGATATTGCGGGTATTTCTAAATTCTGTCCACAGACAAAGCTTTGTGATGACCTGGGGAAATAGTCACGTCTGCTTGGATGGTGTCAGTACTGAAAATGTCAGCACCCCAGCCTCAACCGCCATTTTCTTTTTTCCAGTCACAGTGTGTTCCTTTCTAAAATTCAGCAGAAGTTCTTCTTCTTCACATTCTCACATTTTCTGTTCCTTCAGGCTGGAATGGTCTTCTTCCTAATCCTTTCTTAACTGTACCTTAAGCTACTCTTAAATACTTCTACCACAGCAACCATAATTCCTCTAATGACAACTGACTCCCTAGTCTTATGATGGCCTGTGTCAACATTTAGTCCGTTAACCTTGACAGTAAGGGTTAACTTCCATAAGGGTAAGGACGAATTCTATGGTTCGTATAGACTGTATAACACTCTGGCGCCTCAGATCTCAGAAATGAGGCAAATGGTAATTTCCATATATACCCCTTTTACAAACCGCAGACTAGACATTAATGAGTTAATGCCCCACATTAGACATTTAACACATACTGACCCACAGCGCAGTGTTTAGTGTAGGGAGCAGCACAGGAATGTTTATTGGAAAGATGGACAGGTGGGCTGTAAGCGGAAAGTTGCCTTGCTCACATACGTTCTTTGTCTCCCAACATGGGATGTCATGTGACATCTGTTACTATTGACAAATCAGTTAAATAAGAGGTGTTGTTCATTCTCTGTTTTGGAAAACTACAAGTATTTGATAATCCTCCAGGACAAAGGGAAGAAGCAGTTAAGTGATGGTGCCAGTCGTCCGTGGCTGAGGTAGCCATCTGTGGATTCATGCAGCAAGTTTGTAATTACCGTTTGACTGTGACATATCCCAGGACCCTAGCTATTTCTGGGTCAGCTGCTTCAACCCTATACTCAGAAAAAGCCAGCTAATTTAAATAGTAAATTCAGGGAATGGTAGGTCCGATATAGCCAAAATGGACCTTCAAGTAATATGTCACAAAGCCAAATGGAGATTATTTTTAGATTGGAAGTACTATTATTCCTTCCATGATTATATATAATCAAGGAGTGACTTAGTTTGAGATGAGAAACTGTTAGGACACCAAATCTTTTCTACCTAACCATGTGAAGCTGGAAAAATCAAATTTACTTTATTATTATTATTATTATTATTATTATTATTATTATTATTATTGTTGTTGTTGTTGTTGTTGTTGTTATTATTTTTGATCTGATAATGTGAGAGGTCTGTTTTCAGGGCAGAGGGTATATGGGGGCTGTACCTCATGTTTAAGTTTCTGTGAACCCAAAGCTGTTTTAAATAATGAAGTCTAGCTGGGCCTGGTAGTGCACACCTATAATCTGAGAACATGGAGAGGGGGTAAGGGAAATGTGGTGTTATCCTCAGCTCCATAGCAAGTTTGTGCAGGGGGCCTTAAATGAGACCTTCTCTCAAAAATAAAATAAAATAAAATAAAATAAAATAAAATAAAATAAAATAAAATAAAGAAAAGAAACAGAAACAGAAAAAAAAAAAAAAAAAAGACCTTGTCCTTAGGTGAAAAAAACAGAACTAGAATGATTTGAATTGTATTTTTAGATGGAACCTGATTGGTGGTGGTATATGCCTTTAATCCCAGCACTTGGGAGGCAGAGGCAGGCAGATTTCTGAGTTCGAGGCCAGCCTGGTCTACAGAGTGAGTTCCAGGACAGCCAGGATTACACAGAGAAATCCTGTCTCAAAAAACAAAAAAACAAACAAAAACAAAAAAACAAAAACAAACAAACAAACAAACAAAAAGCTCTATCTCATGTAAAAGCATCCAACAACGGTTGAATAGCTGACGTTTGTTTTTAGAAAGCTCTTTCCAGCTATGATATTTGAGCCACGGTTTGCCTTTTCCAGCAGAGGGGAAAGCATCCGAGTTCGTGAAAGATTGGGCTTTAGCTCTCTGAAATTAGACCCATGGAGTAAGATGCCTTGGCCAGGCCAGCCTTTTGAGACCGGAAACCAAACAGATGAGGCACTTTGGGTCCACACAGATGAGCTTTCATCTCGGTGTCATAACTTTGGCATAAGGTGGCGCTAGTCATCGTTTTCATTTTCTTCTCTTCACTGCAGTATAAAATTGAAAGGCAATTCTTAAAGACGCAGAAGTTGAACCTGTCCGTTTGGCATCGGGATACATTTAAGCGCAACAGCTTTCTGGGGGAGGTGGAGCTCGACCTGGAAACGTGGGATTGGGACAGCAAACAGAACAAACAGCTGAAGTGGTACCCACTGAAGAGGAAGGTGGGTTCAGATTCCCTTCTTTGTGTGGGGGAGCGATCTGGTGTACAGGGAAGAGCCCGGTAGCACTTACTTTGCAGTGCCGGTGTGGAAAGTGGGACCATTTGAAGCTAAGATAGAACTTACGTTGTGCATTTGGTAAAGAAAGAGGTTTAAAAATTATGTGAAGAACCTTACATCATTCCATGCAAATGTCTGACTTCAGTCTTCAAGAAGGTCATTTAAATGTTCCAATCCTTTGAAATCTGAGATAGACTTTGAGCCTAGCATATGGTGAGATTGTCCCTTGAGAAGACTGTGCCTTGTTTTGTTTAGTTACAGGGTCTTGTTACATAGCCCATGCTTATTTGAAACTTGCCCATTAGCCTAAGGTAGCCTCAGACTCATGGTCTTCACAGTTTAGCCCCCAATTGCTATCATTATGGGCTTACTCCTCAGGGGACGGCCGGGCCGCTTGGGAGGTGGAACTCGTGGAGTTTGACTGTGCTTGCTGGGCTTCAGGGATGCTCTGAGACACCGCTCAGGGGTGGGGAAGCAAAGTCTGAGATGTGGGAAAGCTACAGCTGGCTTGGGGGTCCCTGGGCCTGTGATAAAGCTGGGGCCAAGACGGGGGTTCTCTGGCTCTTGGACATCCAGGCACTGCTGGGAGTCTCAGAAGAGCCAAGATCAGAGTCGGGGTCCCACAGGCTGGGAACAGTGTCTAGCCCGGGGCTAACGGAAGGGGAAGCTCTGACTTGTCCCGGGGTGATTGTCCTTAGCTTGGCAGAGTTAATCTGGAAATATAGATGGGCCTTCGGTGGGAGAGTTGTGCTGCAGGTCCGTGGACAAAGGCTGTCCCCAGGTTCCTCATGGCAGGTCTTGATGAAAGCGACAGTCTTTGTTTAACCATATCAATTTATTAGCTGCTCATGGTGGAAAATGGATGCATAACTATACCGTACCCATTTCTCAGGGTGGACCTGAGGTTAAATACCTTTTGCAGGGAGGAATGTCTAGGAAGGAAAGCTTATTGGCTAAGACCTCTGGGACTCTAGGTAGCTCAGTAGCATGGAGAACTCTGTTCTGGGCCTGTGTGACTTCAGGTCACATTTCCTTGTGTGAGGAGTGTGGCACATGTTCCAGGCCAGGGATCTGGCAGGGCCACCTGAGTCTCAGGTGTGTGCCCACCGAGTCTCTGGGTCTCAACCTGCTCTGCCTTACCAAGCTTCCTGGCATGGTTTTACTGCCCAACGGCAACATTTTTTCTTAGTTATAAAAATAATTATGTAGCTTGGATGCAGAGGGAAAACTAAATTTAGAGCAAACAAGTGATCCATAGTCTCAGAAATGGGACAGATATGGCCCTGTGACTCAGTGTTCACTAACAGGATAGAAAAACATCTGTTCTTTACAGCTGCTAACATTCCTTTGGTTTTTTGTTTTTGTTTGTTTGTTTTTGTTTGTTTGTTTGTTTGTTTGTTTTCAGACAGCACCAGTTGCCCTCGAGACAGAAAACAGAGGTGAAATGAAACTAGCTCTCCAGTATGTTCCGGAACCAAGCCCTGGTATGCAATGACTTTGTCTTCACATCCAAACCCTCTGCTTACCTCTTGCTCTCCAGATAACTTGGGTTCTGTTCTGTTTTCAAAAATGGATCGCTGAGCACACATATTAAGTTAATAATTATATAGACCAAAGGAATCAACTCAAAGTTGTAAACGAGAAAAATCTCATTATTTCTCTTACGGTACGAAATACATAACCCTTATCGTCTTCACCATTTAGCTCAGTGACAGGAGCTTGCTGTGGAGCAGATTGCCACAGCTTTGCCATCGCCCCGTTAAACAGCATTATACCCTTTAAACAGCAGCTCCCCTTTGCCATCTTCCAGAGTGTAGGAAATACCAATTTATTTCCCACTTCTATGAGGAAATTCTTTGTTCTGTCTTTTCCAGCCCTGTACAAAGTCCTTGTTTTGATTTCTCCTTGGTTCCTGAAAATCTTGGTGTTTGTACCATGCGAACAGGCTTTGCTGTAGTGAGCGTCCAGGCCTATTGACAGAGCTGTGATAGGGGAGAAACTCAAGGATTCCTTTCCCAAATGTGAGCTCAAAGGGTTCATAGAAAGTGCCTAGGAAATTGGAGCACATTGATCTTCTCTTCTTAGTCTCATTAGGAGATAAAGCCTTCTGTCTTGATTACCGATTACAGCCTGGGCACTGGGGCCTTAGGTCTTCAGCCGGTTCAACAAGTTCAAAAAACTGGCAGGAAATGAATGCCAGATCCTGCCAACAACTAATTTCCCAGGTAGATTGTCCTTAAAGCTGTAGAAATGTAGTTAAGTCTGGAGCTGTGTAATTCATGTGTTCAATAACTAAGCCATACATAAAGCTGCTGAGGAAAGGAACAATGGCTGGTGCAGGCACAGGCTGAGATAGAAAAGGATGTGCTACACTTAAAGAAGAAAGGAGGAAGAGGAGGAAGAAGATGAAAAGAAAGAAGAAAAGAAAAAGAAGGACATTTTACACTTAAAAGAAAAAAGAAGAGGAGGAAGAAGAAGAGAAGAGGAGGAAGAAGATGAAAAGAAGAAGACACGGAGGAGAAGAAGAAGGAAAAAGAAGAGGAGGAAGAGGAAGGGCAAAATATATTTTTAAGTTACATTGAGGCCCAACCATTAGTCTATAACTGCTGGGTCTTTTTTGCATATGACTTTGTAACCTGTCGCTTGAGGTCAATCTCTACAGAAGGGCCATTTCTAATTTTCCTCACTGACTTGGTGGTGAGGGCTGAGGGAATTACGTGTTGCAATGTTCTTCCCCTTGTCTGCATTTTACTCTGTAGGTCTTCTCTCTACGTTTTCCTCCCCTTCCTCGACCTACCTAAGTCTCAGGCAGAGTCTCAGCTCCACACCGCCTGTCCTGACTCAGCTAGTTCTCATTAAGGACAACATTGTAAAGCATTGCAATAATAGCTTGACATTTCATACCACATTTCATTTTTGTCCTTTTATTTGCATTAATTTTGTTTAAATTGATTTCTCCTGCTAAGCCACATAAATTTCCAAGGGGTATAAATTATTTATCATATTTATTGTATGTATATGTATGTGTGTATCTGCACGCACACACACACACACACACACACACACACGAGTACTTCATAGATGTAGCTGTAGAATAATGAGTATGGTTTAGTTGACTAGACTAAACCACCCAGAAAAATCTAATAGTGTTCCTCTGTTTATATGCAAGCAGTCTAGCAGCAACTTCAGACTAAGCCAACTTCTTAGTAATTATCTATGATACTAACAATTATATTTATATATTCAATAACCTTATTATATATGTAAGAATATTTAACATGTTGGAGAAGGGGCTATTGAAAAAAAAGCCAGCATCCAGTTTTGGTTACTTTACACTCAAATCTGCCTTTAAAATGTCTTCCAGTTTACCAGTTCACACTGGCAATGGTATTTGAAGGGGTTGTGCATTGTCTTGGTACGTTTTGAATATAGTTGTAAACAGATGATCCATACCCCTGATGTCTTACATTGCTGAACCAAGTGAAACCCCAGAAAGACTAATGCCCTGTTCTTGGAAGCATTATGAATGTTGCCACTGTCCAGCATTGTTTTTCTCATTTTTATTAGTTCTTTGAATTTTATGCAGTGCATTCAGATTATATTTGCCTCCCTCCCAACTCCACCAGAGTTACCTTTACTCACCAAGACAATTTTGTGTCCTCCCCTATCCCCAACCTCACCTATAGCAGACCAGAGGCGCATCCTTAAAAAAAAAGCAACCCTCTCTCTCAGAGCACCTAGCTGTTGGTAATCGCTCCTAATTTTTTTTCACTTGTCTTTTTTTTTTTTTAGGTATTTTCCTCGTTTACATTTCCAATGCTATACCAAAAGTCCCCCATACCCACCCCCCCAACCCCCTACCCACCCACTCCCCCTTTTTGGCCCTGGCGTTCCCCTGTACTGGGGCATATAAAGTTTGCAAGTCCAAAGGGCCTCTCTTTCCAGTGATGGCTGACTAGGCCATCTTTTGATACATATGCAGCTAGAGACAAGAGCTCCGGGGTACTGGTTAGTTCATATTGTTGTTCCACATATAGGGTTGCAGTTCCCTTTAGCTCCTTGGGTACTTTCTCTAGCTCTTCCATTGGGGGCCCTGTGACCCACCCAATAGCTGACTATGAGCATCCACTTCTGTTTTTGTTAGGCCCCGGCATAGTCTCACAAGAGACAGCTATATCTGGGTCCTTACAGCAAAATCTTGCTAGTGTATGCAATGGTGTCAGCATTTGGAAGCTGATTATGGGATAGATCCCTGGATATGGCAATCACTAGATGGTTCATCCTTTCGTCACAGCTCCAAATTTTGTCTCTGTAACTCACTCCTTCCATGGGTGTTTTGTTCCCATTCCTAGGAAGGGGCAAAGTGTCCACACTTTGGTCTTCGTTCTTTTTGAGTTTCATGCGTTTAGCAAATTGTACCTTATATCTTGTGTATCCTAAGTTTCTGGGCTAATATCCACTTATCAGTGAGTACATATTGTGTGAGTTCCTTTGTGATTGGGTTACCTCACTCAGGATGATGCCCTCCAGGTCCATCTATTTGCCTAGGAATTTCATAAATTCATTCTTTTTAATAGCTGAGTAGTATTCCATTGTGTAGATGTACCACATTTTCTGTATCCATTCCTCTGTTGAGGGGCATCTGGGTTCTTTCCATCTTCTGGCTATTATAAATAAGGCTGCTATGAACATAGTGGAGCATGTGTCCTTCTTACCAGTTGGGACATCTTCTGGATATATGCCCAGGAGAGGTATTGCGGGATCCTCCAGTAGTACTATGTCCAATTTTCTGAGGAACCGCCAGACTGATTTCCAGAGTGGTTGTACAAGCTTGCAATCCCACCAGCAATGGAGGAGTGTTCCTCTTTCTCCACATCCTCGCCAGCATCTGCTGTCACCTGAATTTTTGATCTTAGCCATTCTGACTGGTGTGAGGTGGAATCTCAGGGTTGTTTTGATTTGCATTTCCCTGATGATTAAGGATGTTGAACATTTTTTCAGGTGCTTCTCTGCCATTCGGTATTCCTCAGGTGAGAATTCTTTGTTCAGCTCTGAATCCCATTTTTTTAATGGGGTTATTCGATTTTCTGGAGCCCACCTTCTTGAGTTCTTTGCTAGCTGACGTCAGGACCTTCAGACTAAGAAGCACACAGCTGAATGTCCATCAGCTGAACCAGCTTAATGCCATTGAGCCTTAGCTTGTTTCCTTGTACTATCCCATATGCAAGGTTACATCTTTCCAAAAAGAAATGACAGCACATTTTGCTTTCCTTGTTTAACTACAGGCAAAAAGCTTCCTACAACTGGAGAAGTCCACATCTGGGTGAAGGAATGCCTTGACCTCCCACTGTTGAGGGGCAGCCACCTAAATTCTTTTGTTAAATGGTAAGAACATTCATGACTCCACTTTCCTTAGCTCTCCTGTAGCCTTGTCTTTGCTGGCTGGTGTCAATTCTCTGTGTCAGTGATGTCAACACCCATCACTTACAGATTATTAGACACATCAAACTATAAGCATCTATGGCATCAGCTCCTAAAGTTTTATTTGGTTTTAAAATCAAACCTAAGAGATTGTGTCTACAAATGAAGCTAGATATTTGAAACTCACACATAAAGTCTTCTGGGATACCTCTGTTGCTGAGGACAATTCTTACTACAAAATAGCTGTATTACTTTGGGTTTCTGTTGCTGTAACAAAACACCATGACCAAAAATCAAGTTGGAGAGAAAAGGTTTGTTTGCCTTACACATTCCCATCACTGTTCATCACAGAAAGTCAGGACAGGAACTCAAGTAGGGCAGGAATCTAGAGTCAGGAGCTGATGCAGAAGCCACAGAGCGGTGCTGCTTACTGACTTGCTCCCCATGGCTTGCTCAGTCTACTTTCTTATACAACCCAGGACCACAGACCTCTGATGGCCCCATCTACAATGGGCAGGGCCCTCTCTCATCAATCACTAACTAAGAAAACGACTTACAGCTGGATCTTATGGAGCTAGTTTCTCAATTAAGGGTCCCTCCTTTCAGATGACTCTAGTTTGTGTCAAGTTGACATAAGACTAGCCAGCACAATAGCCTAACAAAATGTTATTGCTGGATGTCTTTCTGTTTGGCTTCTTAGGGAACAAGGGAGGATTTCTCCTGTTTCCTATGTTCTGCTTGCCAGGGTTTTGTTTTGGTTCTCTCTGTCTCTGTCTCTCTGTCTCTCTGTCTCTCTGTCTCTGTCTCTCTCTCTCTCTCTGTGTCTCTCTCTCTCTCTCTCTCTCTCTCTCTCTCTCTCTCTCTCTCTGGTGTGTGTGTGTGTGTGTGTGTGTGTGTGTGTTGTTCTCAGGAATGGAATCCACTTTTTTGAGACTGTGTCTCCCACTGGCCTGGCTCTTACCAATTAGGCCATTCTGCATGGCTACAGAGACTCAGGAATTGTTCTGTTTTTATTTAATTCCCAGCACTGGGATTAAACGTTCATACTACCCTGCTCAGCTTTTGGTATAGATTCTGGTGCTAGAACTCAGGTCCTCATGCTCTGTCAAAGCATTCCACTAACAGCTATCTCACTTCAATCTTCCTACCTCAGCCAGATGGATGCTGGAATTGTAGATGTGAGCCACACACTTGGCTTTTGTGCTCTCTTCTTCCATTGCCTGTCTGATAGCTGTGCTGAGGGGCACTGACAGCATACATGTTCCCTTTCTTAACTAAGATGCCGTCACATCACTTTCTCTTTTTATAGTACCATCCTTCCAGATACCAGTAGAAAAAGTCGCCAGAAGACAAGAGCTGTAGGGAAAACCACCAACCCCGTCTTCAACCATACCATGGTGTATGATGGGTTCAGGCCTGAAGATCTGATGGAAGCCTGTGTAGAACTCACAGTCTGGGACCATTATAAACTAACCAACCAGTTTCTGGGAGGTCTCCGGATCGGCTTTGGAACAGGTAACTTTTGTTACAGGTTTAATTCTCTATGAGCCTAACTCTCCAGAAAATGCTAAAGTTGTAATTGTAATAAAACCATTGAGTGAAAGGTCATCAGGGGTCCAAGGGTTCTTGGATAAGAGGGTCTGAAGAGTCCAGAGTCCGTCCTTTCAGAACCTAAGGTACTGTTGGCAGGTTCCAAAATCAGAGCTTGAGAGTTCTGACTTTGTGATCAAATATCCTTACCTGGTGAGTATTATGTAGCATATCCAAGCCAATGAACATGCATTTCTTTGATTGTACTAATTGAGAAAGTTAAACAATGACATCAGGTATGCCCAAGAAGACAGGTGATGCCGACATTTAAGGAGATAGGTGAATAAATAAGTCTGCTCTGACCAATCACAGAGACTATCATTTCATCAGTGGGTTAGCTGTTTTATTTCCTCTATGACTTTTGTTTCACGGTTCCAGAAGGCAGTTAGTAATTGTACAAAAAACCCAATACTCCAAAACAAAACAGTAATAACAACAATGATAATAAACAGTTCATTTCTAAGGCAAATTATGAGATTGAGTCTTTCAGGCAAAACTCCCTAAGGCATCATCTAGAGTCTCCTCCTCCTCAGTATTTAATCCTCCCGATTCCTCTAAGCCCTGAAAAACTTATGATCCAGTTCCCACATTCACGTTCAGGTGAAGAGCAATTATGTAGGAGCCATGTGGATTAATACAAGCGACCTGCGTAGTAAACTAGTTCTTCCTTACACCCAGGTGTGCTCTCCAGGTGTGCGCACACTCCTCGTTGTCTTCCCTGCCCCAAGTGGGAAATGTAAATGAAAATGTAAAACTCTTTTTCAGGAAAAAGCTACGGGACTGAAGTGGATTGGATGGATTCTACTTCTGAGGAAGTTGCTCTCTGGGAGAAGATGGTAAACTCTCCCAACACTTGGGTTGAAGCGACGCTGCCCCTCCGGATGCTTCTGATTGCCAAGCTTTCCAAGTGATCCTAGTCAGCCGATTCCGCCATCAAAAACTACGCCCCAGGGGCATCTGAACTGGAGAGTTGGCCTCATGGACAAATACCCTCTCCCGTTGTCACTAATGACTTTTAGAAGCATGCTCAACTTAATCTGCATGCATTTCTTTGGTTGCACGACTCAAGGGAGTTAAACGATGACAAGATGTACGGCCCAGAAGAAGTGTGGCGTGATGCCGACATTCAAGGAGAGAGTTGAACAAGCTAGGAAAACTGAACTGTTGCTTCCACACCAAAGAAAAAGCTAGCTTCACATGTTTCCTACCACAATCCGTGTTGCAGTGCAGGCCTGCCGTTTGGTTATTGAAATGCTTGCTGGGCTTCTAAGTAAGAAGGTTTTGGGCAAAGCAATGAGGAAACTCCTGGGATGGGGTGGAGAGAGAAAGGACAGCGGTGAAGACAATGACCTACATAATATGACGAATTTACTTAGTAACCTCTAATGAAACATTGAATTCCATGTTAGGGCAGTAAGACTGACTTCACTGCTCATAAATCTGCCTTGAGAAATCCCACACACACCCGGACTCCTGTAACCTCACCTTCTCAGTCTCAAATGGACTTTGGTGCCACCTACTGGCTGCATATGGAATTCAGCTCTTGGCTTATTTTGGCTTAATTTTTGCTAAAGTGGGTGGCAAGTCTATATTTTATAAGACTATGCTAAAATATTGCATATAGTTGATGGTTTTCTTATGATTTTACTATATAAAAACAGCATTAAAGTATTCACATATATGCTTTGCTACAAAGTTTTAATCAGAATATAAATTGCTCAACTGTATTGGACTTCCTATGTATAATTTTCATAAGGTCTTTTGTAAAAACCCTTAGAATAAATTATCATGGTTTAAATTGCATCAGTAGTTTAGCCTGACTTCTTATATTTAAAAAAATACATTCTGTAAAAGCAAGCTCCAACTTAATGTAGGTAGGAAGTCTGGATAGTGAGTAAATGTGAAATCTCATAAAGATGCCATCAAAACCTTGTGGCTCTTGCCTATAACCCCTGATCTAGAATATGGAGGCAGGAGAATTGTTGCTAGTCTGAGGCTAGCTTGGGCTACACAGTGAGAGTGGTCTAAAAACAAAAAAACAAACCAAACAAAACTAAAAAATTTAAATAAATAAGTAAAACTGAAAGCCTAGTAGATTATTTGCCTTTTTAGGAAAGCAAACACTGCAGACTTAAGTCCACCGGGTGCTGAGTTAATAGAGCCTCTCCTCCCCACCCTCTTGCGCGCGCTCGACTGGCCAGGAAGAACGACGCTGCAACAGGATCCTTCTGCACACGTTTATTGGGAGAGCTTGATTGTAGAGGCGAAGAGACCCCGAGCCCAGAACTGGTGCTGCTTTTATAGGCCTAGGAGGGGCGTGTCTCACACCCGGATTGGTTATGCACTAAGCCTCATTTGCATGTTCCTCATCTGATTGGCTACTCTCTCTCAGTACCTTACAGAACATCATTATCATACCTCATTTGCATGTCTCACATCTGATTGGTTATACTCTCAGTACCTTACAGAACCTCATTATCATGCCCGGGCCAGGCAGTGTCTTTGCAAAAAACTTTACTGCATATGTACACATTGGTTGTTTGTCCAGACTTATGCGTGGTGGCCAGCAGTAGTCAGTGCCACTCTGCAACAGCACATGTGGCTTCCCACATCTCCCCCTGTTTGTTTTAATAAAATGAGGCTGGACTAGGCCTGTGCAATTATGTCCATCCGCCGTGGCTCCTGTTTTAGGTCATTCCTCTAATGTCACAGCCTTACCCGTCATAGGGTAACCCTATCGCCACCGGGCCCCATGTCTTAGGTTGGACTGTGCACGAGGAAAGTTGCCCGTCTCTGGATACTGCAGTGCTGTGTAACAATAACTGCTAAATGACCTAGGGCGAACTCTGCAAAAGAGGCCAGCCAAAAAATGAATTAGTGGTGAAATCATGATCACTCTATCGCTTGCAATGAGGAAACCTCAGTGATGTGCAAGGGCTGATCAATGATCGTTGAGTCTCTCTCATCTCAGTGCTGTGGAGTGCAAGAGCAGAGAACTCAGATGCCAACTAATTCTTGAGCATGGATAACCAAATTTCAGGGGAGGAGCCGTTTTCAATAGCTAAAAGTGCCTGAGTTATAATCACCTTGTCACGTTTTTGTTGGGTTCTGAATTTGCATACCAACCAGAGCATGAACACCAGTCCACAGCATATGGCAGCACCAAACAAAATCACTCCCACCCATTCCTTAAAGTAAGAAAAAGCAGAGGTAAGCCAAGAGGTAAAGTCTCTGAGGGTCACTGGTTCCACTCTGGTCCCATTAAGGTTCAGGATCTGCATCTGCAGTCTCGTCTGCAACCTCTCCAGCTCCTGCGACCAGTTCCCCTTCAGGTAATTCGATAGGTCTGTACTTTTAATAAAAGAATTATTAACAAACCTATTGGGAGTGATGCACACATGCAAAGTGGATGCCACACAACTCATGTCATGTTGTAAAATATCCACTCTGATTCACTAACATTAACCCTGAGGCAATATGAGAATCCACCCTTTGCAGGGTAAGCAATGCCTCAGACGTTTTTTCTAAATGAATACTAGTACTCTTATACACCCGTGGCTCTTGAGGAGTTTGTCGTGCATAAGGCACATCCAAAAAACTTTCCTTTGCAAAAAACAAAGGCTAGGTAGAAGAATTGGAATGTACCGGTAAAGGTACTGGCCATGATCTTACTATGGCCCATAAAGGTATACTTATCCTGGTTTCAATCATCAGGAGCAGGAGAATCATCTTGGGGTTCATCTTGCTCTTTCACGGTCCTTGTCAGTCGCATCGGGACCCAAAGTGGATTTTCTTCACCCTGTGGAAAAACACAAATAGCTCCCCGGGATCTGATTAAGATAGGATCCGGGCCATACCATTTATTATCAAGGACATTTTTCCATTTGACCATTTTATTGGGCGATTGAGGCCATTGTCCGTGCCTTTCAGCTGGTGATCTTCCAGCATCATCCAATTTTAAAAAATTAAGAGTAAATATTGTAAGGGATAGAGCCATCTTTGGCGTCATAGCCTCTATTCCCCCTTTCTGTTTTTGCAAATATTGTTTCAGAGTGCGGTGGGCTCTCTCAATGATGCCTTGGCCCTGTGGATTATAGGGCAATCCAGTAATATGTTTCACTTGCATTTGTTTGCAAAATTGGCTAAATTTAGAAGAAGTATATGCAGGACCATTATCTGTCTTTAACACTAGGGGCTTGCCCCATGCAGCCCAAGCCTATAAGCAGTGAGATATGACATGAACTGCTTTTTCCCCTGTCAAGGGAGAGGCATGTAGGACACCAGAACTGGTATCGATGGATACATGTACATATTGTAATTTCCCAAAAGATGGGATATGCGTGACGTCCATTTGCCAAACATCTAGGGGTCGCAATCCGCAAGGATTAATACCCATGGAAGGTGCATTAATAAATTCTACACGTTTACCACACTGTAGGACAATATCTCCTAATAATTTTTGAAAATCATTTAGTGTCTTTAGATGATCTTTTCTTATACTAATCTTTTGTGGGGTGACACATTGTAAAGTAATAGTGGCTCCTAGAAAATGACTAACATTAGACTGCTGTACCTTTTCTGGTGCAATACTCAAACCATTATTTTTTAAAGTTTCATTAAGTGTAGTCTCCCCTCCCCTAGCCTGAAACCTGCTTGCTCAGGGGTGGAGCTTCCTGCTCATTCGTTCTGCCACGCCCACTGCTGGAACCTGCGGAGCCACACACGTGCACCTTTCTACTGGACCAGAGATTATTCGGCGGGAATCGGGTCCCCTCTCCCTTTCTTCATAACTAGTGTTGCAACAATAAAATTTGAGCCTTGATCAGAGTAACTGTCTTGGCTACATTCTTTTCTCTCGCCACCTAGCCCCTCTTCTCTTCCAGGTTTCCAAAATGCCTTTCCAGGCTAAAACCCAGGTTGTGGTCTGCTGGCCGGACACAACAATTGGCGCCCAACGTGGGGCTGAGAAACGGCAAAGGATTTTTGGAAGAGACGCTGCTGGTTCGGAGCTCCATAAAATAAAGGATAAGGGAAATTCATACCAGAGAAGGTATGGGCTAAGCTGAGACAGCATTGAACCCGAGCGCTGGTTCACTTAGGTTCAACAGTGAGGAGCTGGGTAATAGGCGGTAGGCCGTAGCTCTCCAAAGCTACATGAGGTGTGAGAAAAGAAAGGGTTTATTAAAAGGAATAGGCGGATTGCCCCAGTTAATAAAAAATGCATCATAAGGGAGGAAAGTGTCCCCAAAAGCAGAGAGAAATTTCTCTCTGGGCCTTATAACAGGAGTTCTCTGTTCCCTTTTGTGTCTTGTCTAATGTCCGGTGCACCAATCTGTTCTCGTGTTCAATTCATGTATGTTCGTGTCCAGTCTGTATGAATGAATGTTCTATGTTTTGTGTTGGATAATAAAGATGGTATAAAAAACTTTATCTGCAAAGCCGAGAGCTGCCACGTGTTTCATCCAGGAATCAGACACGTGGCGGGAGGGCCCCTGCTGGAAAAACTGTTCGTTTTAGGAAATAAGGGCGAGTGCACAGCCTCTAAGTTTCAAAGTAAAAAAGCTAATAAATGGTTCATGATTAATGTGTTTGACAATGGTAAAGTGTTTTTTATTTTATGATCGTAGCTACAAAAATTATTATTCTCTGATTGGTCTAAATGTAACTGCTTCATTTGGTTCTTTTTTATTGGTAATGTGCTCTGAGTGTTTTCACAATCAGCTCATAAGTTGTTGGTTAAGATTAATAATTGTTACATTGCTACAGATGGTTAGTGTTAAATTTGATAACTCAAGTTTAAAGTCCTTCCGACACATGGCATAAGGCAGCCCAAGAGGCTGGGTCTCTAAAGATATTTCTAGTTTAGGTAATAATTAATGTGGTTCGTATCCTAAATAGTAAAATTTAAAATAAGATTTAAAGCAATGTCTCTTTATTAAAGCATTAAAGCTTGCTTTAATAGGTATTCATAGGTATTAATTGACATCCAAACTTCGTAATATGATAGTAATGCTTCTAATATTGATTTTAAAGATAATAAATTGTTTTAAACTTGGGTTTTGCTTTCCCAAGGTTACAGGTATTATCCTAACCTTGCACAAAAAACTTAAAAATTATGGTTAAAACTGCTATTGTTCCATTGACTGCAGCTTGCAGTTTGATTTCAAATTTAAGATCTTTAATTCACCTGTATACTGTAATTAAGATAATTACAAGAGTAATCATCTTATGAGAGCGCTCATACAGCTCACTTCATACAAAACTGTGACAGAGTTATCTAGTTATGTTTGTCTTTGTAAATAGATTAGACAAACAGTTTGGTTATAGTTGCTGCCTGGCAGAAAACTACAGTACGGGCAATTTTTTCACAACACTAAAGTTGTGAAGAACGTTTTAACTGTAAGTCATCTTAAGAAAGAGTATCAAAATTTAGAGGCGTAGACAGTTATATTGTTTCTCTAGAATCGGTCCTTATTACTAGAGGGCCAGGATGCTCAGATTAAAAAGTATTTTACGTTTGAGTCAATACAGGGCTCTGGGCAGCCCCAGAGCGGCTTGTGGCCTTTCTTTTGTTTTGCAAACAGTGCCTGAAAAAGATTTTTCCCTGCGTTCAAGAGAAATTCTTTTTAACAGTGTTACAGATCTATTCAGATGTTTAAAATAATGCTTAAATTCAAAGAGTTTTGCTTCTAGTGAACTGTAATCACTAGAAAATTTTGCCTCTAGGTGTGGCTAATGTAACTTTACATTATGTAAGAAAAATTCTTATTGTTTCTGCTTCTATACAAGAAGTCAAGAGTTTTAATCTTTCAGTGTATATTGTTTCCTAAGTGAAAAGTATTTTATTAACTAATGCTTCTTAAAGTTTACCTTAAATCCTTGCTCTCACCCAAAAGATTCAGAGACAATATCCTTTTATTACTTAGGGTTTTAGTTTACTACAAAAGTTTCTACAAAAAATAAAGCTTTTATAATTGTTATTAATTGGTAATTAAAAATTGGTTTTGCCCAAAACAATTCTTTTGGCCAGAAAAAAGAAAACATTATTGTAAAGTCATTTTTCTCATCCTCCCAGCCAATCGTTGGCCCATGTGGGCCCAACTAGCTTCTGTGGGGCGGAGTCTTAAGACACAGTTTTCCCTGTTCCAGCACAGATGATCTAGTTGTGTGCTGTAGATGGTGTTTTAAAATGCTGAACAATCAAACCTTAATTTGTATATTAATAGTCAATGCCATATCTCTGAGCTCGCAATTGCTTAAATTGTTCATCCCTCAGATACTATTAATTCTCAGATTTACAATTGCTTATGCATATTTCTAGTTAATAAATAAATTATGCACATGTGACTCTTAATAACTTTGCAAGCTTTCTAGTTACAACTGCTCCTTAAGAAAATTAATTGAAAGTGCAATTAGTCACTGCCCTTTACAGCCAAGTATTTAAAATGTTTTGTCAACTAGTTATTAATTCAAAAGTTTAGGTATTATAAAATTTTAAAACTTTAACTTCTTAAAAGACAAAAAAGAGAAAAATTGTATCCCCGTGCATACTATTTAGTGCATTCCCATGCACACTATTAAAGTCTTACCTTTATTTTCAAAATCTAATATTTTAATGTCAAAGAGTTTAATAAATGCTTTATAGTATCTTAAAGGGATCTACTTATTGGCTTATAGATTAATCCTAAAACAACTACCTTATTAAAAAAGGAAAAAACAGGTTTTCTCCACAAAACGCTGCAGAAGCATATTAGTAAATTCGTGTGACGAGCTGGTAGGTAAGTTGACTCATGTCCTGATTAAATTGACTAAAAAACTAAATTAAATTCATGTTTTAGATCCATCCTTACTTGTCATTTTTCCAGTTTAGACTAGCTTCTAGCCTTTTAACTTTATGACAATAGTACATCAGAGACTGTATATTCAGACTTAGTAAAATTAGTCATTTAATAGAGTCATAATGATTTTTCTCCTTTCTTCAGTGTGACCAGCCATTCTAACTCAATCTTAGACTGGTCCTAATATTCAGTCCAATGTTAGAAATTCCTATATTCTAAATTACCTAGCAAGTTAATTCAGAGCACATCCCCCACTTCCCCTAGATCCCTAACCTCAGAAAGATTGCTGGCCTTACAGCTAGTGAAAAAAGCTATTAAAGAGCAATTGGTCACTTAATACATTGGTAAAATAGAAGGACCCCCTGACTAACAAATGGAAGGGTCCAGATCCAGTTCTAATTTGGGGTAGAGACTCAGTTTGTGTTTTTTCACGAGATAAAGATAGAGCGCGGTGGCTGCCAGATAGATTAATTTGTTAGATGAACACAGATTCTAAAT
The DNA here is from genome assembly GCF_000001635.26 of Mus musculus. Classification (NCBI taxonomy): domain Eukaryota; kingdom Metazoa; phylum Chordata; class Mammalia; order Rodentia; family Muridae; genus Mus; species Mus musculus. The sequence goes on from NC_000073.6 coordinate 90,416,973, forward strand.
CTTCTAAAGTATCACCTTGAAGACTAAAATTCCTCTTTTGCTTAAAAGTCGGCTTGAGGACTCAGGCTCCAAAAAAAGCTACTCTCTGAGCCAGCTCCCCGACAGGAGGCCAGAGACTAGCCTCAGCTTTACAATTTGCATTTAAATAAAGTACCTAAAGTTCCCCAAAAGAAGTTCTGCTTTCCTACTTTCTCACTGTCCGAGATTTTGTCTTTCAAGCAGGTAAATCAACATTCTCCAGGCGAGGCGGACCAGCAGATGTGCATCCCCGCCCCCCTAGAGCACACAGGTGGCTGCTGTTATCTCCTTTCCAAGGACATTTCCAGCACGTGGCTTTCAGTCTGAGTTAAAAATTTAGGTTTACCTAGAGGGCTAAAAGAGTAGATATTTCTATATTAATAAAGATTGGTTTTTATTTTGATAGACAGGCTTAGCCCCTTAGCTGACCTCTGGCTTTTCACCCTTGCTGTTACTACAAGGTGTTCTTAGCTCAATAGGCTGTGGAAAAAACAGGGATAAGGAGAAACGACTTCCAGCTCCTATTTTAGCCACAAATCGCGGTGTTACTAACGACATAATTCTTGCTTAGGCTTTGCTAATTCTGAGGTTGATAATTCTCCTTTAGGAGCTACACAGCACTCAAAACTGTGCATACTGGTTTGTGATTGTACAAATTCAGTATGGGCACCGCTTGGTGCAAAAGTACTGCAAGGGAAGGTCCGGCTTGACCATTTCTGAGTTTCCTGTGAAATAAACCCGGTTTAAAAGAGGTTGGTATCATATTTTGGTTAAAAATAAAAAATATTTTCCGGCTCTACCTCGCCTCCCCAAAAGGTACCGAGAGCCACATGTGTGGGTTTTACCCACGAGAGGAATCGGGTCCATGTCCACCCAAGCCAAGGTTAAAAGCCCACTCATCTACGGATGAGAAAATCATTTAATCACCTCAGTTAAGCGTTGCCTTATTTAACTTAATTAATAGGGGGGAGAGAGATTGGAGACGTACTATTGAAAGGGCAAGCCCTTCACTGCCTCCCACCCAAATAAAAAAGCCAATTGGCCTTGTACTACAAGAGCCGGTCGAACTCCTTCTCCCTGTTTCCCACCTATCATCCAAAAAAATGGAGAATTATCAACTTAGTGTTATTATAGTGTATTTCACATTTGTTCAGTCAAACTTAGCCAGAGTTCCAACGCCCTACTTAAAATTCAACTAGAAAGTTACCTACCAAGTACTAATTAGCATTATAAAGTCAGAGCCTACAGCTCCAGGCTTTTCAGTTAGTTGTTCACTAAGATAAGAAAGGACAGTCTTAGCCTTATACAGTTTACCATAAGAAAAGTTAAGGAATCCCATGAAAACAAGTTTTTTTCTTTAGCCCTAGATTCCAGGCAAAACTATTGAGCATAGATAATTTTTCCCCCCTCAGGCCAGCTTTTTCTTTTTTTAAATTTTGTTAATAAAAGGGAGGAGATGTAGTCTCCCCTCCCCTAGCCTGAAACCTGCTTGCTCAGGGGTGGAGCTTCCTGCTCATTCGTTCTGCCACGCCCACTGCTGGAACCTGCGGAGCCACACACGTGCACCTTTCTACTGGACCAGAGATTATTCGCCGGGAATCGGGTCCCCTCCCCCTTCCTTCATAACTAGTGTCGCAACAATAAAATTTGAGCCTTGATCAGAGTAACTGTCTTGGCTACATTCTTTTCTCTCGCCACCTAGCCCCTCTTCTCTTCCAGGTTTCCAAAATGCTTTTCCAGGCTAAAACCCAGGTTGTGGTCTGCTGGCCGGACACAACAATTAAGCAAGCCATAAGCTTGCTGTATACGTTCTTCTTCTGGTCCACCTGATAACACTGTGTCTCCTTTCTTTTTCCTTTTCCTTTTTAAGCCCTTCTCCTCTTCTGACATACTTTCTTGTTGCTCTGTAAGGATTTTCTGACCTGTCTTGACTGCCTCTACACACAGTTTAAAACAGTAACAGAGTCCATATATCAGAACAAACAAGACCAAAACTATCAGACCTACCCACAAAGGGTCAATAGGAGAAAAAAGCATAACTCATGAACCTTAACTTGTCCCAAAACCAGGAACCTTAACTTGTCCCAAAGCCGGGAACCTTATTGTCTCAATCCTTTCTTTCCTTTCCCTTTTTTTTTCCTTTCCCCTTTCCTTTTCTTCACTATTTCCTTTTCTTTATCACTGATTCCTTTTATTTTTCCTCCCTTTTCTTTTCCTTTTTATCCCCCTTTAACCTGGGGATCAATTTGGGAGACTTACCGGTACCACCGTTCCTCAGCTGAAGAGTTCTGAATCCATGCCGGATCCTTCTCAGCAGTCTGTTTTGCGGGAACCTTTATTAACTGCTCCTTCCCCGTGATGCAGTTCTGAATCCTCCCTGTAGCAGGGGGTCTTCGCTCGTGCCTGAAGATGTTTCTTGTCCCGGGTTTTCAGCACCACTTCTTGCGCGCGCTCGACTGGCCAGGAAGAACGACGCTGCAACAGGATCCTTCTGCACACGTTTATTGGGAGAGCTTGATTGTAGAGGCGAAGAGACCCCGAGCCCAGAACTGGTGCTGCTTTTATAGGCCTAGGAGGGGCATGTCTCACACCCGGATTGGTTATGCACTAAGCCTCATTTGCATGTTCCTCATCTGATTGGCTACTCTCTCTCAGTACCTTACAGAACCTCATTATCATACCTCATTTGCATGTCTCACATCTGATTGGTTATACTCTCAGTACCTTACAGAACCTCATTATCATGCCCGGGCCAGGCAGTGTCTTTGCAAAAAACTTTACTGCATATGTACACATTGGTTGTTTGTCCAGACTTATGCGTGGTGGCCAGCAGTAGTCAGTGCCACTCTGCAACGGCACATGTGGCTTCCCACACCACCCCATGCCCCTGAGGCTGGGCTGGAATGCAGTGCCAGTGAGAGCCCTGCCCTGGTTTGCACCACAGACGCAGTGCAGCCACCTCCAAGCACTCCTGCATCTCAGAAGCGCTAAAGAAATCAGCTACCATGAGCATGGTGGAACATGTGTCCTTGTTGCATGCTGGAGAATCTTCTGGGTAAATGCCCAGGAGAGGTATTGCTGGGTCCCCGGGTAGGACTATGTCCAATTTTCTGAGGAACCACCAGACTGATTTCCAGAGTGGTTATACCAGCTTACAGTCCCACCAGCAATGGAGGAGTGTTCCTCTTCCTCCACATCCTCCCAAGCATCTGCTGTCACCTGAGTTTTTGATCTTAGCTATTCTGACTGGTGTGAGGTGAAATCTCAGGGTTGTTTTGATTTGCATTTCGCTGATGACTAAGGATGTTGAATGTTTCTTTAGGTGCTTCTCTGCCATTCGAGTTTCCTCAGTTGAGAATTCTCTGTTTATCTCTGCCCCCATTTTTTGATAGGGTTATTTGGTTCTCTGGAGTCTAGCTTCTTGAGTTCTTTGTATAGATTGGATATTAGCCCTCTATTGGATGTAGAATTGGTAAAGATCTTTTCCCAATCTGTTGGTTGCTGTTTTTGTTCTATTGACAGTGTCCTTTGCCTTACAGAAGCTTTGCAATTTTATGAAGTCCCATTTGTCAATTCTTGATCTTAGAGCATTGGTATTCTGTTCAGGATTTCCCCCTGTGACCATGTGTTCAAGGCTTTTCCCTACTTTCACTTAGTTCATAGCAGCCATATTTATAATACCTAGAAGCTGGAAAGAACCCAAATGCCATTCATCAGAGGAATGGATACAGAAAATGTGGTATATTTACACAATGGAGTACTACGCAGCTATTAAAAACAATGACTTCATGAAAGTCACAGGCAAATGGATGGATCTAGAAAATATCCTGAGTGAGGTAAATCAGTCACAAAAGACCACACATGGTATGCACTCACTGATAAGTGGATATTGGGCAAAGAACATGGAATACCCACGATACAACTCTAGGACCACATGATGCTCAAGAAGAAGGAAGACCAAGGAGTAGATGTTTCAGTCCTACTTAGAAGGGAGAATATAATCAAGGGAAGTGGGTGGGGGCTGGTGGGGGGGGGCTTGGGAGGAAGAGAAGAGGAGGAGGGGAAAAGAGGGGAAGAGTCAGGGATGGGAGGAGATGGAGATGTACAGAGGGCCAGGAAATTGAACAGAGGTGTGTAGCAATGGGGGATGGGAAACTGGGTGTAGCAACCAGAAAGTCCCAGATGCCAGGAAAACAAGAGCCTCCCAGAACCCCTCTGAGATGACATTAGCTGAAATACCCCACAAAGGGGAGGGAGGTTAGGCATAGTCGCCTGGTTGAGGGATGGGGCCACCCACCCATCTCCAAAATTTTAATCCAGAATTGCTCCTGTCTAAGGGAAATACAGGGACAAAGAATGGATCAGAGACTGAAGGAAAGGCCATCTAGAGACTGCCCCACCTGGGGATCCATCCCACATGCAGACACCAAACCTAGACACTATTGCTAATGCCAAGAAGTACTTGCTGACAGCATTCTGATATAGCTTTCTTCTGAGAGGCTCTGCCAGATCCTGACCAATACATATGTGGATGCTCACAGCCAACCATTTGACTGAGCACAGGGACCCCAATGGAGGGGTTAGGGGAAGGACTGAAGGAGCTTAAGGGGCCTTATCTGGCATCAGTGGGAGGGGAGGCCCTCGGTCCTGTGAAGGCTAGATGCCCCAGTGTAGAGGAATGCTAGGGCGGGGAGGTGGGAGTGAGTAAGTGGGTGGGGACACACCATCATAGAAGCAGGGGGAGGGGAAGAGTTTGCAGAGGGGAAACCAGGAAAGGGGATAACATTTGAAATGTAAATAAAATTTAAAAAACAAAACAAAACAAACAAACAAACAAAGAAATCAGTTGCCCTCCTCCAGGCCCAGCCAGGACTACCTGCCTCCCCTCACCCCACACCCCTTACTTTCAAGATACCAACGGGGCAGTAAAGCTCCCATGGTCCCCAAGGAAACACGGATGATGGGGTTTGCTTCATTCTGTTTGTGCCTGGGTGACTTTTAGGCATAGACCTTCCTGAGGCTTCAAAGCATATTTCTAATCTAGAGTCCTGTTGCAAAGGCTTGCTGAATAAACCAGAGAATACTTTTTCCAATTTTCTCAAGTGTTGCACTGGAATTTTAAATGTGTATCCTTACTACTTACCTAGTCAAGTGTCCAGCTAGTTCACTTGGCACACTGCTTACAAAGCATACATTAATGGTGTGCAGAGTAGGAATGGTAAAGTTCACCATTGGTGTTTCCCACTGAATCAAAGTCTAGATGGGTAAGCAAGGTTTCCCCTGGGGCAAAAATCGGAATGAAAGGTTGGCTAGTGTCCTGAGACTCCATCTCTTTGTTCACTGCCGCAGACCCTCTGGGTCCCTTTATCTTCGTGGAATGGGTCTCTGGTCACAGGTGGGCAAGGAGTTGGCGGGAATGACAGACAGACCAACACGCGAGATTGTGTAGAATCTGAATGTAATTTGCCAAATTGAGCATCAAACTTTTTATACAGAAGAAAATAGGGAAGTTAGGTGACACATCAGCAAGGTACAAATGAGGTTACCGGATGCTTAATGACTCTTACACAAAACAGAGGAAAGCAAACACAAAGACTGGCAGGAACTGGGCAATAAAACAACTGAGACAAAGTCAGCCCTGTTTAAGGTCAGCTATAGTCTTAGAAGCCAGGTGTGAGGTCTTTACACTCCTAGGGCAAAGGCTTTCACACCCAAGTCGTGGTTATAATTAGGGAGTTCCTTTCTAGCTAACCATCTCATGAATAATGCAATACTCTAAAACCACAGCCCGATCTACTTCCTAAACCATTGTAAATTCCTGTATATGGGAGCAACTTGGCTTTTATTCTAAGTGATAGTGTAATACCAGAGGCAATTCTGAATGTCACTGAATAGGCAACATTCTTACTAAATTCCAAGCCCAGGGTAGGCTCAAGGACTACCTAGGGCATTGATGAAGGCCAGGAAGCAAAGTTCGATTTTGCTTAGGTATTTGGCAAGTCATTGCTTGGAGGCACCTATGACAAAACAATACTGAAAGGAAGCACACAGATCCATTCGCAAGGACAAAATTGGACCATACATGCTATGGAATGCCACAGTTCCAGGAGACTAAGTTTCTGTGAAACTCTTTGCCTCAGGACTGCATCCAGGCTTTTGGCCTGTCATGCGTGTCACTACTGGAGTGGATGTGGCAGTTCACCTAGTCTTCTTTTGTGTTGGATTCATTCTTTTTAAGTATAGATAGATAGATAGATAGATAGATAGATGTCATATCTGTATACAGCATATTTTTATCAAATTCACCCCCTTCTGTCCCTCTAACTCCTTCCAGATGCCCCTAACCTGCCACCTCTCCATTTCACCTTCTTCTTCTTCTTCTTTCTATATAATCACTCAGTCTAGTTGGTACTGCCAGTTCGTGACTAGGTGTAGGGCCATCAGTTGGAGAAAGGGCAACCTACCCGGAGTAGCATCTCTAAAGAAAATTTCTTCCCCCATTGGCTACCAACTGCCAACAGTTTCTCAGATATGGGTGGAGCTCCTTCCCTTCTGTTGTGTGACAAAACTTTCCCTGAGAAGATGCAACACACACACACACACACACACACACACACACACACACACACACACACATCTCCTTACTCCAGAGAGGGATCCCAGGACAAGCCAAAGTCCGATACCATCAGCAAACCAATGAGTTTTATTGGGATTACTTACCAGAGTATGGGGTGGGGGGGTTTACTTACAGGAGGAGAAGTGACTCAACAAAGATGGATGCATCACCAAAATCCACCCCAGCATGGGTGACAGCTCCCCAAAGGCTGGGAACCTGAAGCACACTGCACAGCCTGTAGCCTGCTCGATAGGTTGGAGAGTGTCCTTTCCATGTGGTCTGAATGTCCTTTCCATGTGGTCTGAACCTCTTCCAGGCAGCTGGACTGCTTTCTGCTTCTTCCAGACAGCTGGTCTGGTCTCAGAGTCTTCTTTGCAGTTTAGCTCAATTACTCTGGGAGTGACTGGCTGGTGAATCTGATGAGGAAAACTGTCACACAACACAGCCACATAGAAATTTTGCCTACCTTGATCCTGTGGAGGTCTCCTGAATACACTTATGACTTCATGAGTTCACACCCAGAAAGCACCCCTTGGTGTCCAGGACACACTGATTTGAAGCCGTCAAACGTCTAACTCTTGTTATCTTTCACCCCCTCTTCTGTGATGACCCGTGAGCTCTAGGGGAGACTGGGGACTGGTAATGCAGGTGCTGCCTTTAGAGCTGAGTGTTCTAGTCCTGTATTCTTCATATCTGCTGCAAGATGGTTGAGAGCTGCACTAATCAATAGGTAGGAAGATAAATGTTTAGAAGGATGTTGTATCTATGTCCACTTAACAACACAATAGTAGTAAATCCTTTCCTTAGGCCTCTAACCTACCATGCCATGGGTTCTTGTCCCAGTTGACTTCCACCTTGAGGAACAGGCCTTAAATGGAATAGCATTCATTTCATCTTTGCACTGAGGAGCACATCTGGCTGAGCTGGTCCTTATTATAGTATGCAGGGTTCACAGCTGGGTGAGAATGTTGATGTCTTTCCCCCCAGCAAGCCTACAGAGCACCTTCCAGCACTATGAAAGCTAGCCAATAAGATCAGTTTCATTTTCCATATTCTGTGACAAAAGCATGTGGTATCTCCAATAACAGGGTCTTATCAAGTCTTGGTGGGCAACTAAGAAGAATGAAGATAGCCTGGGTCGTTTTAGGAGTCTCTGGATTTTTTGATCAATAGCTTTAAGGCAAATGTCTTGTTCCTGATGCTTAGCTCTTTGTTTCATGATCTATGGCTTCTAGGGAGAAATATATATGTGTGTTTGTGTGTGTGTGTGTGTGTGTGTGTGTGTGTATTCTAATATTTATATTTTAAAAGATTATAAAATAGGTTTACTCAAACTTTTTCAAACATCCTATGTGTTAGTATTCCTCCTCCTGCACCCTCAATAAATCTTTTGAAGTTCTTTGCTTTAATTTAGAAAAAAAATCTATCGATTTTGATGTTACAGAAGTTAATTTGTACTTAACAAAATACATTTTTAAATGTGGAAAAACTATTCAATAAAGATCTCTGAATATCTGTTATGTGTGTGGGCCTTAGGTAGGTAGGGAGGGAGGGAGACAGTTATTCCAACCCGGAGAAACAACTGATGTTAATATTTTGAGAGTTTTTCCTGTTCTTAGAAAATATATTTTATAATTTCAGTTTGTTATATCACATAACCATATAAGGTAATCAACAAATACAATGTTCACTATATGTAAAACAAGAAGAGACACATTCAAATTTTCTGGTCATTTGCTCTTTATATTCTGGATGAAAGTCAGTTAAGAGTGTCTATGCTAACTAAAAGTGCTTTAACTGTATTGAGAGCCAGTAACTGTCCTTGTGGGGAGCTGTTTGTTTGAAATAATCTGAAGAAGAAGGAGGAGGAAGAGGAGGAGGGGGAGGAGGAGGAGGAGGAGGAGGAGGAGGAGGAGGAGGAGGAGGAGGAAGAAGAACCTTGTGCAAAGCTTCTGCCATCTACCTCATAATAATTAAGAAGCTTGGAATCTAAATATCCAAAAGAAACAGCTAATTGAGCATTATCATGTTTAAAGGGAAATCATAATTAATGAGAATTATATCCATTTATTTTTACTGACTTTGGTGGATGAAATACCATCTAATTTTTGCTTGCATTTGTTGGATCATTCTTGAGATTCATTGCTCAGCTGTTTCTGTCTCGTTTTTAAAATGTATTTATTTATTTCTCTTTCAACATGGTGCTCTATTAATGCTTCTAAGGTTTTTATTAATATGTCAATCTTATCTGACACTTTTATACACACTCGACTATCACTCTTGGCGTCTTGTCAAACAGACTTGTATCTCCATGTTTCCAGTGTGCAAGGCACAAGTGTAATCAACCATCATGGGGTGTGTTGTTGTTTTGGTTTGGTTTTTGGTTTTTGTTTCTGATTTGATTGCATCTGTATTGTTCATTGCGTTTCTGTCTGTCCATTTATTTTCCCAATAGATAAACAGGAGGATTGAGTGTCTAACTAAAGGTGTCCACTCCCAAAGATAAGGTTAGAGTTAAGGGAAACAAAAGAAATTTCATTTATAGCAGCTGAGCTAAGACTTGGGTCCAGACTCTCCTTTGTGTGCACCCATGGCGAATTGTTTCTATAGACAGCAGTTTCTTTTCAGAATAAAGAGCAGAGTAAGTCACTGTAAGCTTACTTTGTTTACTCTTATGAGAAATCAGGATTTGTAGAGAATAGGAAGCTGACTTTGTGGAAGGCTTATGTCTTTGCGGCACAGGCGGGACAGTGGCAGTGAACTAAGAACTGTGATTGGTTTAAACGACATGCGTAGCCTGACCAGATTGGCCCTGAACTCCCCCTATTACCTCACTGCGTTCTGCAGGCCTGTCCACCAATTATAGGACTCCTTACTGGAAAAACCAACCGCTGGAGAGTGCCAAGCGTCCATAGCAACGCCCCTTTGAAATCAGAAGGGGGAAAGACTGAAGTCAGTTCTCCCGCAGAGCGCGTCTATGCCGCAGGAGGAGAAGACTCTTAGGATGGATACCCCACCCCCCGACGAGATCTTAGGAAAACAAAACGAAAACCTGCAAAACCAGGATGAGGAATTGGGGTTTAAGGAAATGGACGGTCTGAGAGAAGCTTTGGCCAACCTTAGGGGACTGTCTGAGGAGGAGAAGGGCGAGAAGGCAATGCTTCGCTCCCGCATCCAAGAGCAATCCCAGCTCATCTGCATCCTGAAACGCAGATCCGACGAGGCCCTGGAACGCTGCCAGATCTTAGAACTGCTCAACTCGGAGCTGGAGGAGAAGAGGCTGCAGGAGATGGAGAAGTTGAAGGCCCAGAGTGAGCACATCCAAAAGCTGGAGAATCACTTCATGATCCTGGCATCCAACCACGAGCAGATGATTCGCTTCAAGGATGCGCACAAGAGTGAAAACGTCAAGCTGAAAGAGGAGAATGCGAGGCTGAGGCAGGAAAACAACAGCCTCTTCAGCCAGGCTCTGAAAGACCAGGAGGCTAAGGTACTGGAGCTCACTACACTCAACAAGGCCCTGGTGGAGGAACTGGAGGTCTTGAAACAGAGATGCGCTCACGAAGCTAGCCAGGCTCAGGCCCGAGAGGAGGAGCTGCTGGGCCTGCAGAACCAGCAAGCCTGTGACCATGCCAAGGAGACCGAGGAGCTGCGCAGCCAGCTGCAGAGCATCAAACAGCAACACCAGCAGGCCACGGAACAGATGGGAAAGGAGCAAGAGGCTAATCTCAACCTGAACCAGGAGCTGCAGGCCAGGCTGCAGACTGTCCTGCGAGAGAAAGAGGAGCTGCTGCAGCTGTCCATGGAGAGAGGCAAGGTGCTTCAGAACAAACAGGCTGAGATCCGCCAGCTTGAGGAGAAGTTGGAGACAGCAGCCATGGCTAAGAAGCATGCGCTGGAACGCTTTGAGCAAGAGGCAGTGGCCGTTGATAGCAACCTGAGAGTTCGCGAGCTTCAGCGCAGGGTAGATGGGATCCAGAAAGCTTATGATGAGCTGCGTCTGCAATCAGAAGCCTTCAAAAAGCACAGCCTGGATCTCTTAAGCAAAGAGAGAGAGCTTAATGCCAAACTCCGCCATCTCTTTCCATAAGAGAAATTGTGCTTCCTGTGGTCTCCAGTCAATATTTCAAGTCCATGTGCCTTAGATTTATGGCAAAAGCAAAGATAATTCATTTACTATACTTTTAAGTACAAAAACTACTTTACTATGACGTTGTTGTTGTTACTGTTGCAAAGTTAATGTTAATTTTCAGTTACACCCACTAGAACACATTTAAGATTAACCAGTGTTCCCCGCTGTACCTTCAAAGGTTTCTTAAGATTATCCGTATCTTCTACCTCATAACTCACTCATTCTCAGCCTCAGACATCTTCCTATAGATAGCTTGAAAAGATGTATGATTTAATGGATCCTAAAATAAACATGCTATCGTGGGGGAAAAAAGGGAAGACACAGCCCCATTAGCCATTGCAGAACAATAGGCTTACAACACTGTAGGTGGGCGTATAAACAAACAGAAGTCAGCATGGTAGGACAAAAACTTCTCAGCAAAAAGGCTCTAATTGGATCTGATTTTGTATTAGCTTGGCAAAGCAAAAGTTTGATCATTCACTTGTGTGCCAAAGTGTAAAAGCTAGCTCTGATACATTCATTCTATTGAGCATTAAGATTCAAGTTCGTTACATCAACCAATTCTAATATTTTCTGCAAGTCTATCTTACTTCCACTTTCTTGGTTTTTCTCCTTAATAACTGAGAGGATTTAGACATTCTCTATTGAGACTATTTTACAATATGCTAATAGGCAAAAAAATTACCTCAATTTAAGGTAACTAGTCATAGCAGATTTTGGTAGCAGCTCATAAATTGTTTTCTGTTTCTGTCAATACATTTTGTGTAATTTTGTGTTTTAAAAGTCCAAGCTGAATGCGTATATGTGTACTTATGGCATTCTTTGTAGGAATAATTCAGTTTTGTAAAAGTAGCTATTTAACAGAGTTAAATGTAGATTAATGTAAAGTTCCTAAGGAAGTAAAGTTATCAAGTTAATTCCTAGAATATAATTTATTTTCTTATTTCTCCTATATTTAGTCATTGTTATATGCAATTATGAATACCTATAAGATAGATTATAGCATAGCAATTTTCTCATTCACTTGGTGCCAGGAACATCAAAAGTTACATAGCAAGTTTGATTTACTTAAAAGAACTATTACTTGGGGGCTTTCTTTGCCTGTTCTTGTTAGTTGTGCGTCTGTTTGCTTGCTTGTTTTGTGTGTGAGAGAGAAACATACACAGCCCAGGTTGCCTTTGAACTTATTTCCTAGACAATGTCATGATATAAATGAAGAAGGACGCATAGAGAATGTGATTGTTGCTTTCAAGTATTTTTTTTCTTTAATGATTTAGATTTTTTGTGTGTGGGTGCTTTGCCTGCATGTATGTACTCATCATGTATGTATTCTAGGAGCTCAGAAGATGGTGTCAGATTCTCTGGAACTAGAGCCATAGATGGTTGTGAGCTGCCATGAACTGAGCCAGGGTTCTTAGCAAGAGCAGTAAGTGCTCTTAGCCACTGGGTCCTCTGTCCACCCACCACCGAGTCTAACACTTTTCACATTCAAAGAGAGGATGCGTTGTCACTATTTTATAGATGAGACAGTGAGACTCTAAGAGGGTGGCTTAACTAGAGCCATGAAGACCCAGAGAGGCTGAGGGAGATGCAAACTGAAGGCTCTTAGGCAGGATGCCAGGGGACTCCTTGACTTGCTTTAATCTTCATCACTGTTACAAAATCAGAGTTTTAACAATGGGCATCATACTTTTATTCTTGTGCATGACACTGCCAACTAAGTAAGCAAGTCTGCTTTCTGGCTCTAAATTCCATGCTTCCTCCAAGTATATAAACTACCTTTGAAACAGAAACACACCCATGCGGGGGTGGGGTGGGGTGGGGAGTGTTATTCCTTGTGTGCTACAGCCCTTTGTATTTAATCTCTGACCATTCAAGAATAAGCAACCAGGGTTGCTACTAAAGTACTTGCCTCTATAAAGTAATATTTATCATTGGAACAACTTGACAACATGTAAGTTGGCTTATTCTAAACCGTTATCGTTAAAGGGGAAACTTTCAAAGCAAAACAACCAAACTCTCTTCTAAAGCAGACCTAACTTTTTTCAATGATTTCAAGCCGTCACCCTAATATAAAAGTCAACAGAATAGAGAGGCTAAGCTTAAATAAAACACCTTGCCTGCTGCGATGCCGAGCTAAGCATGATGTCTTGGAAAAGTACAAAACCGTAAGTCCTCGGTGTGCCCTGAAGGATGAGTCTAAGTTCTAAAGACGGGTAAGATTTGGCAAAGAGAAGCCCTGATGAACTGCTATGTTTTCAGAGCACTGCCCCTGGTTCAGTGAGTGAACTGAATTCAGGTTAGTTCTTAGGAAAGGATGGGCGGGAACCCTACGGCTCCACAGCTCCAGTCTATTGAGGTTTAGGGAAAAAGTCTTAGAAAGAGCCCCGGCACCAGTGCCTATTGTTCTACCAAGCCCTCTCTCACCAAGACACCTGTGGAGTGGCTGGGTCAAGGCCCTGACCAAGTGAATCTACCTTCCCCACTACGTGACTGAGCAGACCTTTAAGATCTAACCATTAGGGCACAAGGAAAAAAGACTGTAACTCTTCTCTCCCTAATACCTACCCTACCCAACCAGTTGGCGTGTCTTCCAGCATCCATTGTCCCAAACCAGGCCATCTAGAACTACTTCAGCCAAGTGTTTTCAGAGGGCATGTTTGCCATGATGAATTCAGATGAATCAGGTTGTACCACTGTGATGGGGATGAGGCTAATTCGCACTATGTCCTGGGAAGATCTAGAATGAAGGGGGATGAATGTTTAATGGGCCACTAACAGTCTCTGGTGTACTGCATCCCACATCCATGCTGGCCAGGGAGTACTTTTTAAAGAAATTTAATTATAAATCTTGAAAACAGTTATCAGAATGTGGACCACTGGCTAAGAGTAGGCTTTTGCAGTTATTTTCCATCTTCCTAACAAGTCACTGATATCTTCTAAATGCTATAAGCATCTTAAGCCTAATGGCCTGGGCCGTGCAGCTGAACCTCAGAACGTGGTGAGCATCTCTCTTGGAAAAATTCAAGAATCAAGCATTTTCCACTTGTAAAACAAACCAAGACAAACTTCCCCTTGAAAAACCTGCCTGTCATTCACTACACATCTAATTGATTATGATATCCCACAAGCCCCAACTCCTCAGGCCCACAGAGGGACCGTGGCCTTTGCCAGTTGCCCGATTGTTCTCATCCATTCTGACCCACTCTTCTGTGGTCTCATCTAAAATAATTTTCTCCTTCCTGTTGAAGGCTTAATTCATTTTGGATCTTAAATGTCCACATGCCCATGTGCAAAAGCTTGGTCCCCAGAAGGAGCACCATTGGGAAGTGGTAAGACTTTAGGACTTGGGGCTTAACAGAAGGTCTTTAAGTCACTTGCTACTGGAGGGGACTGTGAGATCCCGCTCCTTTCCTCTTTCTTTGCTCTCTGACCATGAGGCAGGTCACCTTGCTCTCCTGTGTGCTCCAGACATGATACACTGCCAGGCCCCACAGCAAGGGGGCTAAGTGATCATGGACTAAAACTGCAAAACTGTAAGTGAAAATAAAGCTCTCCCCTCCCATCAGCCAACTGTCTCAGCATTTGTTATAGCGATGAAAAGCCAACATAAGATTATATATCCAGTGCATCATTATAGTAGGAAACAATTAGAAATGGCTGATACAGCATCAAAGAGCAAGCAGTTAACTTTACCTTTTTTAATTCAACACAACTGTGGTGAAATTTTGTTAAAAAGCTCTTTGTTAATATAAATATCTTCAGGATACATTTGGGTAGGTGAAACAATATAATATATACTATCTCTTATGTCCTGGGGAGAAGATAGGAGGCTATGAAAACAATTTATTTCTAGACATACAAATAAATATTGAAAATATACTAATGAGGCCGGGCAGTGGTGGCACACGCCTGTAATCCCAGCACTTGGGAGGCAGAGGCAGGTGGATTTCTGAGTTCGAGGCCAGCCTGGTCTACAGAGTGAGTTCCAGGACAGCCAGGACTACACAGAGAAACCCTGTCTTGAAAAACAAAGAAAAAAAGACAAACAACAAACAAAAGAGAAAATATACCAATGAAAGTGTTATTAGCCTGGCAATGGTGGCACATGCCTTTAATCCCAGCACTTGGGAGGCAGAGGCAGGCGGATTTCTGAGTTCAAGGCCAGCCTGGTCTATAGAATGGGTTCCAGGACAGCCAGGGCTACACAGAGAAACCCTATCTCAAAAAGAAGAAAAGAATAGAAAAGAAAAGAAAAGAAAAGAAAAGAAGAAAAGAAAAAAGAAAAGAAAAGAAAAGAAAAGAAAGAAAGAAGGAAGGAAGAAAGAAAGAAAGAAAGAAAGAAAGAAAGAAAGAAAGAAAGAAAGAAAGAAAGAAAGGTTATTAGTGGTGTAGCGGGTCATAGGGAATGAAGTTGTCAGAAGTAAGATTTGGAATGAAACTTCTTGATATGGACAACTTTTATGTCTTTTGATTTTTGAACCACATACCACCTTACAAATCCAAAAGAGAGTTACATTTAAAATAAATAAATTTAACTTAAAATGAAAGAGTCTTCTACATGTCTGCCTAACTTCCATTAGGCTCCATTTCTATGTAAATTATTTAAGACCTGCAGAATTTTCTTTCTCCAACTAGGCAGGCAAAATCTATTTTGGAGCAAGCCACACATGGCCTGACAGATCTGGGTCAGGTCATTGAGCTGGAAGCTGCAACTCTCACAAATGTTCAATAGCATAAGGAAAATCACAAAATCTTTTTGTACATCAAAGAGTGCCTCCTAGAATCTAGTATCTCTCTCTTAAATGAAGAGATTTGAATGTTATTGCCTTTTCTCATGGATTTTCACATTTTATGAAATATTGGATTTTATATACTTATGTCCACTGATGTGCATCCACTGTACATGATAATGTATTACAAGGACTGCTTTCATGCAGGTAGTGTTCCTTAAGCATATTTCCCATCTCCCCACTCTACTTCTGTTGGTCCCTTTTGTTCTCCTAGACATTTCCACTTCTACTTTTGTGTCACATGTATGTTTAACATGCATCTATGTATCTGTATAAAATCTAGAAATGACAAGTGAGAGAAAACACATGTTTGTCCTTCTGATACTAGGGTACTTTGCATAATATGATTATCCCCAGCCATTTCTATTGTCCAGCATAACGTAACTATGTTGTTCTTTATGGCTAAAAAATGTTTCATTCTGTCTATATACGTTACTTATTGTACGTTCCTATACTGAGGGGTACCCTGATTGGATCTATAACCTTGCTACTGTGAATTGTGCTTCAAAAAGCATAGTTATAAAAATATTCCCGTGATATGCTGGCTTGGAGTCCTTTGGTAGATACACAGAAATAGCTAGGTTATAAGATACACCTACTAAGTTTTAGGAGAAACTCCGTACAGATTTCCATGGTGTACCTTCCCACAATGCAAGTGGGGTTTCTACTGTCCATATCCTTACAAGGATTGATGCTATTTTAATGCCTGTTTTCCTGACTAGAGTGAGATGCAATTTCAGTGTAGAATAATTTACGTTTCTCTAATGGCCAGTGGTACTGGACATACTTGCATATGTTTATTGGACATTTTTATTCCACCTATTAGCTCATTTGTTGGTTGAGTTGTTTGATTTCTTACCTAGCTTTAGGAGTTTGTCATATGTCCTAGATGCTAATTCTGTGCCAGATGTACAACTTACAGAGATTTCCCTCCAATTCTGTAGGGTGTCTCTTCACCTGATTATTTCTTTTGCTGGGAAGAATAATTTTAATTTCGTGTGATCCCATTTTCCAGTTGTTCGCATCATTTCCTGAACAACTGGGGTCCTATTCAGAAAGGCCTTCCCTATATTTTGAAATGTTTCTCCTGCTTTTCCTTCTAATGGTTCAAAGTTTCAGGTTTTACTTTTTAAGACTTTCGATCCATTTCCAGTTGATTTTTACACTCAGTGAAGGATAAAGGTTTTGTTTCATTCTTTTGCATGTATATATCCGGTTTTTCTCAGCACCATTTTTTTTCCAGAAGAGGCTATCAGTTTTGTAATGTATATTTTTGGCATCTTTATCAAAATTCAGGTGACTATGGCTGCATGGGTTTATATTGTATGTCTTCTATCCTGTTATAACCTTGGATTTTAGGGATGCATTTTCTCATATGCTCAGTCTTTTAGACTTTGGATAGTGGTTTTTGCTTTTGCTCTAGAAGAGGGATGTTGGCAGAGGCAGGGCAAGCCAAGCTATCGTCTTTCAGTCTTTCTTATTATATTTAATACATTGTGCGCCTCTAATAGATTGCTTCTTGCAATCTATTCTAGACCAGGCATTGCATTAAGTCATGGGATACAATGCAAATAAGATCTTATTATCATTGAATTTGCTGCCAATAGAGGAGAAAGAATGTTCACAAACTAGATGAATGGGAAAGCACACACAGTCTCCAAACCTAATCTAGAAGAAATGAGAAAAAGCTTTTCCTAGAAATGAATTGTGTAATAACATCTTAGAAGTAGAAAGTACAGATTGTCTAAGACAGTGTTTCTCAGCCTCCCTAATGCTATGACCCTTTAATGCAGTTCCTCAAGTTGTGGTGACCCCAACCATAAAGTCATTTTTACTTCTACTTCATAACTGAAATTTTGCTACAGTTATTAATCAATGCAAATATCTGATATGAGGGATATTGGATATATGAGTCCTGTGAAGGGGTAACTCAATCTCCAAAGGGGTTGTGACCCACAGGCTGAGAGCTGCTGGTCTAAGAAAAGAAAAAAAAAAAGCATTCAATGGTTAAAAGTGTTAGAAGGCCAAGGAACTTCTCTTCCTGGGTGAGTAAACCATCTCCCTTCATTAAGTCCTGTACCCTCCCCTGAGTGATCTTAAAGAAAGTGTATCTGGGTAGAGAGAAAACAAGAGAACTAAAATCTTGAGTAACACAGATATAAACAGAACCAGGCATGAATTTTACATAGGTGTAAGTATCGAGAGAGATAAACTCTCCTAACAACTCTAGAAATAGCATCTTAAATGAATGCTCTTAATGAAACATATTCTAATGGAAATGGAACTGCAAGGAGGTCATTGCCATTGTATTCATTAGTACTAGTGGTTAGTGGAAATGCCAAAACAATTATATCTATTTCAGTTACATTAAAAAAAAAGTAACATTGTTAAGGAGCAAAACTTTTAGTGTTTGAAGGCAGATAAAAAATAAGTTTAAAAATCTTTTAGTCTGAAATTCAAATAAGTAGTATTCTAAATTCACAGTATCTTTCTTTTACCAATACTTATTTCTTTGCTTCATCAATTGAATGACTGAAGGCAAAGTGCTGTGAACATCCTTAAGGCATGTCTGAGGCTGCTGTTCTCCAAGATACTGCTACCTGCTGAGAGGCCCTTGAGATATTCTGGAGACAATCTAGTAATTTACACCTACTTGCCAAGCCAGTTCTGTCCTTCAGATGGCCTACTGGCTGGCAATGGGCATCAAGAATAGATCTGCCGGGGATGGGCCTTCCCTCTTTATAAGCACAGACTCTTAGTAAACTTTGGGGCCTTGAATAGAAACATGTCTTGGCCTCCATTATTTCTCTCGTAGTTCTCTCCTATACAGCTCCTGCCTCCCACTCAGGAACCCAGTTAGTGTGGCCGCAGGCGGCTACAGCCATGTGTGTGACTGCTAAAAACTATTTCTAAATACCTCCTCTTAGAAGAGAGGCTGATACTGTGGCTGGGCTGGAGAAAGAGCATGATGACCCTGAACCATCTAGGTACAGTAGAAACACACACTAATGTTTTTTGAAAGCAAAGACCAACATTGGCCAAAGACCAACATCAATGGCCAAAGAGTAATTTGATTATCAAAATAATAATATTGAGTGAAATATAAAAGCTTTTTACAAGTATGAATTCATCACAATAGACAGAAAAGGGAAGGAAGAAAACCAGAGTCAAACAATAACAAAGGCAAAATAAATAAAACACTCATAGGTCTTTTAACTCATTTCTCTGAAAATTGACTATTAAAGGGATTTGAGTGGACATTTAGTCTACTTTTCCTGGTCCCTGTATTTCAAGGAATAAAACAGCTCATGTATGAAGATACAAAGTAGTGTTCAATGAATATATATATATATATATATATATGAATATATATATATGAATATATATATATGAATATATATATATGAATATATATATATATATATATATATACATTTCACAACTTGTAGAGAAGTAATCTAACACTAAATAAGGATTAATAAACTGAACATGGTTCCATGTGCTTATACTTGGCCTCCAAGACTCAGATTTGGGATATAAAGGCAAGAAAATCACATGATTGAACTCAATCTGGGCTGCCTAGAGTGAATCCTAGGCTAGCTTGGGCTACATAGCAAGATCCTGTAAGGAGAGATGAGAAGAGAGAGAGCAGGAGGAAAGGGGAGAGAAAAGAGGGAGAGGTTAGTGGAGAATTCTATAACCCAGTCACTGATCTTCCTTAGAAAACACTGGCCAGAAAACATTAGGCATTGTGTACTTCCGATATGTGCGCCCCACATAGCAGACAACACTATCTAGAACATATTCCAAGGGTTCTGAATCTTCAGAAAATGATTCTGGTCCAGGAAACTAACACCTTCGATGGAGGGGAAATAATTAGTGGGAGTGGTAAAGTTATTTCACAAGCAAGCACATCTAAAATGTGAATTATCAGACAGGACAACTCACCTGGTTCCCAACAAGTGGCAACGGCTGAATAGAAGTGCTCTTCTGGGTTAAAAGGAACTTAAGACATAAGCAAATGGACCAATGTGTGGAATTGAAGGCCTTGATTCAGGCAAGTTAGCTGCAGCACAATTGAAAAGGGACTGAGTCTAAATATCAAGAAATTAAAAGGGCCTGGAAGTAGCTGAGTGATAGAGCATTGGCTTAGCACACACAAAGGCCCATGTTCTCCCCAGCACCAGAGTAAGGTCTGTAATGACTTTATTAGTTATAGTCATGGTATTGTGGTTATGAAACTAAAATAGCCTTATAGAAAAAATGTTCAGTGGCACATGGAGGTGTGGTCCCTATGATTTATTCTAAAATTTGTCAACAAAATGAGTAAGAGGGTGAGGCAAGTGAGGCCCTATATTGCTAAATACAGATGATGGGCCCATAGGGAATCCGTATGTTATTCTTTTCATCTTGTGTCTAATTTAAAATTTTCTGCATATAAAGAACATTGGAAAGTTCTGGAGTTTCTTTTCTTGTGTTCTCTCTCTCTCTCTCTCTCTCTCTCGCTCTCTCTCTCTCTCTCTCTCTCTCTCTCTCATTTGAGACAGACTCTTACTGTATAGCTTGGGTTGTCCTGGAACTCACTATGTACACCAGGCTGCCCTTGAACTCATAGAGATCTGCCTGCCTCTGGCTCCCAGTTGTTGGGATTAGACATGTGCCACCACATCCACCTTGGCATTTCTGGAGAAAGCAAGATTTAGAATGGACTGAGATACCTGTGAGGGGCCGTGAGATGGCATTGACTCTAGAAGGAAGGACCTTGCTGTGATGACAAGGCAAGCATCATTTGCACCCTTCCAACTATTTGGGCTTGACTTCTATACTGTTTACCCCTCTGCCATCAGCAGCAACATGTTCTCCCCTCTGCCATCAGCAGTAACAATGGGTCTTCACTGATGGGGAGACATACCACAAAAGTGCATCATCAATGGAAAGGTTACAGAAAATCTGCTCTCTAGATACTGTTACCAACCTGGTTCTTCAGTTGAGAACCAGTCTTGGCCCCTTCTGATCTTTCTGCCCCTCATAATTTGTGGGTCATTGGTAAATGGAAAAACAAACATGAAATGAGCACTTTGGTCTTTGTAATATATGCACCCTTCTTTCTGTACTGAAACCGCTTAAGTGTGACTCAGCTGCACTCTCTGCTCTCTGGGATCTGATTACCTGCCTTAGCAAATGCATCAATGTAGCCACTGTGGTCTTTATGGACGATCTGCTACATTGGCATTAACCATTGGCGTCAATTCCCCTTCTAACCTTGGGGGTCCTGCATTGTAAATGTAAAAGTGAAAGCAAGCAAGCAAGCCAACACACCCACAAAAGCAAAGTGCATTTGCCAGATTCCTCGCTGGCTACAGCGGTTTGGAAGGCTCAGTGAAGTAGGGGCCCTAATAGAACAGTGTTAGAGTGTCTTCTTGAGTGCCTTACTTCTCCACCTACATCATAAATGGCTTTGCTGCATCCTTTCTGGTCACTTGGGCCATTTGCTCTGGGCACTGAAAGCCCTATGTCATATAGGTACTCTTGCAATTATTTGGTGAGTCCCACAATGGGGAAGAACAAGTGTCTCCTGACGCCCAGCCGGTTGGCTTATGAGAATGAACCCCCTCACAGGTGTACCATCAAGCCCCAGTCAAACCTTTGGGTCTTTCCCCATATCTGACTAAACTCCATGAGAATACCAGAGTCATATTGCTGATCCCCTTACACACACACACACACACACACCATATTTGGGCTTTTCACATCTCACAGTTTTACCACATGGCTGCTATAATCAGTGACAAAAACTCAGCTTAAAACAACAGAAATGAATTGCCTCCATTCCAGAAGCTAAACTCAGAAATCAAGCTGTAGGCAAGGCTGTGCTAACTCCCATGGCTGCTGGGTAGACTTCTTTCTAGACTCAGTCTCTTCTTGTTTGCTGGCAACTTTTAGCACTTTTGGCTTACAAACACGATGCCCCAGTTATCTAGTCAGGTTCTCCCCACTGTATTTCTGTATTGCCTCACCATGTGTCTTTTTCACTGTTTGCCTCTGCTTCCTCCTCTCTCCTACTCTTTCTTCTCTTTTTCTTCCTCTTCCTGCCCCCCGCCCCCCCTTTCTTTGATAGTCATGTAGTCTAGGTTGGCTTTAAATTTGCTATATAACCAAGTCTGGTCCTGGAGTTTTGGTGTCTCTGCCTTAAGCCTTTCCATGCAGGATTTCAGGTGTGCCCTACCATGCCCCATTTATATGATTCTGAAGATCAAACAAAGGGCGATGCCGCTGCTAGAGAAGGGCTTTACCAGCTAAGTCCCAGATCTCAAAAGTGTTTTTATTTTTATTTTCATATTTAAAGTTTTTATTACAAATGAAAGACTTTGTGTGTGTGTGTGTGTGTGTGTGTGTGTGTGTGATATGCATGGGGGAGTTGCCTGTGTTACAGTGTGCAGGCAAAGGTCAAGGAACAACTTTGCATGGTTGGTTCTCTCCTTTTACCTTCATGTGGTTTTGGGGGATTGGACAGTCACTCAGCTTGTACAGCAAGACTCTTTACCTGCTGAGTGATGTTGCCATCCTTACCCTTGCAACTTTTTAATTATATAAGGACACTAGTCATACGTGTTCACCATAACAACCCTATTTCAAGTGTATTAGCTTTGTAAAATTCCCATTTTTCATGTAGGGTTGAGGGATTAGAAAGGATGGAGCCACGTCCTTAACAACTATTACCTTCCTCATAACCAGCTGAAGTCTTCTTAGAGTCCATCAAGTTTTGATACCATCTTCGTCTTTTAGTTTCCCAAATGAAAATTTTATATATACATATCTCAGAGAGGCATTCACAGTCTTCTCCAAACTGAGAAGTCTATTGTTAAAGGACTGAATATCTCACAGGAAAAAAAAAAAGAAAAAAAAAAAGAAAGAAAAAGAAAAGATTGTGTTATGGGAAAACAAAGAATGCTAACAAAGAAAATATTGATCTGCTGCCTGCCATTCATTGATTTTCATGTTGTATTGCTTGCTTGCTACAAACTGAAAAGGATTGTAATGACAGTCAGAGTGCCCATGATGTTCTTGTGCATGTATAATCACATTCTTAGTTCGTTTGCCGATATCACGGATGCTGAGATGTCTGTTGCACACTATTTCTCTTCTGTGGCTCATTTGTCTTCCTTTCAGAGTACCCACTTTGGATTTCAGCTTAAATAACTCCTTAGGAAACACTTTCCTGATCATCCTGGTCTTTTATTTGCCAGATATAATTCTTGTTTCAGAAGCTTACTGTTTAATAAACTCACCCTTTCTAGGTCTTTCTGAACTCTGGCTTGCTGTTTAAATCCCACTGTTCTGGCCCAAACTCTTCTCCAAGCTGACGGACTAGAACTGGTTTCTTTCAGCTTCTCACTGAATTGCTCTTCTTGGCTTTAAACTAACTCTGGCAATCTGTTCTAATCTTCTGGTTCCTTCCCATTTTCTGGCTCATCTGCAACCTGTCTCTCTAAAACTGTACCAGCAAAACTGCCTCCTCTCTTTCGCTCTGTGCTGCTCTTTTACGTTCCTGTGCTATTTTCGTGAGAGTTGGAGGTATTCTATCTCTGACCTACTCTGTCAGATATTCCTCTGATTCATCACTTTGTCTGCCACTCAATTAGACATCATTTTCAAACATGGCCACACAAAATTAGTGTGTGTTTATCCTGGAAGAGTTAAAAGTAATTAAATGTGTAGGAGGCACGGAAATCCTTGTGCTCACAGATAAGCATTAGAGGAACCAGAAATATTAAACACACATTGTTGTCTCTTCAAAGAGACACCACCCAGAAAGCTGGGAGCAAAAATAGCCTGGTAACATTTACTCTGTGTGGCAGAGACTACAACTGATCCTCCTCTAGACCCTTATTTTGAGCTTATTTTTTTCTGTCAATCTATAAAATCCATGTGGTGGTTTGAATGTGCTTGGATCAGGGATTGGTAATATTAGGAGATGTGGCATTGGTAGAGTAGGGGTAGCCTTGTTGGAAGAGGCCTGTTGAAAGAAAATGAGATTTTGTATCTTGTGATTCATGTAAAAGAGTTGTCTATGAGCCCACTGCCTGGGGCCAAGAACAAAGCAGAACAGACAGGGCTGTTGTTAAGACATTCCTAAGAACAGCTTGATTGTACAAGCAGGGCTATCTTGTCTGGGCCAACACCACCTGGCCGGAACCTCCCCTCTGTCTACTGCCCCTTGATGCCTGGTAAAGTCATACATCAACTGACTGCTATGTGAACAAAGATAAGCCCCCAGCCCACAGGAACAAGGTCCTGATGCCCTTTTGCTGACATGTAATCTTTCTGTTAATGTTTGAATAAGCCAATAGTGTGTCACTATGCTGAATTCCACACCCCTAAGCCCCTTACCCCATAAAAACCCCTAGCTTTCAAGCCTCGTGGCCGACATCTGTTATCTCCTGTGTGAGATACATGTCGGTCCAGAGCTCCGTAATTAAACGTCCTCATGTATTTACATCAAGATGATGGTCCTTCGTGATTTTTTGGGTGCACACCGAATCGGGAATTGGGTGGGGGTTTCCCCACTAGGTCTAACACTGTCAGTGTCAGAGTGGGCTTTGAGACACTCCAGCCTGCCTGGGGAACTCGGAGTTCCTTCCATAGAGGAAATGGACCCTGCCTGGATTCTGCTCTGCTTCTGTGATGATAATGGACTGAACCTCTGAAAGTGTAAGCCAGCCCCAGTTAAATGTTGTCCTTATAAGAGTTGCCTTGGAGCTGGGCGGTGGTGGTGCATGCCTTTAATCCCAGCACTCAGGAGGCAGAGACAGGCCAGCCTGGTCTACAAAGTGAGTTTCAGGACAGCCAGGGCTATACAGAGAAACCTTGTCTTGAAAAACAAAACAAAACAAAACAAAACAAAACAAAACAAAACAAAACAAAACAAGAGTTGCCTTGGTCATGCTGTCCCTTCACAGCAATGGAAACCCTAATTAAGACATTTGTCTTTATGGAAGATGTCATGCATACTTTTACACAGAGTTTCATGGTGGTCAGGTCATATTGCTGCATACTCTCGATTATCAGCAGGAAACTCTTCCACCAAACTGTGCTTTGCTTAAAAATGCCTAAAATTGGGCTGGTGAGATGGCTCAGTGGGTAAGAGCACCCAACTGCTCTTCCGAAGGTCAGGAGTTCAAATCCCAGCAACCACATGGTGGCTCACAACCATCCGTAATGAGATCTGACTCCCTCTTCTGGAGTGTCTGAGGACAGCTACAGTGTACTTACATATAATAAATAATAAATAAATCTAAAAAAATAAAATAAAATAAAATGATTTAAAAAAAATGCCTAAAATTAAGAACTCTGGGATCATACTCTTGAAGTTTGAATCAACACTGGCTACTCAGTGTGTTAAACTGAATTACATTACTTTGTTTGTCCTGGTGGTTGCAGAAGCCCCCCCCCCCCCCCCCCCCCCCCCCCCCCCCCCCCCCCCCCCCCGCACTATTGGCCCAATGTGTAGTGAGGCTTAAAAGAATTCGTTACATCAGTGCTATGTGCATGAACTCATTGAATAAAAAGTGAAGTGTTTTGTTCAAGACTTGGTCTTTTCAAAAAGCTGGTATTTTAAAAACGGAAAAAGCCTAAGTAACTACCATGACTTGACAAAAGAAAAAAAAAGCAGAAAACAAACAGCAAAACAAGAGACCAGTAAACAAACCAACCACCCACTCTTGGCAAAGGAGCTAATTCTGCAAGTGACCCTTATTGCAAAAACAAATGATAAATAAAAATGATGTAATAATGACAATAATAGCAGTAATAGTATTATGAAAGATCATTTTCTGAGACTAAGGACCTCTGAATGTCGCCTGGGGAGTTAGTGTCAGTACGTGACTGCGTTCCCCAGAATTTGGTAACACTTCTGATTTAAAGTCTTTTGTTTTAACGGGGACTATTTCCTTATGCGTGCTGTTTTTTGCTTGCAGTTTAGAGAGAAACAGCAAAAATAAAAGCGTTCACAAAAACAGTTTTTTTTTAATATAGCTACGTCAAATATGTCTAGATGTCATATTGGATCGAGGAGAGTGGTACCGGGTAGTACCGATGAGTGGGGGGGGGGTGGAAACTAGGTTTTATTGTGTTTTGCCTGCTGCTCCTATGACATCACCGCAAAGCCGAAGTTACTGCACCTCGAAAGCACTCGGAATCTCGCGATACTCTGGCTGGAGCGAAGCGCGTTTTTGTGGGCGGGGTGGGCAGAGAGTAACTTCCGGCCAGGCCGCTGTCTGGGTGGCGCGGCCGAGTCCTCCCCCGGGCCTCGCCGCTTCGCGCTTCCACTGCCTTCCCCCCGCCTCGTGCGGGGGGTTGGGCGGCCGCCGGAGGCCACTCGGACCTTGCCCCGCGCCTGCGGTCGGCCCGGCGCCGTGGCTCTGCGCGCTGGGGGCCCGGGGTCGGAGTGGCTGCGGCCTACCCGGGCCCGCCGCTCAGCCCCATGAGGCACAGCCTGACCAAGCTGCTGGCAGCCTCGGGCCGCGACTTCCCGAGCCGCCGCGACAGCCGGGAGCCGCCCGCCACGCGCGCGCCGCCCCGGGAGCCGAGCGGGGCAGCCGCGGGGGCGGAGACCCCGAGGCCCGGATCGCCTGACCGCGAGCAACCTCACGGGGACGGGGACGGGGGCGAGCCGGAGGCCCGGAGCGGGAGCCGCGGCAGCGTGGCCGTGCGCGCGCCCGCGCCCTCGCCCCTGAAGATGGAGGAGGAGGAGGAGGACGCGATCGCCATGGTCCCCAAGGAAGAGCCGGAGGACATGGACTTTCTCTCCGGGCTGGAGCTGGCCGATCTGCTGGACCCTCGGCAACCGGACTGGCACCTGGAGCCCGGGCTCAGCTCGCCCGGGCCCCTGTCCTCGTCCGGCGGAGGCTCGGAGAGCGGCGGCCTGTTGAGGGGGGACGACGACGACGACACCGCGGCCGCCGAGATGCAGCGCTTCTCCGACTTGCTGCAGAGGCTGTTGAACGGCATCGGAGGCTGCAGCAGCGGCGGTGACCGCGGCGGCGGGGAGAAGAGGCGGAGAAAGTCCCCGGGAGCAGGAGGCGGTGGCGCCAACGACGGCAACCAGGCGGCGACCAAGAGTCCCCGGAAGGCGGCGGCGGCCGCTGCCCGTCTTAATCGGCTCAAGAAGAAGGAGTACGTGATGGGGCTGGAGAGTCGGGTCCGGGGACTGGCAGCCGAGAACCAGGAGCTGCGGGCCGAGAATCGGGAGCTGGGCAAGCGCGTGCAAGCACTGCAGGAGGAGAGTCGCTACCTACGGGCCGTCCTGGCCAACGAGACCGGACTAGCTCGCCTGCTGAGCCGACTGAGCGGCGTGGGACTGCGGCTGACCACCTCCCTCTTCAGAGACTCGCCCGCCGGCGACCACGACTACGCCCTGCCGGTGGGGAAGCAGCCGCCGGAGCCGCGGGAAGAGGACGACGCGGCGGGAGGAGTGTGTCTCCATGTGGACAAGGATAAGGTGTCGGTGGAGTTCTGCTCGGCGTGCGCTCGGAAGGCGTCGTCGTCTCTTAAAATGTAGGGTCAAGTAATCTGCTCTTTATCCGCGTTTACCCCTTTCTCCTCCCTTACACCATGTCAAACACCTTAGTGGGACATCGTCACCGGACGCATTTCAGAGGCGGAAAAAAAAGTAATATTAAATCTTTTAAGTGTTTAGCTAAAAGCATGAATGTGACACTGTAACCAACTCCTAATGATAACCTGTGACTATTAAATCTCTCTGACAGTTTCTTTTTTAGGTGATTTCCTTCCTGCCAGGCTCCGTTGTAGGGGTTACAGAGCAGTCGTTCCCGCCTCACAACCTGGTAAGGATCCATCTCTTCCCGTAACGCTCATGCTCGGCTGCTTAGGCTACTTTAATGGGCAGACATCTCAATGTGTGTGTGTGTGTGATATCTTTTTCTGTTTGTTTTTCTTTTTGAAAGGTGGTGGGAGGGGAATCTTAATTTGGGCCTTGTCCACCCTGGAAACAGACTTGTGCTGGTCATTAATGTACTTAAGTTGCTTCTGGTTGAAATAGCTGTTAAATGTGTCCCCTTGTTCAGAGTTGCGTGTACCTAGCTCTTCTGTCCCCAGTGTGGACATGGCCTTGGATGACATCGGTTCCAACTGTACACAGAAACCTGCTAATAGAGATACAGTTTGGAGACAGTCAAACAGGTGAAGTTGAATGGAAGTTCCGAGTTGTACAAGGTGCAAATTGGAATTCCAATTGTAGAGCAACTTTTCAGAGGTTGACAATAAGTATTGAGGCATGCGCAAATGTGGTATTTTTCTGGAGATGACAAGTCTCCTAAAATACTTAATGAATGCCTTATAGTTTTCAGTAGAAAATGCAGAAATACAGTCTATTTAAAGACCCTAATAGTTCACCACTTGAGAAGTTGGAAATTAACATACCCATCAGATTTCTGTGTTTTAATTAGAAGACGATAAATGAAATGTTTCTTTGAGGACCAGCACAGTAATTACTAATCAATGAGTATGAAGAAATTGTTGAAAGTATTTATTTTTGTTGTATTAAAATTTAGGCTAAATTTCTGTATGATTAGATATTGAAGGTTGTGAAATGTGAATGAAAACATGTAAAGTGAGGCTTCACAAAGAATCTTTTCTCCATATTTCTAAAACTTTTGTCCTATTTAAAAATACTTGTTTAAATTAATGAAATGATCGATACTGTTTTTCCAAAGACGGAAAAGTCTTTCCTTAAAATACTGTTTTTTTGTCCACTTGTCTTAAGTGTGTGTTCTGATGCTCTGAAATGCAAGAGACATTAAATTCTTTGTGAAACATCACTGTTTGATAAAGGATATACGTATTTAGCATCCTTGTTTTTCTTTGTGCTAAAGTGGATACAGCTGTTGGGGCAGAAGAGACGGGACCAGCTGCTGGCCACATTTCCTGCTTTATTTTAAAAGGTAGTATAAGAAATAAGGAAACAGAGGTAATATCAGGGCTTCTGCTGTCTTTTATTTTTAAAATGTTCATAATTAAGTATTTTCCAGCAGTCCAAAGATGTAAGTTATCCTACACGTAAGATGTTTTATTTTGTTACTTGGTTATGGAAATGGAATCTTGTTCTTGCACAACTGTAAATGTTTTGTTGCTAGATAATATGATTTTGAGACCTAAATTAGTCTCTGGTTTTTCAGTCTATCACATTTTGTAAAAATCTCTACTGCACTTGAGCATGAATGGGTAGTAGCCAAACTCACAACTTGGAGTGACGGACCTGCTTCTACAAGGGTAGGATACAAGCCCCACAATGCAGCTGCATGGATTTCAGTGCCTATGAATTATATATATATATATATACATAGATATAGAAACCAAAAGTAGTTGGAAATTTATTTGAAATGACTAATTTGTGCTCTTTCTGAAGTATGTTAAATGTAGCTTTTGAAACAGAAGCCTTGAATTGAAATTTAATACTTGAACATTTTTGTATATATTTCTTTGTATATAATTTTGTGCAGAACCAATGACAAACATATGGTGTCATAATAAAATCAGGTTTGTTGATCTTTCAGTTATGGGCTCAAAGAATTTATTCATCTCTAACATGATATTGGAAAGTAATGGATGAAAATAGGAAAAATGGTTGTTAATATAGACTTAATCGAAAGGTTCTGGAAGTAGTAAGTTTGTTTTCCTAAAAACTATACCATTTCTGTGGAATATTTTCTTAACCTCAGTGCTTTTCCTGCATTTGAAGTGTGGGCTTGGGGAAAATTAGTTTCTGAATTGGGATGTTTTGAAATTCCAAGTACAGAGTCTTAGGCTGTCATTTCATAAATGGCAGTTTGGAGAATTAGGAATTCTCAACAGTGGAAGATCAGAGTGTCCTGTTTTTAAAGCTGCTTTCTTAGGTTCCTTATGTCTTATTAACTGTGTTTTTGTTTCCATTTCATTGTTTTTTTCTAGTTTTGGTGACAGTGATTTTTGTCATTTTTTTTGCATCAACTCATGGTCTTGTTTTTACATGGTAACTGCATGTATGTAGGATCTATCAGGGGCTTTAAATAAATTTTGCTCATATTTATGTGTAAGCACATTTTACTGTAAATGTTTGGGTTTAATTTACAGCAGTTGTTTATTTCAGTGTGTAGTAAACAGTATCTAGAGTGTTCTGTTCACTACTTGTTAATTAAAAAAGTTATGATTAATATAAAACTGTTGTCTTACTATTTTTAGAAAACTTTTGTGAATAATTAGTATTTTGATAGAGAGTTCTGAAATACAAAATAGATTGCTTTGAAAATTTCAGGTTTGGGTGTATTTACTGTGATGTTGAGAACAATTTAGTATTTGGGGAACTGTTTCAGGTTTTATTCTTGATTTGTACCTGTGTAAAAATGATAGAAAACCTTAAAATGTAGCTTTTAAATACCTGTCTTCCTATGGTAGTTAATATTCATACATTAATTGACTAACACATATTGGCATAGTATTTCTATCATAGTAGCTTAAGTTTTTGTCCTTTTTTTAACCATACTTAAAAGTATGTTTGTTAAAAAATGTAGTCACACCTCTGATATATCCAACAAAGTATTCAAAATATTTTAAATATCTGTACATTTCATACTCGCTAAATTAATCTCTTTCTCTTCTCTTTAAACAGCTTAGCAGTATCTGCAAAAACGAATCTTTTCCTACAACCTGTTAACTGACTGGACTGATGGTAACAGTAATTGTGGGAGCCATGTCGGTCAAAAATTTGGCATCTGCTGAAAGACATGAATGCCATTTCCAAGGTCCCAAATTACTTCTATACTGATTACACTTTCCAGAAATGGAGATATGAAAAGATTCTCTGGAATGCTTGAAAGACTTAATAGAAACCCATGAGACTAAGTTAATTTTGGAACAAAATTACACCTCTTTTTTTTCATTCATGGCAATTAACACTAAATTTATCGTATACTTTAAAAAATGGTAACCATTGGAGAAGAGAATTCTAGAGTTTCATCAAGAAACATTAGGTTTTACACAATCAAGGACACTTTGTGGAATTAGACTTAGTGGGTTAGAATGACACAAGTGAGCTAGCAGTGATCACAAACCTCATGAGTTTGTATTCTGGGATGGAAAGAGCTGCTTTGGAAGACAGACACGTTGCTGAGTAGAATAAAGTCCTTAACTAAAAGATTAGTGTCTTAAAATAGATGCATTGATTGTGTGTTTTGAAAAGGTGATTCTGATAACGTGTGGGTGCTAATTCAGGGCATCATGAGCGTGTGAGCAATCCTGGGGTTTGGTATCTTCAGTGTTCTTAGTACTTGGTCTTTTTGAATGTGTTGAGGTTTCTGATGAATGATATAGTTTCTGTTGTTCTATGTTAAAATTTCTGTGGTATTCTGTAAGGATCTTTATATTCTGGATGATAAGGGCTAATTCCATAAGTAAACACTTAGAACCCATTCATTTATCATCTGGAATATGCTAATGCACCTTCCTTCTGGTCTAGATTGAGTTATTTTATGTTTTGGTTCACTTAGGAAATAGATAGAAGAGGGAGATGGTAGGAAGCAGTTAATTTACTCAAAATTCATTCAGGTTGCTCTTTTCCTTGTATTGGTCTGTATGCTCAGTGCCCGTAAAGGGAATTTCTACAGGCTTTAAAGTGATTGATGCTCTTATAGTACAGACCTTGACTACAACTCTTGACAGAACACAGTGCGGATAATTCACTAATATGTATTATAATAATATGTAGTTACCTGGTTAAGGCATTTTGAAGATAGAGATTACGAGCTCACAAATATAATCATTTTTCTTAACTAAATAAATGGTTCTTCAACATTGAATAGGTAATATTTGCATGTGCCCCCCCCCCATTTGTATGTTGATTCTAAGTTTTGAGACCTACCTTAATATGTGTATTTTTATTGTGCTTCTGGGTTAGTTCTCCCCCATTTACTTAGGAATTAAAAAGGCCACTACAAGAATTTAAATATTTGAATTTAAATACCATCATGTATGGGCTCAATTTTTAACCAGTCAACCTTACTGTTTTACAATATTATGTTTTTGTAAGAACTAATTCATAGCTACAGTTGCTATGTTTAGTACAGTGTAATTCTGCCAGTGTAACAATTTGAATTTTACTGTAGCACAAAAGTGTTCCCAAATTTTAGGATCAAATTCCTATACCTTTCTGGCTTACTTAAGTACAAGAATAATAATGTGTATACATACATATTTAGATATGAGTCTGAATACTCCTAACGTCATGTGCTTAGTCAGCAGACTGCAAGATTCTAAGTAGTTTTAATCATCTGTCTACTTTAATTAGACAGAAATCTTAACCATTTTCCTCAGTGAGGCATTGTTCTTAGGTCTGAGCTACAAAGAACTAAATTTCCTTAGGTTTAGATGTTACTCATAGTTCGTGTCATGTAGCTGCCTCCTGAACAGTGTTTTGGGTAGACTTGTCGACTTGGTAGGCTAAGCGTTTATTGCTTAGTTGCCCATTTCTGCGGTAAAAGAGAGGATTTGACTATGTAGCAGAGGAAAGAGGTTCATGAATCCTTTTGTGATGGAAAGATTAAACACATTTATAGCTAGTGTGTTAAGAGTCCTAGGACAGTTGTAAGCATAGTAAACAGTTTGCACTTATCAAACAGATTGATATATATCACTGGATTTTGAATTACTAAGTTGATTATGCACCATCTGTATTACCTAAGAAATCTAATTATATAGTAATTATATTTATTAAATTATTTTTACTTTGATCAATTGAATTATGCATTAAGTAAAAGTGAGAATGTAGGTGGGCAGCTTTGTGTCAGAAAGCCTTTGCTTTTGCTATTATTCCTTGTAAAATAGGCAATCATATTCAAAACACATTTTCCCATTGCAGTTAAAAGTAAAGCATATTAAATCTTGGGAACTCTAGAAAGAGAGCAAAAGAAATCACATAACTAGCCCAATAAACACTTTTCTCTTGGAAACTTCCCTCATACTTTCACTTTAAAGAAACTGGATAAAGAATACATTTCATGTGCTTTTTGAAAGAACAAATCATAGCATTCTGAAAACTGCTAAATTTGACTAAAATTTTAGTAGTGGCCTTGTTGATGGAGACAAGGGTCTTACATTGGACTAGAAATTACTAGCTAGCCTCAAACCTGAGAGAATGGCCCTGCCTTTTCTTCCCAATTGCTAGGCATGCCTGGGTATTTTTTTATTTCAATAAAAGCCTATTTAACAAGTCCAAAGTTACCTTTTCTAAATCAACAAGACACAGTATTTAGAAGGAATACTTAAGATATGCTGTGAAAAACCATACTTAGTATGGTTTTAGACTTTGGTATTTTTCTCTGTGGTGACTAGCTTGCTTTATGGAGAATTGATCTGATGTTTATTACCGAGACTAAATCCACATTTCATGATTTTAGAAGCTATGCTTGTGGATAATATTAACAGTGCAAGTATTTGTGATAATAGGAATTGTTGGACAGTGTTCATTCCCGTTCCAAAAAGGAGTTGTTTAAACAAGAAGGGTATGAAACACTTGGGAAGAATACAGTTGATCACTCCAGAAACATAAATGATCTAAGGAAATGACTCCACAAACTTACCTCAGAAAACAGTTGATGGTAAGGGTAAAGCTGGTACTGTGCTAGAGAAATAAAATGAGTGGCAGGGCAGGAGAGGGGAGCTCAAGTGTTGAGACTCTGAAGAGCTACTCCGTAATAGGTAGAAGCTTCAAAGATAACTTTCTAAACTCTAGCTGCACAAGGATATAGGCCAGGATTAATCCTCTATGAGGAAACGTCCCGAATTAAGAAAAAATTACTTTTCCTTCCTGTTTGGGTTTGGGAAGATTGTGTTGATAATTGCTATGTAGTTATTTTTTCTTCTTGTGTTTTATACCAAACTAAATGTTTTAGTGTGAAGGAGTGGTGTTGGGAATGGATAAGAAACAGCATTGGGCAGACTAGAGAAATTAAGTTTTGCTTGTTGAGCTAGGGATTAAACCCAGGGCCTCATCAATGTTAAAATAGTCAATCTGCCACTAACTTAAACTCCCAGCCTCAAAACTATGCCCCTTTGGTAGCTTTTATTCTACCTTGTGTATAGTCTTTAATTGCCGGTCAAGTATTTTAATGTTGCAGACAAGATTATTTTCACCATTTTATTTTTGTTGTACATATTTGCTTCAATGAATTTCTAAGTCAGGTTCAGGTAACTGAAGGGCCTTTATGAGGAGTTTATATTGTCTAGACCCAAGATAGGATGCAAACACAGTCTGAAGTAAAGTAGGAAATAACATTTTTCTAAAGACAGGCTTAGAAACTGTAATCCAGTAGTTGAAGATGTTTCCCCTCTGTGGGAGGGGACTTGATTCATACCTGTAAGGAAGCATATTGATGATCAGACATTGATCTTCTCCATTGTAAGTCTTATTGTAAACATAGCTGCAGTCTCTTATTGGCATATATTCATTGGTTTCATACATACTTTAATTACTGCCATTCTCTTTTGTGTCTTAGTCTTAAAAATGGTTCTGGTCTTTTTTTTTTTTTTTTTTTTTTTTTTTTTTTTTTTTTTGGTGCCTCTTTCTCTCTCTGGAGTTAACACAAAATAGATTGCTACAAGAATTCCAAGTAACTGGAATTGTGGGAGGCTTACAGGTAGCAGTTTTCTGATAGCATATTTATTCCTTTAGGACAAATGTACAAACTCTCAATGGTATTCTATATGCTCCAGCTGTTATGCTAGACCTGCAGCACTAATACTGGCTTGTTTTCTAGGAAGCATTTAATACACAAATAAAGGTTAGTGACCTGAACAGAACCAAGAGGCACAGCATGACAGAGTATCTTAAAAACTCCTGAGGAGGGAAACACTGCGTTTAGTCTAAATGACTTAACATGAGGGTATATTTGCTTTTTTTAAGTTCAGAGTTCCTTAGGTAGTCATATAATTGAAGGTTTTTAAATAAGAAAACAGTCCTACCTGGCAGCAAGGCCCCCATTGACGGGTATAGCCAAAAGGATAGGGTACAGACCACCCATAACCAAACCAACTAGTGCACCCCGTGTTGTGGTACAGGTTTCACAGTTCAAATCACCTAGGAAATAAGTGATGGTTATGATATTTAAGTAAAAAGGACTTAATATAAGATTCACATTTAATTTTCAGTGACACAACAAAAATGATCTTGGAAATGTGCCCAAAGGAATAATTACATAGGATGGACTGTAGCTTGGTAGTGTGAATACATGTATTAAGGCCTTGGATAGGAAATACTGAGAAACAGGAAGACAAATCTTGACTCTGGATTCTCAGTATTTCGGAGAAAAAATTGACCCCCTTGGACCCTGTGATGATACGTTTGTTTTTAATCAGGAGGGCCATACACACCTAACAGGACACATAACAGAAACTACTCATTCAGAACACATGGTACAGTAATAAAGTTAAAACATTTCTCTTCTTGCTAAATACTACATATGTACATGGTACACAGTATACTCTTATTTTAAAGAACTTCCATACAGAGATAGCTCAGTTAAGAGAAATGGCTGTGGGCCAGGCAGTGGTGGCATACGCCTTTAAAGGCACTTGGGAGGCAGAGGCAGGTAGATTTCTGAGTTCAAGGCCAGCCTAGTCTACAGAGTGAGTTCCAGGACAGCCAGGACTACACAGAGAAACCCTGTCTCAAAAAACCAAACCAAACCAAAAAAAAAAAAAAAAAAAAAAAAAAAAACGACTGTTCTTGTACACGTGCTCGGAGCTCAATTCCCAGCATCCATGTGGCAGCTCACTATTATCTGTATCTATAGTCCATGGGCACCAGTGCCACTACCTGGTCTGTAAATGTACATTCAGACAAAACACTCATATGCAAATATATATTTTAAAAGAGATTAAAATAGATGTGCAAATTAACAAGAAACAAAGGCGGCACTATGGAACTGCTGCGTATGTATGTACTCTGGTTGGTTGGCAGACCTAATGTGAATCAGTTGTTGCAGAAGATTCTCTCTTCCTTAAGTACGTCATTATAGCCCACAGATACGAATCTGGTAATCTTTAGTTCTAATATTTTCAATTTTGAGTTAAGCTATGGTTAGTATACACTAGTGCAAACTTGGGTGATAATGAGATAAAACATACCTGTACTCAAAGGTAAACTTACAAGACTTTGGTAGGACAGGTTTGCTGTCAAAAATGGGATCACAGCCATTGGTAAGCTAGAAGCTAATCGAGCTTGTGTCACGTTCAAGATTCGCCGAAATAGACTGTTTGCTATTAGGCCCCCAAAAGCAGCATTAAGTCCAATATATGCTGATCCATATTCAAGCAGATTCCTGAGGATGAGGGAAGTGATGACGTGTAAGTCTCTAATTCTGGTGTGTTACAGAACTTATCAGCACCCTGCGAAGAACCAGACAAACTAACCCCTTACAGGATCATAAAACCAAAGACAGATTATAGCTTCA
The DNA here is from genome assembly GCF_000001635.26 of Mus musculus. Taxonomy (NCBI): domain Eukaryota; kingdom Metazoa; phylum Chordata; class Mammalia; order Rodentia; family Muridae; genus Mus; species Mus musculus. The sequence continues at coordinate 90,453,033 of NC_000073.6, forward strand.
CACCTACATTTCTATTCAAAAAAGGCTTTTGGATTTGGGTAATAAGGAGACCATGACACTAACTATATATGTATTTTATGATACTTTAAGTAAAGAACTGTTCAGAACTTTGCCCCAAATTATATAACAGGAAACATCTCTGAAGAGGAAGATGCCTGGCTCTTTTGAGCTCTCATGATAAAAACACAACACATTCTAAGGTAGTACTGTTTATCAATTACTGACTTTAAACCCATTGTATCTATAAACAACTTCAGATGTATATCCAACTGAGTAGTACAGTTAGTGTGTTTCCTTGTACTCATCCCTCAAGTATTAATATCCAGATTAGGAGTCTGGGTACTAACATTACAGTAGATATACTAGGTAGTTTTTAGTAGCTCATTGATGAAAATTTAACTGGTAATTTGAGATAAATGAATCTTAAGCCAAAACGTGTTCTATGTGTTTACCTAAAACTATATAGTACAGTTTGAATAAGCTCTTCAGCTTACAACTCAGTCTGGTTTTCACTACTTGTTTTATGAGCTGCAGTATGGTTTACTAATTCATGTTTCCCATTTCTTCACCTCCACTAGGTTCTGTAGTTTTTGCTTATTTTAAATTTAAAGCTTTTCTAGGTCATTACTACTGAAGCATCATGCTTGCATTTCACTTCATTCATGAGAACCAGTTATGTAAAGTTGACTTCTTGCTACAGATGCAAGGAAAGCTGCGTTCTGCTTTGGAGTTTCTCATCGTTAGCTACATGACTGAAGTTGAGGTTTTCAGAAGTCTAAAGACAGCTCAGGAAGTTAGAAAACTATTAAAGAACTACAGCCCCAATGTGAGAAGCCTGAATTTTACAGGGGAACTTGAGCACTTTTACAAATATTTAAAAAGCCATGAAATAGGACTCACCCCTATTTTAACCATGCTCAGAAATAGTGGAGCTGAAACTTGAACACTTGGTTGTCTCCCAACTAAATTGTAATTTGCTGTGGTTGTAAAATGAAACATTTTGACTGTTGCAAGCAAAGTCTTAAAGTGGAGTTCCAGCTCAGTTCCCAGTGCTCCTTGCTGATTTGGTGAAGATCCCACTGGGAGCCTGCTCTCTTCCCACTTTCTTACACTAGTCATTACAGCTTCCCCTACCTCATGTAGGTGCTCTGTTTGTATCTCAGGAAACAACTAAATGGGGGTGTCTATGTAGGGGTGGTGGTAACTACTGCTCAGGTACGGATTAGGTTCTCTATTGTAAGACGGTAAGTGCCAACCAAAAGTGGAATTGGTGTGAGTTCACACTAGAAGATGCATCAATCGCCACAGTAATGTTTCACATCTTCTATCTCTAATGTTTCTATCTTCTATCCCACTTCACTAGTGCCTCTTACCTACTTTTTAAATCTATTACCCAAACTGGCTGCATTAGGCAGTAAAGTTAGTTGGATCTGTTTTTTCCTGCTTGAAACCCTAATATAGGGACCTCCTGTGTTTCAGTAACACTGTTTTCCTCAAATATGACAGATCCTTGCTTTGTCATTTCTTTGATCCCGTTTCTGTTCTTCTCTTAGAGGTCATGACCCACTCATGACTGGGTGGAATCAATCTGACAGACAACCTTTGAGTTGCATACCTAGGACCCACACAGAAAGGGAGAAGAGAGACTCCCGACAGTTGCCCTCAGCACAGGTGCATAGACACAGATCAACCTGAAGTTACTGTGACTGTAACCCACTCAGGCTTTCTGATGGGAAAGGAGTTAAAGAATATTCTGTAGAAGGGCACTGTACTATACTACTTTTTAATATCAGCATGCTCCTTAAACTCTTTTTCATCTTAAAGATCTTTAAACATCCATTTCTGTCATCCATCTTGCAAAATATTCCATGGTACTCTTTTTTTTTTTTTTTTTTTTTTTTTTGGCTTTTTCTATACAGGGTTTCTCTGTATAGCCACGGCTGTCCTGGACCAGGCTGGCCTCGAACTCAGAAATCCGCCTGCCTCTGCCTTCCAAGTGCTGGGATTAAAGGCGTGTGCCACCACCGCCAGGCCATGGTACTCTTAATAAAGGTAAACATAGAAATACACTGAGAAGATAAGAGATGGGGTTAACTTGAAAAGGTCTTTTAAGTTATTTATAAATGGATCCATACAGTTTTTTTCACCCCAAAAGCTGAATGGAAAGGTGGGTTCATCAATTAAATATTTCCAAAGTTCTAGTTTCAGTTTCCATAATGAGTTATACGATGCACAAAATGGTTAGTGTCACTGGGCTTCAGGGTGGTTTTTGTTTTTTCATCAAAGCAAAAAGACAGCTCAGTTTCCTTTGGGTATGCATAGTCCTTCAAATTTAAGATAATCTTTTGAAACACTTTTAGGTAAAGACATTTTAAGACTATGGAATCTTACCTGTCTGATTCTGGAAGTTGTTTAATTTTTCTGGATATGATATTAAGTATTAAATCATCTTTGCTAGTACTTGGTTTATGACTTTCCATCTTGGACCTAAAAAAAAATATAACAATCCCAATTTAAAAAGTATATCTAGAAAAAGTCTTTTGAGATGCATAATTATGTAAGAGATGTAGATTAACTTAATGTATATATAGCATATAAGATTTCCCTCTCCCAATACAGCATACCAGAAACCTGAACAAGAAAAGCAGCGCATAAGTTTCTAAGACACTCCACAATCTTGATTTTCTAAGCAATTACTACATACATGAAACATTAAAAAAATGACTTAATTCAGACATGGTGACATGACTGTAGTTGAAACAGTTGGGGGGTGGGCTCAGGGCTGTCCTTGATAATACTGGAATTTGAGGCCAGCAGAGCTACATGAAAATTTATTACAGGAAAACAAAAATCCAAAGAATTTGTGCTAGACAAGTGGGGTGGAGGGGTGATGCAACAGACAGAGCCTCACATCATGAGAGAAAGCCAACATCCAGTAAACAACAAAAACATGAGGTGGAAGCTAAGATAACAGGGATGTCATTAGGTACACAGGTAATTAGTTTCACTTGGAAGCATTCAGGAAAGCTGTGACATCTGCTGGTGGAACTATAAGTTGTATTTCAAGTGTAATAGCCACTTTGTAAAGATGATTAGGTGTCAAGGGTTAGAAAGGGCTCAGTAGTTTTGAGAGAACACTATTGCAAAGAACAAGGGTTCCAGGGGACTGGAATCCTCTTCACCCTTCATAGGCATTGCAGGCATGTGGACACATGATGAAAGATTCGAGCCCTAGCACCCACGTCAAAGCTCACACACAGCTGTAACTTCAGGCCTAGGGTGATCTAATGCCCTTTTCTGGCCTGAGCAGGCATGGTACACATAGGATGAATATCAGTGTAGAATGGTGGATTCGTTTTTACTAGATTGGGCTCTTTAAAAACATACTTCCTGGTGACAGGAAAAAAGTCTGCAACCTGTGGTGATACCTCTACTATTGGGAAGCTGAGGCCGGAGGGTTGTGAGTTCCTGGATGTACTCCAAGACCCTATTTCAAAAGATAAAACAGTAGTAGCAATAAACCAAAACTCAGAAATAACCTGATAATAAATCAGCCTGTCTTGGGTCACCATTCGTATTAGTTAGCTGTGACAGCACTGGAACAATGTCTTACCAAATCTTGGGTACCTGTTGTATATATACAATGATTTGGAAAATGCTGCATGTGCAAAATTCCATAAATCTTGACTTAAAAATTAACCTCGAAAGTAAAATACAGATTTAGCGGTTTAGATCAGGATCCCAGGATTCAAGTCCTGTTTCTTCTTCCTGGTATTATTTCTCAGTTAATAAATCCCCATCAAAGACAAAGACACCTTGAAATACTACAAAGATCTCTGAAAGTTTCTGCATAAAAACCAAGCATCGGAAAATTAAACGTAGCAATTTGTAAATTGGCAGTGATTCTTCAACTCAATCAATTCAGCCAGGTCTTCCCCCTCACGGGTGGAAAGTGAAGACCGGGTCAGCACACACAGCGTTCCCCACCCTCGTGGCCACCCCGCGCCTCTCCCAGCGCGACATTGGCACAGCTACTCACCATTCGGCAGAATGAAGGCAGCTAATGGCAGCCTCCCCAGCCGCCGGTGCTTGCCCGGGTCCTCCCGCGCCGAGTCTACCGCAACCTTCGCTAGGGTCGTCTGAGCTCCATCTTTGGCTCACACGTGACTCTGTCTCCGCCTCTGTTTCCTGTCCACGGGCTTCCGGTCCAGGAGACGCTAAACTGTGGACTAGCGGTGAGGACTGGCGAGTCCGCTATAGCCCATCCCGGGTACAGCCTGCAGAAACAGCGGTGTGGCGGTGGCTGGGCTCGACACCACCCCGCCTGGGCACGCAGCCCGACTTCCGAGTCCCCGATCCTGGCGTAGGTTGCATGGCAGCCGCTAGGCTACGGGCTGATGAAGGCAACGTTGGCAGTGAAGTTAGCCTGAGATTGACTTTTTGCTCCATCTCGCTCTTGGATCTTTGTGCCATGTTATGCTGTGGGTGACTTCCAGCAGAACGTGAGCAATTCCAGAGCGAGTGCTTTTTTTTTGTTTTGTTTTGTTTTCCTCAGCATTCCCCATGTCCTCTAGAACACTGCTTCTGTGAAACAGGGTTAACGGAATGTAGTGAAAAACTAACGGTTCAAAAGTAAGGGAGCCGCACGTGATAACGTACGCCTTAATCCCAGAATTCAGTAGCCTGAGGCAGGGGGATTTCTGTGAATTCCAGGCCAGTCTGGTCTGCGTACAGTGTGAATTCCAAACAAAACAGCCAGGGGGAGGCTTAGGGTATAAGTCAGCACCACTGGGAACCAATGTTGTGAGTTTCCGTCTCAGTTTTCATCTGCATCTGTAAAACAGGAAAGGACAAAATTCTTTACCTGGTTATTTTGTAAAATTGTGAGTAGACTATAAAGACGCTTACCAAACTGAGAGGCCTGGAATTTATCAGAAGACTAATGAGTAAGATCCCTGTCCCGAAAGATTCCTGTCCCGAGAGGCATCAAGTCAATTCTAGTTTTTTTGTTTTTGTTTTTATTTATTTATTTATTTATTTATTTATCTATCTATTTATTTATTTCTAAATAAGACTGTACTCCAATTCCTGTGGAACCAAACCCCGGTCCTCTGCAGGAGCAGCAATTACTCTTAACCAATGAGCGGGGTGTTTGTTTGTTTTTCCCCAGTCCTTTTTACACTTTCCTTGTCCGGTGCTGGCATTAGGGTAGCGCTGACTTATTAGTGTCATTTAGCAACTGTTCACTTTTGGGAGCGTTTGTATCATTTTGATGTCATTTGCTGAATGTTTGGTAGAATCATCACGGGAGACTTCTAAGCCCAGAGTTTTCCTGATTGATAGAATTGTAATATAAATTCAGCATCTATAATAGATATTTCACTGTTCTATGCGTAGATACCTTTTAGATTGAACATCAAAACTTTTCTCAGAACAATTGAAATGTCCATTTGGTCCAAAATTTCAAGCTTATTGGATTAAACTGTTGATAAATATTTCCTTATGTTTTTAATATCTGTGTATCCTGCAGTGACCTCATATGTCTTCTCTTGATAGTGTTTTATTGAATCTTTGAAGCCTGATCAGTCTAGCTAGTGTGATCTTAAAAATTTTTTGTCTGTTTCACTGTTTTTTGGGGGTTTTTTGATGTTGGATTTTATGTTTTCAACTTGAATTTTTCTTCTCTGCTGCTTATTCCTATGTGTTTTCTGCCCCCCCCCCCCCAGTTTTCTAAGGATGTGCATGAATGGGGTCACTGGTGTGAGACCATTTTACTCTTCAGTTTGTGTGTTTATTGTCAGAAATTCCCTTCTAAGGACCTCTTTGTTCCCACAGATTTTGAAATTTAATTTAAAATTAAAAAAAATATTTCCATTTAGTTCAAAAGTCTTGTAATTTCTCTTAGGTTTCTTGACCTATGGTCTATCTAGAAGTGTCTTGGTTTCCTAATCTCTTTTTAAATCTCTGATTCAGTTCTCTTGTGGTTGGAGAACATACTTGGTAGAATTTGAATCCTTTAAAAAAGTGTATCGATATTTATAGTGCAGATTCTGGTCCAAACGGGATTTTCATGTGTGCATGAAAAGAATACATGCTCGTCTGCTGTGTCAGAAGTTCCTGAAAGCAACAGCTAAGACGAGCTGGGGAATTATGCTTCTTTGCTGGTTTTGTGCTGGTAGAGGTGGGGTCTGTGTTGTCCATATGTAATATAGATGATTTTCCTCTTTCAACTTCTGGAACATCTGGAATATAGGCACATGCCACTCTGCCCAGAGGACAGTATTGCTTGAGTGTTCTTCATCCTTCCTCATTTGTACCAACTTTTCTATTAAGTACCATGTTACTGAACTCTCCAACTGTTATAAGAAAATTTTCTTTTCAGATTGTCAAAAATGTTCAAGCTCTGTTATTATATGAATAAGGGATCCATGATGAAATATCTTCCTTGTCCCTCGCTAATACTCTTTGTTATAAAGTCTACTTTAATATAAACATACCTACTGCAGAAACTTGACTAGCTTTAGTTTAAGAGAGGCCTCCCATGTGTGTCCACTGTAAATGTTTCTGCTCGGAAGGGCATCCTGGGACTTGGAAGCCCAGGAACCACACAGCTCTGAGGTGGGACAGTGTCCCAAGGGAAGGCTGTCTAGAGACACGGGAGCTGAGGAACCTTACAGCTTTGAGGTGGCTTCCTCAGCAGAGGCATGGCAGCTCCTAGGGAAGGGTATCCCCAGCTGAGCTGAGGAATTCAGGAGTCTCAACCCCACCCCTCCTCTTTGCTTCTTTTCTTCCTCTCTTCATTATTGCTGCTGCTGCTTCTTCTGCTTCTGCTTCTTCTGCTCCTCCTCCCTCCTCTTCCTCCTCCTCCTCCTCCTCCTCCTCCTCCTCCTCCTCCTCCTCCTCCTCCTCCTCCTCATCTTTTTCTTGGCTTCTTCCAACCAGTCACACCAAGCAGAAAATCTCATGAAAGAGATTTATTGGAGGATCCAGGGCATGGAGGGACAAATCCAGGGATGGCTGCTTTCTGTCCCCAGGAGCGGACAGCAAGGAACTGGACAAAGGGACAGTGCTTATATAGGATTCCTGAGGGGTGGAGCTTTTCAGGGCAGAGATTTTCAGAATGAGAACTGGTAGGATTTCAAGTGGTAGAACCCCCAGGAATTGGTGGGGTTTTCTGTTCAGGTATTGGTGGGCTTCCTGTTCAGGGATTGGTGGGGTTTTGTGGGATTGGTGTCTCTTTTTCACTCCCTTTTCCCTGCCTGCATCAGGCTCATGGGTGGGTTAGGGTGGGAAGTCCACAGCTTCAGTTGCCATCTCTGTGGAACTGCTGGGGTGTGAGGTGGGTGAGTGGAGAGGAGGTGGTGTCTCTGCACAGCTCCTCCAGGACTGTAGACAGCTCCTTTGGACTGTAGACAGCTCCTCTGGGACTGCTCCCGCAGTTGCTGGAATGGCGGTGTGACAACGTGGACAGCTCCTGTAGCGCCTGTGACAGCTGCAGACTGAGAAGATGTCCTGATGCTGCCATTTTGGACAGCTCCTGTGGGACATTTTATTTTGGCAGCCGTGGGCTGGGGCGGGAAGGAGGGGCCCGGTACTGCTTTGATGGCTTTTCTGGCGCGCTGCTCAGGGACTATATGCACACACATGCGCTTACCACTCTAGAGGTGATGGGACCTGGGAGAATGGAGTTGATCAATAAGGCAGAGTAAAGTATCATAACGACAACTTTATTCTGAGCATCAGACAGTTTTATCTGAGGGCTAAGAGGAATCAAATGCGTTAAGTGTACCCTCATAAGGTCAAGCCACATGTGGAGGACATGCTTTTCTATACAGGCATGTAACAATAGCCAGTCGTAATGAATAATTTGAAGTAAACTTACTCCTATCCCCTATACCTGGAGGGCTAAGAAAGCATAACCGAAGTACAATCCTGTATTTTTGAAGAAACTGAGTGTGCCCCGGAGGCTTTCCACGGAGGTCTCTGGCCCAGCTGGGCATGAGAGTTCATTCAAAGGGAAGCGAGTGGGAGCAGGGAGGGGAAGTCGCTTCTGCCGCTAGTTGGCTCCACCTCTGTCTCTGCCGTGCGTGCCTTCCGGGTTCCTCAGTTACTCCGGGCCGCCCTGCACTGAGTTGGGTAGGGCTGGGCCAACGAGAGGCTGACTAGCTAGTGAGGAGTGTGACAGAGCTTCAGGCGGTGTTTCTGGAAAACAGACCTCTTCCCAAGTGTTACAGCTCTTAAGACAGAAGGCTCAGACGATGGAGTAGTTCTTGCACACCTTTAGTCCTTCTGGATAGAATTCTTACATAGTTTTGCGGTGGGTAAGGGTCTGACAACAGGTACTTCTCATTGTTTTGGTCTGAGAGCTTTTTGGCTTGGTGCTGCTCCTACATGACTGATGGCCACATACCTCTCTGGTGGTGGTGGTGGTGGGGGGCTGTGGGAGGCTATAGCTGCAACAGGAACCAGGGGCCCAGGAGGCAAGGTGGAACACCTTCTTTCCCATGCAAGTGGAAATCACCACCCACCGGGTTACTGGGGTTCCAGACCTTTGCTCGGCCAAGTGACCAGAGGGTCTGTGCACAGCCCACCGCCCCACAACTGAGGTCACATAGCTCTTGCCCACTTCTTGGAGTTTTCTCACAATCATTCTTAGACCATGTTCTGACACACACGTGTGGGTGTGTACAGGCTTGTGTACATGTGGTTAGCAGAGACCAGCATTGAGTGTCTTCCTCTATTATTCTCTGATTATTGTTTGGGACAGGGTCTGTATGGCACCCGGAACTCACCAACTCAGCAACAATAGCTGCCAGCAACCCCAGGATCCACTTATTTCCACCGGGATCACATATGTGTTCGCCATACCTAATGTTTTACATAGGTGATAGGATCCAAATTCAGGCCCTTGGGATACATAAGCTATCATTTTTCCTTTCAACATTTTTTTTTAAAAGAGAAGTCTTAAAATCTTTAAAACAGTAGCATGGACACTTACTCTTCTGCTTGTCATTTTCAGGGCTCTTCATTCATTTTCTAAATCTAGCTTCGAAACCCCTTCTTTCACATTTCTAGGAGTTGGGTGTTCTGGGGATGAGTCTAAGGAAATCTTTATTTAGCCTACCTAGTTAAGTATTAGTTATTTAGCCTACCTAGTTAAGTATTAGTTATTTAGCCTGCCTAGTTAAGTATTAGTTATTTAGCCTACCTAGTTAAGTATTAGTTATTTAGCCTGCCTAGTTAAGTATTAGTTATTTAGCCTACCTAGTTAAGCATTGGTTTGTAGAAATGCTACTGAGTTTGTATGTTGATTTCATGTTGTCCACCTTCACTAAACATATTAGAATGAATCGTTTTTAGTGGATTCTAAGTATTCTGGGTTCACAAATGTATCCCCTACAAACAAGGACACGTTACTACTCTCCTTTCCCATTTGGATGTTCTTTACATTTTCTTGTCTGATTGCTCTGGCTAGTACTTTGTTGGTACTGTGTTGTGATAATGTGGATATTCTCTCAGGAAAAGCATCACCTTTACCCCTGTGAAAATGAGGTTAGCTATGGGGTTCCATGTATGGCATTATTATGATGAGATGTATTTCTCCAGTATTTAATTTGCTCAGTTTTTATTGCAAAGGGATATTGAATTGTTTCAAGTGGTTTTTCTGTGTTGAAACAATAATATATAGCTTTGTCCTAAGTTAAGTTAGTGGGATGAATTTCATTTACTGATTGGTGTATGCTGAACCATTTTTGCCTTCTCAGAACACATCCCACTAGATGGTGTACCATCTTTTTGATATATTGTTGGCTTGCTATGTACATTAATCTTTACATAAAGAACTTTTACATTTATTTATTTAGTGCTTGTCTGTGCTTGCTAATCAAGGCACATATATAGCGGTCACAGAACAGTGTGTGGAAGTCCATTTAATCCTTCTTCGATGTGGGTCCTAGGGATTGAACTCAGGTTTGGCAGCAAGGGCTACTACTGGCAGTCTTAATTACTGCATTATTGCTGCAAGGAAACACCATGACCAAGGCAACTTTTAAAAGAAAGCATTTAGTTGGGGGCTTGTTTATAGATTCAGAGGGCTGTTCCATTATCATCATGGTGGGGCATCACAGTGGCAGGCAGGCAAGCTGGAATGGTGCTAGAGCAGTAGCTGAGAGTCCACAACAAGAGAGAGTGGAGAGGGAGGAAGGGAGGAAGGGAGGAAGGGAGGAAGGGAGGAAGGGAGAGAGAGAGAGAGAGAGAGAGAGAGAGAGAGAGAGAGAGAGAGAGAGAGAGAGAGAGAGAGATTGATTTAGCTTAACATGGCCTTTTGAAATCTAAAGCCCACCACCTTCAATTAGGCCATGCCTCCTAATCCTTCCTCAACAACCCACGAACCAGGGACTAAGCATTCAGATATATGAGCCTCTTAGGCCCATTTTCACTCAAACCACCACAACCACTGAGCAATCCTGCTGTGATAGCAACTCTAATGGTAGCTGCTATAGTCTGTTTTTGTTCTCCCAGTGTCATTTGCTGAAGCCCCAACTTCTGAGGTGCATTGAATGAGATGTCCTCAATAGTCTCACAAATTTGAACACTTGGCCTTTAGTTAGTGGTGCTGTTGGTGCTGTTTGCGGGGCTTAGCATGTGTGGCCTTGTTGGAAGAAAAATGTCATTGGAGACAGGCTTTGAGATTTCAAAAGCTCCATGACTTCCCAGTTGCTGTTCTGTTTCATGTTTACATTCAAGATGCGAGCCCTTAGCTTCCCATTCCTGCCTTTGTTCCTCCATCATATACTTCAGCCTTCTAGAGTCCAAACAAACTCTACTAAAAGTTGCCTTAGTCATGTGTTTATTATGTTACTATGTATTATATATGCATATATATTTATATATTATATATAAAATATTATATTATATTATATTATATTATATTATATTATATTATATAAAGTATTTGTCTTAGGATTTCCATTGCTGTGAAGAGAGACTATGACCAAGGCAATGCTTATAAAGGACAGCATTTAATTGGGGCTAGCTTACAGGTTCAGAGGTTCAGTCCATTATCATCAAGGCAGGAAGCATGGCAGCATCCAAGCAGGCATGGCATTGGAAGAGCTGAGAGTTCTACATCTTGTTCTGAAGGCAAACAGGAGATGTCTTCCAGGCATCTAGAAGAATGGTCTCAAAGCCCATCCCCAAAGTGACATACTTTCTCCAACAAGCCACACCTACTCTAACAAGGCCACACCTCCTAATAGTGCAACTCCCTGGGCCAAGCATATTCAAACTACCACAGCATTATTAATAGAAAAGTAATGCAACCTCTAAGGTTAGGAATGTAGTTAGGACTTTGCTCTTAGGAATAAGATTAGCATTTTTATACAAGAGACTCCAGCAACCTTGTTTGCTCCATCCCCATGAAATAACACAATAAAAAGGAGCCACTTTTGATACAGAAGACAGGCCTTCCCTAAGGGTTATAATCGCTGTGATTAAACACCATGACCAAAGCATTTTGGGGAAGAGCTTATTTGGCTTATGCGTGTGTATCACTGTTCATCCTTAAAGGAAGTCAGGACAGGAACTCAAACAGGGTAGGACCATGGCTAGAGGAGCTCATGCAGAAGCCATGGAGGAATACTGTTTACTGGCTTGCTCATTTTGGCTTATTCAATCTGCTACCTTACAACGCCCAGGACTACCAGCACAGGGATGCTATCGTCCACAATGGTCTGCACCCCCCTACACACCCTATCAATCCCTAAGAAGATACCCTAGAGTTGGTGTACGCTGCCTCTTATGGAGGCATTGTCTCAGTTGAGTCTCTCTCCTTTAGGATGACTGTAGCTGGTGTCATGTTGACACAAAATCCTTGATCTTGGACTTTCCATCCTTCACACCGTGAGAACATCCTGCTGCTTACAAAGCCTGCTGGTAACATTTCTTTCAGCATCTCAAATAGACTGAGAGCAGCTAACAGACTTCCTAAGAGTCAGGGACTATTTTGATCTCTCTATCCTGTTTAATGATGCATGTGAGTTTCAATCCTCATTTCTGTGAAGTAGCATACTCAGAGTCATTCTGTGGTCAGTAGTGAAACCAGATTTGATCCAGTATATACTTTTCATTATATGCTATTTGCCTCTTGAACTTTGCTACTTTCCATGACTAATTCAACTTCACCTTTGGGCTGAGACCTAACAGGCCATTTTCGATTGTAGAAAATATGCATGCATACATGCTTGTGTGTGTGTGTGTACACTTGTGTGTACTTGCCTGTGTTTATGCATTGACACCCAAGGAGGCCATCAAGTGTCTTCCTCTATTATTCTGTCTTACTCATTTTGAACCAGGATCTCACTAAATTGGACTTTGTGGGTTTTGGCAAGCCTGGTAAACATAGGACCCACTGTTCCTTTTGTCTCTGCCCCATTCAGCACTGGGGTCATGCTTAGCTTATTATGTGGGTGCTGGGATCCCAACTATGGTCCTCATGTCTGAGGAACAGGTGATATAAACTTTGAACCATGTCTCTAGCCCTAGAAAAGTCAGTTTGAAGTAGATAACTATGGTGTGGTGACTCAGCTTTCAAATAGCAGAGGAAATGAGAAAAGGACAACCTTGCTGTATTTCCAGTGTTATCAGTTTCTCATATAACATATTCAAGAATGACCTGTGGGATTCTATTCCATACCTTTTCTCATCAGAATGAAGATAAATACACAGTTGAGGAATGTTTTAGCAGATTTCATTTGTTATGAATTATTTTGTTTAGATTTTTGTCCTTCTTGAGAGCAGTGATTGAATCATTACACTTCTGGTTTTTAATATAAGACATACAGATGTATGATATTTAAATTGTAAGCAAAGACAGTTTGTGTAATTAAGAGCATGCCTAGGATACGGATTCAGGGTAGAGAGAAGAGGGATGTTTTTCTGTATGAGACATAGATGTCCTTACGTTCATAGATAACACAGGGGCAGTGGTTCTCAACTTTCCCAATGCTGTGACCCTTTAGTTCAGTTCCTCAGGCTGTGGTGACCCCCCCCAACATTAAATTATTTTCATTGCTGTTTAATAACTGTAATTTTGCTACTGTTATGAGTTGTAAATTTTTTGGAGATAAAGGTTTGCCAAAAGGGTCATGACCCGTAAGTTGAGAACCGGTGAAATAATGTTAAGCACATGAAGCTGTCTTTTCAAAGGGAGAGATGTATAACCTGTTTTCCATCCAGAAGCCTGGAGTGGGCATGATTAATAGCCTGGTAACCTTTGTGCTATTTGTGTGGCCAAGGCCATACTGAATCCTCCCCCAGACCTTATCATGAGCTTTCTTTTCTCAGCCAGTCTCTTAGAACTATCTTTATGAAAGATGTCACATGTACTTTACAAAGTTTTGATGTAGTCATGCCTTAAGCTTTGTTGTGCATATGGAATTGAATTACCACTAGGAAACTTTTACCAAATTGTGCTGTGCTTAAATATGCCTAAAATAAACCACACAAGGTCAGACTCGAGGTTTGAACCAACAGCAGCTACTGTGTCATGTTGAATTGCTTGCTTGGATCATTACCGTGCTGGCTCTGATGATCACAGAGACCCCTACAATGGCTGCCCCATGTGTGGGGCTTGACTCTTAGAGAAGGTAAGAAAAAATTTCTGTAAATTGGAGAGTAGTTTTGTGCTCTTATCCAAACAGTCCCCACTGTAACTGACAGAGCGAAATAAGCATGGGTTCTTCTTAGACCTCTAGGGTAGAGCATTTTACAGTTATTGAGATGTTTGTCAGGATTCAGAGAAACAAATTGTTAAGACCAATAGCTCTGCAACTTCGTAAGTGACTATAAAATCCAACCCTTGCTTTCCTAAACAAGGAACCACTTGTGTTGGTAACTGGAAGCACATAGGAGCTAATACAAAAAGAACCCAGAAAAGGGCAATAAAATCCTGTCAATTATTTTGCAATCTGGAATTCAGTAATGTATTGCTTGAACCCTTTCAGGAGGACCATTAAAAAATTGTCAGTTGGACACATCTTGGCAGAGCCAGGTAGGTGGACTCTGAAGCCACTTCTTGTGGTACTGAGCCCAATGTGTTCAGGGCTGGCCTTCCTGAACAGACCAGAATTCAGAGCCCTCCAGCTCTGCAGCCCACTCTGCTGTCCTTCTCAGGCCCAGTGGGGAGGGGAGTCTAATGACAGCTTGAGTTAGGCAGTGGCACTGCTACATGAGCCTGGAGCTTAGCTACTTCCACAATTTGGTTTTTGTACTTCTCATTGTGAGAATGACCCACTGTAAACTGAAGTGGTGCCTTTACGGAGACCATTTAAAACAGGTTATACAGTCCTCTCTTTGAAGATAACCCTGTGTGTTTATTTGTGAGCACAGGGACCTCCATGCATTCTCCTTTTTATTGAACTTTTTATTGATTGTGAATTTCATACCATGCACCCCAATCCCATTTATCTCATTGTCCTCTTGTACACTCTTCCCTTGCAACCTCCTGACAATAGAAAAAAAATCTCGTTGTGAGGCTGTAGGTATCACAATGTGCCCCCACAGTATAACCCTTTTTAAGATTTATTTATTATTATTCATAAGTACACTGTTACTGTCTTCATACACACCAGAAGGCATCAGATCTCATTATGGGTGGTTGTGAGCCACCATGTAGTTGCTAAGATTTGAACTCAGGACTTTCAGAAGAGCAGTCAGTGCTCTTAACAGCTGATTCATCTTGCCAGCCCTTGTCCACACTTCTTGCAAATGTTCATTGCAATGAGTCACTGGTCTGGTATGAGGTCTTTGGCTTCTGCGACACGGGTCATACTGGATCCTCATCAGGATTCCTTTCAGATATTCTGTTGTTGCCCTGTTATGGAGATCCTGCAGCTTTGGGCCAGCCTTCTTCATGCATTCCAGCAGTTCAGAGATGGGACAGATGAGCAAACATACCTTGCTTTCTGGGCTAAATGCAGGGCCCATTCTCCTAAGTGCTGCAGCTGGTAAGGTGTGGGGCCAGCATTCCTGCTCTCGTGCCTTCTGGGCCAGCTCTTCCAGGATGCCCAGGTGAGGGGTGGAGCCTGCACAGCCCTCAGACACCAACATGGCCCCAGGCAGCAACCCGAACCCAAGAAGTCTACCAGTCTTTGTGGTAACAGACCCTCTGCTTCTGCAGAGCCTTGGACCCAGACATGGCCCTTGGTAGTAGGACCATGGTAGTAAGGCCAGGACCTTACCATAGCCTTAGGTGGCATCACTGGTACTCATATCAGGCTGTTCCTCACTACCCTCAAGTCTCCTGTTCTGTCTCTCTTCACTGTGCATGCATCCTTCTGCTACTCTTTCTTTTCCATCTCTCTACCACTTACTTACTCACCTTAGTGACACCTGGGGCCTTTGGGGTTATCTCAGGAGTGCTCTGCCCTGCCCACCTGGGCCCTGTGGTGCTGAACTGGGGCTCATCTCAGGTTTGCTCTCACCTTCTATATTTTCCTTTCTTAGGACCTTCCCATTCCTCCTTTAACATTTAGCTCATTTTCCTTTCCCCTGAAACATCTGCCTCAATAGTTAACAGTTTCAGTCTCAGTTCCCTCAGAGTATGTATCTCTCATGCCATCTTATAACATGTGTTCATATTTCTTACTTCTCTTCTAAGAAGTCTTTCTTTAGGGATCATTTCTTATTACATATAGTGAGTGACACATACCAGGAATTCACTGTATCTGCACAGGTCGGATCTGAGGCTTCAAACCCATTCCTACATACAATGAAGAAAGAAAGAAGAAACTTGTGTTTGTTTAACATTTATAACATTCATAATTACTGAGTGTCTGATATATGCCAGGCAAAAGTTCCTTTTCCCTCTTAGACCAGTGGCAAAGTCCGTCTATAAAGAAGTTCATGCCATTGAACCGGCTTCCATGGAGTCCATGGAGTCTTTGGTTAATCATCAGGCACAAGCCTTGCACGTGGTTTTTCACATATATTGTAATGATGTAAGCCAGTAAAAGCTCCCATTACTATCTGAAAGAACAGAGGAATAGCCATTGCTTTCATCCCAGTTTGACAAAGGAGCAACCAATGGAGCATAACTCTTCCCTTTGGTGGCAGTGGAACAGTCTGATACCTGAAAATGGAAAAGAACCAACAATGTCTCTGGGACTGACACGCTAACAAATGCTACTCTTTTCTCCTGGTCATTTCCAGTGTAGGTTAATTACTGTAGATAACAACGTTAAATGCTAGTCAGCTATTTTGTTTTGATTAGCCTGTAGCTTAAGAAAAAGAAGAGTTTATCAGTACCACCCCTTCAATTAAAAAAAAAAAGTAAAGAATTAGAAAGAGAAAGGGCTGGGAAGACAGTTCACTCAGTAAAATGCTTGCCACGTAATTGTGAGGACCAAAGTTTGATTCCCAGAACCCAATACACATACACACACACACACACACACATGGAGGTGGGGAGGTGGGGAGGTGTGGGGACCAGGTGAGCAAGAATAAAGAAAAGAGGAAGGGAAGGAATGGATGGACTTACTTAACTGCCAAACGTCCATTTTTATAGAAAGCCAAAGCACTGGGGTAGGAAACGCCGCATGCCATGCCAATTAGTGCGCTCCTCAGAACACAGCTTTCCTTGCTTATGTCACCTAGACGGCGAGAGAAAAGTTAGCCTCTCTTTGAGACTTAGGATAACTACTAAAGTGAAGCTGTCTATCAAAGCAAACTTACTTTGCTGTTTGCAGCCACAGGTAAACAGTAAATAGAATATTAGGAATTCAAACCCTGGGACTTAAGAGGCTTAACTGCATCTTGTTTTGAAACTCTTCATCGTATGTTAACAAACGGAGATTTATCATTTATATGTGCCTTTTTTGTTTTATTTTTTGAGACAAAGAGCGTCTGGACAAAAGCCCTGGCTGTCCAGGAACTTATAGACCAGGTTGGCCTCAGACTCACAGATAGTCAAATGCCTCTGCCTCCCAAATGCTGGGATTACACTTCTGTGTGCTGTTTACGGAAGCAAGCAATGCCACAGTAAAATATACTAAACTATCATGTCACATACTTGGACATATGCATTTTTACTACGTGTTAGGTATATATGCTAGTATCAGGAATACAACTGTCATTAAAAAGAGATGCCTGGGTGAGCATGGTGTCAGATGCTTTTAATCCCAGCACTAGAAAGGCAGAGGCAGGTGGATCTAGTTTGAGGCCACCCAGGTCTACACAGCAAGTTTCAGAAGAGCCAGGGCTATACTCAGAAACGCTGTCCTGAAAGACAGAGAGAGAGAGAGAGAGAGAGAGAGAGAGAGAGAGAGAGAGAGAGAGAGAGAGAGAGAGAGAGTGAGTTATGGCTTAACACTAAGTGCACTTGCTGCTCTTACAGAGGACCCGGACCCAGGTTTTGTTCTATGGTGGTTCAAAGCCACTCCTAACTCCAGTTCTATGGAGAGTATCACTTGCATGATTAGGACTACTGTGTACAACAACAACAAAAAATCGTATTCTAAACATTCCAGTAACTTTTTTGTGTATGTATCTAGCTGTACTATAAGTAGTTGGTTTGTATAATCTCAATAGAAAAAAAATTCCTTGTAAAAAAAAGCAAAAACAAGGACTACTGTGTAGAGCAAACCAAGAAATATATAAAAATATACAAATGTTTGAGTTAATGGGTAACTTTAATTTGTTATAGCTACATTATACATTGATGAATTTAAACTAACCTGATTGCAAAGCATCTGTTACAAAGAGCTTGTAAGAAACGATGGTAGCCAAAACTGGAAGTGTAGTCAGGGATGCATAGGTCTTCAAAGCTTCATATTTAACCTTGAAACTGTTTCGGAAAACTAAGTTTGCCATTATGCCAGACAAACTACTACTTGTTCCAAAGACCAAAGTTCCATGTATATTTAAAGTCCTAACGGGAACAAAGACAAAAGTTGAACATAACATTCTTCAAATGAGTCCCATGTTTACCCAGCATCTCATATTTCTTGTTATTAAAATAACTGTCTCAAAGAAAAAAATGGCTTAAGATCATCTAGAAAAAAAGCTATTTTCACATGGTTAGCCTGTCTAGAAAAGAACTACTTGTGAATTGGCCCAGATACTTCTAAAATAATTTGTCTGTGGTTTATAAACTTCAGTGAACGAGATCTGCCATATTTGGTTTGACCTAACTCTGGCTCCTACCTGAATGGAGAAAGCTCTAAAGTCTAACTACTATTTAACTTAATCTTGAGTTCTTTTAATAAAAGTCAAAATTGTAGTATGAGATCACTGTGCCATAGTCCTTTCCGCATTCTCCATCTCTTCAGTCCTCCGGCACTTTGGCTGAGATCATCAGCATCAGTCTCTTTCACACTAGTCAGAGTTCACACTAGTCCTGCCTGCTATCTTGCTCTGGGGATCACTTGTCTTTGCAAGCCTCAAAGGCTTGAACTGCTACATCCACCCCGAATTTCTATGGGTTTCTGGGGATCCAAACTGCAGTGTTTACACATACAGAGCTTTGGCCACTGAGTCCTCACCCGAGCCTTGCTAAACTGACTAATATCACTGGCCATCAGTACAATACAGGTAGCCTTCAAAATGCTTTCATACTAATTACTTTTAATTTAAAAAATATTTCTATAAATAATATCTCAGCAATATATTTGGGCATGTTTTTAAGAAGCAAAAGAAGGGGTCTGGTTCCCAGAACCCACATCGGAGGGCTTGCAACAGCTTCAACAGTTCTATCGTATCCAAAGCCCTTCTCTAGCTTCCTCTTCCTCTGCAAGCTTTCTAGCATGGGCGACATAAATGGCACACAGTCACACACACACACACACACACACACACACACACACACACACACACAGAATAAGTCTTATAAAAAGAAGCATAAGAAATTATTCAGTCTAACAAACCAATATTTCAATTCACTGCCATTTTTGCTCAGTTTGTAATCAACTCAAGAACTAGTTTTTCTCTTTCTCCATGAATTATTTACTAGAAGAGTCTTCAGGACTTTTGTAAAGGCATCTTTTGGAACTTCACTGTTGCCAATTCTCCCCAACCCCACACCACCCCCATATATAAGTATCTAGACCAGTGGTTCTCAACCTTCCTAATGCTGTGACCCTTTAATACAGTTCCTCTTGTTTTGGTGACCCCATACCATAAAATTATTCTGTTGCTACTTTATAACTGCAATTTTGTAACTGTTATGGATTGTTATATAAACATATGCTATGCAGGGCATCTATGCAACCTCCAAAGGGGCCATGCCCCATAGGCTGACAACCACTGAACTAGAAGAGTCTCGTCTTAGACAAATGTTTAAGATAGCAATTCAAGCTGCCACTGGAATCAGAGTAATTGCAAGAGATAGTGAAAGTCTAAAGGAAAAACGTTTTGGACAGATGTTATATAGTGACGCTACCCAGGAAATAAAAACTTCTGAGGCGACAAAAAGAAGCAAAAAGAATAAGTAGTTTCTTAGCCCTCCGAGGCTGGGAATAGGAAGGCTGCACACGTAAGGTAACGGGATCACTTATCACTGTGTCTCTTACTTGTCGTTTCTATAATGTTCAAACTTCTTTTCTATAATTTCAGAGATTATCGGGCTTCTGAACTTTGCATCTCCTAGGGAAGGAATCAGCTGACCATGTTTATAAAGTGCCATCTTGATGTCCTGGAAAACATGAAATCTCAGAGTCATAATAGCTAACAACACTAATATTACATAAAACTTTATAAAGCTATGTTCAGACTAAGTCCATTTAGAGTCTAGGAATGTTCTAGGTACCTTGTTATCTGCTTTCACATATTTTAGAAAACCAATTCAATCAACAGTTACTAGACTCTTGACAGTTAACAGATGGGGTGTTTTCTGTTTTGTTTTGTTTTGTTTTTGAGTTACATAAAAATTGGGAAAATGACTATTTCTGTGCTTACATATGTGGTGGTTTGAGGAAGAATGGCCCCCCCATAGGCTCATATATTTGGATGCTTAGTTATCAGGGAGGAGCACTGGCATTATATGGGGATTTAGAAGGATTGGGAGTTGTGGCTTTGTCTGAGGAAGTATTTCACTGAGCATCCATGGCCTTTGAGATTCAAAAACCTATGCCAGGTCAGGTGCTTCTCTGTCTCTTTGTCTGTCTGTCTGTCAATCTGCCTGCCTCTGCTGCCTGTGGATCAGGATATACTGTTTCAGTTCCAGGGCTGTTAAAATGATAATGGACTAACCCTGTGAAGCTATGAGCAAGTCTTGAACTAAATGTTCTCTATTATAAGAGTTGCTGTGGTCATGGCGTCTTTTCACAGCATTAGAACAATGATTAAGACAATAGATTAGAAAACTGAGTTTCAGAAAGCTTGTCTTGCTACTGAGATAGTGATTTTGTTTTCGTTCAGCATAGCTTCCTCTGTTCATTCCAAGAGTAGAAGGCCCAGCTTTTTTAATCCTCTTGAAGTAACAGCAGAAATAATACCTGCATGTTGACAAAGATCTATCTTTGTCTTAGGGTTTTATTCCTGTGTAGCAAAACCACGACCTAGGCAACTCTTAACAGAAAAAAACATTTAATTGGGGCTGGCTTTCAGTTTCAGAGGTTTAGTGCTGACTGACAGCTTCAGAGGCATTATCATCATGGAGGTAAGTAAACACGGTGGGGTGTAGGCAGGCTTGATCTGAAGACAGCAGGAGACTGTGTGTTTAGCTTGAGCACAGGAAGCCTCAAAGCCCCCCCCCCCCCCCACAAGTGACAAACTTCCTCCAACAACACCACACCTTCTAATATTGCTACTCCCTATGAGCAAAGCATTCAAACATGCAAGTCTATGGGTTCCATTCCTATTCAAACCACCACACTTGTCTTCTCTCATGAAAGCCTAAGCCAGTTTGGGAGATTATTTTGGGGCTAAGGGAAGGTAGGAGAGAACAGAAAGTGCTTTAGAAAGTGGAGAAACAACAACAACAACAACAACAACAACAAGTCAGAGTTGGGTACTGTTCCAGCCTGGGAAGAGGGAGTGCACCATAGTTATCTTGGACTTTATGTTGCAATTCAGTTTTCTAGTAGGGCCTAGGGTAGAAAGCAGGCAGGGTCTTTGTCAGAAATAGCTATGGGTTATACTGTGAAGCCTGGACAAAGGGAATGAACTCAGGGTTTGTAAGGTCTCTGTGTCCCATGTGATAAGCCAATAGTTGCCCACATTAAGAACCATAAGAGTTTCACCAAGAGATTAGAAAATCCATTCCAGATTCCTTTTTGAGTTTCTGGCTATACATAAGACTTTTGGGTCTCTGGAAACACTTGTTAAATCCTTTGGTACTATGACATTTTATGTATCTTACGAGTATTCCATTTCATTCAAACAAAGATATATGGACACTTCCTACAAATCCAAAATTCTGGTTTTAAATATTTACTTATTTCATCAGTGAGATGTCTACTGATTCAAAGTTCAGTGCTTTTTATTTTTTGCTCTACATTTTCTAGATTAATCCATGAGAAGTTATAAAGTCAAAGGTTCATTACAGATGACATGCTAACATTTATAAGTGATGAGCATATAATAAGCCTAAAATTAATGAAAAAAAAAATGGAGCCTGACTCCAGGAAATCAACACACACAAAGAATGGGTTCCTTGATCTTCTTAAGGTGGTATACAATTGATCAAAAGACCAGTATTTCTGCCTTAATACAACACAGCATTTAAGTCAGTTCTTTAAGATAGCTGAGAAGGGGGGTGGGCAGAGCAGGCATAAAATACTTTACAAATTATATTTTTTTGGGGGGGACTAGACTTACATCTTTTGCTCCCCCCTCCTTCTGCTATCCAAATGGAAAAATGGAAGAAGAAATAGTATTTTCTAAGGAGGATTCTCTAACCAATCCATCTAGTGTACGATGAAGGCAGATATTAATAGCATCATGGCTAATCAAAAAAACGTAGAGAAATTTTTGTTCTGTTCTCATCCAATTCCCTGAACAGCCCTCTTCACCACCCACAGAAAATTTCCAGGCCTTTAAGACAGCTTTGGGGAAAAGGGTACCCACAATTATGGCTGCAGGACAGTCAATATTGAAATAATCAAAAGCAACAGCAAATATTTTTGGCATCTGGCATTTGCAAGGGTTTCACTACACTCTCCTTAATTAAGGAGATATAGATTATTAACTTGCCCAGAGTTTTTTGTTTTGTTTTGTTTTAACTTATTTTTGTGCTGTTGGTATAGACGCCTGGGCTTCAGGCCTGACAAGTGCTCCATCATCAGATTCCAAGGAAGTCTTTCAGCAAGAACTGAAAATGAAGATTTTTGCCACAACCAACGTTTAATCTGAGAGTTAAGGAAGTTCAAAGTCACTCAACTGATTAGATCACCATCCTTATACACGTTAAGTGCATTTGTGTGGGCGTATGGCCTGCAAAGTGTGTGTGTGTTGTATCTTTAAGTGTATTATTTGACCTTCAGAATTTTATTCAACATGATTTGTCCAGCCGTGGTGGATATTAGGTTCTCGGGTAATCAAAAAAGTGAATGCATTCAAGAAGCCATCATAACCTTGCGTTAAGTCAGAACACATCAAATCAATAAAATGCAGGAGACTTAAACAGAATGAGAGAACTGGAGGTCGGGCCGGGTGGGGTAAGGCGATAAAGTATTTGTAATTGAAGAAAGGTCCTCGAGAAAGAGAAACAAGCTGCATTTAATCGGCGTAGACTTCAGGTCTACGCTGTTCGGAACTAGAGATTTGATTACACTCTACATAAAGTCGGGTTCGGTTCTATTTGCTCAAATCCTTCACGTGCATCATCTCCGAGGAGGCGACCCACACCACCCTAGATTTCCGCCTACCTGGGGTGCTTCCCTATTTCCCTCCTGCACAACACCAGCAACCTTCGACTCGGACCAACTTGGTCGCTGGGACGCCGCCATCTTAGCGCCTCACGTGACTGACAGGAGGGCGTGGCCGGAGCGCCTGGGGCGGGACTTGCAGCTGTCTGACAGCTCGTACCTTTAGTCCGGTACTCCCCCACCCAGTCAAAAGCCGCGCCCTCCAGCCGGGCGGAGGTTGGGCGTGGCGTCGCAGAAGTGCGATCTCTCATTGGCTCCGAGGAAGGCTCAGGGTCAGGGGCCCGCCCCTAGCCAGCCTTGCCTTGTCCTCTGCCAAATTGTCAGCCTGGCCAACCTGAAGGGAACCAGGGGCGGTTCGGGCGCAGGCCTGTTGCTGCGCGCCTTCTTCTCAGGGCGGCTGGGGTAACCGAGCCCTGGTAGTTCCTTCGGCCCGGTCGGTGTGTTAAGGCTGTGGTTTCTAAGGTTCCTCCTCAGAGCCTCCAGCCCGTCTCCCCGGCGCGGCCACAGCAGCACGGGCTAGCCTGCTCTCTACAGTCTTCAGTCCCCATAGTCCACCCTCAAGCCCCGCTTGGAAAGGGTTCAGTTAGAAATATCCCTTTTCCCTGCTCCCCCGAAGAGCCCTGGTCGGCCAGTGTTTTAGGGGTGGATGGTGCTGCGAGGAGGCCAGGCGCGCTTCCGTGCACGTGAAATGCCCAGCAGCGTCTGCCAGACCCGCAACCCCCGACCCTCCAGTCTCCATGTCTTAGGCAAGCCAAATTCGAGAGTTATATAATTTCTAGTGCTGCTGTTTCTCTTGCCCGAGGAAACACTTCATCGCTTGGAGGGTGCAGGACATTTCGGTGCTCTTCTGTATAAGATCGGGGTGTGGGCAGGGGTGGCCAGCGGTGGCAGAGAAATGTCTTTTCTGCAAAAGGAAGGTGGGTAGATTGGAGAGAGACTGAGAAAGGGTGGATGTGGAAGCCAAACAGCTGCACTCTCATTTAGGAAATCGCGGACTATTTGCATAGTGTGTGATTGCATGCCTAATACTACTACAGCGTCTCTGAAAACACCTTTTGGGGAAGGTTTGGTTTCTCCTTTCCAGCAGCCTCAGTGTTTTTCTTCGCCGGATAGGAAGCTGCTTGTTTGCGAAGAGATGGCATGATGTGAATGACTCCAGTGTGAAGAAGTCTGCTTCGCCAAATCATCCTGCATCAAGTGCCCATTGAATAGCACTGTCACTTTAATGTCTCCATGCCAAGGGATTGCCTTCCTTCTTTTCAATCCTCTCAGTTAATACACAGGAGGATCAGGATCTGAGGGGCATTAAGGATCAAGCCTTGGGGGCTTGGAGACCACAGAAGAAAAATAGGAAAGTGACAAGCTGGATAGTGTTTTACTGAGGGGCGAGAAACAGAACCAGTAAATAGAAGGGGGCCTTTGAATCTCTCTTTTGCCCCCAGAAAACTGTCCAAACTCACACACCCCTGAAAAGACTAGAGTAAGACGTTTTTAAAAGTGTTTTTGAAGGGGAAGTTTAAACTTTTTCCTAAAAATTGATGCTCTTTATTACGAACCATGTCGAACATGTATAAATTAATAAGTCAACCGTCCTAAAATTGGTTTGTGCCTTAATTGAGTTAGTTATTGAACATCTAAAAGTGTTGCTGCCTGAAGAGGAGTTTTAGTAACATTTTCTATGCATAAGATAACTTTCTCAGCTTTTAAAACAAGAATATATATTTTACAAAAATTGAAAAACTTGCTATTTTTTTCTTTGAAGACCTTGGGCAGTGTAATGTTTGGTTGTGGAGAAAGGCATCATTTTTTTCTTTATTTGAAATAGAAGACTCAGCCTGGATATCAAGGCTGAACGGTGAAGAGATTTGCAACAGTTAACCTGGTTCCATCTCCATTCAGCTGGATCAAGCAGAGACTGAAACTCAGAGATCTTGAGTCCAGAGTCAGTGGAGAGACCCAAGAATGCCAGTCAAGAAGAAAGGTGGGCTATGAGGTTCATACATAACATATGATTTTCCTTTTTCTTGGCTGTGGTTTTTGTAATTTAAATTGTATTCTATTGCAGGGCAAAATTTTGCCTGGTTTTGAGTAAATATTTACTGCAATGAATATCTGCTCAGTAGTACCTTTTCAGTAATATTTTATTATAGTAAAGTTAAGGTAATACTATAGACATATGTAAATTAATGAACCAGGTAGTTAATGTCACCATTTGTAATCAGAATAGATTCGGTGCTATAGGTTTGGGGTTTAAAGCTCAGTTTAAATAATCTTTTAAAAAGAAACTTGTACAGTGGAGTTTTTCCCCATGAGCTTGATACTTATTGAATGATTATGTAGGTGTAACATAAGGCAACATTTGTAAAATCATAGCTTTATTTCTTATACTTAAAAATAGACTTCATATTTGAGTTTATTCCAGTGTATGTCTTCCCTTCCGTGGTAATTCACAACTTTGATAGTTTATTTTATTATTCAGTAACATGTTTTGGGAAATTCCCTCAAGTAAAGCATATACTTGCTCTTTTCTTCCTTTCAGTAACCCTTATCACTTTGATCAGAATCCCATGGGGTTCCTGGAGCATGGTCTATTATAGATCAGAGAGCTTAAGGGTTCACCTTAGCTGAGATGAACTTTGTTCCACAGAAGCTTAGTGAAATGAGACCTTTATGTTTTTACAGATGACATCAGTAATAAAGTTTATGGAGAATTTTGAATAAAAATTTAGACTACCTTTGAAGTTTATTGTTCTGGGCTAGTATAGATCCGAATGTTGTCCAGTTATGTTGATTGCTATGATATTGAATTAGAGACCTAAACTGTAGGTTACATCTAGAGAATTCATATGGTGTTTTATGTTATTTAATCCATTGGCTTCTGGGTTTGGAAGATGTATTAAAAACACAGTCAATGAGATGCTTTTTTGGGAAAATAGTCCATGTAAAGGGGGACAGAGCTATCAGAAACTGTTGAACCATCGAGAATTGTACTTTTGCACCCTGGGGTTGAAAAGTGGAATTGTTTCCTCCTTTATCATTCCCCGTGAGACTACTTACTGAAAGAGGTGAGCTGTCTTTGATATTTTGGAGCTGTACCTGGACATGATTGGTTTATATGGATAAAGAAAGAAAGGTTTGGGAAATGTAGCCAATAAACAATGTCTTTGATTTCCTTAACTCAGTGTGTGGTTTTTTTTTTTTTTTTTAACTTTCTACCATTTCTGCTGATAAATATTTTTGAAGTACCTTATTTCATTGCTTATAATTAAAAGTGACAGAGAGAGAAGGAAGGGAGGAAGAGAAGAGGAGAACCACAATTGATGAACATGTCCACAGACTGAACTCAGGGGTTCTAAAGCCAACAGGCTCAGTTTCTTAAAAAACTTCCAGAAATTGCTCACATATTATTGAAAGTTAATAGTTCAAGAGAAAATTTAGTTATTCTCTTTGTCTTCCTTTCTTCTTTAAAAAGTGAGTGGATATAATGAGATTAAATTTTTAAAGGTTATGAAGAAATTCTTCTAAAAGGGTATATATTTGAATAACATTAACCTATAATGAATTGATCTAGAGAATTTATATTGTTCTTTAACAATATAAATTAAAATTATTAATATTAACATAGCTTGAAATAGAGGCAACTAGTCAAATTATTACATGTGTTTTGTTATTCTAATTGCTAAGATTGCTATGTCTACTGCTTCTACAATATAAGAAAAGTATTTGAGATTTTAAATTAGATTCTTTAGGTAAGACTGTCCTTCATTCTTATGAATACTTTCCTCAGTTTATTGCTCCATGGTATAGATATGCAATATGCTAGGATGAGCTTGACTCACTGTGATTTAAGATAACCACTCATTGTCAAATGCATCAATTTCACCTTTCCTTCCCACCCTCATCTCTGCACATGCTTACAGACCTGTTTTGTCAACTGAAGGCTCTTTTGTTTTATTGTTATTGTTTTTCTTGAGTTTCCTTTTAGACTTCAGGAATCTATTATCTGTAGAAGTAGCTTGATTTACTCACAATTAAACCTATAGAACAATCTTTGACATATTTTTGTTTGTAAAAATGTAAAGTTAATTCAAAGTAAGATATGATGCAAGACCATAGAGAGCTGCAGACACTCCTTGAATTGAATGAAAGAGTGTCCTGTTGAGTTATTAATCCTACAACAAAAGGTAGTGATAGTTTGGGCTTCATGCTCTCTGTAGAAAATGCTGGTTTAAGTTGTTCCAATAGGACTTTTTAGTACAATGAAGTTTTATTCTTCAACTTAAAAAAATCATAATTATTATGTATGGGAAGGCAATAATTCCTTTTATTAACTTGTGATAGATCCCTTTCATGTCTGTGATTTTGTAAACATGTTCTAGTTGTCTTCTGGGTATCTTTTATACTTGTGTACATCTACTCCTGATGTTTTGCAATTGTTCTCAGTGTATAACCAGGTTCATATAAAGACATGTTTATCATATACTGAAATATTATTTTCATATACGAGCATTGGCAGCATATCTTCAGAAAGGAAGCTGGATATTTTATATTTTGTTGCATATAATTCAGAAATCTAAAATATGATGATGTTATATATCTTATTGCCATGCTTAAAATTGAGATTGGTATTTCATGGCTAAAATCTTTTATAGCCGGACTTTTGGCTGACTATATTCTCTTTAAAAAAAAAACTTTTATTTATTTATTCATTCATTTATTTATACTTCAGATTTATTTATTTATTTATTTATTTATACTTCAGATTTTATTCCCTCTCCTGGCCCACCCTCCTACTGTTCTACATCCCATACCTCCTTCCCGCCCCCTGTCTCCACGAGGATGTGCCCACCACCTACCACCCACCCCTCCAGACCTCTAAACTCCCTGAGGCCTCCATTCTTTTGAGGGTTAGGTGCATCTTCTCTGACTGAACCCAGACCTGGCAGTCCTCTGCTGTGTATGTGTTGGGGGCCTCATATCAGCTGGTGTATGCTGTTGGTTGGTGATTCAATGTCTGAGAGATCTCGGGGGTCCAGGTTAACTGAGACTGTTAGTCTTTCTACAGGGTCACCCTTCTTCGCAGCTTCCAGCTTTTCCCTAATTCAACCACAGGGGTCAGCAGCTTCTGTCCATTAGTTGGGTGCAAATATCTGCATCTGACTCTTTCAGCTTCTTGTTGGGTCTTTCGGAGGGCAATCATGATAAGTTCCTTTTTGTGAGGGCTCCATAGCCTCAGAAATAGTGTCAGGCCTTGGGACCTCTTCTTGAGCTGGATCCCAATTTGGGCCTGTCACTGGACCTTCTTTTCCTCAGGTCCCTCTCCATTTCCATCCCTGCAGTTCTTTCAGACAGGAACAATTATGGGTCAGAGTTTTGACTGTAGGATGACAACCCCCTCCCTCACTTGATGCCCTGTCTTTCTGCTGGAGGTGGACTGTATAAGTTCCTTTTCCCTATTGACGGGCATTTCATCTAAGGTCCCTCCCTTTGAGTCCAGAGAGTCTCTCACCTCCCAGGTCTCTGGTGCATTCCGGAGGGTTCCCCCAACCTCCTACCTAACACTTTCTTCCTTCATTGTTTGTCTCCAGCATTTTATGGATTAACCTAGTTGTTGTAGTATGCCACTGACTTCCACCAGCCTCTCATCACCTGTGGCTACTTTTTACATCTCTGTCATTTCTTTCTGTTGCTTTCTCGACCTGCCTGCTCCGTCTCTGGTGTGCTTTCATTACAGATGTGTGCTGCCTCATTTGGCTTCTAGCTTGTATTAAGTTAAAGACAATTTTTGGATGTTGTAAATAGGAGTACCTAGGCATGAGTTTATTGATGGTTCCTGAATGGCTGCTGTTTCCCTTTTGCATTCGTGTTTCTAAGTTTATCTGTGATCTTTCATGTTTACCATGGCAGGCCTTTATCTAGATGCCTTTTCTAGTCATTTTCACCTTCATCTTTTCCTCAAAACTAATAAAACTTGAAAAAGTTATGCCTTGGATCTGCCCAGAAAAGACTGAAAAAAAAAAATCAAAGGTTTGAGAGTTCTCTAAATAAATAATTTACTATGGATGTCTCTGAAGTAGACTTCTCAGTGTTCTTAGAGTAAGTTTGGAAATCATGTAATCATAGATTCTTGATGTTGGAAAGCAACCATCAATTCAAGAGTCATAAGGAGAGAATATTCTGAACAGAGAGATAAAAAAATATTTTTGTGTGTTTATGTACTGATTTAGTATAACTGATGTTAGGAATCAGACAACAGTTATAAAATAAATTGATATAGTAATTGCTTTTATTGTATTCATGTTATATATTAGGAAAATTGCAAATAATATAGTAATTACTTCTTACATAAGACGTGTGACATGCTTAGTTTTGTGGAAACTGCTTATGCTTCATTCAAAATCGAACATTTAGTCTTCATTTTCAACTTGCTACTAATTACTTTTTTGGGTAGCAGAGTCTAGTCAGTGAGAATGCACGCACGCATGCACGCACACACACACACTCACACACACACACACACTCACAGACACACACAGACACACACACAGACACACACACACTCACACACACACTCACACACACACTCACAGACACACACAGACACACACACACTCACACACACACACACACACACAGACTCAGACACACACACACACACACACACACACACACACTGGATTTAAAAATGTTAAGTTAAAGCTTTCAATTCATTCATGTCTGATCCGTCATCATTATATAATTATATTCACTGAACAATAAGAACACTATTATTTTGTATTCATATGTTCTCTTTATATCCTATTTTTAAATATTTATACTTTTCATGCCAATGATTACCAAATATTTTACCATACCGCTCAATTGCACAACACCTTTTATACTGAGAGCACAGAATCTACTTCCTAGCCACAGTTCCTGCTCAGTCATTTGTAGCAGTCAAGATACAAAAGTTCTGTAGCCTCAATGGAGGTTGCTTTGTCAGCAAAGGGTCATGAGTTTTGCCTAGACTCTGCTGTCCAGTCATTTCAAATTCTAGCTAGTAAGCTTTCTGCATGGGTTCAGTTTTTAGTATGTCTTGCAAAACTATTTCAAGAACTATGGCCAAGTCACCTCTATTATGAAACTGTTGTTCTGACCCCATTTATTTTAGGCCTTTTTGATCAAGAGCTGCTCATGGTGTCTCACACCCATTATCCAGTTTCTTAGGAGGATGAGGCAGGAGGATTGATATAGGTTTGAGGCTACCCAGGGCTACCACAGTAAGCTTCAGACCGGCTTTAAATTCAGAGTTGAGACCCTGTCTCAAATACAAAGCAACAAGCTGAGAAGAGCAAGAAGAATAATGAAATGTAGGAAATCCTTAAAAATGAATGATGTAATTTAAACTCCCAAAGACTGAGAATAAGATTTTGTAGCATCTCTCTACTGACGATGCTATCTTGTTAGTCCCTGAGGACCTACCTAACCCCGTCGAAGTGAGATTCCAAGGTTTTATTGGAGTGGGGACTATCATTCTGGAGCTCTAGGACAGCTTTATCATTGAATTTTGATAGTAATATTTGAAAGAAATTTTTTAGATTCTAATTTATTAGGCTTCATAGGTAATGATTAAATTATTTTAAAAGAAATTTATATTCTATATATATATTCAATCCTTTATCACCCCACTAAGAGTTTGTTGTGTTATTACCATCTATCAGATGTGTTTCAGAGAAGCAATGGTATTCCATCTGTACTTTTATGATTCTTTTTAAAAACATAAAAATTATTTTAAATGCATGAATGTTTTATTCACATTTACATATATGCATTAAGTGCATGCCTGGTGGCTGTGGAGGCCCGAAAAGAGTGTCCAGTCCTCTGGAGTTACAGGTGGTTGTGAGCCTCCATGTGGATGCTGGAAACTGAACATGGGCTCTCTGCAAGAATAGCAAGTGCTCTTAACCATTGTGAGTCATCTCTCCAGTTTCTGTCCATATGTTTCTTGAGATCTACTGGGATATAGATGTGGAAGTGAGAAATTTTAACGATGCATAGTTTTGTTAACATATTCTGCCATGGAAACAGATGAGGAGGACTCAAGGCCATCTAAGGAAGATGTAATATTTAACACACGATACAGAAAATGATAGAACACAGAACATAGTCAAGGTAGAAAAGGCAAGATGCTGTTTTAAATCATTATTTTTATGATATGAATTATGTCATCATATTCTCTATTGTCATCATCACTGTCCTCTTCCTCCTTCTCTTGTTCTACAGCACCAGCAGGATACAGTACAAAGAACTAGACCATTCTCAGAATATCAGGCTAGAAGAATATATAATAAGATAATCATAGGTTAGACTTTATTTATTTATTTAATTTTAAAAATTTAGATATTTTCTTGTTTTAATTAGATATTTTCTTCATTTACATTTCAAATGCTATCCCCAAAGTCCCCTATACCCCCTCCCCACCCTGCTCCCCAACCCACCCACTTCCACTTCCTGGCCCTGGCATTCCTCTGTATTGGGGTATATGATCTTCGCAAGACCAAGGGCCTCTCCTCCCATTGATGGCCAACTAGACCATCCTCTAGACACATAGCTCTGGAGGGTATTGGTTAGTTCATATTGTTGTCCTCCTATAGGGTTGCAGATCCCTTTAGCTCCTTGGGTACTTTCTCTAGCTCCTTCATTAGGGGCCCCGTGTTCCATCCAATAGATGACTGTGAGCATCTACTTCTGTGTTTGCCAGACACTGGCATAGCCTCACAACAGACAGCTATATCAGGGTCCTGTCAGCAAAATCTTTCTGGCATATGCCAATAGTGTCTGGGTTTGGTGGTTGAATATGGGATGGATCCCCAGGTGGGGCAGTCTCTGGATGGTCCTTCCTTCTGTCTCAGCTCCGGACTTTGAGGTTAGACTACTTTTAAATTTAAAATTACATTTATTTATTGTGCATTTGTTTGTACACATATATGAATGGCTTGAGATGAATGTATGAAGGTCAGAAGACAGCTTGCAGGAGTTGGTTCTGTCCTGACGTGACCTACCATGTGGGTCTCAGGGATGGAACTCAGGTCCTTGAGCTTGGTGGCAATGACCTTACCAGCCACGTCATCTTGCCAGCCTCAAGTTGGACTCTTGATGTATACATTTAGATATTTAGGAAATACTAATTTCTACATTTCAAATGTAATGTTTATGCCTAGTCACTGAGTAGTGAACACAATAATTCTGTTGTTTTGAGATTTCTTCTACTTCACTAAAGTTAGTTTGAGTTTCATTGAAATGTGTGCTACTCTGTGTGGTATATATGCTCCTGTGTGTATATGTGTGTGTGTGTGTGTGTGTGTGTGTGTGTATGTATATATATATATACATACACACACACATATACACACATATATATACATATATATATGCACATATATATGTATATATATATTATATATAAATTTTACTTCTGAGATATTAGATTCGGTATCTAGATAGCTGTTTCTGGTCTGATAGAGATTCTACTTCCAAGTTAAAAACTTTTATTTTATAGAATACCTGTATTTATGTTTGCCTATGTATATTATGATGTCATTCCTTTCTGAGTCTTGCTGCCTTGTAGCAATACTGATAGGAAGAAGAGCCTATTAAGCCTATTCTTGCTGCTGTAGGGGTGTGTGTGTGTGTGTGTGTGTGTGTGTGTGTGTATGTATGTATGTATGTATGTATGTATGTATGTATTTGTTTTTCTTAGGAATAAGGAGAGACCAGGAAAAATCCCACTCTTTGTACTTGAAAATCTCTCATCTCTGTGACAAACTATTTTGAGGGTTTAGTTTTTGGGAAGCAAAACTAAAATAACTTAAAATTCATTTGTGTGTGTGTTCATGTGTTTGTACCCTCTTGATGCAATAAAGTACCAAGAAAAGAAATGGAGAAATTTAAGGAGAAAAAAAGCTTACCTTCTCTAAATGCCAATCTCCCAAATATAGAATTCTTGATGTGTCTTTTAATCCTGATGCCACCAAGTGGCCTGTAAAAACCGCTCCTTTAATTCCCTTTCTCCCTTACCATTTATAAACTTTCTCCTCACTAAATAATGTACGTAGCTTCATGTTTACAAAGTGCATGGCAGATATAGTAGAAGAAGCTCATTCTGCGCTCTCCTCCCTGTAAGGAGTGATGCTATGGGATGGGGAGTGGGATCACAGTGGATCACAGTGGGATCTCCTCCCTGTAAGGAGTGGTGCTATGGGATGGTGAGTGGGATCACAGTGGATCACAGTGGGATCTCCTCCCTGTAAGGAGTGGTGCTATGGGATGGTGAGTGGGATCACAGTGCAGCAGAGACTGATGGGTGTTGGAGTCCCATGATTTGGCAGAATCTGGCTAAAGTTACATAAAGAAAATCAAGAATCGAACTTTAAATTCTTCATTTTAAAACATAACTATGCTAATATTACTTCTGAAGATTATTATGAGAGTCAAGTACCTAGTTCATGTAAAAACTGTTCTATAAATAGGAAAGTGCTGTGCAAATGCTTAGAGTCAGAATACAGTTTTGGATAGTGGATCACATCCAGAGTCAAGTTCCCATTCTATGGGTAATAGGGGTCCAGCTTTGGGAGCAACATTGTTCAGATATGATGCTGACACAAGTGTTCACAAAGAGAAAATGCCACAATGTGTGTTTTTAAATACATAGGATAAATATTCCTTCTGAGTATTTCTCATTGATAGATACTAAAGTCATTTATAAGCTACATGTTCAAAATAATTATAAGTTGTTTAACCAACATCTGCCTTTGTCTGTCCAGATATTATCTCTACTATTTAAATTCTAACTCATTTTTTTTTCTTTTCATCTTCTTTTTTGTTTTGGTTGTTAAAGTGGAACACATATTTTAGTAGATAGCTGTATAGAAACTGTATTTAGCAATTTGCTGTCTTCATCTTTTCTGTTGATTATTACTTAATTTTCATGCGTGCAATTCTTTTCTTCAAAAGTTTTATTTATTGTTTGAAAACATGGTTGATATGGAAGGATCAACCCACCATTTTATACTAGTGTGATTTATTTTAATAGACTATTGTGGTCAGTAGATCTTTTTAAAAAGATCTTTCTTTATATTATCTTTTATGTGTTTCGGAGTGTGAGGTAGCCTCTAATTTCTTAGGTTGATATAAAGAGAGGAAACACCATGATCTCCCCCCCCGCCCCCCAGGTAGGTAAAGTGGCAATATGGTATAACATGAAAGAATGGGATTGGTACCAGATAGAACCAAGTTTTATTCCTATTTCTAGCACTTTGCTAATCATAAAGCCACAGACAATGGTATGATTTGGTCTGACATGTCTTTCATCCATCCACTAAAGGTTTGGTTGCCTTGCCTGGAAGGCTTGGCCCTTGGTTGCCCTTGGAAACCAGCCTTGGTTGCCTTGCCTGGAAGGCTTGGCCTAGTGGAAAGATGGCAGATCATTGTGGATTTACCAAAGATTTATTTATTTTTTTTTAATTATAAATAAGTACACTGTAGTTGTCTTCAGAAAGCACCAGAAGAGGGCATTAGATCTCATTACGGGTGGGTTGTGAGCCACCATGTGGTTGCTGGGATTTGAACTCAGGGCCTTCTCCTACTTGCCAGTCATGAGGTGAAGAGGTGTTCTCCCTCACATGATCACTTACTTTGTCATAGGTCCAAAGAAACAGGCTTAAGTGAGCACTGACCAAAAGCTTCAAAACCATGAGCCAAAATAAATCTTTCCCTTTTACACTTATTTTTCCTCAGTGTTTTGTTTTATAGATTGAAATCTAACTGAAAACTTCATTTATTTTGACCTAAAGTTTCCTCATTTGCAAATATATCTAGTAGGATTTCTTTGGATGCTGGTGTAGATTAGATACAATGATATATGTTTAATATTTAGCATTGCCTAACAAGTACTAGGTTATATTGTTAATAATAAATGATGCATTTTTGTTATATTATCTAAAAAATGAATACATGTGCATGTGCACATGTGTATGTGGGTACATATATGAAGGACCAGAGGATAGCTGTGGAGGGTCAGTTCTCCTCTTCCACCTTGTGGCTCCGAAGGATTGAACTCAGCTCTCCAAACTAACATGCAATTTTCCCCCAAAACATACACTTAAAAAATTGCATGTATGATAAATCTGTATAGGTGAATGAATGGTGTGCCACACAGGTGTAGGGCAGAGGACAACTTGTGGAGTTTGCTCTCTTCTCTTTATGTGCAGGCTTCTGTGATTGAACTCAGATGTTCGGTGTGAAGGCAAGCACTATCTCTTGAGCTATTTCATCAGACCTTTATTATCTTAAAGTGTAAATTTGAATACCTGTATTTTAAAATTAAAAACCACATTTTTATATACTGACCCCTTCCTCCAACTCCTCCTAGAAGGTCCTTCCCATCCATTCACCTTCACGCCCTTTCTCTTTCTCTCTTTAGAAAGCAAGCCAGGCAAATGTGATAAACAAACAAGCCAGAATGATAAAATAGAAACAAAGAAAAAAACACAAGAAACACACACACACACACACACACACACACACAGGCCCAATGACAGTTAACTTTTCTATTGTTATTCTTTACTTAATTATCTTCATATGAATATCCTTGTTTTGAAATAAAACAAAACAACTTCATTAATAAGAATTAAATACTTACAAATCCCCTTCCCTCCTTCCCATCCCCCTTCTTCCCATCCCTTCCCTTTCTTCTCTTCCCTGTTTTCCACTCTCTTTCCTCCTTTCTTTCCCTTCCCTTCTTCCCCTCCTTTCCCTTCCCTCCTTCCTTTCTCTCCTCTTTCTTCCCTCCCCTTCCCTTTTGCTTTTATTTATTTATTTATTTATTTATTTATTTATTTATTTATTTGAGGCAAGGCATGGCCTAGAGCTACATGTTCCTGGCTCCTGGTTGGCTTCAAACTTGTGACTCTCTTGCCTCAGCCTCCTGAGTTTGGAATTGCAGATGTATTCCATCATGATCAGCTTTAAATGTTTCAAAATAAAATGCTTATTTTTTAGCCATGGCTAATAAGTAATGATAAAGAGTTGTGGCTAGTCAATTTTCCATATAGTCCCTAAAATAGTGTGAAGAAAACTTATTATTGCTGATATATGTAGATATAGCAGGTTATATTTAAAATGATCTATCTAAAACTAAATGTCTCTTTCAGTCTTTTGTGTTTTGCCCTCCTTCTTGGGTGTCAGATAAAACTTATGCAATCAACGTCTTGGTAGTGTCTTAGAACATCATTCTACACTAGTTAAGTCCTTTACTTTGGCCCACTATTTAATTTTCATTTTCAGAATAAAATGTCTGTGATGAGGCTCTTGCCTCTCCTGTTCAGTATTGAGTACCCAGTGTGTCTGAAAAAATGCCAAGATATTAAATAAATACATGATTAATGAATAAAAATATTTTTATTCATCTTATACAATAATAGGGCTATTTTACTCTTGTTACTAATGTAGCTCTCAATTTAGTAAACATGTGAAAGTTAGATATTTAGCATTTAATTCAATATTATAACATTCATAAATATAATTAATGTCTGAATAATCAATGTGCCAGAGAGTGTTATGTCAACTTGACATAATCTGATAACAAAAGCAGTGGTTCTCTGTGATATCAGATGTCCTGCATATCAGATATTTACATCATGGTTCATAACAGTAGCAAAGTTACAGTTATGAGGTTGCAATGAAATAATTTTACGATTGTGTATCACCACAACATGGAAACTATATTAGAGGGTCACAGCATTAGGAAGGTAGAGAACCACTGAGTTAGAGTTATCTAAAAAGAAGAAACCACAATTCAGAAATTACCTCAATAAAAATTGGGCTGTAGGCTAACCTGTAGAGCATTTTCTTAATTAGTGGTTGATGGGGAGGGCCCAGTCCTTTGTGAGTGATCTGTAAGAAATCAGGCTGAGCGAGCCACAGCAACAAACCAATAAGCAGCACCCTTCTATGGCCTCTGCATCAGCTCCTACCTCAAGGTTCCAGTCCTGTTTGAGTTTCCGTCCTGACTTCCTGTGATGATGAACAGTGATTTGAAAGTTTAAGCCAAATAAAAACTTTCCCTTTGGTAGAGGTGTTTCTTCACAGCAATAGTAACCCTTGCTAAGACAAACTTGTTCTTCATAAAAATGTCACTTCTTGGAGGATTAAGAAGAGTTTTGTGGAATGAACCCAAAGCACTAGTATTAAGTTACAAACCTGTTATTTAGTAGTTCTGTGATCTTGAATTTGTGAATTACAACTTCATGTGAAAAAGGCACAATGTAACATGTCAGTGGTAGGAATCAGATAATGCATCCTAAATCGTAAAAATATTGAGTAAATTTATATAAAAGGAATTCCATTATTTTAAATGGTTTACTATCGATTTTGGATATCGCAATAACTTTACCCTCTATTGTACTCTGAACTTACATTCACGTTGCCATCTATTGTATGCTGACCGTAGTTTTGCTAATGATAGCACTTCTGTGGTCTACAATTCATTCGTTTTGCAGCTGTGGAAGATGCTTTCTCTTTCTAAATGATTACTCCTTAGCCTTATTGCCATTCCCAGGTTTAATTTTAAATTACCCATCCCAAATTATTTATAGCTTTTTGGCAATGCTATTCTTACACCACATACAATAGAATTGAGCTAATTAACAGACACATGATTACCTACAATGCCAATTATGTAACATTCAGTCTGTCCTTGTATTGCATAGTTTATGCAGAAGTTTCACAGGTGGAAAAATGGCACTTTCTCTCCCTTTCTTCTTGTAAGTACACTAAGTAATCCGAATTTTATTTTATTTTTTTCTGAGTCTACTTATGATTCGTATGAAGGTACATTTTCCTTTTTTTATTAGATATTTTTTTATTTACATTTCAAATGGTATTCCCTTTCCTAGTTTCCCCTCTGAAAATCTTTTATCCCCTCCTCCTGCCCCTGCTCTCCAACCCACCCACTCCTGCTTCCTGGCCCTGGCATTCCACTATACTGGGGCAGAGAGAGGTACATTTCCCTTAGTGAAGAAAATATAAAACTTGAGGCCATCATGTCAACCACTGAAGCAACAATTAAAATGGGCATCAACTAGAATGTTCCAGCTTGCATGATGATCAAAGCTTTCTAGGTTAATTCAACTTCTAAAGTTCTGTAAGCAGATTTTATGTGTGAAAAGGCAAGATCCTTGTTACCATGCCTTTGTGTGTGTAAAATTTATAATCATTGCATAGCTATGTAGTTTTAGATCACCCTTAAAATCTGTCTTTCATAAACCAGAGGAGACTTGAAAGACAGAATGAGGCTGACACCAGGTGATGATCATTGATACTAATCAAAAGAAACACAGTGACACTTGTGGCCCTGGCTGCTGACACCTGAGTCTATCTGACCATCTGGTTTCTTTCCACCCTAGGATTTTAAGTGTCAGGTTTTCCTTGTACTGAGATGAGCAGCATGGGGTGTGTTGGTTTGGAAAACATTCATCTGTTTTGAGTCAGTATAATGTTTTTCTTGAGTAGTTAACCCATAAATGTTAAATAAATGACACTCTCCCTGAAATCAAATTATATTGCAGATGAGGTCCTAGGAATGTCGTCGATATGGTTTTGAAAATTGCCCTTTAAAAGAGTAAAAGAATAAACCAAATACCTTTAAAATGCCACACAGTGAGCACAGAAAACAAAACACAGACAAACTAACTTCAAGGTTATACTTCAAGGAAAAGAAAAGTGGTGTCTGGCAGTAAGTGTTAAAAAGCTATAGCTGCTTAACAAGGGAATGAGGAAGGCCAAGGCTTCAGGCATTCAAGACAGTGGGTGACTAGGAGACCATAGTCCAAAGAGACATATAGAGATACAGAATAATCAAAGTATTGCTGAGACACTAGTAAACAGTGGGTAGGAACAGGTTAGGGAGGGAGGACAAGAAGCCATTATTATTTCTGAGAAATCCCTGCTTTCTTATTGTCAGAGCAAAAATATTTTACCTGATCCAAAATTGCTAAAAATCTTTTATATGGGCAAAACATGAGAGCACTTTAACAGTTCTAAAGCCAGTATCGTGATTCTAAAGACAATCCAGATGTGGTGTTTCTAAAGTCAATCTAGATGTGGTGTTTCTAAAGTCAAGCCAGGTATGGTGTTTCTAAAGTCAAGGCAGGTATGATGGATCTAAAGTCATGTATGGCGTTTCTAAAGTCAAGCCAGGTAAGGTGGTTCTAAAGCCAGGTATGGTAGTGTGCTCCTATAATCTCAGTACTTTGGGAGCTGAGGCAGAAGATTAGCAAGTTTGGGCCAGCCTGAGCTATATGGTCAGTAACTGTCTTTTAAAAAGTTACAGATTTATACAAATGTGTTTGCATATGCTCATGTAACAATACTTTGTTAATATAGTCTAAAATTAGAGGGGATTTTCTATTTGCCCATACAAAAAATTAAAAACAACCCAAATTGTATAAATTAAGTGGGTACTAGTTTAGGTTTCAATGTATGTGTATTATATAACAGTTAAATTAGGCTTGCTATATTTATTCAGGTAAGCACTTAGTATTTCTTTATGAAAAACTTTGTCTTCTAGCTTCTAGTAATGTATAATACATTATTCTTATCTGTAGTCACCCTACAGGGTGATAACAAGTTTCTTGCTCCTGTGTAACTCTACCTTGATACTCAATGATCAACATTTTTTTATCCATCCTTACTCCCAGTCAGCTGCTCTCTGGAGTCCAGCATTCTGTTCTGAATTTCTATGAGCCTGTCTTAAGAGACTCTTGGGTGAACTTGTGTAGCACATCCTTGTCTTTCTGTGTCTAGCCTTTTGACTGAAGACTTCCAGTCCTGCCCACGTGGTCACAGAGGAAAGAAGGATTTCATCCTTTTTATGGTTGAACAGTATCCCTTGGGTAATATGCTATGATTTCTTTCATTACTCACCAGCTAATGGACATTTCTTTTACTGGCTATTGTGAGTAGTGCTGTATTGAACAGTGGAGGATCAATATCTCTGACACAGTGATTTCATTTCCTATGGAAATATGCCACGTACTGAGGTGGTAGATCATAGAGAGTTTCAACTTCAAGTTTCTGAGGCAATTCCATCCCGTTTTCTATCGCTGTACTGATTTGCATTCACACAAGTAGTGTACACTTGCCTTTTTTCCACATCTTTATCAACACTTGCTATTTTTAGTCTTTTTGATAATAGCTCTTTTTAGTGACACAGTGAATTCTAGATCATTGAGATACAGATTTGTATATTCCCGAGGAATGGTGGTACTGAGAATTTTCTTTTGTACCTGTGAGTCTTTTGTGTAACTTCTTTTGAGAAATGTTAGCTTAGATAGCTCAATTTAAAACTTATTATTGCTATTTTCATGTTGGACTTTTAGAGTTAATACACGTTCTCCATGCCAACCCCTTTCAGGTGTACACTTTGTAAATGTTTCCTTTTCAATCTGTTGACTGCTTCATTTGCAATGCAGCTTTTTAGTGATGTGGTCTCATTTGTATTTTTTGCTTTTATTTTCTATGCCTTTGACGTCTTAAAAAAAACTTTTTGTCCTTTTGTATGTCCTGAAGTGTTTCCTATGTTTTATTCCAGTAATTTTATGGCTTTGGTTCCATGAAACGTCTAGTCCATTTTGAGGTGATTTAAAAATATTTTAAGAGATAGGGGCCTGAAAAGGGATCTCCTGGACTCCCTTCTAAACATCATAGGCTATTTGTTGTGTTGTGCAACCTGATGGTAAGGACTTATTGATGAAGACAACATGTACTCATGTCATTGAAAATGGAGATGTTTAATTTGATGCCCAGCTAGAAGTTTCACCCTTGCTGACTAGCAAACTAGCGTTCATTGTTCTGGAAGATTCTCTGCATGCTCCCAGAGGAGAAAACCAATCATCAGTGTCATCCAGCTACAAACCCTGACACCTACAACAGAGACCTGCCTCAAGATTTACTGTGTAACAGTGGCACAAGTGTTATGGGATCAACCAATCACTTTTTGATTTGGTTAAAGGCCCACTCAGTAAGATAGAACTCATACCTGACATTGCTATGTGTCCAAGAATCTGAGATTGCATAGGTCATGGGCCTAGGGAAAAGTCTACTACTATTATTCTGCTAAAGGAACATAGCAATAAAATGACTCCTAATGACATATTGCCATACCTATAGATTATTGCCTTGCTCAACCCTCATTAGAGAGGCTCTTTGAAATAGATATGAATACAATGATTGAGAGACATTGGACTACTCCATCCTAAATGGATATCTTCATCAATTTCCTTCCCTTATAGCTCAAGGATATATGGAAAAGGAGATGGAAAGATTGTAAGAGCCAGAGACGATGGGTGCCTCCAAGGAAACAGTGTCTTCTGTTCACTATAGGACTGATGTACCTATGAGCTCACAAGAAACTGTGGTAGCACACATAAGACCTGGAGTCCAGGACTGAGAGGGGCAAGTAGACAAGAATCCCATCCCTAATCATGAAGCTATTTGCAGTTGATAACCTTCTGGCAAAGGCAAGGCTAGTCTTGTTCAATGGAGGGTCAATGGGTTTATCAGCTATCCTCTAGGCAGACTTCATGCCCAGGAGTAGCTGGCCAACACAAAAACAAACTCCATGGGTCATTGTTCCTCTCAATCCTCCCTCCCACAGTTCCTCATTCCTTTTCTCCTCCTTGCCTCTAAGAGGGTACTACCCCCTTCCTGCCCCCATCACCAGGCCTCCAGCTTCCCTGCGGCCTCAAGTCTCTCATGGATTAAGCACCTCTTCTCCCACTAAGTCCTGACCAGGAAGATCTCTACTATGTGCTTGGGGCCTTGGACTGGTCCATGTATGTGCCTGGTTGGTCACTCAGTCTCTGAGAGTTCCCTGAGGTCTGGTAAGTTGAGACTGCTGGTCTTTCTATGGGGTCATGCTACCCTTCAGCTTCTTCACTCCTTCCCCTAGTTCAACCATAGGGGTCACTGACTTCAGTTTAATGATTGGGTGTTAAGTATCTGCTTCTGTCTCAGTCAGCTGCTGATAGGGCTTTTCAGGGGACAGCCATGCCAGGCTTCCTTCTACATCATAGCATCAGTAATAGTGTTAAGCCTTGGTGCGCTCCCATGAGATGGATCCCAAGTTGGGCTGGCCATTGGACAGCCTTTCCTTTAGTCTCTTCTCCATTTTTGTCCCTGTAGTTTTTTTTTTAGACAGGAACACTTCTGAGTCAGAAATTTTGACTGTGCGTTAGTAACCCTGTCTTTGAGGCCCTGTCTACCTATTAGACATAGGCTCTTTGAGTTCCCTCTCCCCAATGTTGGGCATTTTGACTAAGGCCACCTCTATTGAGTCCTTAGAGTCTCTCACCTCCTAGGTCTCTGGTACTTTTTAGAGGTTTCCCCCACTTCCCACTCCTGTGCTGCTTATCTTCATTCATTTTCTTGACCCTCTGGGCTTCTCTCCTGGATCCCTCCTCCATCACCCAGGCCATACTTGATCCCCTTTCCCCTCCTCATCACCTCTCCTACCCGGGTCCCTCCCTCACTCCGCCTCTTGTGAATATTTTCTTTCCCCTTCTAAGTGGAATCAAAACATTCTCACTTGGGTCTTTCTACTTGTTATACTTCTTACCATCTGTGGATTGTGTCCCAAGTATTCTCTACTTCTTGGCTAATACCCACTAATCAGTGAGTACATTCCATGTATGTCCTTTTGAATCAGAGTTACCTCACTCAGATATTTTCTAGTTTCATCCATTAACCTGCAAAATTCATGATATCCTCATTTTAAATAGCTGAATAGTATTACATTGTGTAAATGAACCACATTCTTCAGTTGAGAGCCATCTGGATTGTTTCCAGCTTCTGACTCTTACAAATAAGGCTGCTATGAACATGGTGGAGCATGTGTCCTTATGGTACGGTGGAACATCTTTTGGGTATATGCCCAAGAATGATATAGCTGGATTTTCAGTAAAACTATTTTCAATTTTCTAAGGAACTGCCAGATTGATTTCCAGAGTGGTTGTGCAATCCCACCAGCAATAGAGGAGTGTTCCTTTCTC
The DNA here is from genome assembly GCF_000001635.26 of Mus musculus. Taxonomy (NCBI): domain Eukaryota; kingdom Metazoa; phylum Chordata; class Mammalia; order Rodentia; family Muridae; genus Mus; species Mus musculus. The sequence continues at coordinate 90,495,982 of NC_000073.6, forward strand.
CACATCCTTGCCAACATGTGCTGTCACTTGAGTTTTTAATCTTAGCCATTTGGTGTGAGGTGGGATCTCAGGTCATTTTGATTTACATTTCACGATGACTAAGGACTTTGAATGTTTCTTTTAGCGCTTCTCTGCCACTTGAGACTCTTCTGTTGTGAATTCTATGTTTAGCTCTGTACCTCATTTTTTAATTGGGTTATTTGTTTTTTATTGGAGATAAATTTCTTGAGTTCTTTATATAGTTTGGATATTATCCCTCTGTGAGATGTAGGGTTAGTGAAGATTTTTTTCCCCAATACATAAGTTACCGATTTGTCCTATTGATGGTATCTTTTGCCTTACAGAAGGTTTTCAGCTTCATGAGGTCCCATTTATCGATTGTTGATCTTAAAGCCAGAGCCATTGGTATTCTGTTCAGGACATCCCCCCCCCCCCCCCGTGCCTGTGAGTTCGAGGCTCTTTCACACTTTCTCTGCCATTAGATTCAGTATATCTGGTTTTAAGTTGAGGTCCTTGATCCACTTGGATTTGAGTTTTGTGCATGGTGATAAATAAGGATATATTTTCATTCTCCTACATACAGACTGCCAGTTGAACCAGCACCATTTATTGAAAATGTTTTCTTTTTTTCCACTGTATTCTTTTGGCTTCTTTGTCAAAGATCAAGTGTCCAAAGGTGTGTGGGTTTGCTTCTGGGTCTTCAATTCTATTCCATTGACTGACCTGTTTCTGTACCAATACCATGCAATTTTTGTTTGTTTTATCATTATTGCTTTTTACTACAGCTTGAGGTCAGGGATGGTGATTCTACTGGAAGTTCATTTATTATTGAGAATTGTTTTGGCTATACTGGGTGTACTGGCTAGTTTTGTATCAACTTGACACAGCTGGAGTTATCACAGAGAAAGGAGCTTCAGTTGAGGAAATGCCTCCATGAGATCCAACTATAAGGCATTTTCTCAATTAGCGATCAAGGGGGAAAGGACCCTTGTGGGTGGGACCATCTCTGGGCTGGTGGTCTTGGTTCTATAAGAGAGCAGGCTGAGCAAGCTAGGGGAAGCAAGCCAGTAAAGAACATCCCTCCATGGCTTCTGCATCAGCTCCTGCTTTCCTGACCTGCTTGAGTTCCAGTCCTGACTTCCTTGGTGATGAACAACAGTATGGAAGTGTAAGCCAAATAAACCCTTTCTTCCCCAACTTGCTTCTTGGTCATGATGTTTGTGCAGGAATAGAAATCCTGACTAAGACACTGTTTTTTTTTTTTTTTTTTTTTTTCCATATGAAGTTGAGAATTGCTCTTTCCGTGTCTCTGAATAATTCTGTTGGAATTTTGATGGGGATTGTATTGAATCTGTAGAGTGCTTTTGGTAAGATGGCCATTTTCACTATGTTAATCCTACCAATCCATAAGCATGGGAGATCTTTCCATCTTCTGAGGTCCTTTTCAATTTCTTTTTTGGGGGATTTACAGTTTGTGTCGTACAGATCTTTCACTTGCTTGGTAAGAGTTACACCAAGATATTTGACACTATTTGTGAAGGGTGTTGTTTCTGTAATTTCTTTCTCTGCCTGTTTATCATCTGTGTAAAGGAAGACTTCTGATTTGAGTTAATTTTATATCCTGCCACTTTGCTAAAGTTGTTTATCAGCTGTAGTAGTTCTCTGGTGGAATTTTGGGGGTCGCTCACGTATACTATCATATCATCTGCAAATAGTGATACTTTGAATTCTTCCTTTCCATTTTTTTATCCCATTGATCTCGTTTTGTTGTCTAATTGCTCTGGCTAGGACTTCGAGTACTATATTGAATCGGTAGGGAGAAAGTGAGCCTTGTCTAGTCCCTGATTTTAGTGGGATTGATTCAAGTATCTCTTCATTTAATTTGATATCGACTGCTGGCTTGCTGTATATTGCTTTTATTTTCCATGGTATTTTCTGTGCCTGTGATTTTCTCTTCTATCTCTTGCATTCTGTTGGTGATGCTTGCATCTGTAGCTCCTGATCTCTTTCCTAAGTTGCCTATCTCCCTTTGTGTTTTCTTTATTGTTTCTATTTCCATTTTTAGATCCTGGATGCTTTTGTTTGATTCCTTTACTTGTTTGTTTGTTTCCCTGTATTTCTTTAAGGGATTTATTTGTTTCCTCTTTAAGGGCTTCTACCTGCTTACCTGTGTTTTCCTATATTTACTTAAGGAAGTTCTTTATATTTTCCTTAAAGGCCTCTATCATCTTCATGAGATGGGATTTTAAGTCATTATCTTGCTTTTCGGGCATGTTGGGGTATCCAGGACTTGCTGTGGTGGGAGAACTGGGTTCTGGTAGTGCAGAATTGCATTGGGTTCTGTTGCTTATAATCTTGTATGCTCTTCTGATATCTGGTTATCTCTTGTGTTAACTGGCCTGGGTGGGGGTGGGGGGTAGGTCTCTGACTAGAGCAAGTCTCTTTGGAGGCAGGTAGACCCCATTTCCTTGGAGGCAGGCAATGCTATCTCTGGTTACGGTGGGCCTTTGTGTGTCTCTGGTTAGAGCAGGCCTCCTGTGTCCCTAGTTACTGCCAACCTCCTTGGAGGCAAGCAGGCTGTGGTGTATGCATGGGTATTTGGCCACTGATCTGGCTCCAGTAGGAAGCAGACAAGAAGAAGGGTGGAGCTTGGAGTGTAGGGGAGTGGAGGGTTATTTCTGGATACTTTAGTTTTTGCATACATGCTTTGCTATCCCATGTCTCCATTTTCAGTTTTTTTTCAAAAACCTATGTTTCCTTATTGATTTATTTCTTAATTCAGTTGTGAGTTGTTAATTTTTAATGCATTGCTATAGTTTCCAAAGACACTTCTCTTTACTGGCTTCTTAATTGCATTGTGTTCAAAGGAGAACTCAGTATAATTTTGATTTTAAAAAATTTGTTCAGATTTATTTTGTGGTTTGTCATATGATTTGTCCTGGGAAATGCTACATGTGATGCTGAAGAAAATGTCAGTAGAAGCAACTGAAAGTCATGTCTTATAGACCCAGTATGTACCTACTTGGGCCTAATTCAACTCTGGCATTTCTTTTTGACCGTTCTTTCTGGATGTTCTGTTCAATGTTGCAGGGGTTGTTAAGTCCCCAGCTATTAAGATAATGGAATTGAGTGTTTCTCTTGGCTCTGTTAATATTTCCTTTTTGTATTTGTATGCTCTAATGCTGGGTAAACATAAAATATTTTGAACTATCTTTTCCTGTTGAATCTTTGTAGGCCTGGCTGGCTTGAAAACTGTTGTGTAGACTAGTTTGGTCTTAAACTCACAGGATTTTACCTGCCTCTGCTTCCAGAGTGATGGGATTTAGGGGGTATGCCACCACTCCTGGCCTGACTTTTGGCTTTTTAAATTTTGCACATTTGTGTCCTTTGAGAAGTTTTCTGTAATTGCTTCTTTGAATACTTGGTCTAACCCCTTGAAATTCCCAAGTCCTTCTTGAGTCCCAATTACCTGAATATTTTCACTTTCTGCGTTTGTCTTACATTTCCTTGGCTCTTTTCATTCTTCAATCCATTTTTACTCTCTGTGTGCATTTTCAAATTGTCTTCAAATTCTCTGCTTTTTAAAATTTAAAACATCTCCCCTCCTTCTCTTTTTCCTTCTCCCCCTCCCCCTTTCTCCATCTCTCCTTCCCTCCATTTATTCCTCCCACATTTGCTTCTCCCTCCCCTCCCCTCCCCTCCCCTCCCCTCCCCTCCCCTCCCCTCCCCTCCCCTCCCCTCCCCTCCCCTCCCCTCCCTTCCTCCCTTCCTCCCTCCCTCCCTCCCTCCCTCCCTCCCTCCCTTCCTTCCTTCCTTCCTTCCTTCCTTCCATGTGTATGTGCCCATGAACATTTGTGGTGGTCAGAGGATAATTTGAAGGGGTTGATTCTCTCTTTCCACCATGTGGGTCCTGGGGATTTATTGAATACAGGTTGGAACGCTTGGCAGCAAACACCTTTTCCCACTGAGCATCTCACTGGCCCTGGTTATTTGTCCTATCTACCCTGCAGTTGATATCTTATATCACATTCTAAAAAATTCTTTAATGTACCTTTCATGTTAATACTGTGTGTTTGATTTACATTTATTTTGCTTTTACTTTGGATTTTTCTGTTAGGTTATTGAAAAATTTCTCCTTGTTGTCTTCAATTTCATTGACTTTTCTGAAAATTCCTGTTTTAAATATTCTGTCTTCCATAGTGAGTACTACTTGGTCAGTTTCTGGCGCCTTATTATGAATGTTTGATAAGATGGGAGATTCCAAAAGGTTCCTGAAGCTTGCTGGTCTACATATTATCTTGGCATGTGAGGATTTACTGCTTATTCCAATCTTCCTACTCTTAATTTCCAGAAATTCCAAGCAGGGGTTGCTTACTTTCTCTGAGCCTATAGTCACCTCCACTATTGTAGCATAGGATTATGTTCAATTTGAGATTGGTTGGGAGTTGCCATGGCACTGTCACCATTTCAGTCTAGAGGGCAGTCAACCTCAAGTGTGTCGCTAAGACACCATCGTCATATTCTTATTGTTTACATTGCTAGGGAGACTCAAGCCTTGAGCTTCACACCTGCTAGGCATGTATTCTGCTATGGAGTTATATTCCCAAACCTTGGGTTTTTGAGGCAGTATCATGCTGTGCAGCACAGGTTAGCTGATATTTTCCATCCTCAGGCCTCCTCTCTCCATCTCTTCAGTGTTGAGATTGTAGAAGTATGTCACTTCACCAGCTAGTGTATTATTTAAAAACATCAGGAAATCCCCCTTAAAAGAATACTCTGTCCTCACAAGCCTCCCTCCAGAGCCAGGTAGGGCCAGATATCTCATTTGTAGTTATCATCCTGCAGCTTTGCACTGCTAATGCTATCTGGCTTTAGGCATAGTCAGCATAGATGGATCAGTCTTTCGGGTCTATGCCACATCTGTAGCCACCACTGTCATTTAGCCATATATCCCTAGCCCACAGCCCTCCAAGTCTAAAAGTTTGCAGAGCTAAGGCACACATTATTATCAGCTTTCCTTGGTAGTCTAGTGACCCAAAGAATCAGAGGTGATGGTAACTGAGATAGATGTTCAGTAGACTTTCTTTTTTCTTTTCTCTTTATTAGATATTTTCTTTATTTACATTTCAAATGCTACCCTGAAAGTTCCCTATACCCTCCCCCTGCCCTGCTCCCCTACCCACCCATTCCCACTTCTTGGCCCTGGCGTTCCCCTGTACTGGGGCATATAAAATTTGCAATATCAAGGGACCTCTCTTTCCACTGATGGCTGACTAGGCCATCTTTTGATACATATGCAGCTAGAGACGAGAGCTCCGGGGTACTGGTTAGTTCATATTGTTGTTCCACCTATAGGGTTGCAGTTCCCTTTAGTTCCTTGGGTGCTTTAAGTAGATTTATTTCAGAGATTCTGTTCACTAGCATGTCTCAAGATGAGGGCTCTTAGGATCTGCCCAGTGTTAGATTTCACCAACCCATTGAGTTCCAAGGCAACTCTTTATGCTTACTACTCCATTCTATCATTTGGTAGCTGCTGCTCATTAAATACTTAGGCTGCAAAGACTTACTGTAGCACAGGCTGGGCTCCAGCTTACTGTGTAGCTAAAGATTACATTAAACTTTTTGATCTTTCTTGCTTATATCTCCTGACTGTTGGAATTGTGGGCATATGCCACCATGTCTGTTTGAAATATATTTTATTCATTCTTTGAGAGTCTCATACATGGTTTTACTATATTGTGATCATTTTCTGCCCCACTTTCTCCTTTAAATCCTCCCAGATCTACCAACTAAGAAATGTTTTAAAAACTGTTCAAAATGTTTAGCCATCAAAGAAATTTCAATTAAAATCATGCCTAGTTTTATGTGGTACTGAGCATCAAACCCAGAACTTTTTTCATGCTAGACAAATGCTTTGGTAAGTGCCCTACATGTCTCCAGGCTCAGATTCTTAATTTTTTTTAAAAGGAAGCAATCTTGAAATTCCTCTCTCTGCTAAAGTGATAGATGAGCAGAGTTAAGATGGAAGCAGAGGACTAAGCTCTGGCTATCTGAAAGAAGAGTGTATTAGTCAGAACAGCAAGTCCTTGTTCTTGGTGCATTTGAAAAAGAATGAAAACCACTGTGGTTGGAGTAGGGTTCAGCAAGAGTGGAGGTGTAGGAGTCAGGGTGGGCATGGTGCATCATACATTTTATCATGTATGATGGCTGGAGGGTCATGGGTTCCAGACTTGGGCTGTATAGTGAGCTTGAGGCCAGCTTGGCCACACAGGAATTTCAGGCTGGCTTGGCTTACATAGTGAGTGGATGTGACCAAAAAACAGTATAAGAAGAAAAACAGAAGATAATACTGCCCTAGAAGCTATAATGAATTGGATTTAGCACATGCCAGCTTGTAAGAGCTGATGGGTAATGGGCCTGTGCTATGTAGTGAAGCACATGGCATAGAAGGTCTGTTTACCTCATGGCTGCTGGGTAGTGAGGACAGAGAGAATAGAAGTGGCTGATGTCCCAGTGTCTTACCAATGGCATGTCCCCATGATGTGGTTTATTCCAACAAAGTCCTACCCTCTAAGTTTCCATCACAACACAGTAGTGCCATGGGCAGATGACCAAGCCTTTAACACAGGGTTGTTAGGCAGCATTTCTGAATAAAACTATAGGGCCCATATTAGTACTATGACTACTCATTCATCAATTCCAACTCCTAGTTGGCTATAATTATAAAAATTTCGCAAAAATTAAAAAAAATTGAGAGTCAACAAAAATTTATAAAAATGTCTTATCCTAACATTAGTAAAATGTATAATTAACTCACCTAAGTGTCTTCAGTAGCACAGCAGCATGGAAGGCTGCCATTGGGTTAAATGAGATAACTTAGAACTGACCATTGGCTGTTAGTAAGGATGGGAGAGGTGACAATGACATGAACTGGACAGTGAAATTACCACCTGATTAAAGTAGTAAACAGCACTAAAGAGGAGAAAGACGGAAAATATATTGGGGGGTTGTTATAAAGTGGAATAGGGAAATGGACAGTGTGGTTAGCTGGAGAGAACTGAGGAGTAAATATAGTTTAAAGTTTCTGACTTGGACTAGATAGATGGTGCAGTGGTTAAGAGCACTTACTGCTTTTCCAGAGGATCCCAGATCTTGTCTCAGCACCCACATCAGGTGGCTCACAGCTCTCTGTATCTCCAGTTTCAGAGACCTAATGCTTGTGGCCTTCACGGGCACCTGCAGTCAGGTACAGATACCACATGGAGACACACACCTATACATAACTTAAAGTAATAAAATAAATATTTAAAAAAGGTGACTGGTATTTCAGGTTATTTATGTGCTGATGGGAATGACTGAAAGTATAAGAAATAATGATGATGGACCAGTACTCTGGAGGAGGTAAGAGACCCATCTATAGCAGAGGATCTTATAGAGGCATACGTGTTCATCTATAGTAACACACGATTAAAATATAGAACACTAAATCAGTATATGCTAAGAGTCTGTAGAAGGTGTTCTGACTTACAATGGACTAGGACGTACCATCAGTTGAGAATGGCTGTGGAGAAGAACTGAAGAGTTCAGAGGAGAGGAGAAATAAAGTATTCAGAAGATGTTAATTGTTGTAATTATATTTCAAGTGTATTTCTTGGGATGGCAGGTTAGAAGGAAACCAGTTTTGAAACTCAAGGACAGCTTTCACCTATATGCAAATTGTGTCCCTCTGGGGACTTCTAATGATTTGTTTTTGTGAGAGGTGAAGATACTAATTATGATGTTTTACGATATATTACCTGCTCTATGCTCAGAATGGATACAGGATTTGTATGTACAAACTAGCTTTGAAAAAGGGAAGATACTGTTTAATTTTAACCATCAGAGATGGCTCTACAGGAGAGACACAGAGACACACAGAGAGACAGGCAGACAGGGAGACAGAACATTTGAATGAAGTCAAAATCAAAGGAAGATAGTTTTCCAATTGGCCTTCTGTGTAATAGATATTGAGCCTAGAACTTTATTACTAATACCTGTGAGAAAACAGAAGCTCAGAGAGGTTATGTAACATGCTGTAGGTTACACACAGTACCTAAATGGGTTTTATATCCAGATCTAGTTGTCAATGAACCCTTTCAATAAAACACTGATTCTGGAGTGAGATAGTGGTAGTGGGTGGAATATCTTAGTACAGGGAATAGTGAGATGAAAGATGAGCACAGAGGGGGAGGAAAAAGGAGGGTGTGTGTGTGCACGTATGTGTGTCTTTTTGCATGCATGCATGTGTGTCTCTCTCCCCTCTCTCTGTGGTGTGGTCTGTAAGTGTGTGTGTGTATGTGTGTATGTGTGTGTGTGTGTGTGTGTAGAGGGAAGCAAGAATATGATTTGTATTAGAGATGCATGATACACATATTGGAAAATAAGGCAGAAAAATTGGGTTTTAATTATCTATGGGGATCAGGCCTTAAAAGTCATATGGGATGCTTGACAGTATTTTTAAGCAGTCATCAATTTAATATGGTTCTTTTTCTTTTGACAAACGGAATCATATTTACTATGTAAAGATCTGGCCAGCAGTGCATTTTTGTTTTGTGTTGTTTCACAGTTGCAGATTCATTTGGAAGACAAGACTATAAGGATACCAAAGTGGACTTTGAAATTAACATTGGATATAATGATCAATTTCTTTTGGCCGTTCATGGAGTAGATGATCACTTTACTGAATTATTTGTGTTGTGAAATTAAGAACACATCTGTAGATTAGATGAGTTAATCAATGCTTTTTCTGGGACCCCATGGTATATTTTAAACGTTTATTTTTCAGATACTGACCGAGCTTTGTCATTACTGGAGGAATACTGCAAAAAATTAAGAAAGCCTGAGGAACAGCTGTTGAAAAATGCTGTGAAAAAGGTGATGAGTATTTTCAAGAGCAGCTTATTTCAAGCCTTACTGGGTATGTATTGCAAAGATTACTTATAGCCTTAAAGGCGAGAATCAGGCTAAACAGTTTGAATAATGTCACAGATAACAAAGTTTCTCTGTTTCTGTCTCTGTCTTTCTCCATCTCTCTCTCTCTCTCTCTCTCTCTCTCTCTCTCTCTCTCCCTCTCTCTCTCTCTCTCTCTCTCTCTCTCTCTCTCTCTCTCTCTCACACACACACACACACACACACACACACACACACACACCTATGATAGTTTTTCTTTTTATTCAAAGGAAAGATCCCCCCCCACTCTTATTCTTACTTAAAAACAATTGCTAGAGAATAGAAATGAGGAATAGATTACTGAAAAAATACCAACCTTGAAAAGATACTTTGTGTGGGAAAATGGGAAGACCAATGTGCCCAGGTGAGAACTCTGAGTCTGCCGCAGTTAGGGACGGGCATCATACAGGAAGAAAGGGAGTAGCCTGTGGAACATAAACTCCCTAGAGTTCTGCTGACACCAACGTCCTCTGTCCGCAGAACAAAGTTAGAGTGAAACCCGTTGTCTCTTGTGCTTCTTTTAGGAGGGTTTAGATTCAGAACTGAAGAGTTTACTCATGAAAATTTAGTGCGTATCAATGTGTAATGAAAGTACTCTGATAATCTTAGCCTTCTCTTTAAAGATATGAAAAAAATCAAGACTGTGGTTTATTGATAGATGGCTTTATACATCTATCTTTTATACTTATATCTCTATATGTAAATAAGTATAAAAGATAGATTATAAATTGATCTCTTCAAGATGTCTTAAGAGGAAAAGCAACAAGGAAAATTAGTTATTTAACCAATCATCAATCAATATTTCCTTTAATAAAAACAACAAATGGAATATCAAGAAATTCCATTTGACACAGGATACTTTTTATTTTTCTGTTTATTTAGTTTTGTGTCAGGAACTGAGGTCAGTACTTTGTATGTGCTAAGCAACAACACACACACAAAATACGTTTGAAAAGGAGTCAGTGAGTCTATTAGACGTTGTAATCACATTTAATGCTAGCATGCATTGATAGTAAAAACAGTAATCTATGAAGCTTAGTGTTAAAATAATTTCTTTTTTATTTATTAACATGTTACTTATGTTCAATTACACATATACCAACCGATAAAACCCTTAAGATTATAGTTTCAGTATAATTTTAAAGATTATTTAGTTTTAAAGACTTGAAAATCAATTTATTGAATGTAAATAGAAGTTGAAAAGCTTTACAAAATTATTTTACCTGTGGGAAAAATAATTCCTTTCATCTATTGTGTCTGGCAAGAATTAATGACACAAGCAAATATAATCATCTCAGCTGGCATTAAATAGAAGCGACTCTAAATGGAGTCTTACAGAATTTAAATAAGCATGGTCATTAGAGAATAGTATTTTACAGAGCATTTTGAACCACAGATTTATGAATTAAGTATTAATAGTGTCATTTAGTTGATGATTCATAAAGGCCATTAACTAAATGGAAGTGCATCTAAATTGATTCACATGATGTGTTTAGTTAAGACTGGCTGTCTTTGGGGAGCTTGAGCTTTTGAGAACTGGTTTAGGAAGAATATTATCAGATGATTTTAGATAAATATACATGTTTAGAAATATAATCATTTGATAACACTATTACCTAGAGGACAAGAAGGCAGATGAGAGACTATCAACTACATTTTGCCATTGTTTTAACTGAGGGATAAATATCTTGGCAGAGAGCCTATAGTGTGTCTGGAATTTCTCTAATAGATCTAGAAAAGGCTGCTACGTAATAACCTGCATAGCAAGTTGCTCTGGCTGGCCCTTTAAAGTCAGTTGGTCACATAGACAGCAGAGGAATGCTAGCTCTGACTCAGTCAGAGAGATGCACCTAACCCGCAAGAGGCTGGAGGTCCCAGGGTGTGGGGAGGTCTGGTGGGGTGGGAGTGGGAGGTAGGGACATCCTTGTGGAGACTGAGGGAGGAGGCATGGGACGTGAAACAGTTAGAGGGTGGACGTAGAGGGGGACAAAGTCTAAACTGTAATATATATATGTTATATATGTAATATATGCATATGCATTAATTTGAAAAAGTCAGTTGGTATTAAAAGCAAGTACAAAGAATGGAGCATCATACAGCAAAACACAATTTTCTGTTGAACTCTATGTGGGAAGCAAAGTATTGGCCATTAAGTTATTATTATGGACCACTTCACTGTGTATTTTTCTTAAGGTCTCCACATGTGTCCTGAGGAAGATTCTCATCTTTCTAAAAGCTTAGACAGACAGCCATTGATAAATAAGATATTTTTTATTGTCTATAACTTGATTTCTCCTCCCTCCCTGTACCTCTCTTTGTTACAAATAATGAAAGGTTGTGGCTTTAACCATTGGTCTAATATTCATATAGCCAAGGCATTGAAATAATACCATGAATACCTAGCTAATTTCATAAACAGGACTCATAATGCCAAAAGCCAACACAAATGGATGATGGAGTGAAATGCTATTCTGAGGTCTTTGCTGCAATATTTCCACGTGACCAGGAAACCAAGCCCTTCATAAATACACGAGGAACATCACTTTAGATATAAGTATTTTTTGGTAGTCTTTCATCATTTGCTTAAAATGTTCTCCCTGAGACAACAGTAATGCTTTTTAAAATTTTAAACTGTAATTTTATCAGTTTATAAGGGTAATATACATTTTAGAATATTTTTGAATAAAGAAAGTAAAGGAATATAAAAAAGCAATGGTAAGATAGTTTAGCTTGTGGTAAACAGCGGGGCAAGCCTGGAGCATGGTGAATTGCCTGGTGGCCTTTCTTCCTTGCCTCTCCAGTTCCTTTGTGATTTGCTTTGAGTTCTCATTCACCAGAAGCTCACACTGGAATAAAGTACTTTGAAAGCTAACAATATATTTTTTCCAAACATATAAAGAACATGACGTATTTACATATGACATATGTAAATATATCCATTTTTGCATTTATATAGATAATTCTCTACTTTCTTAAAATTTTGAGAGAAAAATGAGTAGCAAAAGATAAACAACTTCATCCAAGACAGTATGTTTTATTTTACTTGTCTATGTATTTATTTGCTATGCTTAGCAGAAGCACAGTAGCCTGTACTGCCCATTCACAAGCACAGTGCAGTTGCAAAGATATGTTCTTTGCTTGAGTATGCTGGTGACTATTGTTAAAATATCTACAAAGGGAAATTAATAAAACAATCGAGAATACGTCCATTATGTTTAAAGGATAAATATACTAACTAATGAATGCTCCAGTGTTATAGCTTCAGTATAATAAAAAAATGTTAAGTTTTGAAAAATAGAAAATCAGTTTACTTTCAACATGCTAAAAGCTACATTTCTAGATGTTATGGTGACATCTTGTGGTCTGCTCAGAAAAAAAAAATTATCCAATAGATTATCACAGTTTGTAGTTGTTACACTGTCGGCACTTTCCAGAGTGTGAATACAATTCATAGTGTGAATCTTTAATATTATTAATAAGTGTTTAATAACTTTGATTCATAATAGTAAACAATCATTTAAAAATATTTGTTATGAGCTAGAGAGTTTTTCTAGGCAAAATAAAAAGTACTGAACTGTATGAGACAATGTTTCCTTTTATGAGCAAATGAAGATGAAGTAGGAAACAGAGATGTTATATAGTTGCTTAATAATTTATAATGGTGTTATGGCTAGAAATAAAAATGTATGAGAGTTTTTACCATGTGTTTGTTTGAATTTAGAAATCTGTATAATCACATTATATCAATTCTTTGTGTGTGTGTGTGTGTGTGTGTGTGTGTGTGGTGTGGTGTGTATTCATGTGTGTGCACATGGAGAAGCCAGAGGAAGATATTGGATGTTATGATGTATAATCCTGCTTATTTTCTTGAGGTGGGGTCTCTCACTGAACTTGGAACTATGTTGTCAGGTGGCAAACCCAGAAACCCTATCTCTATCTACCCTTTGGGGTTGCATACCCTCATAGCCGTGCAGGAATTTTATGTGGGTTCTTGGGATTTGAATTCTTTTAGCCTGTGCTGCTATCTTCTGAGCACTGCATTATACTAACTCTTATGTAATATTATTTCAAAGTAAGACCTACTTAAACATATTATGGCTGTAACTATGAATTATGTGTATTTTTGTCATCTGACCATCAAGAAATCAAGACATTTTATAAGATTACAGTGAATGGTACAAGTGTTGTACAATTATATGACTTTAGATTAGCTCCACTCTAATCTTTCAGAGCAAGTCCTCACACTGGCTTTTGTGTCAGCAGCACCAATCACACATCAACGGGTGTAGCTTTGTGTCTCACCTCAAAAACTACTAAATCACAGACTCAGAATTAGGGCTCAGCAAATAGTGTCTTAATAATGCTTTTGGATGATTTTGAGGCATGCCAAAAGTGTGATCTAGGTGCTTAGAAGTATGGCCTTTCAGAGAAATTAACATGGTGTTTGAATGTTACCCATGAACTTGGAAGAGAATGGTATTTCTTTTTTCTTGCATATTGTAAACATTTGGTTTAGTTCTTTAACAAGATGAGTGAACTTTTAACATTCTTAAGTCTATTGAGAATCCATAAATTTACAGATATTATGGAATCAAGTTTCTCTTTAAAATAAATAGCATTCTGAAATATTTACATGATCCTGCCTTTAGATATTAAATGATGGTTTCTACCTGTGTTGCTGTGAATAGAGAAAAGCAAAGTTACCTGGAGATTCTTCTGTTAGGTCATATGCAAAAGGTGCACTCACTGGGCAATACTTGCATGTGCTCCAGTGGAACAAAACTGCATATTATGGATTTTCAAATAAGTCTTGAAATTTTCATTATACTTATTTGTGTGTGTGCATGTATGTGTATGTGCATGTGCATGTGTGCACTGGCACATGTGCCATAGCAAGTACGTGGAGGTCAGAGAATAAATGTGAGAACTGGCTCTCGCTTTCTGCCTTGCAGATCCTTGGAATCAAACTCAGGGTGTGAGGCTCCATGGCGAGTGCTAAGTCACCTCTCTTGCCTCTCCATTAAGTATTTATTGGTTAGCACAGGGAATGCTATATTCTTGGATGCTAAAGCCTATGGTGGCTCTTTGCTTTTTTACTCATTTAAATAAATCAATTAGGGATATTTAAGTTATAACAATCTGAGTAATAATAGTTCACAATGTATTTATGAAGTTTCACTTAGTTACATAGACATGTACGAAGTCCAAATTGAGGACCTTAGGGGAAAACTGGCCCCTAAAGTCAAAGTAGTATTAATACATATGTACAAATGTCGTCAGTATGTAATTGATAATTAGACTCTAGGGGTTGAAACAAAGTGCTACAGGAGTTCAGAGAAGCCTGAGTGACTCTAGAGTGATGCTGGAAAGGGATACTTTGTTAAACCCAGCTCTTGTCTCTGATAGGACTGGCTCTAGAGGAGAGGCCAGAGAAGGGTATTTTTCTCATCCATTCAATAATCCATTTATAAGACATTACTGGGACACTGTGCAAGCTTCTCTTATACATGCTTTAGAGACAAGAATTAAATGAAATTTTTTTTCCATTTTTTATTAGGTATTTAACTCATTTACATTTCCAATGCTATACCAAAAGTCCCCCATATCCACCCACCCCCACTCCCCTGCCCACCCACTCCCCCCTTTTGGCCCTGGTGTTCCCCTGTACTGGGGCATATAAAGTTTGCAAGTCCAATGGGCCTCTCTTTCCAGTGATGGCCGACTAGGCCATCTTTTGATATATATGCAGCTAGAGTCAAGAGCTCCGGGGTACTGGTTAGTTCATAATGTTGTTCCACCTATAGGGTTGCAGATCCCTTTAGCTCCTTGGCTACTTTCTCTAGCTCCTCCATTGGGAGCCCTATGATCCATCCATTAGCTGACTGTGAGCATCCACTTCTGTGTTTGCTAGGCCCCGGCATAGTCTCACAAGAGACAGCTACATCTGGGTCCTTTCAATAAAATCTTGCTAGTGTATGCAATGGTGTCAGCGTTTGGATGCTGATTATGGGGTGGATCCCTGGATATGGCAGTCTCTACATGGTCCATCCTTTCATCTCAGCTCCAAACTTTGTCTCTGTAACTCCTTCCATGGGTGTTTTGTTCCCAAATCTAAGGAGGGGCATAGTGTCCACACTTCAGTCTTCATTCTTCTTGAGTTTCATGTGTTTAGCAAATTATATCTTATATCTTGTGTATCCTAGGTTTGGGGCTAATATCCACTTATCAGTGAATACATATTGTGTGAGTTTCTTTGTGAATGTGTTACCTCACTCAGGATGATGCCCTCCAGGTCCATCCATTTGGCTAGGAATTTCATAAATTCATTCTTTTTAATAGCTGAGTAGTACTCCATTGTGTAGATGTACCACATTTTCTGTATCCATTCCTCTGTTGAGGGGCATCTAGGTTCTTTCCAGCTTCTGGCTATTATAAATAAGGCTGCTATGAACATAGTGGAGCATGTGTCCTTCTTACCTGTTGGGGCATCTTCTGGATATATGCCCAGGAGAGGTATTGCTGGATCCTCCGGTAATACTATGTCCAGTTTTCTGAGGAACCGCCAGACTGATTTCCAGAGTGGTTGTACAAGCCTGCACTCCCACCAACAATGGAGGAGTGTTCCTCTTTCTCCACATCCACGCCAGCATCTGCTGTCACCTGAATTTTTGATCTTAGCCATTCTGACTGGTGTGAGGTGGAATCTCAGGGTTGTTTTGATTTGCATTTCCCTGATGATTAAAGATGTTGAACATTGTTTCAAGTGCTTCTCTGCCATTCGGTATTCCTCAGGTGAGAATTCTTTGTTCAGTTCTGAGCCCCATTTTTTAATGGGGTTATTTGATTTTCTGAAGTCCACCTTCTTGAGTTCTTTATATATGTTGGATATTAGTCCCCTATCTGATTTAGGATAGGTAAAGATCCTTTCCCAATCTGTTGGTGGTCTTTTTGTCTTATTGACGGTGTCTTTTGCCTTGCAGAAACTTTGGAGTTTCATTAGGTCCCATTTGTCAATTCTCGATCTAAATGAAATTTTTATAAACAATTTATATTTATAGTTCCTGGAAGTGATACACAAGAAGAATGGAGGCTTCGATGGGTGAGAAAGAGGCTTAACTTTAAATGTGCAAATTTCTTTAGGAAGTGGCCCTCGAAATGCTGAAAATTATAGAAATTCTATGACAATTAATGGCACTTTAGAAAGTGGGTATGACTGAAGATGGATTTTGATATTTACACCTTTAAAAATGCCCTTTGTATGCTGGGTAGGGAGTCTCACTGGATCCAGATCTTTACAGTAGAGAATAGAGTGTGAAGCATCAAACATGGCTCAGACAATTGTTTTAATCACCTTTGTTAAATAGCTATCATCTGGGTGAGAGTCATTGAGTGTCTCATGCCTGGAAAGATAGAACATCTCCTGTTTGATGCTTTGGATCAATTACTATCAAGAGGTTTCAATGCCATTCTTGGTTCAGGACTTTTGTGTATTACTGCAAGATTTATGTCACCAGATGGCACCATTTAACTAAAGTTATGTGCTTGGGCTGCTCATAAAGTGGTTGCTGCTTGGATTTGTTCTATAGCTGAAACAGGGGAAAAATTACTCTGATGGTATATGAGACTTATCTTAAAGAGAGTCTAACCCAGTGTTTTTTGGAAGCATGACAGAATCTGGTGATTTCTTTTTGGTATGTAGTGGAAGAAAACTTGAAGCTGGTCTCCACCGTCAGTATGTGGCAGTTGGGAGAAAGAATACTATAAGTTTTTTCCTATTTGGGTTTTCTATAGATAGTATACTCATTTTATTAATATTATACCCATGAATCATTTGGCTGCTGAAATATTTTCAGGGAGTATATATATATATATATATATATATATATATATATATATATATCCATATGTACATATACATATATGTATACTAAACAGAAAGACAATATTTTTTATTATTATCTTTAATCATTTTTTTTACAGTCCAGTTATTATCCCCCTCCCATTCCACCCTCTGACAGTTCCCCATCCCATTCCTCCTCTCTCTTCTCCAAGAGGATGTCTCCACATCTCTACACTCCCACACCCTCTTACACCCTGCCAGGCCTCCCTGGGACCTCAAGTGTCTCAAGGGTTAGGTACATCTTCACTCATTGAGGACAGACCAGGCATTCCTCTGCTGTATACGTGTTGGGGGCTTCATATCAGTGTCTGAGATATCTCGGGGGTCCAGGTTAGGTGAGACTGCTGGTCTCCCTATGGGGCTGCCCTCCTTCTTAGGTTCTTCCAGACTTTCCCTAATTCAACCACAGGGGTCACTGACTTAAGTCCATTGGTTGGGTGTAAGTATCTGCATCTGTCTCAGTCAACTGCTTATTGGGCCTCTTGGAGGACAGCCATGCTATGCTCCTTTCTGTAAGCATCAGTAATAGTGTCAGACCTTGGAGCCTTCCCTTGAGATGGGTCCCAATTTGGGCCTGTCACTGGACCTCCTTTCCCTTAGTCTCTTCTCCATTTTTGTTCTTGCAGTTCTTTTAGACAGGAACAATTCTGGGTCAAAGTTTTTGACTATGGGGTGGCAACCCCATTCCTCCACTTGATTCTCTGTCTTTCTACTGCAGGTTGGTTCTATAAATTCCCTCTCCTCATTGTTAGGCATTTTATCTTTGAGTCTTGAGAATCTCTCACTTCCTAGATCTCTGCTATATTCCAGAGGGTTGCACCACCTTCCACCTCCCAAGGTTGTATGTTTCCATTAATTCTGCTGGCCATCGGGGCTTCACTCCTCGTCCCCCAATATCTTATCATGTTCGCCCCTTCTTCTGCCCTTCCCACTCCCCTCTCCCACCCAGTTCCCTCCCTCTTTTTGCTCTCTGCTTTCTTCTCCCTCCCAAGTGGTATTGAAACATCCTCACTTGGGCCCTTTGACTTGTTAACCTCCTTGAGTTCTGTGGATTGTATCCTGGGTATTCTGTACTTTTTTGACTAATGTCCACTTATTAGTGAGAACATACCATGCACATCCTTTTGGGTTTGAGCTACCTCACTCAGGTTAATATTTTGTAGTTCCATCCATTTGCCTGCAAAACTCATGATGTCCTTGTTCTTAATAGCTGAATAATATATCCCATTGCGTAAATAAACCACATTTTCTGTATCTCTTCTTCTGTTGAGGGACATCTGGGCTGTTTCCAGCTTCTGACTACCCCAAAACTCTTAGCACATTCTGCTATGAACATAATGGAGCATGTGCCCCTGTGGCATGGTAAGTCATATTTTAAGAATATGCCCAGGAGTGGTATAGCTGGGTCTTCAAGTAGATCTATTTCCAAGTAGAAAAACAATCTTTAAAGATTATTTTTAGAAGCAAATCCTTTAAGATGGTCTAAATAAGCATAGCAACAATAGATAAAGGCCATCAACAGAGTATACATTCTATTCAGTTATATAATAAATAAGTGTAATATAGATAATAACTTAGTATAGACAGTTATTGTAAGGAAGGGAGCACTTGTCACTTGGTTCCTGTCCTCTTAAGCACAGTCACTTTTACCTCTTGTTCCTGTACAATGTGCTAAGAGTTTTGGGGTATCACATACTATACAGTATTATTATTCACTGGAGTGTGCTCTCTCTTAGGAGTCTATGAGCTTCTTGGAGGTAGGGGCTCAGCTGGCTCTAATGAAGCTGATGGAAAAAGCACATTAAACTTCTTTTATTTGAACAAATATATTTCAACTTCTGCTTCCTAAGAGACACTATGTCAGGCTCTAGGGACGTGGTAACAAGGCTATGACGCCTGTTTTCATGGTGTTCATGGTCTGTTAAATGGGACATGCTTTGAAGCTATGAGTATTCAGATGAGAACCCATTGGAGGAAACACAAAACCATGAGAAGTTTCTTCAACTGATCAAGATCGTATTATTCTGTAGTCAGAAACATTTGAAAAGAGGGCTGGTGGGATGTTCAACATACTTCCTGTTCCTCTAGAGGATCTGAGTTTCATCCTCAGAACCCACATCATATGGTTCACAATTGCCTATAACTGTTTTTTAAAAACATTTTTGGTTGTTTAATAATTTTGAATAGGTTGATTTTTTTCTTTTTTAAAATTCAATTTAATTGTTTTTACTTATTCACTTTACTTCCTGCTCACTGCCCCCCCCCCCAAGTCATCTCCTCTCACAATCCTTCCTTCATCCTTTCTCTCCTCCTCTGAGTGTGTGTGGACCCCTGGGTATCTCCCCCTCCACTTCCTCCCCCAGCACCTCATGTCTCTATGAGGCTAGCTGCTTCCTCTCCCACTGAGGACAGACAAGGCAGCCCAGCTAGTAGAACATATCCCCATGTACAGGCAACAGCTTTTGGGGTCGCCCCTGCTCCAGTTGTTTGGGACCAACATGAAGGCCAAGCTGCACACCTGCTATATATGTGCAGGGAAGTCTAGGTCCAGCATGTGGATGTTCTTTGGTTGGTGGCTCAGACTCTGAGAGCCCCAAGGGTCCAAGTTAGTTGACTCTGTTGGTCTTCCTGTGGAGCTCCTATTCCATTTGGGGCTCACAATTCTTTCTCCCATTCTTCCATAAGAGTTCCCAAGCCCAGGCCGGGCCTGGTGGCGCATGCCTTTAATCCCAGCACTGGGGAGGCAGAGGCAGAGGCAGGCAGATTTCTGAGTTCGAGGCCAGCCTGGTCTACAAAGTGAGTTCCAGGACAGCCAGGGCTATACAGAGAAACCCTGTCTCGAAAAGCCAAAAAAAAAAAAAAAAAAAAAAAAAAAAGAGTTCCCAAGCTCCATCTAGTTTGGCTGTGGGTATCTGTATCTATCCACTGTACCTGTCTGCAAGCATTGCCCATGGGATGGGTCTCTATTTGAGCTGGTTATTGGTTGGCTATTTCCTCAGTCTCTGCTCCCTCCCCTATGCTTACATTTCTTGTAGACAGGATAAATTTTGGGTTTAAAGTTTTATGGGTGGGTTGGTGTCTCTAATGCTCAACTGGAGTTCCTGTCTGGATACAGAAGGTAGCCTCTTCAAGTTCCATACCCCCAATGTAATGAGTCACAGCTAAGGTCACCTCAATTAATTCTTGGGCACCTCTCTTATCCCAGGTCTCTGTCTTGTCCTGGAGATGCCACCCTTCTCCTCACCCCTGTCAATTGCAGATTTCCATTTGTTTTCAAGACTATCTAGCCATCTCTCAGGCCCTTCCCCACACCTGAACTTGACTTCTCCATTCCCTGCAATACCACTTCCCTTCCAGTTCCCTCCCTCCATCTGCCTCTTATGACTATTTTATTACCTCTTCTAAGTGAGATTCAAGCTCCCTTTCTTGGGACCTCCTTCTTGTTTAACTTCTTTGGGTCTGTGGAGTATAGCATGGTACCTGTATTTTATGGTTAATATCCACTTATAAGTAATAAAATACCATGCTGTTTTCAGTTTCTTGCTATTATGAATAAAGCCACTGTGGACATAGTTGAGCAAGTGTCTTTATGAGATGTTGGAGCACCTTTTGGGCATATGCCCAGGAGTGGTATAGCTGGGTCTTGAGGTAGAACTATTTCCAGTTTTCTGAGAAAACATCAAATTGATTTCCAAAATGTCAGACCAATTTTTCTTATGAACATTGATAAAAAAGTACTCATTAAAATGCTTGTAAACCAAATCCAGGAACACATAAAAGACATCATCCAACAAAATCAGAGATACAGGGATGGTTCAATATATGAAAATCCATCAAAGTAATCCATCATATAAACAAACTGAAAGAAAAAAAATCACATGATTATCTCATTAGACTCTGAAAAAGCTTTTGATAAAATCCAACACCTCCTCATGTTAAAGGTGTTAGAGAAATCAGAGATACAGGGCACATACTTAACATAATCAAAGCAATATACAGCAAGCCAAACATCAAACTAAATGGAGAGAAACTTAAAGCATTTCCACTAAAGTCAGGGACAAGACAAGATGCCTACTCTCTCCCTATTTACTCAATGCAGTACTTTCTTTTCTAGTCAGAGCAATAAGACAACTAAAGGAGATCAAGGGGATACAAATTGGAAAGGAAGAAGTCAAAGTATTACTATTTGTGGATGATATCATAGTATATATAAGTGATCCCAAAAATTCTACCAGAGAATTTTTACAGCTGAGAAACACATTCAGCAAAGTGGCTGGATACAAAATTAACTCAAAGAAATCAGTAGTCCTCCTTTATACAAATGATAAATGGGTGGAGAAAGAAATTAGGCAAACCATACCCTTTATAAGAGCTATGAATAATATAAAATATCTTGGTGTAACTTTAACCAAGCAAGTGAATGATACATAGGACAAAAACTTCAAGTCCCTGGAGAAAGAAATTGAGGATATCAAAAGATGGAAAGATCTCCTATGCTCATGGATAGGTAGGATTAACCTGGTGAAAAAGCTTATAACTGTTAACTCCAGGGGAATCTGATTCCTCCAGTTTTTCTTTGTTCAAGTACACATATTCTCCCCCATACATATGATTAAAGATAGATAATAGAAATAGATCTTTAAAAAATGTTTGGATTCAGAAGCTTAAGTAAGATTTTCATTTTTATTACATAAGAAATCACAGCTGCAAGTATGTTCTAGTCAATGTTTCTGCAATTATTCTTCTCTCTCTCTCTTTCTCTCTCTGTGCATGTGTGTGTTTAAACATGACTTTTTTTTGCCATTTCAGACCCCACATTTGAGACAAGAAGGGAATAAGGAGAAAAGAACATCCCTAATTATTGTTCTTTCTTTTTAAAAAACAATACTACCTATATCATGTCACTTTGTTAACACACTTTTTAAAAAGATTCACCAAAACTGGGTCACCTGGTTACCTATCAGGGGATTCTAAAAGATGTAGGAGAATATTGTCATCTTTTGTCTAAAACATGCATCTTACATAAGTTGTATATTTTAGATGGGAAGAATTATTTAATTTATTTGATATATTTATACTTTAATTTGAATTAACTGTTACTCTTTTAATCAAAAACTGTTGAAGGCTTGTGAAGTGTGTGGCTGAGCCACAGACACAATAAAAGCTGTAATTTTATTGCCCCGTGTGTAATATAATGACTTAGAGATTATGATTATTAACTCATATAAAATATTTCCTCGATTCCTCCAGGTTCTAGCATAGATACATATTCTTGTTTACTGTTAAAACAAGAAACCTTTGCAAAATGGTAAGACTAGATTATCTTTGCAGAACTGTATTTTCAAATCAAGTCATCAATGTGGCTAGAACTGCCAAATACCAAAGATGATTTGTGTTCCATCAATGGATAAAGTATTCTAGTTGTTACAAACTACCTCAATCATGAATCCCTAGAAACTTAGTGAACTTCTAATCTTATGGAGATGTAGTATATCTAAGCTTCTGGAGACATATTGCACTCAAGACTTTTCTGGAAGTTTTCACAAACCTTCAGTTTCTGAAAGTAAGTTTATTTAAAAGAAAATCATTTTTAAATGAGTTTTTTTCCCCAGAAATAAGCCTTCTGCTTCAGAAATACTTGTTACACAAAATTTAAAAAAGAGTATTTACAGAGTTCTCCAATTGGCCAAAGCCAGATGATAATTATAAATCTAAAGGTGAGCCTTAGATTTCTTTAATTGATATAATATCAATTATTTTATTTTAGGTGCAGAACTCTAGTTATCTATCTATCTATCTATCTATCTATCTATCTATCTATCTATCTATCTATCATCTATCATGTTTCCTTTCTTCACATCCATTTCCTTGTACAAACCTAAATTTTAAAATAATATAGACTTTTCTAGATGTATGGATATTTGGAGAAAATATGTATCTTATCTGTAATTAAAAACTTGTTGCAGGAGATTTCCATTGTCTCAGTTTGAGTATTTCTGTTTATAACATGAAAGAGGACAAACATATTATATTTTGGAATACATACATTAGACATACTTCCATGCCATAACAACTAGTCAAAAAGAGGAGCTATGAATTTGAAGGATAGTGGAAAGGGGTAGATGGGAGACTTTGGAAGACAGAAAGGGGAGGGAGAAGTGCTTATATATTTCTTCTATGTAAACATGAATGATTTTGCAGAGGAGCAGTGAGTATGTCTAATGAAGGTCATAAGAACATGGATGCCAGTATTTTACATCATAATGTTGTGCATTTGAGTTTGATGATTGCCATTATTTTGACTTTGTTCTTTGGATCAGTTCCGTGATATTCTTTCCAGCAATAATTTCTCCATTGCCTCTCAGTCACTGGATTTTTATGTTCCATTCTGTATTTATTATGTAACTACTTTCTAAAACATCAGTTTTAAACACCTCATCCTTTTGGTCAATTTTCCTCACCTCTTGTTTTCCCAGTTCATTTCTATAAACCCCAGATTAATCTTTTTTTTTTTTTGAATTTGTGGAATGCATTGACTCTGGACATTTTTATAATCTATTGGTCCCATCAGTTTTCAGGTTTCTCCCGCCTAAGCTAATGATTCATCACTGCATTTATTCATTTTCACCTTCAAATTCACTGTTTTTTTTTTTTTTTTTTTTTTTTTTTGAAATTGGCCAGCAAAACAACTATTGCATAAGCTTATGTTTGTTCTTTCCCTGTACACAGGTCGGTAAAGTTATCAGGAGAAATATATACAATATTTTACTGGCTTCACTGTAAGTTTATGACAAAAGAATTATTTCGTTTCCTTGGACAGTTTACTTTTATTCTTAGAATATTTTCACACCTCCTTTCTCCTCAAAAAACATACCTTGTCTTTTTAAACTTTAGCTGATAACTTTTCTATTTTATCTTTTACTATTTATTCTACTCTCCTATGCTTATATGCATCTACAATTACCTCAGTGAGGGGCTGATAGGCATGCCTGTGGATAATTATCTCGATTAGGTAAACGCTGGGTACCACTGTGGGTGGTACCATTCCCTAGGCTCTGATCCTCCTGTAAATAAAAGGGAGAAAATGAGCACAAGGGTTCACTGCTGTCTCGGTCACTGCAGATTCAGTTGACCTTGAGTTGTCCATTGTGGATACAGCTGCCTTGACTTCTCCACCATTCAGAATGTACTCAAGAACTGTGAGCCAAAATACTTTTCTCCTTCAAGTTGCTTGAAGGGTAATTTATTGCAGCAACATGAAAATTCACTAAGTCAGGCTATGGCACCGTATGAACACAATAAGTTAATTTAAAATTAGGTAAGTAATTTGTTCTCTTTTGGTTTAAGCAAACTTTATAATTCCTTTTTTTTCACAGAACGTATTTTGATCATGTTTTTCCCTTCCCCCAACTCCTCTCAGATGCTTCCTACCGTCCTAGCTTCCTTCAAAAACAAAAACAAAACAAAACTTAAAATGAACAAAAAACTATTGACACACAAAAATACCTGTCTTGGTTATTGTTCTATTGCTGTGAAGAGACACCGTTACCAGGACAATGCTTATAAAAGGAAATATTTAACTGGAGACTTGCCTAAAATTTCGGAAAGTTAGTCCTTATCATCATGGCAGGAAGTAGACAGGCATGGCATGGGAGCAGTAGCTGATGGCTTTTCGTCAGATCCATAGGCAATAGGCAGAAGAAGAGAGACTAGACCTGCCATGAGCTTTTGAGACGTCAAAGTCCACCCTCAGACACACACTTTCTCCAATAAGGCCAAACTTTTTCCAGCAAGGTTATATTTCCTAATCTTTCCCAAACAGTTCACTAACTGGGGACCAACCATTTAAAAAGATGAGTTTATTTTGTGTCGACCAGTTAGTTACTCCTGGGTATGTGGAGTGCCCTGGAATATGGTTGATTTAACCAGTAACATGTCATTGGGGAAAGCTGAGTTTCCTTTTTCTGCCCATACCAATCACACAGAGCTTTTTGGTTAGGAATGGGAGTTTGCATCCATTTGTCAGTGCTGGGATTTTGTCTGTGCTGTTACAATCTTGGTCTCATTCTATTTGAAAAAGTCTGTACTCCCTACTTGGATTGGCTCATCCACTCCAATGGTTTTAAATGATATGCTTGCCCTGATGACTTTATATTTATTTTCTCTGCCTGGCTTAACATCCTGTGTGGAAGTTACCCGAGTAGCATCTCTCAGTTGGAAGTCTATTTCAGCACATAGAATGTTCCTGACATGATACTTGATTTCTACCTTTATTGATTTCTAGTTTGTCTCCTCATCTTTGTTGTCTCAAATGCCTTCCTCATTCATGCAGATTGCAAAAGCCAGTGCCCTAGAAGTCATCCTTGTTTCTTCATTTTTAGCATGCCCCTCTCTTAGACATGTGCAGAAAAGGGTCCAAATCAAGAATTCTGCCATTACTTCTGATTCTTATTATGTGTGGCATTCTGGTCTGTAATACGTTATGTTGTCTCCTGCAGTAGCTTCTTAGATGATATTCCTTCCTTTCATTATTGCCTACAAATATTTCTCTGTGTTATTCTGTATAGTATTTTGCAATAGGATTAATTTTATTACTTTCACATACCTCTTTGGGTTGCTACCATTTTCATGACAAAATGCAAACTGCATATCCTGTTTATTAGGCCTTGTATGATCTAACCCCTGGATCCTCCCCCATCTTCTAACAACACTCAACAGCACGCGTCTCTAGTCATGGTGGCCTTGAGTATCTCCGTTAACGATTTCTGCTTCAGAGACTGTGTGCTTCCTGCTTTCCTTTATCACTAATTAAGTCCTGTTCGTCTGCCATGTCCTCAAGCCTTTCCTGATCCTTTTGTGTGAGATAGCTCCTTCCTTGTTGCTCTTCTTCCACTTGTTTTACTTAATTTTTCTTTATTGCACACACACACACACACACACACACACACACAAACACACACACACGTGCACACATACATACACAGTGAACATACCCACACATGCACATATATGCATGTGCACACACACATCCACACATGCACACACACATGCACAGATACACACACAATGCACACACCCACACATGCACATATATGTGTGAATACATCCATCCATGCACACACACACACACACACACACACACACACACACACACACACACACAGCTACTTATGTTGTATACCCTAAATAAAATTATGTTATTGAGGGCAGGTGTCAGTTGTCTCATCCCCCCTAATTACTTAGAAGAGTTCATGGAGAGTAAATGCAAGGTGATATAATTTGTTGAATAAGGAAAATACTACCTCATTCTCAGTTGTTGGATTTTAAAATTTGACAAGATAACTTCATTGACTTTTCCTTCAATTTTTGCTTTTTCTTTAAAATGAAACCCATTAGGTTTGCAGATAAAAAAGGATTGCGTTGAAAAAGACATTCATTTAAGAAGAAACTGGCATTGCACTAATTTGCTGTTGTTAAAAAGGAAATTGTGTTCCTTTTACGGTCTTTGTACCAGAACTCCGGATATGAGAGACTGTGATTTATGAGGGTGGGAAGTATCTAAGGTTAATTATGTTACTGTAGTGCTAGGCAACCTCGTAGAGTTTGCTTGTATGCAATAATCAAAACAGCATTATTCCAAGTTGGTAGACCTATTAAAGCATACACTCTCTACATGTTTCTATGTTTTTCTCCCTTTACAGGTTTCTGCTGGCAATTTGGAAAAAGATATATTTGCACAACTGTGAAAATGGTGACAGAATAAAAATTTGATTCTCTCTGTTAATAACTTGGCTTCCAGTAGTGAATCTGGACAATTTCTTATAAATCTTCCTTTATATATCTAAACCTTTTCCATTTATACTCTCTATAAAATTTAAAATCATCATTAAAACCAACATATCCTTATGAATACAATTATTAAGTACTTTTGTTAATTAATTTGTTAACTGAAAGTTTATGAGAAACCTACCATGGGCAAAACATTGTTTTAGATGATGCTATGATGACCAGTAGAAAAATAGACATATATTCTAGCTATCACAGACTTGAAAGTTAAGTGGTATATGATGGCAACATAAAGTCATTCCTATAGAAAAATGAGACATAGCAGAAGACTAGGGAGTAACATAGGCAGGTTCTTATTTTAAACAAAGCTTAAGTTCCCATCTAAGAACACACTTAGATAAAGGCTTGATGCTGAAGGAGTAAGTCATACCTTTATCTGCAGAGGAAGCTTGAGAGCAGAGGCCCTGAGGCAGGAGTATGAGTAGATTATTTTTGAAATTATCAGAGTATGTTGTATGGACTGAGTCACATTTGGAAGGCAGGAATAAGAAATGTACATGGCTGTGAGAGGATACACTATGTAAGAATTTATTGACCATTATGAAAACATTGACTTTATTGTCAACCCATTGGAGGATTTTGAGAAGAAATTGCATGATCCAAATTACTTTTTATAATGATTAGCTCTGTGTTGCATATTGAGAATTGACTGATGCCTAAGAGTTTATTGTACTCTTACTTTAATATCTCACGCAGAGAACACTGTAGTTTAATTGAAGGCGTAGCAGCAGTGAGAAGGCTGAAAATAGCTATGTCATAGACTTTGAAGACATGGCCGTTGTAAGTTGCTAATGGATTGGGTACAAGGTGTAAAAAAATGGTCGAGTCAAGCAGGACTAATTTTTTTCTCCCCCTCCCTATATTTAGCTGAAAGTTTAGCATTCCCATTTAGAGGTGGAGAATTTCAGGAAAGAAGTGTATTGGGATGGAGCAGAGTAAGGCTGAAAGTAAGGATGGCTAAGTAAACAGTTTGATATAGAAATTTTGGGGTACCAGGAAAATATCAAAGATGGAAATTTAAATTCAGAAGAACTAACAATGCCAGCAATTCTGAAGCCATTATCCTTGAGGGAGAGACAAGAGGTTGTGAATTATATGAGAATATGAATATTTTAATTAAATTATCTGAAGTAGGTGGTATTCACAATTGAAGTAATTAAACTTATTTTTTTACCAAATTTTGTGCAAAATAGTTTCATTAAAATTTCACATAGAAGTTAGTTGAATAGAGAGCAGCATTTATATTAGATTTTAGTTCTTCTAAATTAAAAATTAGTCTCTTAATTTCTTGAATATAAATTACTAGATAAAAATATTAGCTTAAATGACTTGAGTTTCAGGTTTCATAAGTAGCAGCAATATAGGTACCAGCTTCAAACATAAAAGAGGTTATAGTTATTCAAGCATGTTAAGGATCTGCCTAAATTATTAGTGCAAATGATTTTAACTTTCAAGCTTTGGAGAACTGATTTAATCAAGATCATTTATAATGCGACAAAATACTAGACATAGATTTTTTTTTTTTTGCCTTGGCAGATATCTTGTCTGCAAATATGAGACCACTAGTATGTAAATTAAGGATGAAAGGGATTATTTTTTGAAAGGAGTTGAGGTTTCCTAGAGAGCCTACAGAATAGTTGGGTATTAGATTCAGAAAAGGAAAGAAGAAAACTAAAACAAAATAAAGGTTTCTCACAAAATAGAGACTGGCATTATGCTACCACCACTGGCTCCTGGTCCAACACTGTTGTACACTGGTGCTTTTGATTCCAGGTTATGTTAGAGTCAACTCCCCAACCTTTTCAATGAGTCTATGAAGACTGAGAATCTTTTCATGGTTAAAAACTATGCAAATACAGCTTCCATCTTGAAAAAAACAGTTCATATTTTCTAATGGAAATGGGTTTTAAGGGGTGCAGCTTGTGAATTAGTGTAAGGAATAGAATGGGGGTGATTTGAAGTCAGAAGTTGTAATATTAAATGTAGATGTGTGAGTTGTAAAACATTCAGTGCACAGATGGAATGAGTAGGGGTGTGAGTGCGTGCATGCATATGTGTGTGTGTGTATGTGTATGAGTATGTGTGCATGTGTGTGAGTGTGTGTATGTGTATGTGCGTGTGTGTATGTGCGTGAGAGTGTGTATATGTGTGTGTATGTGCATGTGTGTATGTGTGTGTGTGTGTGCAAGTGCCACTCACATACTAGCTTTGTGCATTTGTAAAAGATTTGGCTCAGATGAGTAGAATTTCCTTCTTTACTTCCTTTACCTTCACATACAAAGAAGTTATCTCAGATGAGTGGGACATAACTTCACAGTCATGTGAAGGGATATATAGGGACAAGAAGAAAATCACGGATATTTAGGTAGAGGCAGAATAGAAATTAAAAATAATTGTAAAACTATTGGGTTATTTTGAAGACATAAGAATTTAACATATTTTGAATCTTCAAAGGATAATTTTTATTCCTTTTCTTCTAGTACATTTGGCATAGATTCTATTGTAATTTCCATTGTACTACGAGGAAAGTGTTGTTCTTGGCTCTTTCTTTAAATTATTGTTATATAATACAAAACAATATAATTATTGTAATTTTCTAAATTTTTTGAAGCTGTAGACCCATACAACTTAGAAGCTAACTAAATCCTAAATATAAAAACATCTGTAGAAATCTGAGGCTGGAAATATTTGGAACTGTGTTTTTTAACTCTATATATTCCAGTGAATGTATAGTGATATATTATGGGTTTAACATTGATTTCTCTAATGATGCATGATAAAAGGTGTCTTATGTGACTAGTTATATTTATTCTTTGGTGAAATATTTCTCTGAGTCACTTAACTACTACTGTCTTAGGATTGATATGCTGGGAAGAAACACTATGACCAAGGCAACTGTCTTAGGGTGTTATTGCTGTGAAGAGACACCGTGACCATGGCAACTCCTATAAAATATATTTAATTGGAGCTGGCTTACTGGTTTTGAGGTTCAGTCCATTATCATCATGGCAGGAGGCATGGCAGTGTCTAGGCAGACTTGGAGCTGGAGGAGCTGAGAGTTCTACATCTTGTTCCGAAGGCAAACAGAAGACTCACTCCCATGTGGCTAGGAGGAAGGGTCTCAAAGCCCATCCCTACAGTGACACACTTCCTCCAACAAGGCCACGCCTACTCCAACAATGTCACACCTCCTAATAGTGCCAGTCCCTGGGCCAAGCATAAGCATATTCAACCACCACAGTAACTCTTAGAAAAAGAAACATTTAACTGGGAGGGGGGGGGGCTGGCTTACAGTTCAGAGGTTCATTCTCCTCCTGGCAGGAAGCATGGTGGCCTGTAGGCAGACATGGTGCTGGAGAGCAGCTGAGAGATCTATATCTGGATCTGAAGATAGCAGGAAAAGAGAGTGACATTGGGCCTGGATTGAGCACTTGAAATGGTCAAATCACCCCCCACCCCGCCCCGCTCCCCCTAGTGGCATACTTCCTCCAACAAGGCCACACCTACTTCAAACAAACCTAATAGCTTCACTCCCTATGGGTCTATGGGGGCTGTTTTCATTCAAACCACCACCCCTACTTCTAAATGGGGCTTACCTACCTTCATATTAAATATTGTTTTTGTATTTTAGACACAAGTAATTTTTCAAATATTTGATTTACAAACATTTCCCTTAAATATTGAGCTTCAAATTTATTTTAAAAATTCTGACAATTTAAAATTTGCTTATATTTTATTAAGTCATATATGCATATATACATATAAACACACATATGTGTAAATATATAAATATATTTTATTATAATATCTTACGTATAAATATATAGTATATAATATATTTATACATATAAATATATATTTACACATATATGTTTATATATGACTTAAAATATTTTTTCACATATATATGTTTATATGTATATATACATATATGACTATATATATTTACCTCATGCTTCAAGCTCTTGCCGCCATCACTAAGAACTCTTTTCTAACCAGATTTAATGAGCAGAGTATTTTCTTTTAGATACTTTATACTTTTATTTCTTCAATTTAGGCTCTAGACCTATTTGAAATTAAGTTTTGTGTGTGTTATATAGTAGGATCAAAATTCTTTTCATTGTATTTCATGGAGCTTGTACTTCAGAAGTGTCACCTCATTTGTTGAAAAGGTTACCCGTTCCCCATTAAGCTGTCTTGGAACCTTTGTGGAAGAGGCAGTTATTTTGATTTTGACTTCTTAAGGAATGAAAACATATTTTGTAGACAACAAATTCTGCAATTTAAAATGTAAAAGACGATCTTGGTCCGAGACCCGCCGAACTTAGGAAATTAGTCTGAACAGGTGAGAGGGTGCGCCAGAGAACCTGACAGCTTCTGGAACAGGCAGAAGCACAGAGGCGCTGAGGCAGCACCCTGTGTGGGCCGGGGACAGCCGGCCACCTTCCGGACCAGAGGACAGGTGCCCACCCAGCTGGGGAGGCGGCCTAAGCCACAGCAGCAGCAGTCGCCATCTTGGTCCGGGACCCGCCGAACTTAGGAAATTAGTCTGAACAGGTGAGAGGGTGCGCCAGAGAACCTGACAGCTTCTGGAACAGGCGGAAGCACAGAGGCACTGAGGCAGCACCCTTTGTGGGCCGGGGACAGCCAGCCACCGTCTGGACCGGAGGACAGGTGCCCGCCCGGCTGGGGAGGCGGCCTAAGCCACAGCAGCAGCGGTCGCCATCTTGGTCCGGGACCCGCCGAACTTAGGAAATTAGTCTGAACAGGTGAGAGGGTGCGCCAGAGAACCTGACAGCCTCTGGAACAGGCAGAAGCACAGAGGGGCTGAGGCAGCACCCTGTGTGGGCCGGGGACAGCCAGCCACCTTCCGGACCGGAGGACAGGTGCCCGCCCGGCTGGGGAGGCGACCTAAGCCACAGCAGCAGCGGTCGCCATCTTGGTCCGGGACCCGCCGAACTTGGGAAATTGGTCTGAACAGGTGAAAGGGTGCGCCAGAGAACCTGACAGCTTCTGGAACAGGCGGAGGCACAGAGGCGCTGAGGCAGCACCCTTTGTGGGCAGGGGACAGCAGGCCACCGTCCGGACCGGAGGACAGGTGCCCGCCCGGCTGGGGAGGCGGCCTAAGCCACAGCAGCAGCGGTCGCCATCTTGGTCCCGGGACTCCAAGGAACTTAGGAATTTAGTCTGCTTAGGTGAGAGTCTGTACCACCTGGGAACTGCCAAAGCAACACAGTGTCTGAGAAAGGTCCTGTTTTGGGCCTTCTTCTTCGGCCAGGAGGAGGTCCAAATACAAGATATCTGCGCACCTTCCCTGTAAGAGAGCTTGCCAGCAGAGAGTGCTCTGAGCACTGAAACTCAGAGGAGAGAATCTGTCTCCCAGGTCTGCTGATAGACGGTAACAGAATCACCAGAAGAACAATCTCTAAACAGAGTCAACTATAACTACTAACTCCAGAGATTACCAGATGGCGAAAGGTAAACGGAGGAATCTTACTAACAGGAACCAAGACCACTCACCATCACCAGAACCCAGCACACCCACTTCGCCCAGTCCAGGGAACCCCAACACACCTGAGAACCTAGACCTAGATTTAAAAGCATATCTCATGATGATGGTAGAGGACATCAAGAAGGACTTTAATAAATCACTTAAAGAAATACAGGAGAACACTGCTAAAGAGTTACAAGTCCTTAAAGAAAAACAGGAAAACACAATCAAACAGGTAGAAGTCCTTACAGAAAAAGAGGAAAAAACATACAAACAGGTGATGGAAATGAACAAAACCATACTAGACCTAAAAAGGGAAGTAGACACAATAAAGAAAACTCAAAGCGAGGCAACACTAGAGATAGAAACCCTAGGAAAGAAATCTGGAACCATAGATTTGAGCATCAGCAACAGAATACAAGAGATGGAAGAGAGAATCTCAGGTGCAGAAGATTCCATAGAAAACATTGGCACAACAATCAAAGAAAATGGAAAATGCAAAAAGATCCTAACTCAAAATATCCAGGAAATCCAGGACACAATAAGAAGACCAAACGTACGGATAATAGGAGTGGATGAGAATGAAGATTTTCAACTCAAAGGTCCAGCAAACATCTTCAACAAAATTATTGAAGAAAACTTCCCAAATCTAAAGAATGAGATGCATATGAACATACAAGAAGCCTACAGAACTCCAAATAGACTGGACCAGAAAAGAAATTCCTCCTGACACATAATAATCAGAACATCAAATGCACTAAATAAAGATAGAATACTAAAAGCAGTAAGGGAAAAAGGTCAAGTAACATATAAAGGCAAGCCTATCAGAATTACACCAGATTTTTCACCAGAGACTATGAAAGCCAGAAGAGCCTGGACAGATGTTATACAGACACTAAGAGAACACAAACTGCAGCCCAGGCTACTATACCCAGCCAAACTCTCAATTATCATAGAGGGAGAAACCAAAGTATTCCACGACAAAACCAAATTCACGCATTATCTCTCCACGAATCCAGCCCTTCAAAGGATAATAACAGAAAAAAACCAATACAAGAACGGGAACAACGCCCTAGAAAAAACAAGAAGGTAATCCCTCAACAAACCTAAAAGAAGACAGCCACAAGAACAGAATGCCACCTTTAACAACTAAAATAACAGGAAGCAACAATTACTTTTCCTTAATATCTCTTAACATCAATGGTCTCAACTCGCCAATAAAAAGACATAGACTAACAAACTGGCTACACAAACAAGATCCAACATTTTGCTGCTTACAGGAAACTCATCTCAGAGAAAAAGATAGACACTACCTCAGAATGAAAGGCTGGAAAACAATTTTCCAAGCAAATGGTATGAAGAAACAAGCAGGAGTAGCCATCCTAATATCTGATAAGATTGACTTCCAACCCAAAGTCATCAAAAAAGACAAGGAGGGACACTTCATTCTCATCAAAGGTAAAATCCTCCAAGAGGAACTCTCAATTCTGAATATCTATGCTCCAAATACAAGAGCAGCCACATTCACTAAAGAAACTTTAGTAAAGCTCAAAGCACACATTGCACCTCACACAATAATAGTGGGAGACTTCAACACACCACTTTCACCAATGGACAGATCATGGAAACAGAAACTAAACAGGGACACACTGAAACTAACAGAAGTGATGAAACAAATGGATCTGACAGATATCTACAGAACATTTTATCCTAAAACAAAAGGATATACCTTCTTCTCAGCACCTCATGGTACCTTCTCCAAAATTGACCACATAATAGGTCACAAATCAGGCCTCAACAGATTCAAAAATATTGAAATTGTCCCATGTATCCTATCAGATCACCATGCACTAAGGCTGATCTTCAATAACAAAATAAATAACAGAAAGCCAACATTCACATGGAAACTGAACAACACTCTTCTCAATGATACCTTGGTCAAGGAAGGAATAAAGAAAGAAATTAAAGACTTTTTAGAGTTTAATGACAATGAAGCCACAACGTACCCAAACCTTTGGGACACAATGAAAGCATTTCTAAGAGGGAAACTCATAGCTATGAGTGCCTTCAAGAAAAAACGGGAGAGAGCACATACTAGCAGCTTGACAACACATCTAAAAGCTCTAGAAAAAAAGGAAGCAAATTCACCCAAGAGGAGTAGACGGCAGGAAATAATCAAACTCAGGGGTGAAATCAACCAAGTGGAAACAAGAAGAACTATTCAAAGAATTAACCAAACGAGGAGTTGGTTCTTTGAGAAAATCAACAAGATAGATAAACCCTTAGCCAGACTCACTAAAGGGCACAGGGACAAAATCCTAATTAACAAAATCAGAAATGAAAAGGGAGACAGAACAACAGATCCTGAAGAAATCCAAAACACCATCAGATCCTTCTACAAAAGGCTATACTCAACAAAACTGGAAAACCTGGACGAAATGGACAAATTTCTGGACAGATACCAGGTACCAAAGTTGAATCAGGATCAAGTTGACCATCTAAACAGTCCCATATCCCCTAAAGAAATAGAAGCAGTTATTAATAGTCTCCCAGCCAAAAAAAGCCCAGGACCAGACGGGTTTAGTGCAGAGTTCTATCAGACCTTCAAAGAAGATCTAACTCCAGTTCTGCACAAACTTTTTCACAAGATAGAAGTAGAAGGTATTCTACCCAACTCATTTTATGAAGCCACTATTACTCTGATACCTAAACCACAGAAAGATCCAACAAAGATAGAGAACTTCAGACCAATTTCTCTTATGAACATCGATGCAAAAATTTTTAATAAAATTCTCGCTAACCGAATCCAAGAACACATTAAAGCAATCATCCATCCTGACCAAGTAGGTTTTATTCCAGGGATGCAGGGATGGTTTAATATACGAAAATCCATCAATGTAATCCATTATATAAACAAACTCAAAGACAAAAACCACATGATCATCTCGTTAGATGCAGAAAAAGCATTTGACAAGATCCAACACCCATTCATGATAAAAGTTCTGGAAAGATCAGGAATTCAAGGCCAATACCTAAACATGATAAAAGCAATCTACAGCAAACCAGTAGCCAACATCAAAGTAAATGGAGAGAAGCTGGAAGCAATCCCACTAAAATCAGGGACTAGACAAGGCTGCCCACTTTCTCCCTACCTTTTCAACATAGTACTTGAAGTATTAGCCAGAGCAATTCGACAACAAAAGGAGATCAAGGGGATACAAATTGGAAAAGAGGAAGTCAAAATATCACTTTTTGCAGATGATATGATAGTATATATAAGTGACCCTAAAAATTCCAACAGAGAACTCCTAAACCTGATAAACAGCTTCGGTGAAGTAGCTGGATATAAAATTAACTCAAACAAGTCAATGGCCTTTCTCTACACAAAGAATAAACAGGCTGAGAAAGAAATTAGGGAAACAACACCCTTCTCAATAGCCACAAATAATATAAAATATCTCGGCGTGACTCTAACGAAGGAAGTGAAAGATCTGTATGATAAAAACTTCAAGTCCCTGAAGAAAGAAATTAAAGAAGATCTCAGAAGATGGAAAGATCTCCCATGCTCATGGATTGGCAGGACCAACATTGTAAAAATGGCTATCTTGCCAAAAGCAATCTACAGATTCAATGCAATCCCCATTAAAATTCCAACTCAATTCTTCAACGAATTAGAAGGAGCAATTTGCAAATTCATCTGGAATAACAAAAAACCGAGGATAGCAAAAACTCTTCTCAAGGATAAAAGAACCTCTGGTGGAATCACCATGCCTGACCTAAAGCTTTACTACAGAGCAATTGTGATAAAAACTGCATGGTACTGGTATAGAGACAGACAAGTGGACCAATGGAATAGAATTGAAGACCCAGAAATGAACCCACACACCTATGGTCACTTGATCTTCGACAAGGGAGCCAAAACCATCCAGTGGAAGAAAGACAGCATTTTCAACAATTGGTGCTGGCACAACTGGTTGTTATCATGTAGAAGAATGCAAATCGATCCATACTTATCTCCTTGTACTAAGGTCAAATCTAAGTGGATCAAGGAACTTCACATAAAACCAGAGACACTGAAACTTATAGAGGAGAAAGTGGGGAAAAGCCTTGAAGATATGGGCACAGGGGAAAAATTCCTGAACAGAACAGCAATGGCTTGTACTGTAAGATCGAGAATTGACAAATGGGACCTAATGAAACTCCAAAGTTTCTGCAAGGCAAAAGACACTGTCTATAAGACAAAAAGACCACCAACAGACTGGGAAAGGATCTTTACCTATCCTAAATCAGATAGGGGACTAATATCCAACATATATAAAGAACTCAAGAAGGTGGACCTCAGAAAATCAAATA
Source organism: Mus musculus (assembly GCF_000001635.26). Lineage (NCBI taxonomy): Eukaryota > Metazoa > Chordata > Mammalia > Rodentia > Muridae > Mus > Mus musculus. The sequence continues at coordinate 90,532,560 of NC_000073.6, forward strand.
ACCCCCTTAAAAAATGGGGCTCAGAACTGAACAAAGAATTCTCACCTGAGGAATACCGAATGGCAGAGAAGCACCTGAAAAAATGTTCAACATCCTTAATCATCAGGGAAATGCAAATCAAAACAACCCTGAGATTCCACCTCACACCAGTGAGAATGGCTAAGATCAAAAATTCAGGTGACAGCAGATGCTGGCGAGGATGTGGAGAAAGAGGAACACTCCTCCATTGTTGGTGGGATTGCAGGCTTGTACAACCACTCTGGAAATCAGTCTGGCGGTTCCTCAGAAAATTGGACATAGTACTACCGGAGGATCCAGCAATACCTCTCCTGGGCATATATCCAGAAGAAGCCCCAACTGGTAAGAAGGACACATGCTCCACTATGTTCATAGCAGCCTTATTTATAATAGCCAGAAACTGGAAAGAACCCAGATGCCCCTCAACAGAGGAATGGATACAGAAAATGTGGTACATCTACACAATGGAGTACTACTCAGCTATTAAAAAGAATGAATTTATGAAATTCCTAGCCAAATGGATGGACCTGGAGAGCATCATCCTGAGTGAGGTAACACAATCACAAAGGAACTCACACAATATGTACTCACTGATAAGTGGATACTAGCCCAAAACCTAGGATACCCACGATATAAGATACAATTTCCTAAACACATGAAACTCAAGAAAAATGAAGACTGAAGTGTGGACACTATGCCCCTCCTTAGAAGTGGGAACAAAACACCCATGGAAGGAGTTACAGAAACAAAGTATGGAGCTGAGATGAAAGGATGGACCATGTAGAGACTGCCATATCCAGGGATCCACCCCATAATCAGCTTCCAAATGCTGACACCATTGCATACACTAGCAAGATTTTACTGAAAGGACCCAGATGTAGCTGTCTCTTGTGAGACTATGCCGGGGCCTAGCAAACACAGAAGTGGATGCTCACAGTCAGCTAATGGATGGATCACAGGGCTCCCAATGGAGGAGCTAGAGAAAGTACCCAAGGAGCTAAAGGGATCTTCAACCCTATAGGTGGAACAACATTATGAACTAACCAGTACCCCTGAGCTCTTGACTCTAGCTGCATATGTATCAAAAGATGGCCTAGTCGGCCATCACTGGAAAGAGAGGCCCATTGGACACGCAGACTTTGTGTGCCCCGGTACAGGGGAACGCCAGGGCCAAAGGGGGGGAGTGGGTGGGTAGGGGAGTGGGGGTGGGTGGGTAAGGGGGACTTTTGGTATAGCATTGGAAATGTAAATGAGCTAAATACCTAATAAAAAATGGAAAAAAAAAATAAAAAATAAAATGTAAAAGACCGTTCCATTCCTTAGGAAGCTGCCTTTTCATCACGTGGATTTGGGTTTGTTTAGGAAACAGAGTGCAGTAAATGAGTGAGTACTTAAGTAACTTTGTCATTTAGTTAAAGAACTGGTCACTATTTTTTGGTATGTGATAAAAATTTAGACTCTAAAAATCAAAATTAGGAAAGTGTTCTCTTTAGGAGCAAAGAAAGCCTGTTTCCATTTTGTTAAAAAGATGTTTATTTGAGAGTTGAAGCCATGTATGAGCAAACAGTTGCCCCATTGCCCTGTCTTTCAGGTAGACAGTACACCTACGTGTACATTTTTTATTCTCTGATTTATCTTTATTGATTTTATATTAATTATGCTGATGCCCCATAGGGACATTTTAAAAATTTATTGTTATATATTTTAACATATTCACTTTACATTCTATTTACTACCCCCTTCCTCATCACCTCGTCCCATAATCCTTCCCCATCCCCCCTTCCCTTCTCCTCTGAGTGGGTGGGGCCCCCTCAGTATCTCCCCACCCTCTCACATCAAGTCTCTGTGAGGCTAGGCTCACCCTTTCCCACTGAGGCCAGACATGGCAGCCCAGCCAGAAGAGCCCATCCTATGTGTACTTGTGTACCTTTTAGACTGTTTGTGGTGTTTGAACTTGGGACTTGTGACCGCTGTTGTGAGAACAGATCTGTTTTTTCATATGCATTGGTTTTCTTATGGGTGTGCTATGGCCTGTCTGTTGTTACTGATGCATAGTTTCAGCTTTTTGTTTCTTGAAAGCATTCTAGGGATTGGAGAGGTGTCTCTCCAGTTAAGCATAGGGAATGCTGAGTCAGATCACTCATATCTGGTGGTTAAGCATCACTCATACCTCCAGTTCCAGGGATCTTGATGCCTTATTCTGGCTATGCACCTGCATGTGTGTGGTGCACAAATTTCCATGCAGGCACTCACCCATACACAGAAGAGAAAAAAATTATTTTATTTTATTTTTTTGAGATAGAGTTTCTCTATGTAGGCCTGACTGTCCTGGAACTCACTCTGTAGACCAGGCTGGCCTTGAACTCACATAGATCTGCCTCCCAAGTGGAAAAAAAATCTTTAAAAAAAAATGTGTTGCTTTACTCTCATTTTTATATTAGAAAATATGGCTGGTGTAAAGTCATGATAAATATATCTATAAAGAAGTTATAAGTTCAGTGTTCATGTATGAAATTTTCAAAAAATTAAGTTTGTTTTTGTTTTCCAAGCCAAGGTTTCTCTATGCAGCCATCACTCTCCTGGACCAGTCTGGGCTTGAACTTAGAGATATACCTTTCTGTGACTCCTGATTACTAGAATTACAGATGCACACCACCACAGCCTGGTTGAAAAGTTAAAAAAAAATCTTTCAAACACTAAGATCTTTCAAACACTGGACCATCAAACAGACAGCATATACCAGCTGATATGAGGTCCCCAACACACATACAGTAGAGGACTTCCAGGTCTGTGTTTATTCAGAGCCAATGCACCTAACCCTCAAGAGACTGGAGGCCCCAGGGAGTTTAGAGGTCAGGTGGGGTGGGGGTTGGGGGCATCCACATGGAGATGGGGTTGGATGGGGAGGAGGTATGGGATGTAGAACAGTCAGGGTGGATTGGGAGGGGCAGGGAATGGAATATGGAGTGTAAAAATGAATTACAAATAAAATTACATTAAAAAAGAGAAAAAAATCCAAAAATGTTTTAATTAATATGATGAAAAATAAAGTAATATAGAAAGAGAAATTATATTTTTGTATTCAAACAGGAAAATATAGAGTCAATCCATATTTAGATTTTAAAATTTGAGATATCTTGTTCTTTTGATGATGTGAGTTTTTCTATAAGGATGCCAATTTCTGTGCTTTAAAAAAGAGTTTTTATGCTATGTGTTCATCTTAAATGTTTTAAATTTTGTTTCTAATGTATCAAATTAGCCTTCCAGGAGACAAGTACCACACCAATTTACTATCCAATGAAATCCTTTTTCCTCATTTTTTCTTTGAGATTATTAGCAGAGTGGTGAGGTTTGCATTGAAGTTAGTAATTTGTGCTCCATTTCTAGAGGCTGGACTAGGAGGCAGGGAGGAGCTTTCCTCTTGTTTGCTGTCATTCCAATTGCTTGAAGCATGCGACGGGTTTATAATACGTCCCCGGTGGTTAAATCATATCAGCTGTCCCCCTTGTCACATCTGCTGCCACATCTGTGCTGTTGCTTGCATAGTCTTCTGGAGTTTAGGGGAATTTATAAGTTAATTAGGAAATCAGGTCTATAGCCGGGCGTGGTGGAGCACGCCTTTAATCCCAGCACTCAGGAGGCAGAGGCAGGCAGATTTCTGGGTTCGAGGCCAGCCTGGTCTACAAAGTGAGTTCCAGGACAGCCAGGGCTACACAGAGAAACCCTGTCTCGGAAAAAAAAGAAAAAGAAAAGAAAACAAAAGGAAATTAAGTCTATAAAAACAATGTCCTCCTGTTAATCTGAAGAAATGCTTTACGATCACAGGCTTTTGTGATGTTTGTATAAAATTAAAATAACTTGAAATACTTAGAAGACTATATGTGAAATAACAACTTGGATTTCTTTGTAATGAATTAACACATGCCTTTTAGGTGGGTTGTTCATGTCAAAATGAAATTATAAATAATGAAGAAACTATCATCTAATTCTGCTTAAAAGTAATTTTGTTCAACTACAGAGGGTTTCAAAAATGATTTGTTTGGAGTTCTAAGATTACAGAGTAACCAAGGGCAGAGGTGGGAAGGACACTGAACTCTGTTCATTCCAGTCTGGACAGACAGAACTTCCCAGGTGCCATGATATTCATGTAAATGTATTCATAAGTGACTTTTTATGTTGAGGTCCTGCAAATTTGAAACGTAAACATTAGCTTTTCAAACAATTATTTTATCTTTTAATAACATATATATGCGTGTGTGTATGTGAGTATGGGACATCTGAGGAGGCCAGGATATGTAAGTGGTTGTGAGGTGCTTAGTGTAGGTGCTGGGAACTGAACTTGGGTCCTCTGCAGGGATCACAAGTGCTCTTAACTGCTGAGCTGTCTCTATAGCTCATTCATCCACCTGAGTTTCATGTGAGTAACCAACTATCACAACACTATTATGTCATTTGATTAAGAAATTGCTTGCTGGATGTCTGTAAGTTTTCTGTTTGTTTGTTAAACTAAATCTCTCAGTAATACTTGAAAGTACTACTATTTTTATATGAAGGTCCTATGAATTTTTGTGTTTATTTACCCATCCTTTTATAAGATCTGTGAAGGTGGGATTTTTGCCTATGAAACAATTTTAATGTAAGTAAGCAACTAGAATAGTGCTAGCACATAAAAATGCACATTGCTTGCTGGGTTTTTTTTTTTTTAAATATGGCGCTACATTTCTTTCATTCTTTTCTATTTTATAGGTTGTATTACCATCTCCCAGGGTAGGCTCCATAAAGACAATGTTTTAAAATTTGTCTACTTTTATATCTGGAAAGACTAGCTTAGTACTCGAAATTCACAAATACTCATATGGATACATGAACTAATGATGACTCTACAATCCACAACACAGTTTATCTTTTATATTTGACTTGCTATTTTCCTGATGGTGTTAGTATTTTCCTTTGCTTTTGCTTTTCTGAAGCCTCTTTATACTCTATTTAGGCCAGATTTCTTTTAAAACATTTCCATGTAATTCACTTAGCTTCTAAATCTCACCATAGTTTTTACCAATTCTGGAAAATTTGTAGTTATTATCTCTTTAGCATCCTTTAATACTGTTGAAATGTTGAATATTTTGATGTAATAGGTATTTTGATGTAAGAAGGTTACTGACAACATTGTTTATTTCATTCTCCATAGTTTTCTCTGTGGCTATATCTAATCTGCTGGGTAATATATAAAACGGCATGAGAAAGCTTAATGAATATGCTTTTACAAGTTCTAAGTTTAAAATTGCTCATAATTTCTTTTAGTTTGTCTCTATTTCTTCCCTTTTTCTTCGCATATGTCTTTCTGTTCTTGGGTAGAGACTTGCTGGGGATCATATCCGATGCTCCAGGCCTCACAGATGCTAGCCATGAAGGCCAACACTAAACAGCCTCCCAGCTTCTTCCTTCTATCTTTTTAATATTATCCAAAATACTCCTTTGATTCTATAAATTGTTCTATTTTCTAAGGGTTGGGAAAGTGATATTATTGTATCTACTGATTCTTCTTTTCATGAAGTTAAGTCTTCATATAGTTTATAACTTTTGTGACTTAATTTTCAGCAAAAGTTGTTCTCCCAGGACAATTACATGTCTTGTATAAATGTGCTGAGAGACGAGCAAAACTAGAGTAGTCTTACTGGTTTTGGGTCATTTTCTCCTAATTTCAGGGTTTGGCTGTTAATATAATCTGAAGTAAATATTAGCATAAAATTTATATTTCTGTTGTGGGATCCAGACATATAAGAAGGTATAAAGAAGAAAATTGATTATTTATTGTTACACCTAACTACAATACCCCTAAAACAGTAATATTTTGATGTATTTTTTCCTAAATATTTAAATTGGTGTATGTGAAGATATGGCCACCTATGTCTATGTACAAATCTGGTTGATATTTGACTATTTCTCTTCCATTTTAAATGTCCTTGGGCTAGGACTGGCTTTTGCTTTTCTAAACATTCATTTTGGATTGGAATTATTTACTGTGACATTTTTGGCTATGAAATGTCATGTCAAATGATTGTGCCAGTGCACAGAAACAGAATGAAGAATCATAGACTCACAGGATCTAAGATTTAAAAGAGACATTTGAGAACATTGAATCGACCTCTAAAAGAGCTGATAGACAGGTCAACATTCTTTCTCTCCTCTGTCCATGTCTAAAATATGCAAACCTACACAGAAAAAAAATGTGATTTTGAGGACATGATGCTGAGTTTAAAGTTAGAGCCTCACACATACAATTAGGCTAACTTTCTGTTGCTATGGCAAAGTACCCAAGGCAATCAACTTTTAAGGAAGAAAATGTCTTTTAGGCCACATTTCCATAGTTACAGTTAATGATGGCTTCATCCTGTTACTTTGGGCCTATGGTGAGGCAGAAATCCTGATAAAAAAAGCGTGTAGCAGAACAAAGCTGTTTCTTTCTTGGTGGATGTGGCTAGTACAGTCCCGGCATGCCTCTTAGGAGCATGCCTTTCAGCTAGGCCCTGTCTCTTCAAGCTGCTACCATCTTCCAGTATCTCAGTCAAACAATCATTTAACAAGACATGAGCTTTTGTGGGGGACATTTAAGGTACAGCGTACAGCGATTTACATTCTTCATAAACTGTAATTATTTTGTTCACTTTGTCCCATTTTATCTTCAAAGGAAGTTGCGGATTTCAGACTAAGTAAACACACAGGTATCATCCATTTGTTCTTAAGGCAGTCAGTGCCTACCACTTTGTGCAGGCCGTAGGTGTTTCCTTCATCATAATTTATTTCCTTGAGATGGCTTAACAATAGGGTGGTGCCCTGCTTCCTTGGGTGTAATTTCTACTTAGGTTGAGCCCAGAAGTAAATTTAGAATTGCAACTATAATCCTGTTGAGGTTATGCAAAATAAGGAGGAAAGAAAAGAAAAAAGGAACCAAGGAAACAGTATCAGCAGGACAAAACCAGGCTGCCTTCTTGAAAAGACTTCATTTCTCTTTCTCTGTGGGCATAGGCGTGTGGGTGGGATCTCTCCGTTCTGTAGTCACAGATCCACCCTCCCCCAAATTAGCCACGTGTCAAGCTGAGAAATCTGTGGGACTTTCCGCATTAGCACACTGTGTCATATTATAATTTTTTAAAAGCAAAGACAGAAACAACCCAAATAATTCCATTTACATCTGAATTAAATTCCTCAGGCATTTCCTGGATTCTATTAGCAATTCAACAAGAAGCCTAGTATTAGGAAACAGGGAATAATTACAAAAGAAAGGGAGGGATCCCAGAGTTCAGGGCCGCTGAGTTATAATGCAGAATTTGGCTGAGATGGTTATTTTTGTTATGATTAGGAGGTGGTGGATCAGATTTTAATCCTTCAAAGTAATTTTCTGCTATTGAAAAATCCATTTTTTATTTTTTGTGTGTTCTGTACTAATTGTTCTATTGCAAAAATCAGATAATAGTTTTGTAAATCATCTGTGATGGTTAATTTTGATTGTCACGTAATAGGACCTTCAGTCACCAAGAGACAAATCTATAGGCATGTCTGTGGAGGATTTTCTAGATTAGGTTAATTAGGTTAACTGGGGGGAAACCGCCCCTCCCCCAGCCATGAAAGACACTAGTCTATGTGCTGAGGACCTGCTTCTAATAAAAAGGAGGGAGCGAGGCAAGTAGCAACATTCACATCTCTGCTTCCTGACTGTGGATGTAGTGTGGTCAGTTGCCTCAATCCCCTGCCATCGAATCTTCCCTGCTCTTAAAGGACCATCCCTTTAACTATGAGCCAAAACAAATCATGTAATTTCTTGTTAAGTATTTGGTCATAGCAATTAAAAAAAAAAAAGTAAATGAGAGATCATCTCAGAGGGTTTGTGAACAACTTTTAACTCACCCAACTTTCACATAGCTTACTAGTATTCATTATAAAATATATAAATAGGGCATTGTATGAGCCCTAGGGGGACATCGTCCTACTATTATTCTATAGCTTAAGTGCCTTGGATCTGGTGTGGTGTCTGGCAGAGATAGCACAGAGATCATCAGGCCATAACATACATGTGACATCTCTAGGAAGGGTTTAATTGACTGGTAAACAAAGCTAAAGATAATGGTGTAGGGATGGAGAGCCTTGGATAAACATTCTGGGGGGTTCCGGTGACCCTTGACTCTACAGACAGGAAAGGTCACCAGGTTATTAACAACATACACTCTCAGCCTTCTGGTGGAAAACAGATAATTTCTTCCATTTAGGAGACATCCTTTCATGATTAATATTCCTGCTTCTTCCAGAGTTTATCTGTGAGTATTGTGCTGAGACAGCCTAGACTGACTCCATGACAGGCTTCAAATTGGCAGTTCAGGAGACTAGGCCTAAGTATCTGTTTCTAAGAACTGGGCAAGTCCAGGCAGGTCCAGGACTCAGAAACTGCTCTGCCATCTGGCATGAGGAAAGGACAATGGGTTAGCAGCAATTTCCAGACTTCCTCAGCAACAGTTTCCTGCCCCCTAGGACCCAGCAATAGTTCTGGAATGTCCTTAGAGATAGATCCAAAAGATCAAGCTAGAACTCATCTATTCATCCCTGGAATTCCCCTAATGTGCTTTAAATGTGTTCTACATCTGGATCCGAAAGCAGTCAGAAGAAGACTGACTTCCAGGAAGCTAGGAAGAGGGTTTCAAAGCCCACCTCCAAAGTGACTCACTACTTCCGAATAGGCCACACCTACTCCAACAAAGCCATACCACTAAATAGTACCACGCTGTGGGCTAAGCATATTCAAACCACCACACAGGGAAAATCTCAACACTTTTGATAAAAATGTTATGTGAGGGGCTGGAAATATGGCTCAGCACTTAAGTGCACTTTCTGTTCTTGCAAAGGAACTAGATTGGGATCCCAGCCACAAACAGTGCCTCACCACCATCTATAACTACAGTTCCAGGGGTTCTGATGTCTTGTTTTGATGTCTGCTGGCTCCAGGCATACATGTGGTATACATATGTACCTATAAGCAGAACATTTATATACATACAATGAAATAAATCAACCAAAAAAATTATGTGCCATAGGAACCTTTAAAATTTAATTGAAGACCCAAAGATATGGCTGATTTTCTTTTTTCTTCTTCCTTCCTTTCCTTTTATCCCCTTTAGTTCGAAGTAAATCCATGATCAGAAAGAGTGAGACCACCATTCCAACTGAAGTGTTAGGAAAAGGCAGACTTTACTCTTGACCAAGATGGTGTGCTCAGATAAGTGAACACCCAGAAACAGGAAGTGTATTTGGCTTTTATTCCAACTCAGGTGTGACTATGTCTTTTCCACATTGTTTGGATTCACAGTCTTAATTCAGCTGGCTGGTTTGAAAAGAACTAGCCTAAGACAAGAAACAAAGGGGAGCAGGGGGTGGGTTGGGGGATTGCTGCTCTAGGGCATCAGATTCCTGGAATACATCAGGGAGACTTTGAATAAACTGGAGAGAGGGATTAAAACAACTGGGCAAGAGCTTTTCAAGGTGGGGGAATATATATAAAAAATTAAATTCCTTTTCTTAAACACAAATTTTAAAGTATTTGATAGAAAAGAATCATATTTGATATTTCTTACAATCCCCTAGTCCTGTTCTTGAACATTCTTTTCTTCAAACTCACTAACATGTAGGCTCTCTTGTTCTGTCCTACCTTGGAGTAAGTACAATAGGGAGGGCTTGCCTGTCTAGTAATAGTTGACTCAATAAGCATGAGGTTACTCTAGAACAAAGAGGTAATTACTATATCTATTTTATTAGCACAGTTTAAGATAAGCTCACCTTCCTAGGGTTGGTCCTTTGGCCTGGAGACTGACTTGGCCACACTGGAGTGTTAGGTCTGCACCCAGGCCAGTGATTCTCTTCTCTTGAACAAAGGAGTTATCTCTTAATAGTCCTTTACTTTAACATTCTTCTGTGTTAACATGCCTAAACTGGTAACCCTAGCATCATTTAGGAACCAGATCAGTCACCAGAGACCCCCAGATACTTTTGCCATTATTGGCCTCTGGCAGTGATGAAACTGTGAAGAATCTCAAAGACATTTCAAGAAAGAAACTGGTTGCTTCTCTTTGGGTTATCTATCTTTCTCTCTCTCTTTCTTCTCTCTTCCTTCCTTCCTTCCTTCCTTCCTTCCTTCCTTCCTTCCTTCCTTCCTTCCTTCCTTTCCTTCCTTCCTTCCTTCCTTCCTTCCTTCCTTCCTTCCTTCCTTCCTTCCTTCCTTCCTTCCTTCCTTCTCTCTCTCTCTCTCTCTCTCTCTCTCTCTCTCTCTCTCTCTCTCTTTCTTTCTCTCTCCCTCCCTTCCTTCCCCCCTCTCTTTCTTTCTTTCTTTCTTTCTTTCTTTCTTTCTTTCTTTCTTTCTTTCTTTCTTTCTTTCTTTCTTTCTTTCTTTCTTTCTTTCTTTCTTTCTTTCTTTCCTATATGCCTCACCAGTTTCTATCCCCTGTTCTTACCATCCCACCTTTGAAGAGGTAGCACTAACTGACATTAAATGATTGAAAAGCTACCAATATGGCTTCTTCTAGATGAATTTGGTTTGTTAAGTGTGACAGTTTTGGGATATACCTCAACAAAGCCTATCTAAAAGACCTAAATTGTCACATGGAAGGAGGAAAAGAAATTCTTGACTGGTGTCTGGAAAGGATTTTGAAAGGTCCAAGTCAAAGCCCATTAGAATCCCTTAATGTGTTCACAAGAGCATCCATCTATTACACTTCTTATTTTTCCTTGGTCTCTAAGATTGGTCTTCAGAGTGATGAACTGTCAATTTACTTTCATACTGTTTAATAGCTGTCAGATCAACTAAAAGTGATATTCATTTCCCATATGATTCCTAGATAAGGAAAGAAGATATATTTAGCCATTATTTAATTTTTAAATTAAAAGAACAACAGACCTGTCTCCCTTGGCTGTGGGCTGGAGATGCAGTGAGCTAACATCAGAAGTCTTAGATCTTGGCAACATCTGTTTGTATGAAGAAGAAAATATTAGTGAAATACAGTTGCCTAAATTACCTTTCATGTAGATTTATGTCTAATATCTGGGGGGAGAGAAATCCCTTGGATAGTTACCAATTCTCTTAGTCTTTAGTTATACTTTTTTTCTAACTATTTAAAATCACACTAGTTGTTAGATTTTTTTCTAGGCTCTGCCCAACAGTTACCTAGCAGGTTAAGAGCCTGTCTTGCTATAAAAGGACTCTTTGGCCTCCCCTCCCTCTCTGCTCCCTCCCTTCCTCCCTCCCTCAGTCTCTCCTACCCCTCATGTATTCCTTGCTGGCCTCTTCCCTTCTTTCTCTTTTCTCTCTCTTTCTCCCTGTCTCCTCTTTCTCTGCCTCTACTTTATTCTCAACCTCCCTTCTTTTTTTTAAACTTTCTTTTATTTATTTATTTATTTATTTATTTATTTATTTATTTATTAGGTATTTTCTTCATTTACATTTCCAATGCTATCCCAAAAGTCCCCCATACCCCTCCCCCCCCCCCAACTCCCCTACCCAGCCACTCCCATTTCTTGGCCCTGGTGTTCCCCTGTACTGAGGCATATAAAGTTTGCAAGACCAAGGGGCCTCTCTTTCCAGTAATGGCTGACTAGGCCATCTTCTGATACATATGCAGCTAGAGACATGAGCTCGGGGGGCATTACTGGTTAGTTCATATTGTTGTTCCACCTATAGGGTTGCAGATCCCTTTAGCTCCTTGGGTACTTTCTCTAGCTCCTCCATTGGGGGCCCTGTGATCCATCCGATAGCTGACAGTGAGCATCCACTTCTGTATTTTCTAGGCCCCGGCATAGCCTCACAAGAGACAGCTATATCAGGGTAATTTTAGCAAAATCTTGCTAGTGCATGCAATGGTGTCAGCGTTTGGAGGCTGATTATGGGATGGATCCCCGGGTATGGCAGTCTCTAGATGGTCTACCCTTTCGTCTTGGCTCCAAACTTTGTCTCTGTAACTCCTTCCATGGGTGTTTTGTTCCCAATTCTAAGAAGGGGCAAAGTGTCCACTTTGGTCTTCGTTCTTCTTGAGTTTCATGTGTTTTGAAAATTGTATCTTGTATCTTGGGTATTCTAAGCTTCTTCAACCTCCCTTCTTATGCTCCCAAATAAACTTCATTTTGTATGGCTGGAACTTAAAACTTCAGGGGAAGTGCCTCACCATGGGCCCACTAAGGCATTCCCTTCCTCGGCATCATGACCCTGGGTTACAAAACATATCATTCATGGCCAAAATTATTTTTTCTGTTTGGACTGTCAAGGCAATTGGAGGATGTCATCCTTCAGGGTTGGGGGCTGGGGAGTGACACTTGTACTTGAGGGAACCCTCTGGCTCCTCTAGCCTTTCTTTTATGAATTTTCTATGTTAGAGTACATCGAAAGTCTTATTTGACTTGATTATGGCTTTCCTGGGAAGTAATGAGGAATCGACGTCAATCATCTTCATTGTAGACTGGGCACTGGTTAAAATTCATTCAGTGGAGTCTTCATAACCTCCCCCCAAAAGAAAACAGGTAAATTTGCACAGTTATAGAAGATTTAAAAAGATGCCTCAGAGTCTCCTGGACCTAATTGACCTTTACAGGCAAGGGGAAAATATTTTTACTCTGACTCTCCTTGATCACATTAGAATAGCTGCCAAGCACAGTTTTTGAACATTTGGGTCAGTTGTTCATTGCAGTATAAGACTTTTAATAACTGTATAATATTTAACAAAAACAAGACATTTCTAAATAAACTTTGTTTAGGCATACACTTTAGTTGGCCCTTGTAATTGTTAATCTCTGACCCTAACTTTAATTATCATGTACATTATCTAAGTCTCATCCTTTGTGTACCTGAAATGACTTACTCAGACCTTCATAATTTGCAATAGGTTTCTAGTCTTTTCCATTCTGGGAACATCCCGCCATCTTAATCATCATATTTATAAATATTCAATGTAAACGTGGACTAATTCCTTATATCTTATTAAATCATAGCAGAATAAAACTGGTTATCAATAACAAGAAAAGGTGTCCAGGTCATTAACCATCAGAAAATGCCTATCAAAGTTTCTGTAAGAGTCAAGTTTCACTTGAGTCAGAGTGGCTCTAATCAAGGAAACAAATGCAAGGATGTGGGGAAAGAGAAGTCTTGTATAAGAGTAGTGATGCAGGTCAGGGCTTATAGTACATGCCAGGAGTTCTCACACTTTGGAGGCTGAAATACAATAATCGTGAGCTGTAATTCAGACTGGACAACTTAGTGAGACCCTGTCACAAAACACAAACTAAGAGAAGGCCAGAGATACAGCTGAGTGGTAGAGTGCTCACACAGGACGTGTATTTAGGTTTACCACCCTAGTACTGCCCACCTCAGATACAGCTGAGTGGTAGAGTGCTCACATAGGACGTGCATTTAGGTTTACCACCCTAGTACTGCCCACCTCAGATACAGCTGAGTGGTAGAGTGCTCACACAGGACGTGCATTTAGGTTTACCACCCTAGTACTGCCCACCTCAGATACAGCTGAGTGGTAGAGTGCTCACACAGGACGTGCATTTAGGTTTACCACCCTAGTACTGCCCACCCCCAGCACTGACATAATTGTGATCGTTTGTTATACTCATGTAAATTATGATATCAATGGGATGTAGTTTAGAAGTAATCTAGTCGTAACGCTGAATACATATTTGAAATTTCAACATCTAAATAATTTTTAGATTTTTAAAATATGTAAGCTTGCCCAGTGAGGTGTTTCTCATTAGCGTACATTTGAGGTAGTCTGTGTAGTATCTAGCTCTAAATTGCTATAGGAGATAATCAGCAGAATGGATTTGCAAACACATTAGTCTTACTTAGATATTGACATTTTGTATATATTGAATATGATTATTGTTACTTTATAGTCATTCCAGTCCAAATATTAATTTATTTAAAACGTTAGCACTATCATCCTTTTCTTTCCACCATCCTGAAGATTCTCTGTGCTTTTTGAACCTTGTCTGGGTTCTATTTAAAATAAGCGTGTATCAGCTTATTCACTAAAATTCTTCAGTGCTTCTGTTTTTTCTGAAAGGAAGCGAAACCTTTGGGTCTCAGTGATCTCTGTCTCTGTCTCTCCAGCTTGAGTCTACCCGTGCTTGTCTTTCATATACTGTCAACCTTGCATTCCCCAAGAGCTCATTTATACTTCCCTTCCCTTGGTGTACATATTTAGCTCCTCAGGGCGCCCCTTTCCCCTCTGAATGCCAACAGCCACTTGGCAAGCATTAGGGTCCATTTTAATGCAAGATGCTCTATTGTATTTTGCAGATACTGCATTTTTTTATAAGCTGAAGAGCTTTGGTAATCTTCAATTGAAGAAATCTACTAACATAGTTTCTAACATTTTAGATGACGTTTAACACTCTTTTAGCAATAAATATTTTTAGCCCAATCATCTACTTTTTCTGAGGCTATAATTACATATCCCCCTTCCCTTTCTTCCCTTCAAACTCCCCCATAGCTACTTGTTCTCTTTGAAATTCATGGCCTCTTTTTTCATTAATTGTTGTTTAATGCAATTAATAAATTGCATATAAATGTGTATATGTCTATTTACATCTATATCTATATTCCTTTATACAACTTGCTAAGTCTGAATAATACTAATGTTACTTTTGTATGTTTTTAGGTCTGATCCTTTGGCGTCCTCTTCCCTGGAGAAGTCTACTTTTCCCATTCTCAGCATTTTTAGTTGCCTGTAGTTCTTTGTGTAGGGTTGTTGCAGACATATGCTCCTTACACTTAACAGACTATAGGATAGAATAAATATACATTTTATGTACATTAGTAAAGCAGAAAAATTTAAAAAGAGGTTGCTCACTTTTTTGTTTTATAGTGGTACTCTAAAGGCAAACCTACAGGATCTCTGATCAGTGCCTCTGCTTTTCCAGATATTTTGGTTTTCCTGATTTGAAGATTCCACTAAGCCAATCTGGCTTCTTAGGTTCTTTATGAAACAAGCACATAGCAAGTACTCAGAATGAAAACATTGTTGCTACTGATGTGCTGAAGATCAGTTGTTCAAGCCTTGACAATTTAGTGAAATAGAGAACATATTAGACTTGAGGCCAAGGACTGGTAAACACTCTCGGAAGGTGCTTCTGTCTCTAGGCATGAGCCTTTTCCTTTTTGCATAACACTGTTGTAGTAATGACTAAAGACTGATAAATGGCTACCATTACTCACATACAGTTTTTGAGACAATGCTTTGTCATGTAGCTCAGGCTGGCCTTGTCTTGTGATCATCATGCCTCCCAGATGCTGGAATTTCAGGCACAAAATACCACACCCAAACTCTTTTAACATCTTACAGTCCCTTTTCTATTTAATAACAGAATTGTTTAAGGTTGGGGTAATTTCTCTTTGCCTACTTTTCTTCTGTTTCATGTGGTGGTTTCAGAGGGTCTGACTTTTATATAAGAATCTCTATCTCTTCTACCTGGAGGGTTCCTATGGGGCTAACTTCGTGTGTTCTCCATAAAAGAGGCTGGATTACTTAGCCTGCTAGCTACATTATTTTAGGGGCCACATAAAATCTATTTTTGTTGTATATCTTCCATCTATCTATCTATCTATCTATCTATCTATCTATCTATCTATCTATCTATCTATCTATCTATTTATCTATTCTTTGGTTGGAGGGCTTTTAAAGGCTAGGTAGAACTGAGAATTTAAGGTAATATTGAAAATATTTGGTAAGCATGATTTTATTCAGATGACTAGAGTTGGTGAAATATAATTTATAATTTGATTTTTGGGGTACAAAATACAGAAGGTGAAGTCAGTCTTGCAGTTTAGTTATTTGTTTTGATCTGGTCCCTTTAGGAAGAAGACTTTTGAGTGACAGGCAAGAGTATTCTCATTTTAAAAACATTATCTTGTCTAAAAAATAGTGAAGTATAGAATATAAATTCATTAATAGGCAGATACTATGGGAGAAGGACTTAGACATCCTAGGAAAACCAGAAGAAATTAGTGTCTGGAATCAGAAAGACCTGACTGAATGCTTATTCCAGCCGCTTCCTAACTGAATAAACTCCAGGAAGCAGTAAACTATCACTTCTTAATGTCTAAAACTTGGTTTCTTTATCTGCAACTAGAAGATAATGACAGTATTTATCTTAGTGCTCAATCAATATACTCCCATCTGTAACACATATCAAGTGCTCAGAATGATAAAGATTGTTGTTATTGATGTGTTGAGGGTCAGTTATTCAAGCATTGGCAATTGAATGAAATAGACAACACATTAGACTTGGGGCAAAGGACTGGTAAGCCATCTTGTAAATATTCACAATGTAGGAGAATACCTGAAGGGAAAGGGGTGCAGGGAGTGTGGAGGGCACAGAGCATTTGAGTTTCCCTGTTGTGGTGGCTTGAGTAAGACCAGTCCCCTTAGGCTCATATATTTGAATGCTTAATCATTAGAGAGTGGCACAATTTGAAAGGATTAAGAGATGTGATCTAGTTGGAGGAAGTGTGTCACTGGGGTTGGGCTTTGGTATTTCAAGTCACAGTATCTCTTCCTGCTGCTACAGATCCATTTGTAGATCTCTCAGCTCTTCCTCCAGTGCCATGTCTTTTGTGTTTTGCCATTCTCCTCATCATGATGATAATGGACTAAAATTCTGAAACTATAAGCCCCAATTATATACTTTCTTTTATAAGCATTCCCTTGGTTATGGTGTCCCTTCACTAAGACACTTTTTCTGTCTTATAATATTGTTGCTTTTTCTATGCGTCGATAATGTAAGCATTTTGTTTTTTAGTCTTACATTTATATAGATTTTTTTTTGTATGGGGGAGGTGTTGGCAATAAGAATACCGGGTTGCTGATTTCTAATGAGAGGAAACTTACCTTTCCTTGATAAGAACTCATCCCCACAGTCTAGGTATCATCTGTGTCTAACAGATCATAAGAAATAGAATCAACACTGCTTGATTGCAAAGTAGGTTACATAATTTGCTTAAAAATAGCACCAAGAATTTCTATAATCTGTAGGGTGAAATCCCAATATATTTTCTGATTAAGTTCTATTTCCATTTATATTTCCTAATCAAACACAGCAACTCCCTCTGCTAAATCTTAATATAATTGGACCTCTAAGAGAATATTGAAAAAGAAGTCAATGAAAAGTTAATCAAGAAAGGAAGCCTAAGATTTTGCTTTTTTCTTCTGGCAAGAATTGATGGATATACTTGCTGATTTTATCCTTGACTCTTAGCCAAATATACTGTGCTCTCTTAGAATCTTGGGACGGTAGATATGTTTTCATTGTTAGATTTTTTTCCTTCATTATTTTGGACTTAAGTGGGAAAATTGAATACTTAGTATCTAAGTTCTTTTAAGCCTCAGAATTGTAGATTATTCTCATTTTTTATTAGTATACAAACTACTGAAAACATAACTGCTGGTAGTTGAATGGCATTTTGGCAAGTGTGTAGAAGGCTGTGGAGAGTGGCAAGTTCTTGAACTAATGAAATTGTACTTCTTTTGAGTGGTTAAATGTTTAATTGGTATCTTTAGTGATTATCAT
Source organism: Mus musculus (assembly GCF_000001635.26). Classification (NCBI taxonomy): domain Eukaryota; kingdom Metazoa; phylum Chordata; class Mammalia; order Rodentia; family Muridae; genus Mus; species Mus musculus. The sequence goes on from NC_000073.6 coordinate 90,550,179, forward strand.
CATTGCTTTTCTTGAAAAAAATTAATAAAAACATTAATTAGATTTAACCATCAGGATTACTTAGAATATTATAACTGAGCAATATAAAAAGATGAAGTTAAATGGATGTGGACATGTACATAGAACTGACATTTATGACCCAATTTCTATTTTATTTTCAATTTATTTTTAGATAACAGATATCTTAGGGTTTCTATTGCAGTGTAGAGACACCATGACCATGGTAACTCTTGTAAAGGAAAACACTTGATTGGGCTTGGTTACAGAGGTTCAGTCCATTATTGTCATGGTGCAAAACATGGTAGCATGCAGTCAGAAATGGTGCTGGAGTAGGAGTTGAGAATTGTATATCTGGATTGGCAGACAGCAGGAAGTGAGAGACACTGGGCCTGGCTTGAACATCTGAAACCTCAAAGCCCACACCCCAGTGACACACTTCCTCCAACAAGGTCACACCTAATAATGCCATTCCCTATGATCCTGTGGGGCCATTTTCACTCAAACCACAACAGACATTAGGCATTTTCCTTTCTGTGAACTTTTACTTTACATAAGAAACATAAATATATTTCAGCAGAATATGCCAATGTTGTTTCAGATGAATTGACGTGATTATCGTAAATGCTCTATACTGAACAAAAAAGTTATGTTTTGCTGATTGTATGCTGACTGTTTCCAAATACACACACACACACACACTCACACACATACACACACACACACCACTGCTATGTTTGCTTTAATTGTAGAAAGAACAATGTTCATGCTATGTTCTCTCCAACATCCACTGTCCACAACCTAGTAATACAAATCTGATTTTCATTCCTCCCAGAAGCCATACACAGACCCTGATATGTGTCTTAAAAATTATAAAAGAAAACAAATACTGAATATTCCAATAGTCAACATAGTTTGGTTGCGCTTTGGGAAAGACCATATAATTTCCCTTCCCAGTAAGGGATACATGATGCTGGATCTTGCTGAGCTGTGCTCATCTTTTTCTACTCCTCTTTACTCCATGAAGAGAGGATTGCTTTTAATCTGTTCTAGTTTTAATGTTTCCAGCAATTATTTTCTTGATTGTGAATAATATATAAATATTATCAGTTCACAGTTTTTTTCATTTCAGACCTTTACTTTTCTTTATAATAGGTAAACATTTAGATAATTTGTGTTTTTATTTTTCATCCAGCTTACAAAGTATAAACATGTGGATGTGTATGTATGTACATGTGTGTGTGTGTGTATGCATGTTTGCATGTCTATGTGCCACTGCCTCATTAGGCCAGAAGAAGGCATGAAATACTCTGTAACTGAAATTATAAGTGTTCATGAGTTGTTCAGGCTGGATGAATTGAGCTCGGGTCCTCTTGCAGAACACCAAGTGCTCCTACCCGCTGAGCCATCCCTCCAGCAGTCTGCCTCCTAAGACTTAGTGATTATGTTACTTAAAAAGTTTCTTTTTATTATTTTGGGACATGGCTGAGTTAGCCTCAAACTCATGCTTTAGCTGAAGATGATCTTGAGCCCCAACCTTTCCCGCTTCTACCTCCAAAGTTCAGAGATTATAGGCCCAAGGCACTGCACTTGGTTCCACTTAACAGTTTCTTGGCTGGTGACAACACTGTGGCAGAGTGCTTGCCTCCCATGGTCAAAATTTCCTCTAAATTTTGATGCACAAAAACCTGTTTGTGTGAGTATAAACTTGTGCAGTCACTATGAAAATCAGTATGAAGCATTGTTAAACAATATGTACCCAGCTATATAACTCCAGGAAATACACTCAAAGGATTATGTCTTACTCCAAAGATACTTTTTCATCCAACTTATTGCTTGATAGTTACTGTAACTATGAATGAAACTAGCCTAGATATCCACCAACACATAACGTGACAAAGAAAATGTGAAACATGTGCCTAACAGACTTTTATTTAGCCATGAAACCGATAAAATTATGACATTTCCAGGAAAATTATGGAAGTAAGATTATAAGCAAAATATCCTAGACATTTTCCTTCACATGTGGAATATATATATACACATACATATACATATGTGTGTATGCATATATATGTGTGTATGTATATGTATGTGTGTATATACAGTACATAGATAGATTCATACATATATACGTATATTCATATTTTGTCTGTATATAGGTCATTAAACTAGAAATAGTACTATGAGAGGGGAGAAAGGGGAGTCCTAAAATGCTTAAAGAAGGGAAAACAAGAAAAAGAAACAAGAGAGAGTAAGAGAATATAATGAGACATGAGGACAGAGGAGAAGTAGTTCCAGGAAGTAGTTGGGGGAACAGGAAGGAAGCAGAAAGGTGGGTGAGGAGTGAGAGAAGGTAAGCAATAACAATGAAGTGTGTATGAGAATACACACTGAAACCCATTTCTACTAATAAAAAACAAATAAAGGCATATAATCATATTGCTCAAATATAGCTATGTGTCTTAACTTCCTTTTTTGCTAGGTGAAGATATGCCTCTTTAGGTCTTTTTTCCTCTCTGCCTCTGTCATCTACCACTTGCTTCTGTCACCTGTATATTTTATAACGTTTTTTTTTTTTTTTTTTTGCATCTTATTTTGTAAGCATCACCAAACCACGCTTTGCCTATGGGTTATTTCTAAAAGTGAAAAACCTTTTACCTATTTATGATTTCACAGTTCATTTCATGAACTATGATCATATTTCTGTTCCTGTGTTTTCAGCTTTACAATCTAAATCATTCAAAAGAGATTAAATAGACACATCAAACAAGGGAAGATAGTTTTCTTAATATAAAAATTTTATCTGCATATATTCCTTGTGCATTGTGATGGGTCTTATAAAGACATTTGCATATGAGTTTATTATGTGCTTATATTGTATTACTCCTCCAACCCACTTCTTTCTCCACTTACACACTTCCCATTACTACCAGTCTTTCATGATATGTATGTATGTGTGTGTGTGTGTGTGTGTGTGTGTGTGTGTGTGTACATGAGGCACACCCCTTTAATCCCAGCACTCAGGAGGAAGAGGCAGGCGGATTTCTGAGTTCGAGGCCACCCTGGTCTACAGAGTTCCAGGACAGCCAGGGCTATACAGAGAAACCTGTCTTGAAAAACCAAAACACACACACACACACACACACACACACACACACACACACACACACACACACGTATGTATGATGGAAGAGGAGGTTTAAAAGAGTTTGGTTTCATGTGTCTCTGTAATATGTAGGATACACAAATGAGAGAAACATCTGATTTGTCTTCCTGACTCTGACTTACTTCCCTTACTATGAGGCTCTTCAGTTGCATCTGTTTTCCTAGAATATTTTCCTCTTTTTATGGCTGGGTGGATCTCCATTGTGTACATGCAGCACATTCCATCTGTTTATCTTCTGACAAAGCTGTAACTGATTAACGCGTATGACGGGAATGTATAAAATGAGCTCCAGCGGGATGAGTGCAGAGTCACGGTGTTGACTTTCTTTCTTTATTTTTCTTATTGCTGGAAGGGTTTATTCTGGCTGTAGACTTAGGGGGATATACTCGATCATGACAGGGAAAACATGGTGGCAGGTAGTTGCCTAATTCCATCTTAGTGAACTGTGAAGCAAAGAAATGAGTCCTGGTGCCTTTCTTCTTTTATTCAGCCAGGACCCCCAGCCATGTGAGGTGCCTCTCCTAGTTAGAGAGGGTCTGACTTTCTCAGTTAATTTTCTCTGGAAGCTCTAGCATATACACATACAAAGGAATGCCTCACTGGTGCCCCAAATGTTCACTTAATCCTATCAAGCAGACAACTGAGATGTACGGCCATACTAGTTATGGAGTTGTTGAGCAGTGGATCAAAGACGGTAAAGTCTTCTTAGTATTGGCTGTGCAGAGAAGTGAGCAGATGCTGGGCATTTTATTGAAATCAGTACAATAAAGAAGAGACATTTAATCTGAGGATGTATGAGGAACTTGAGGGAGATAAAAGTGTTTTAAAAAGCATAATGGGAGTTGTATCAGAATTTTGACAAAAGGAGAAGTCTGAGTGGGTGGATGGCTTCTTACAGTCTTAGCCTAGTAGAGGTGCCTCAGATTCATTTTCCTCCATTACTTCACTCTTAGGTTACTGTCTTAGGATTTCCATTGCTATGAAGAGACACCATGACCAAGGCAACGTATATAAAGGACAACATTTAATTGGAGCTGTCTTACAGGTTCAGAGGTTCAGTCCATTATCATCAAGGAAGGAAACACAGCAGTGTTCAGGCAGGCACGGCACTGGAGAAGGTGAACACCTTTAACCAAAGAAAGCCAGGAACAGACTGACTCCAGGTAGCTAGGAAGAAGGTCTCCATGCCCATCCCCACAGTGACACACTTCTTCCAACAAGGCCACACCTCCTACTAGTGCCACTCCCTGGCCAAGCACACCCAAACCACCACAGCAGCTATTCCTTTTATGTGATCCCCCACCCACTCTGGGATGAACAAAAAGGAACTGAATGAGGGTAAGATGGGTAAAGAGGTGACACAAAAGGCTCATTGTCATTTCTTAGCAAATACGGGCTTTAGCATTAGTACTAATAGAAAATGGTAATTTTCACTATTACCCACAGCATCTTTTAAACTTTATATAGTTAGTTATTTTTTGTAACTGTTTGAGGAATTGACCCATGGGTCTGTAGAGATGCTAAGCCTTAAGGCGCTATGTCCACTGGTGGCAATGTGTGGGCATGCTAGAATAAAAGTAATTTCCAACATTTTCCAGATGAACAGACAATAACAAAAGTGAGCTTATTTTTAAGGAAAACCTGTACTTGAGCTGGTGAGAATTTGTTTCTTGCCTTAGTTGTATGGCTTTCTGCCTGTGTGGAGGACATATCTTTGACACATACGTGCTGTGTGTTTTGTGGCAGTGGCGTTTCGCACTGTCCAAAAAGGAGTCACTCTTAAAAGCTTAATGGCTTTCTGACAGGAATCAGCTGGTCTTAGCTTGCTTCTTTGTAATTTTCCTTAGTGACTTAGATGGAATACACACTTTGATATAAAAAATACCATCATGTAGCCATAGTAAAAGCACCCGATTAGAATTAAAAGTGATTTCGGCCAAATGTAAAAGAGATTTCAAAATGGAATGATTTCAAGTGTCAATACCAGTTGCTGTGTGATTGAAAATAATTAGGCATTGAAGTGAGAAGTGGTTTAGGCTGAGGGACTATAGATGCAAGTTACAGTAGCTCTGGAAAACACCTGTAGGCTGACACCTCATAATATCTTTTAGATTACAATGGTTATTTATCACATGCCTGTGGCAATGGGGAAAAGCTGTATATTCTAACATACTCGTCAATTATTGGCAAAGTCATGCTTACCCAAGTGATAACTTTGTTTGCTTTTGACTATGGCAATAATGTAGCTACTATCTAGTGTTAAGGTGTGATAGATATGATATGGTAATATTCTCTCATGATAACCAATCAGGACATGCTCTTTTTTGCCATCTATAAACACAACATCCAAAGGCATCCATACTTACACAAGACAGTCAAATGAAAAAATTAAATATCTCAATGCATGCTCTGAAGTTAGAACTTTGTTCTCTTTATGGTCAACTTCAGCATACATTTAAAAAAAATTTTAAACATGTATTTATTATATGTAAAGTACACTGTAGCTGTCTCTCATTATTGGATGGTTGTGAGCCATCATGTGGTTGCTGGGATTTGAACTCACAGCCCTTGGAAGAGCAGTTGGTGCTCTTAACCACTGAGCCATCTATCCAGCCCCAGCATACATGTTTTAAGTCCGCTATAATGACTACCTGCTGCATTTTGTTCCTGTCCCACTTCATTCTTTGGTGAAGGAGAGATGAGAACTTAGCTGTGTGTTTAAGAAAGCATCTCCTGCACTAGCATAGGATCTGTCTTGGGAAGTCCTTGCCTTTGCCTGCATAGTATCTCCTCTATGTTCCTTTAGCAGTTTCAGAATTTCAAGCCTTGTAATAAAGTTGTTAGTCCATTTTGAATTCATGTGTGTGTGTATGTGTGTGTGTCTGTAGGAAATTATGTGGATCTAGCCTTCTTCCTTAAACATGCTTATCCAATTTTCCCAACACTATTTGTTGCAGTTGCCCCCACCCCACCCCTGCCCCATGTAGACCTTTGACATCATTATGAGAAATTATGTAGTTGTAGCTGTGTGGGTTTATTTCTGGATCCTCTGTTTTATTCCACTGGTCTACATCCTTGCTTCTGTCCCAGCACCATGCTGCCTTTGCTGCTGTGGCTCTTCATTATGCACAGAGCACAGATGCTATGATCCCTCTGGTATTACTCTCCCTATTTAGGGTTGTTAGGGCTACAGAGGTCTTTTGTGCTTCCAAATTAGTTTTAGGATTTTTTTTTTTGTTGTTGTTGTTCTGTGAAAGCTGCCATTGGAATTTTGATGAGGGTTGCATTAACTCTGAAGATTGATTTTAGTAACACAGCTAGTTTTCAGTATTAACTCTACTATCCACGACTGTAGGGGGCTTCTCATCTTCTAGTCTCTCCTTTAATTTTTTTTTTTAAGTGTAGATTGACCTCTTTTCTTTGGTTCTTTGTGTGTGAGTCTTTGTTAGCGATGTGGGAGAATGACCCTGTGTTTCAGTTATGAAAATAATTAGTCATTGAACTGAGAAGTGGTTGAGGCTAAGGGACTATGGATGTCAGTTACAGTAGCTCTGGAAAAACACCAGTAGATGTTTCATAATATCTTTTAGATCACAATGGTTATCACATGCCTGTGCCAATGGGGGAAGGCTATGTATTATATCATAAGTCATGCTTACTTAAGTGATAACCTTGTTTGCTTTTGACTGTGACAATAATGTAGCTACTATTTAGTGTTAAGGTTTTCTGTACCTTTAAATGACTTTGAAGTCATGAATGCTTAAGGTTGCTATTGAGATAAGTTTATCAATTCCTATAATTTTGTTGATTGATTTCTGGTTAGCTGGATTCTTGTGTGTAGTTTTCTTCCTCCTGCATTAGTATTAGGTGTTTGCACATTTCCTGTGTTGGACATGACAAACTGATTCTCGGTTCTTTTGTTGATCCTAAGAACATTTTGGGATCTTATCAAATTCCCCCCCCCCCCAATTTTTTTGCTCATATGGTTCAGACTGTATTCTTCCCCCCCCCCCCCATTCCTCTATATATCGTATTACTCTAAAGTCTTTGGCTGCATTGTCTTGGTAATCATGAATGCCTTAGTTTATTCTTATTTTGAAATGTTATTTTCCCATCAAATTAAAGATAAATTTTCAGAGTATAACATTTGAGGTTGATAGTTACTAATTTTCAGGGCTTTAAATGTAATATTGCTCTTTCTGGATTTTACTGTCACCAATGACTTATCTGATATTCCTCTGACTTTTGCTCTTGTTACATGTGTTAGTGGTTTTTTCTTGTAACTTTAAAATTTTCTAAACTTATAAATACATTAATTAGTGTCACTGTGTGTGTGTGTGTGTGTGTGTGTGCCACAGTGTCAGAGGGCAGTTTGCAGGAGTTAGGAGTTCTTTCCTGCAACCATGTGAGTCCCAGGGATTGAATTCAGCAAGCCTCCCAGCAGTGCTGTTGCCTGCTTACTTCCAAAGGAAAACCTTCTTACTGGTTCTCCTTTGAAGCACTTCATCCTTTCATTTCTTTTGTATCTGCAATCTTGACTATAATGCATGTTGTTGATGCATTGTGCTATGATATATATTGTGTTGATTTTGGGTTCTAAATTCTTTTTGTATTAGGGTTTTGCCTTTCTCTATATTTGGGACATTTTCTTTCATTTGTGAGTCGGTGCTCTATTCCTTTAGTTCCTTCTGTCCAGTGGACTCTTGGATTTGTACTCTTTATGGTATCCCAGAGTTATTATGTGTGTGATCATTATTACCCCACTTTATTGATGTCTGAATGTAAAAAGCCTAACTGGCTTTGAGGTTAGCATGGTGATGAGCGTGCCCTGAGTTTAGTACTGCCTTTCTTACACCAGGGTGGCATTGCTTACCTTTGGATGAAGGCTCTCCTCCCCAAGCTCTCTCCTCTGCTGGAAAGCTCCTTGTATTTTTCCCTTGGGTGTATTTCTAGAAGATGACTTGCTGGGCTTTAGAAAATGTCTTCTTCCTCCTCCTCCTCCTCCTCCTCCTCCTCCTCCTCCTCCTCCTCCTCCTCCTCCTCCTCCTCCTCCTTCTTTTTTTCTCAAGACAGGGTTTCTCTGTATAGCCCTGGCTGTCCTGGAACTCACTTTGTAGACCAGCCTGACCTAGAACTCAGAAATCCGCTTGCCTCTGCCTCCTGAGTGCTGGGATTAAAGGCATGCGCCACCACGCCCAGCTTTGTTTGTTTGTTTGTTTGTTTTGTTTGTTTGTTTTGTTTTTGTTTTGTTAGATGTCTTCCTTCTACTTAGGCACTGCTAAAGTGTACATGTCAGCTTAAAACTCCTGGCAGCTGTGATCCTGCATAGCTTCTCATCTTTGTCAAAGCCCGTATCGTTAGCATTTTTGTGAAGCTAGTAGGTGAATATATATATATATATTTAAATTTTAATTTGAATTAGTTCAATAATTAACAAGACTAAGAATCTTTTATGTTTATTGCCCATTTGTATAATAATAATGATAATAATGACTGTGAAGTTATCTATTTATATTTCTTTGCTATTGTTCTACCAGACTTAAAAAACTTGATTTATGAGAATTTGTTACAAGTTCATGAATAAATTCTTACGTGTTTATTTAATGTGATTATGAATGTATCACTCAGAGCTATATTTTATTGTACCATTCTTACTTGGTAGTTGGTATTTTGGAATTAAAAAAAAAGTTTCCTCTACAAGTTTGGGATATAAGTATATCCTTCCATAGTTTTATAGAGAGCCATAATTTTGTCTGTTCATGTTTAGCCTTAACTTTTTCTAAAACTAAATCCTTTACTGTTTTATTTTGCAAATGTGCCCATGAAATAATTTATCATTTTTATGAGGTTCATTAATCTTTTGACTCTAATAGATAAAATACACTGGAAGCATTTTCCAGGAATGATAAAATTATGTAACATAACTTATATATGTCAGTAGCTTATCCAAGGCATTGTATCATTTTTAAGATTAAATTGCTCTAAATTCTAGCACTGCTTATTTTCATGTTTAAATTCTCATTTGCATGTGCTGTCTTTTTCTTAAAGTAATGGAGTAGATGAAATAATCATGCCAATTTAAATTCTTACACTCTAAGTATAAATATATTTAACAATAAGTTTGGGTTATTTTAAGAAACATTACAAAGAAACATTACTCTAAGTATTTAATTATTTGTAAAAGGAATTAAGTGTCATAAAGGCAAACCAATCATGGTAACATATATTGTGTCTTGCCACCAGTACATTGATCTCTGACTTTTCAGACTCCCATAAGAAATCAATTTCTATCATTTGTAAATTAATCAAGCTGTGATATTCTGATGAGGCACCGCTGTTAGACTAAGATAGAGCTGTTTTGGATTAGATCTAAAATGTGACGTCAAAGAACGGACTGAAATGGGAGGGCCTCTGAAGCTCTTGAAGAAAAGGATTTCAAGCAGAGAGAAACTCTGGAAAAGTACTTCTGGAAACTGGAAAAGTGAAAGCCCTTAAGATGGTTATGAGCAGAGGTAGCCTAATGGATTGTTTTAGCTAGGGTCACCCGGAAGAGAATCTTACTGAGGACTTATCTAGATCAGGTTTTTCTGAGGAGGATTGTCTTCACTGTTATTTGATGTAGGAAGACCACTGTGGGCAGCACAGTTCCCTAAGTAGGGTGTCCTGAAGAGTTGAGAAGTGAAATTAAACAAGTAAGCATATATACTTATTTCTCTTTGCTATTGATTGTCGATATGATATGACCAAGATCCCTCAAGTTCCTGCTTCTTTTCCTTCCCCAAAGTAATGGGTTTTCACTTGGTATTGTAAGATGAGAGAAACCCTTAAGATATTTTATCACCACAATAAAACCTCTTTCTTCATACCATTTGCCATTGAGCTGCTTATGGTATCTTGTTCTAGATGCTAAGAAATGTGGGTGTTTATCCAGAAGTAGTAGCAGCTTGTTGAAGTGGCCCTGAAATCCCCATTCAAATGGCATCGGATGGTTTGTCAACAATTGTAACAAGATTTTCAGGTTCAAACCACGTTTCTTCTTGAGGCTTACCAGCAAAGCCAAGCCACAGAAGGTGTAGCCACCATGGACTTCCATTCCTAGAAGCCTGCCCATGCTGCATCCCCAGTTATGGCACCTTGCTATCCATTCATTAGGGTCCTCAGAGAGGACAGGAGTGCTGATGTTGGTCAGAGAGACCACTCAGGTAGCAGTATGTGCTTCACACAGCCAGCTTACCTCCAAAGTGCATGAGAAAGTCATCAGGTTGCCCTGGGAATACAAGTACTGAAGACGCTGCTTCATTAATTTTTTTCTATTTATTCTTTTATCATATATTACATCCTGACCATAGTTTTCTCTTCCTTCTTCCCTCCCAGCCCCACCCCCTCCATCTACTCCTCTTCCATATCTGTTAAGAAAAGGGCAGGCCTCCTATGAATATCAACCAAACATGGCATATCAAGTAGCAGTAAGACTAGGCACCTCCCCTCATATTGTGGATAGGACAACCCAATATGAGAGAAAGGGTCCCAAAAGCAGGCAGAGAGTCAGAGACAGCCCCTGTTCCAACTATTAGGAGTCCCTTAAGATGATGCAGAGGCACAGCCAAACATTAGGTAGAGCCATGGGAATTCTGCAGAAGAGGAAGAGAAAGAATTGTAGGAGCTAGAGGGATCAAGGAGCTAGAGGGATCAAGTCCTTGAGATCTCAAGGACTGAATTAACTAACCTGGGTGCAAAGGGGCTCACAGAGACTGAACTGAATAACCAGGGAGCCTGCATGGGTCTGGTCCTTCTCTCTATATTTTACAGTTGTACAGCTTGATCTTCTTACTGAGGAAGCTTATTATGCTAGAATACTGAAGAATATTTCTCTCTGATAATGGCATTGTAGACTTCTTCCAGGCTAGTAATGGATCATCCATTGACAGCTGCTTCTGAGGGTGCAAGGTACTGCCCATGACCTTCAAAGCCACCTTCTGGACTTTGACATAGTTCCAGGAACTGACACACAAGTTGTAGAGGGTTAGTTTGTTATCATCATGGCAGGGGCATGGTGGGAGCATGGTGGCACTCATGGTGCTGGGGCAATAGCTGTGAGTTACCATCCTTTTAAAAGTCATATCTAAATATGTTTATTATGATCAGTACATTCTGAAATTATTGTTTGTGATGAGGATATTTAAAATCTATTTTCAAGAATACAACACATTGCTATTAACTATAGTCATCATATTGAACAACAGATTGTTGAACATAATTCTCCTTCTATCTGAAATTTTGTACTTTATTAACCTAGTACTGATAGACCACCTAGTTCACATGACTGCTTCTGGCTGAGATGGGAAGTGGGCTTGGAGGGTCAGTTACTGGCTACTAGCCTAGAGACTAGAGCTGTGAATGTCTACTGCACAGATCTTTGTCTTTCCTCTAAGCTCTCCCGTTATTTTTTCTGGAGCCTGGGGTTGGGTGTGTGTGTAGCAGTCAGGTGTGGGTAGGGTGGGGTAGTGGTGAGGGGGATACCGGTGACCTCAGACTATGCTTCCTGTTCTCACGTGTCTTTGCTTATTTCTTTGTTATACCTGAGTACTAGAACCTCCCATCTTGTTTCCTAGTGTTGTTAGTATTTTGTTTGTCGAAGCATTTTATAAGCTGATATTTCTGTGTTATTAATCTGTGCAATGGAGAGTCCTACTATTTGCTCATGTTCCAGTAATACTTTTCATTTTTTTCTTTATTGATGTGGGTTTACTGATAGAAACACTATTTATGGAACAACATGCTATCTGTAGATGCCAAATACCAGCACCAGCCTTCCCAGAATGTAATTAAGAGTTTGACAAATGAGAAAACTGAAATTTGTATGGCATAACAGATGAAAAAAGTAAGTTTGAAATAACAGAGCTAAACAAAGAATTCTCAACTGAGGAATACCGAATGGCTGAGAAGCACCTAGAGAAATGTTCAACATCCTTAGTCATCAGGGAAATGCAAATCAAAACAACCCTGAGATTCCACTTCATACCAGTCAGAATGGCTAAGATCAAAAACTCAGGTGACAGCAGATGCTGGTGAGGATGTGGAGAAAGAGGAACACTCCTCCATTGCTGGTGGGATTGCAAGCTGGTATAACCACTCTGGAAATCAGTTTGGGAGTTCCTCAGAAAATTGGACATAGTACTACCTGAGGACCCAGCAATACCACTCCTGGGCATATACCCAGAAGATGCTCCAAAAGGTAATAAGGACACATGCTCCACTATGTTCATAGCAGCCTTGTTTATAATAGCCAGAAGTTGGAAAGAACCCAGAGGTCTGTCAACAGAGGAATGAATACAGAAAATGTGGTAATTTACACAATAGAGTACTACCCAGCTATTAAAAACAATGAATTTATGAAATTCTTAGGCAAATGGATAGAACCAGAAAATATCACCCGAGTGAAGTAACCCAGTCACAAAGGAACACACATGGTATGTACTTGCTGATAAGTGGATATTAGAACCGAAGCTAAGATTACCCAAGATACCATTTGCAAAACACATGAAACTCAAGAACAAGGAAGACCAAAGTGTGGTTACTTCACTCCTTCTTAGAAGGGGGAACAAAATGCCCATGGGAGGAGATAGAGAGACAAAGTGTGGAGCAGAGACTGAAGGAAAGGCCATCCAGAGACTGCCCCACCTGGAGATCCATTCCATATACAGTCTCTAAACCCAGATACTATTGTGGATACCAACTAGTGCTTGCTGACAGGAGCCTGATACAGCTGCCTCCTGAGAGGCTCTGCAGTACCTGACAAATACAGAGATGGATGCTCTAGGCCAACCATTGGACTGAGCACAGGGTCCCCAGTGGAAGAGCTAGAGAAATTACCCAAGGAGCTGAAGGGGTTTGTAGCCCCATAGGAGGAACAGCAATATGAACTAACCAGTACAACTCAGACTCCCAGGGACTAAAATACTAACTAAAGAGTGCACATGGAGGGACCCATGATTCCAGCTGCATATGTAGTAGAGGATGGCCTAGTCGGTCATAAGTGGGAGGAGAGGTCTTTGGTCTTGCAAAGGCTCTATGCCCCTGTATAGGGGAATGCCAGGACCAGGAAGCAGAAGTGGGTGGGTTGGTTTGCAAGAGGATGGGGGAGGTGAGGGGGGTTTTCGGAGGGAAAACCAGGAAAGAGGACAACATTTGAAATGTAAAAGAAGAAAATATCTAATAAAAACAACAAGAAAAAAAGAAATAACCTGAATATGTGACTTGCTAAAACTGTTCGGTACAATCTGAGAATATCTGAAGTCTCTTTCTTCTGTGCAGTCTTTGTTTGCACATTTCATTGGCATTACATTTAAGTGTGTATAATTTTAAAATATGTGAAGGATAGTTTAAGTAGCATTTAGACTTGACATTTAGTTCTTATTCTTATGTACAGTGAAAGAAATAACTTTAAAGACTCCAGAATAACTTCTTAGTATCCAGCCATCATGACTGTTTAGAGTTGTGTCCTAATTAACTTGTGTGTGATCTGGAGAGTACCACCTACTCCCTTTGGCCCAATTAAGACTTTATATTGGTAAATGTTTTAGCTGTTAATATTTGGGAATTATATGTTTATTGATTTAAAAGCAGCTAAGTGTGTATTATGAAGTCATTACACATGTAAATCCATAAACAAGATATGCTTTATTTAGCATATTTTAAGCTACATTTAAATGTTTATTAGGCTACATTTATTCTTTTGCAATTTGCCTTTTATGGTTCACTGTTATAAGATTCTCACTTGTGGACCCACATAGCTTCTGTTCACAGACTTCCCCCTTACTTTCATAAAATAGAAGCAAACTCTAAAGTTTACTTCCTCCCGCCCTTGCTGACAGATGTTTTGGATGCTTCCACGTTGATTTTTTTTTTCCTTAATGGAGCCCAATATGGCCTCAAACTCAACTTTTCCTTTCTCAGCTTCTTGAGTGCTAGGACACCTTACTGAGACAGTTTTGACAGTTTCTCTAGATTAAACACAGAATTCTAGAATAGCCAGTTTGTGGTGTCTGTCATTGTGTTTACTAGGTTAGGTGACCCAAAATATGGTACTTTCTACTCGCAGGGAGTGGGTGGGATAGTTTTGTTCTTTCTCCATGATACATGTGACTAACTTTATCACACTCAAGATGATTGCTCATTGGATAGGTGCTCTGTGCTGAACTGTGTAGCCCTCATCCCCAGATGTTAAAGTCTTATGCTATGGATTTCAGGAAGTGATGGTATTTTGGAGTCATGACTCCTGCCCCTAGACCCTGTTAGACATCGAACCCAGGGCCTCATGCAGACCTGGGGAGTGAAGCAAGCTCTGCTCAGCTGCATTCCCAGTCTTTGCAAGTTCTTATTTAAATATTTCTTTTTATTATTTCACTGTGTGTGTATGTGTGTGTGTGTGTACATGTGTTGTGTGTGTGTGTGTGCTTGTGTGTGTGTGTGCATGTGTGTGTGTGTGTGTGTGTGTGTGTGTGTGTGTGTGCACGTGTGCGTCTGAGTGTTGAGTTGTGCATCAGAATGCAGGTGCTTATGGAGTCCATAAGGGGATATCTGATATCCTGGTCACTTCGAGCTGCCCAGTGTGGGTGCTGGAAATTAAACTTAGGTTCTCTGCAAGAGCAGTATAACCTCTAATCATTTCTGAATCATCTCTCCAGCCCTTAATTTTATTTCTATTATTATGTATACACTGCAAGAAAAGGGAGTTTTCTTATGACTTTTGAGACTTGATGCCATTTACTTCTGCTCTTATTTTTCCTCATCCCCTTCTACGCACTGCTGGCTGCCTGCCTCTTTCTCATCTCCTTTGTATTTTTGTGTGTTAGTTTTAAAATACTAGACTCCACATGAGAGAAAACAGACAATATTTGTCTCCCCTGAATCTGGCTTCAGATGGGGTCTCCAATTCCATCCATTTCACTGAAAATGATATCATTTTGTTCCTTCTCTAGGTTTTGTTTTATGTTAAGATGAATTATGTATTGTCTTTAAAATTTTTTTTGTGGACTCTCCATAGCCTGAATATTTATGTTCCCTCTGAATCCACACGTTGAAACCTTATCCTCAGTGTGTTGCAATGTGGAGGCCCTTAGGTAACTGGATAACCTAAACTGGCTAACTTAGAGTGAAGCCCAAGTAGATGATATTAGTGACCTCATGAAAGAGATACCAGAGAGCTTTCTCTTTCTGTCACATTGGAACAGTGAAAAGATGGCTGCCAAGGGGCCAGGAAGAGGTGTATGTCATCCGACATTGAACCCGTTGCTCTTATCTTGTATGTCACAGTCTCTCAAAACTGTGGGAGATAAATGTTGACCATCTGTCAGCCACTCAATCTACTGGGGCTTGTTAGAGCAGTCCCAAGATTTAGATGAGTGTGTGACTTAAGTATTCTTTACACTATATGTTCTACTAGAAACAGAAAGAACAAATACAGTCTGTGGTACTTGTTTTATTTTAAATTATGGCTTTTGAGACAGAAAACTAAGTCTCCCGTGATCAGTTTAATCATTCTTTCTTTTAATTATATCTGATGCTGTATGTTGTTTATAGAATATTTTCCTATTCAAAATGATAAAAGTAATGCTTTTGCTAAAAATCTTCAAAATTTGCTTTCAAATTTGAAATTTGTACGTGTGTATTAAAGAACTGGCACTAGAGACATGAGACAGCATAGCTGGCATGGAAGTGAGATATTTAAAAAGGTAATTAGCAAGCCCTGAGGATGTTTGTAATGTAATATGATAGGCGTCTTTACACTTTGACTTGTTCATTGGTCAAATAGCCAGTTATTTATCACTTATTATATATATTACATTCCAGATAACATGTACAGTGTTGTCAGAGACAGAACAAACATCACGTCAAGACTGTGCCCCACTTCACAGTTCACTCATTCCTGACCACCCTCCAGGGAGGCATTTAGTATTCCTCTTCATTTTACAGAGACACCAACTTCTGTTTAGGGAAGTGGAATACTTTGGGAATACAACTTGCGAATTGTGGAATTTAGATTTGGTCTTTAAATATATATCCAAGATATGGTACAATTATGGAGACATTTAATAGGGGTTATAATGTATAGTAGGTTTACAAATAGTGATTGTATGAATGGATAGATTGTGGGGCAGCACAGACACCTCTTTCAGGTGTCAGGTAAGAAGCTGTAGTAGAGACCAGGAAGATGCTAGTGAATTAGCTTGACGACAGTGTTTTCCAGCCAGTCTATGCAACGTCTCCAAGAGACCCTTTAAATAATTCTCTTGATGCAGGATAACAGCTTTGTACACAAAAGGAAAAAGTGTAAGTAAGTTGGTAAGTTTTAGAGAGCTTTAGACAAACTTTCTGTTGTTCTTATGACGTAACTTGCTAAGGCTTATTGAGATAGTTTGAAACACCCACCACGTTACTCTCGTTTGGCACTTAGTGCCACAGAAACTGTGATTCTGAGCCTTTCTCCTGACATAGAAGTCATTTTGTGAAAATGATGACTTAGGTAGAGGCTGTTAGTGCTAGTTATCTAAGAAGAAGGGCTATTGCCAAATGGATTCAATTATACAATGGCCTACTTCTGTGTTGTCTCTAAAAAGGTGTGTATGTGCATGTGTGTGTGTATCTCAGTAAATCATTGGGGGCAAAGATTAGACTAAAGAAGTAGAAAGATAAATGGTCCCAGGACTTGTTGTCCAGTATCTGTTATTTTTTCCACATTAGTGGAATTAATTTAATTAATTTATTTTTTTTATCTGTAGCTGCACTTCTTGATTATTTCATTTTAGTTTATGGTTTGTGTGTGTGTGTTTGAAAATTCCTCTGTCTTTAAGCCATATATTCTATTATACTATTTCTTTATTTTTCTTATATATTAATACTGACAGCAGCCTCTCAGCCCCCTTCTCCTTTTTCCCTCTGCCCTAGGTCCACTCCTCCTCAGTTTCCCTTCAGAAACAGGCCTTCCAGGGATATTCACCAAACATGGCATAATGAGATACAATAAGATTACACACAAACCTTCATCTCAAGGCTTGACAAGGCAATCTAGTAAGAGGAAAAGGGTGCCAAGAGCAGGCAAAACAGTCAGAGACATCCCCACTTCCATTGTTAGGAGTCCCACAAAAACTCTGAGCTAAATATGCAGAGGACCCAGTGCAGACCCATGTAGACTCCAAAATTGTTGCTTCAGTCTCTGTGAGCCCCTATGAACACAGCTAGTTGTTTCTGTGGGCCATGTTCCCTGATCCCTCTGGCTCATCTTGCACTCTTCCCTCAGCCTCAGAGAAAGAGGCAGGTAGTTCTCAGTTTGATGCTAGCCTGGTCTATGTATTGAACTTCAGGACAGCAAGAGCTATGTAGTAAGACCCTGTCTAAAAAAACCAACCAACCAACCAACCAACCAACCAACCAACCAATCCAACCAACCAACCAACCAACCAACCAACCAATCCAACCAACCAACCAACCAACCAACCAACCAACCAACCAACTTTTCTATGAAGGGATGCTGGACTTTGTCAAAGGCCTTTTTGCATTTAATGAGATAATCATGCATTTGTCTTTCAGTTTCTTTATATGGGTGATGACATTAACCAATTTATGTATATTAAACCATCCTTACATCTCTGAGGTGAAGCCTACTTGATTATGGTGGATGATCTTGTTGATGTTTTGGATTTGGTTTGCAAGTACATCATCAAGAATTTTTGCATCTATGTTCAAAAGGGAAATTGAGCTGTAATTTTCTTTGTTGAGTCTTTATGTAGTTTGGGTAGCAGGGTAACTGGCTTTATAAAATGAATTGGACAGTGTTCCATCTCTATTTTGTGAAATAATTTGAGAACTGTTTGCATTACCTCTTCTTTGAAGGTCTGGTAGAATTGTATTCTAATAGCATCTGGCCCTGGGTTTTTTTGGGGGGAGGGGGGAGAGGTTGGGAGAATTTTAATGACTGCTTCTGTTTTACTAGGGGGTTATAGGTCTGTTTAAATTGCACATTTGATCTTGATTTAACTCTGGTACATGGTGTGTATTAAGAAAATTATCTATTTTTCTTTTATTTCCTAAGAAAACCTGTAGTACAGATTTTAAAAATATGTCCTTATGATTCTCTGGATTTTCTTGGTGTCTGTTATGTCTTCTTTTCATTTCTAAATTTGTTAATTTGGATACTGTCTCTCTGCTTTATAGTAAGTTCAAATAAAGATTTGCCAATTTCATTGATTTTTCTCAAAGGACCACTTCTTTGTTTTATACATTCTTTGTTTTGTCCTCTTTGTTTCTATTTTATTGATTTCAGCCCTTAGTTTGCTTGTTTCCCACAGTTCATTCCTCTGGGTTGTGCTTACTTCTTTTTGTTCTAGAGCTTTCAGGTGTGCTGTTAAGTTACTAGTATGAGGTCTCTCCAATTTTTTTCTTTTTTTTCCTTTTTTTTTTGATGTAGGCACTTAATGGTATGTATGAACTTGCCTCTCAAACTAGCCTTCTTTATGTCCCATAAGTTTGGGTATGCTATGTATTCATTTTTATTCAATTCCAGAAAGTCTTTAATTTTTTTCTTAAGGCATGTCTTGACCCATTTTTCATTCAGTAGTGAGTTGTTGAGTTTCATGAGTTTGTAAGCTTTGTGTTATTGTTGACATCCAGCTTAAATCTGTGGTTGTCTGGTAGGACGCAGAGTGTTAATTCAATTTTCTTCTATCTGCTGATACTTGTTTTTGTGTCTGAATATGTGGTCCGTTTTAGAGAAAGTTCCATGAGCTCTTAGGAAGGGTGGCAGGCAGGTTCTCAGTAAATGCCTGCTAGACTGGGAGAAAACAATGAGTGGGGGAGGTGAGTTTGGGGTGGGGCGATCTGTGTGGTCCACTGGAAATGGGGTCAGGAGGGTAAAGGAGGCTGCAGCAGGTGGTCTGCTACAGAGCTGGGAACAAGACAGCGGGGGATTGGATTTTGAAGAATGGAAAGATCTGCAGAGAGCCTATCTGCTTTTCTGGCCTGAGTAACCTGTGGGTTCCTAGGGAATTCCAACTGGAGTTGGGGATTGCCGTAAACCAATGAGTCTAGGAAAAGATGTGAGGAGGGGTAGACCTCCACTGAAGATGAGAGTTGGGAGGAGGGGAGGACACACGTGGTTCATTGACGAGCTAAGGGCGATACGGGGACATGGAATTTGGAGGAGCTGAGGGATCCCTGGAGATTTGCTATTAGCCTATTTATTTCCCTGGTTGGAGTGTGTTTAAATATTTAATGATAAAATTAAAACATATATCAATACTATCTTCAGTGTTAACATTCTGACATAAACAAATGCACTGGTTTTCCCTGTCCTACTCTTTCTCCTTTCTGCTATTGGTGTAACGGAAGCTGTGCTTTGGGGTGGAACCTTGCAGTTATGGATATAGCTGTTTAAATAGAATTGCTCCAACAGCTGCTGATCTTTCCTCCTGGGAGGAAACAGAAACAAAGTCCTCTAATGTAAATAAGGAGAATAGAACAAAAGAGATGAAGTGTCCATGTCCTTATACCTCTGAATACAAGCAGATATTTCTAGGGGGAAGATCACACAAATGTCTCCTGGTTTACAGTGCCTGAAAAGTTTGTTTCTTCCTGCTGTGAAATGTACCTGCTCAGCTAGAAACATTAATTTCTTCCCATTCTAAAAACACTATTCGCTCATTTACCTTCCAAGCCTCACCTACTAACAGTTGCTAGTAACTTTTCTTTTTTAGAAACCCCTAACAATGTAGAATGTGCTCGTAACTCTTGGTAATGTCTTCAGTGTGATTCTTTCCCTCTCTCTGTGCTATGGCATGAGTCGCAGGCAGCCTAGTATAAAAGACTTGTCTCCTATATTGGCTGGAGAGATGGCTAAGGAGATTAAGGTGTCAGCCCCCAAGCCTGATATCCTGATCTTTGGGAGGAGACAGTTGCCCCTCAACATGCGCTACATACCCAGCATAGATGTACTTAAACTAAACTAAAATTCAATATAACTTCAAAACCAACCAAGAAATTTTCTCCTTTACTGGTTTTCCTTTGCTTCTTTCGAACGACCCAAGAGGTAATGAGTCACTCCCCCTTCCATGTTAAATTATTGGGTTGAAAAAATTCTCTCTCTCTAAAAAATAAGGAAATTAATTTGTTTTAAAGATTAACTTCTTATCAAAGCTACTTCTCCTACATT
Organism: Mus musculus; assembly: GCF_000001635.26. Lineage (NCBI taxonomy): Eukaryota > Metazoa > Chordata > Mammalia > Rodentia > Muridae > Mus > Mus musculus. Next base: position 90,570,551 of record NC_000073.6, read on the forward strand.
GTGTTCTTAGGATTTAGCTTGCTTTTATTTTCCCAGGGCTTTACGGTGTATCATTAAGTTATTTACTTGAGATTGTTTGAGATTTCTCAATGTAGGCACTTAGACTGTGAACTTCCATGTATAGTTGTTCTAATTGTATCCCATAGATTTTTTTTGTACGTTGTATTTTAATTTTTACTTAATTTTAGGAATGTTTTTATTTTCTTCTTGGTTTCTTCAAGGACCTATTTATTGTTTAGTAATGTGTTGTTTAATTTCTATGAGCTTGTATTTTGTCCCAGATAATTAAAGCCTTATTCCATTGTGATCAGATAAAGTGCAAGGAATTATTTCAATTTTCTTATATTTGTTAAGACCTCCTTTATATTCTAAATATAATTTTAGAGGAAGTTCCATGGGCTGCCAAGAAAATTATGTGTACTACATTCTTTGGATGGAATGTTCTAAAGAGGTCTGTTAAGTCCTTTTGCTCTATGATATCATTTATTTAAAATGCACACATGCACACACACACACATACACACACACACACACACACACACACACACACACACACACACACACGGTAGCTTGGCCTATCAATTGGTGAGAACAGGGTTTTGAAATAATTCACTACTCTTGCACAAAGGGATAAATCTTTGATTTTTATCTCTAGTATCACTTGTATTGTGAACTTGGATGTATTTATGTTTGGGCTATAAATGCTTATTTTATTTATTTTTTAAATTTAAGTTTTATTTTATGCATATGAATGAATGCTTTGGCTAAATGTATATATACCATGTGCATGTAGTGCCCTAAAGAGCAGAAGAGGGTTTTGGAGGCCCTGGAAATGAGTTATAGATAGTTGTGAGCTGCCATGTGGGTGCTGGGAATTAAACCTGGGCCACCCTTGAGACATATATGTTTAGAATACTAATGTCTTCTCTGAATCAGTATGAAGTGATCTTCTTTATTTTTTCTCACTAATTTTGGTTTGACGTCTATATTAGCTAGTGATACCTGCTTGTCTGTTTGCTGGGAATACCAGTTTCTACCCTTTCACCCTTTCAAGATGGTGTCTGTCTTATGGTGAGGTGCATTTCTTTTTGTTGTTGTTGTTGTTGTTCTTTTAATTTTTTATCTATTATTTATCTTTTATTTATTTATTTATTTATTTATTTATTTATTTATTTATTTATTTAAAGCTCCAGATTTTATTCCCCTCCCAGTCCACCCTTCGATTGTTCCACATCCCATCCCCCCCCCTCGCCCCGTCTCCACGAGGATATCCCCATCCTCCCAACCCCCATCCCCCACCCTACCAGACCTCCAAACTCCCTGGGGCCCCCAGTCTTTTGGGTGTCAGGTGCATCTTCTCTGACTAAACGCAGACCTGGCAGTCTTCTGCTGTATATGTGTTGGGGGCCTCATATCAGCCAGTATATGCTGTCTGGTTGGTGGTCCAGTGTTTCCCACCAGATTAATTGAGACTGTTGGTTCTCCTACAGGGTTGCCCTCCTCCTCAGCCTCTTCCAGTTTTTCCCTAACTCAACCATAGGGGGCAGCAGCTTTTGTCCATGGGTTGGGTACAAATATCTGCATCTGACTCAGCTGCTTGTTGGGTCTTTCGGAAGGTCCCTTTTTGTGAGCACTCCATAGCCTCTGTAATAGTGTCAGGCCTTGGGGCCTCTCCTTGAGCTGGATCCCACTTTGGGCTGTGAGGTCCATTTCTTACAAAAACAAGTAAATGGCTCATGGTTTTCCATCCAATTTGCTAGTCTGCGCTTTTTGATTGGGGAACTGAGTTTATTGATATTCAGTTATTATTGGAAATAGTTTATTGATTCCTGCCATTGTGTTGATTTTGTAATGTGTTTTTTTTTCTACCTCCCACCTTACTTAGTATTATTCTAGAATGGTTCATTCTTCCCTGTGGCCTGCTTTAGGAGTAGGTATATCTCTTGTAGAGATGGCTTGTGGTCATACTGTCCGTTATTCTACTTTTATTGTGAAAAATTCTTAGTTTTTTCAATTATGATAGAAATATTTGTTGGGCATAGTGTTTTTGATTGGTAATTGTTATGTTCAGAACTTGAAATAAGTAATTTTTAAGTCTTTCTGGCTTTTAAAATTTTAGTAACTGAATGGGCTACTTTTTAAATATATGGCTTTGTCTTTCTTATTGGTTTCAATATATATATATATATACATATATATATATATATATATATATATATATATATATAATTTGTACTGTATACTTAGTGTTTTAATAGTAATATGACCAGGCTGAGGTTCTTTTCCTGTCTTGTAGATATCATAAGTGTCTCCTATATCTGGATTGGCATCTCTTTTCCTAATTTTGTGAAATATTTTGTTATGATTCCTTTGAAATTGATTTTTATGCTCTTATAATAAGAATATTTTTAGATGTCTATAACCACTAAAACTGATATTTTCAGAGGCTCTTTCTAATTTTAGAAGCTCTCTCACTGGTACCTTCTTACTCTCTTTGTTTGTGAACCTGTTGTACTGGATTGTTCCAGTTTTTCCACATTGTCTTCAAGCTCAGATATTCTGTCCTCTCCTCATCCATTCTACTGCTAAGTATTTCAACAGGTTTTTTTTTTTTTTTTTTTTTTACTTCCTATGTTCCAGTTTGGTTACTCTTCAATAATTATACTTCTTTGTTGAATCTTTCTTTCATATTATCCATAGTCTTTCTTATTTCATTTGGCTGCTTGTTTGTATTTTGACCATATTTTAAAATCACTATGTTTTCTGACCGGGGTTTTTATTGTCGCATCTGCTCTCGACCAGCAAGAACGACACGACCACCAGTCCTTCTAACAGCAGTTTATTCAGTCCTCATCTTTCTTCTTTCTCTTCATCAGTACCGTTCCCCAGCTGAAGAGTTCTGAATCCACGCCGGATCCTTCTCAACAGTCTGTTTTACGGGAACACTTTATTAACCGCTCCTTCCCCGTGATGCAGTTCTGAATCCTCCCTGTAGCAGGGGGTCTTCGCTCGTGCCTGAAGATGTTTCTTTTCCCGGGTTTTCAGCACCACTTGTTGCGCGCGCTCAACTGGCCAGGAAGAACGATGCTGCAACAGGATCCTTCTGCACACATTTATTCAGTCCTATTTCTTCTTGTTTATATCTCCCTTGTTCATATCTCCCCTGTTTATATCTCCCCTGTTTATATCTCCCTTGTTTATATCTCTCCCTTGTTTTTATATCTCCCTTGTTTTTATATCTCCCCCGAACCCTGGGCCTCTCACTCCTTTTATACTCTCTCTCATCCACGCACCGCAGGCCACGCCCCCTCACCAGGCACACAGCTTTAGCTAATCAGGGCAGCAGGGGCAAATCTCCACCAAATTGGATTCACCTGAGTCCTGGTACACCTGCGCAGCACTCAAGATGTTTGTGTCTTATATGAGGAAGTCAGGTGCAAGTCATATGACTTAGCTGCAGTCTCTAGCACCTTTGGGACTGCCGCCACACCCGCTCCCCACATTTTATCTAATTCACTATCAGTAAATGCCATCGCTATGATAATGTTTTTTGAAGGAGCCATATTTCCTTGCTTGTTCATGTTTCTTAGGATGTTGCATTGGGATTTATGTAATTAGAGTTATTTCTTTGCTTGGCTTAATTTTTATGAGCTATATTTTTCAGTTGAAGTATTTTTTCTTTTTTTAGGGAACAAGAAGAAACTTTGTTCATAACGTAATTAAACATTACTGACTGATCAAATTAATTATGGTGGAGAGCCCAGAGCCTTTTTTCACTCATTCATACTATAAGCTCTTAGTGAGATTACACTAAATACTGTCCAAGGGATATACAAAGAGCTATCCATGATTTTGCTCTTCTTTTGGTTTATAGATTCTTAAATAAAAAAGCCAGAGAAAATAAATTCAGTGGATTATCATCACTCAGATAATCATGAATGCCTGGGAATATTTTCCAGCTTTCATATGGTCAGGAAATTTGGTGGGAACAGTGGGTAAGTACAAGTTTGCAGTAAGAGAGAGATATTACAGCAGAAAATCAAACACAGGTAGAGAGTTTTTCAGTTGAGTGACATGGTAAACTAAAGTTATCTTGCTTGTGGTGTGGGGAAGAGCCACATAACCTCTTCACACTGAGAGTCTCACCAAGGACTGTTGTTAGTTGACTTAATACTATGCCTGGACAAAGGTAGTCATCCAGCTGAAGTTTTCCCAGTGTTGATGTGGACTTGGACATGGGACCATTAAGTGTATAGTTCAGAAAAGAATTCCTCTTACTAGGAATTTGCTTACCTGGTGTAAGGGCTATGTTATTACCAGAATAGGATATTGATTGGGAAAGCAACCACAACTATGAAATTGTCATACTAGTCAGTTAATAACAGTGGCCCCTTAGGCTTCAAAAACTGTTGGAGAATAGGAAAGCAAAGATGGTCTTTTGTTTTTATTTATTTGACCAGGGGCTAAAGCTTAAGGCAGGTGTTGGGAATAAGCTTAGGTCCATGCAGACTAGTAAAGTAGCTTGAAATCACACAATTGCAAGATGATAGCTTCTTTGACTATGATGGTGAAATAGATGTAGTGAAAAAAGTCATATTTGAGATATATTTTGAAGAAGAGGTTGATAGGAGTTACTGATAGAGTAGAAGTATGTGAGAGAAAAATTATACTAACTTTATAGTGTTTGTTTTGCTCTGTTGGAAGAATTACAATTCTACTTATTAAGGTAAAGAATATTCACACTCAATAAATGAGTATTAAGGGAGTGATGATGGAGATATGAATAAGGGATTAGAGAAAGAATGAATATAAGCACAAGATTCTCTACCATCAACACATTGTTGGTGACTAAATGGCAAGTTCCAGGAAGGAACTCTTCTATTTGCTACTGCACATTTTTACAGACTGGGAGATTCATTCTAGGATGCCTGTTGGTATCGAAATCTAAGAATTCTCAAGTTCCTTCTATAAGGTTGCATAGAATTATAGCAAGTAGTGAGATAATAATAGCTATTTTTGTGATTTTTATGGCCAGGTGCTTTTTAATGTCACTTTTGGTCAATACAGCATATGGGTATGAACAATTTTCTGGTTTTTCTTAATATTTTTATTGATTTTTTTTTTTGTGAAGCCCAATCACATTCACTTCCCAGTCCTTCTAGGTCTACCTCCCTCACTGTGGCTTCCGAAGGAGGAGGAGGAGGAGGAGGAGGAGGAGGAGGAGGAGGAGGAGGAGGAGGAGTTGTCAAACAAACAAACAAACAAAAAACAAGTACAATCTGTGTTGCCCATATACTCACTAAAGCATAGTCAAACTTACAGTGGCCAGCCCCTTATAACTGAGTCTTTCCCCACTTGCAGCCCTGCCAGAAGCCATCAGTTATGGAAAGCTGTACTTCAGCAACATTATCACATTTCTTAAAGAGTTCTGTTTGATGGCTTTCTGCCTAGGGTATTAGGTTTTTGGGGGTGGGGAGTGTACGGGTTGTCATATAGGCCTCCTACACTCCTCTTTCTCAACTGTGAGTATGGTGCCATCGATGCCACTGCAAAAGTAATGTCCTTGCCCTTTACCATAAGCAGGAGTATACCACTCTCTGTAAGCCTATGGGGGCCACTTTCATTCAAAATATTACACAACCTTAAATGCTTATAGAGCATTTTTCTTCTTTCTTTCTTTCTTTCTTTCTTCTTTCCTTCCTTCCTTCCTTCCTTCCTTCCTTCCTTCCTTCCCTCCCTCCCTCCCTCCCTCCTTCCCTTCTTTCTCTCTCTCTCTCTCTTTCTTTCTTTCTTTCTTTCTTTCTTTCTTTCTTTCTTTCTTTCCTTCTTTCTCTTTCTTTCTTTCTTTCTTTCCTTCTTTCTCTTTCTCTCTCTTTCTTTCTTTCTTTCTTTCTTTCTTTCTTTCTTTCTTTCTCTCTCCCTTCCTTCCTTCCTTCCTTCTTTCTTTCTTTCTTTCTTTCTTTCTTTCTTTCTTTCTTTCTTTTTTTCTCTCTCTCCCTCTCTCTTTTTCTCTCTCTCTCTTTCTTTCTTTCTTTCTCTCTCCCTTCGTTCCCTTTCTTTCTTTCTTTCTTTCTTTCTTTCTTTCTTTCTTTCTTTCTTTCTTCTTTTTCTCTCTCTCCCTCTTTCTCTTTCTCTCTCTCTTTCTTTCTTTCTTTCTTTCTTTCTTTTTTCTTTCTCTCTCTCCCTCTCTCTTTTTTCTCGTTCTTTCCCCCCCCTCTTCCTTCCTTCCTTCCTTCCTTTCTTTCTTTCTTTCTTTCTTTCTTTCTTTCTTTCTTTCTTTCTTTCTTTCACTTTTCTAACCTAGCATGAGTCATGTCTACTCAAACTGTGTGTGGTAGATCTAACCAATTAATATATTTTTCCACTAACTTTGACAATCCTGTTCATATTCTCAGGTAAATTTAATAAGTACCATTCACCTGTCTGTAACATACCAACAATGAATATATGAGTATTATTTAATGTTGTACTTGATGGAATATTGATTTTTAAAAATTCATTTTGTTTTTTTAAGAATGCACTAGTGACTTTACAATTTATCAATTTCTAGCTGCTTTTCTGTATTCCATTATTTTTAATACATGGCTACTATTACAAGTGTTATTTCCTGGTGGTCAAGGAGATGTCTCACAGTCACAGTATCCCTATGGTGTGAGATCAAAGAAACATGGAAGAATGGTCAGTTTCAAGTAAAACCAAGATCAAAGCTGTTAAACTATCTGTTTAAAGCTGTTAAACTATCATTGACCCAAATATCAGGTTTCTCGTCTTTTTTTCCTTTTAAAAATTAGCTTTTTGCAATTGTCAGTACACCTAAATGAAGAGAAAATTCTAGTTTTTCCTTTACTGTTGGTATTGTTTTCTCTTTCCTATTCTTTTTGGTAACCATCTAGACATATTCAAGGGGAGTTTGTAATAAACCAAAGGTTGAACAAGAGACTAAGAAAAGTGACAAGGTGTTTTATATTAAGTAGGAAGAGATGACATTCATATATAACTATTGTATAGCCTTTATGTATTTTATATATATGTATAAGAAAAATTATTCTTCATATTTTAGTGAAGATCATCACATGATCACTGTCAAACAGCATGACAGATCAAAACAACGCAAAACAAGCCAAATGAAAATATAAACCCCCAACCCCTTCACCAGTGACTTACTTGCTACAGTGCTGATAATCACATGATAGATCAGTACAAATGGCAGCACCCCTAACTATGGGTTTATTTTATTTTATTTTTTTAGAAACAGGAAGTTGTAAACCTATACAGAAATCAAGGAACTAAGGTTCTCAGCAAGACAGTAGCAGTCACTCACTGCACAGGACTGCTAGACCCTACAGCTATGACATGTCTTTAGGAGAAATACTGCTTCTAGCAAACTTTATAGCGACCAATAAGAAAGTTAAAAACTATTTCTAGACAGATACCAGCTACCAAAGTTAAATCAGGATCAGATTAATGGTCTAAACAGTCCTATATCCCCTAAAGAAATAGAAGCAGTCATTAATAGTCTCCCAACCAAAAAAAGCCCAGGACCAGATGGGTTTAGTACAGAGTTCTATCAGACCTTCAAAGAAGATCTAATTCCAGTTCTTCACAAAATAAAAGCAGAAGGTGCTCTACACAATTCATTCTATGAAGCCACAATTACACTGATAACTAAACCACAGAAAGATCCAACAAAGAGAGAGAACTTCAGACCAATTTCCCTTATGAATATCGATGCAAAAATACTCAATAAAATTCTCGCTAACCGAATCCAAGAACACATCAAAACAATCATCCATCCTCACCAAGTAGGTTTCATTCCAGAGATGCAGGGATGGTTTAATATATGGAAATTCATCAATGTAATAATCCACTATGTAAAAAAACTCAAAGACAAAAACCACATGATCATCTTGTTAGATGCAGAGAAAGCATTTGACAAAATCCAACACCCATTCATGATAAAAGTCTTGAAAAGATCAGGAATTCGAGGCCCATACCCAAACATGATAAAAGCAATCGACAGCAAGCCAGTAGCCAACATCAAAGTAAATGGTGAGAAGCTGGAAGCAATCCCACTAAAATCAGGGACTAGACAAGGCTGCCCACTTTCTCCCTACCTATTCAAGATTGTACTTGAAGTCCTAGCCAGAGCAATTAGACAACAAAAGGAGATCAAGGGGATACAAATTTGAAAAGAAGAAGTCAAAATATCACTTTTTGCAGATGATATGATAGTATATATAAGTGACCCTAAAAATTCCACCAGAGAACTTCTAAACCTGATAAACAGCTTCAGTGAAGTAGCTGGATATAAAATTAACTCAAACAAGTCAATGTCCTTTCTCTAAACAAAGAATAAACAGGCTGAGAAAGAAATTAGGGAAACAACACCCTTCTCAATAGTCACAAATAATATAAAATACCTTGGCGTGACTCTAACTAAGGAAGGGAAAGATCTGTATGATAAGAACTTCAAGTCTCTAAAGAAAGAAATTAAAGAAGATCTCAGAAGATGGAAAGATCTCCCATGCTCATGGATTGGCCGGATCAATATAGTAAAACTGGCTATCTTGCCAAAAGCAATCTACAGATTCAATGTAATCCCCATCAAAATTCCAACTCAATTCTTCAACAAATTAGAAAGAGCAATCTGCAAATTCATCTGGAATAACAAAAAACCTAGGATAGCAAAAACTCTTCTCAAAGATAAAAGAACCTCTGGTGGAATCACCATGCCTGACCTAAAGCTGTACTACAGAGCAATTGTGATAAAAACTTCATGGTACTGGTATACTGACAGACAAGTAGACCAATGGAAAAGAATCGAAGACCCAGAAATGAAACCACACACCTATGGGCACTTGATCTTTGACAAGGGAGCTAAAACCATTCAGTGGAAAAAAGACGGCATTTTCAACAAATGGTGTTGGCACAACTGGCGGTTATCATGTAGAAGAATGTGAATTGATCCATTCCTATCTCCTTGTACTAAGGTCAAATCTAAGTGGACCAAGGAACTCCACATAAAACCAGAGACAGTGAAACTTATAGAGGAGAAAGTGGGGAAAAGCCTTGAAGACATGGGCACAGGGGAAAAAATTTCTGAATAGAACTGCAATGGCTTGTGCTGTAAGATTGAGAATTGACAAATGGGACCTCATGAAACTGCAAAGCTTCTGCAAGGCAAAAGATACTGTCAATAAGACAAAAAGGCCACCAACAGATTGGGAAAGGATCTTTACCTATCCTAAATCAAATAGGGGACTAATATCCAATATATAAAAAGAACTCAAGAAGGTGGACTCCAGAAAATCAAATAAGTTCATTAAAATATGGGGCTCAGAGCTAAACAAAGAATTCTCACCTGAGGAATACTGAATGGCTGAGAAGCACCTGAAAAAATGTTCAGCATCCTTAATCATCAGAGAAATGCAAATCAAAACAACCCTGAGATTCCACCTCACACCAGTCAGAATGGCTAAGATCAAAAATTTAGGTGACAGCAGATGCTGCTGAGGATGAGGAGAAAGAGGAACACTCTTCCATTGTTGGTGGGATTGCATGCTAGTACAACCACTCTGGAAATCAGTCTGGCGGTTCCTCAGAAAATTGGACATAGTACCACCGGAGGATCTCGCAGTACATCTCCTGGGCATATTCCAGAAGATGTTCCAACAGGTAATAAGAACACATGCTCCACTATGTTCATAGCAGCCTTATTTATAATAGCCAGAAGCTGGAAATAACTCAGATGCCCCTCAACAGAGGAATGGATACAGAAAATGTGGTACATTTACACAACGGAGTACTACTTAACTATTAAAACGAATGAATTTATGAAATTCCTAGGCAAATGGATGGACCTGGAGGGCATCATCGTGAGTGAGGCAACCCGATCACAAAAGAACTCATGAAATATGTACTCACTGATAAGTGGATATTAGCCCAGAAACTTAGAATACCCAAGATACAGATACAATTTGCAAAACACATGAAACTCAAAAGGAATGAAGACCAAAGTGTGGACACTTTGCCCCTTCTTAGAATTGGGAACAAAACACCCACGGAAGGAGTTACGGAGACAAAGTTTGGAGCTGAGTCGAAAAGATGGACCATCTAGAGATTTCCATACCCGGGGTTCCATCCCATAATCATCCTCCAAACGCTGACACCATTGCATACACTAGCAAGATTTTGCTGAAAGGACCCTGATATAGCTGTCTCTTGTGAGGCTATGCCTTGCTAACACAGAATTGGATGCTCACAGTCAGCTATTGGATCGATCACAGGGTCCGCAATGGAGGAGCTAGAGAATGTACCCAAAGAGCTAAAGGGGTCTGCAACCCTATAGGTGGAACAACAATATGAACTAACCAGTACCCCCGGGAGCTTGTGTCTCTAGCTGCATATGTATCAGAAGATGGCCTACTTGGCCATCATTGGAAAGAGAGGCCCCTTGGTCTTGCAAACTTTATATGCCCCAGTACAGGGGAACGCCAGGGCCATGAAGTGGGAGTGGGTGGGTAGGGAAGTGGGGAAGGGAGGGTATGGGGGACTTTTGGGATTGCATTGGAAACGTAAATGAAGGTAATACCTAATAAATTAAAAAAAAAGAAAGTTAAAAACTGTTTGCATTCTTAAACATTTTATCTTTGTTATACCATACATTTTTATTGCAATAATTTTAAAATGTATATATTTTTATTTTGTGTGTATAGGTCTTTTCCTTCATGTGTATCTGTGTATCATGTATGTTCAGTGCTTGTGGAGGCAGAGGTGTGTTGGATCCTCCCTAGGTGGAATTAAAGATTCTTGATAGACATCCACCACCATGTGGTGTCTGGGACCCAATTTGTGTCCTCTGCCAGACCAACAAGTACTCTTAACTGTTGAGTCATCTTTCCAGCCCATAATGCCTTCAACTTTAATGTAACATAAAAACTCTATACCTTTTCAAATTAATAAATTCAAGGCATGACAGCTTATATGACAAAAATTGCTACTTTACTTAAAGGGAACAAGATCACTTATTTTTAAAAGGCACAAGTTATATTTGACACATGATATTAAATTGCTACAGTGTTTGTGGCTTTGGGGAAAATTTCTGTATGCTTCAAATTCCTCCTGTATGGATTAGTGATAGGGAATTCTCTTTGTAGAGTTGTAAAGGACAGTGTACTGAAAGCTCTTGTACTTTTATGCCAATGTTTTTGTCAATTACAAAATGCAGATATAATGCTTCATGTTTGAGGTGATTAACATAGAATTTTTAAAATTAAAGGGAAAACCCCCCACAAAACAGAAAGTACACACCAACTTTTGGGGAATATGTGTGTTTTTTAAATGATACATGCCTGTTTTGATTAGATTCGTGCATCATGAAAGTCCTAGCCAATTGCCTTGTAAAATTGAAAAACACTGCCGTCTTACTAGGGTTTCTATTGTGAAGAGACACCATGACCAAGGCAACTCTTATGATAGAAAGTATTTAGTTGGGGGCATTACTACAGTTTCAGAGGCTTAGTCTGTTATCATCATGGTAGGAAGAGTGGTGGCATGCAGGCAGGCAGGCAAGATGCTGGAGAAGTATCAGAACTTTACATCCTGATCCACAGGCAGCAGACAGAGAACCACTGGGCATCCACAAGGACTTTAGAAACCCCAAAGGCCACATAATTTCTCCAACAAGGCCACACCTCCTAATCCTTCTCAAGCAATTCACCAACTGTGGACTAAGTACCAACTGTGCAAATAGATGACTTTACAGGGTCCTTTCTCATCAAACCACCATAGAAACCTCACTTACTATTCTATGAGCTTGTATATTGGAAACTTTAAAAACATCACATACTATAAAATGCAGTATGGGTGTTTTGGCTTCCAGTAAGTCTGTGTACCACATCCATGCAGTATACTTGGATGCCAGAAGAGTGTACAGGAGAGCCTGGAATTGGAGTTACATGAGCTGCTATGTGGGTGCTGGGACTCAAACCTGGGTCTTCCAAAAGAGCAGCCATCTCTTAACTGTTAAATCAATCTCTCTAGCCCCTATTATGAATTTTGTCGTGACAAAAAAAGGGAGACTGTTTCTCACATATGTTAGAAGGCATGTCTTCCCTGTTCCAAATCCTGCACAGTAAAACTAACTACTTCTCTTTGCTGATAGTGTCTGGTACAGTGTATATAAAATCCTTAGTGACATTTGCTATCTACCATAGTAGGTATGGGGACATAAGAAATCTTTGTAGTGGTTGCTTTAGCATTACTAAAGTATATTTTGTTTTTTGTATTTATGCTGTTTTACCTGTTCTTTTTCCTTCATTTGTTTTATTTTTACATTTTAATGTTTTACATTCCTACCTTATCCCCCTTTAAAAAAAACATATCTTCCCTTGTAGCCTAGGCTATCTTAGAAATTACAATGTTCCTGCCTTGACTTTTGGTTACTGAAAATACAGGTGGGCTCCACTATGCCTGGCATCTTAATAGTGTCTATTTTTATTGTTATATTTTATTTTAAACTTTATGCCCCTTGACTCAGCCAGTGTTCAATTTCTATTGATTTTTCAATATATTTTATCATATGTTTTTGTTTAGTTTAATTTTTATTAACATTTTTATACAACATATTTCGATCATATTCTTTTTCTTCTTCAAGTCCCATTTTAATATTTAGTCTTTGGAATTTTTTATTTTGTAATTTTATTTCATTGATTCTAATTCTTAAGTTTACTTTAGGTTGAATATGATGTATTTTGCTTCTTCATTTTTTTCTTTACTCCTTTTACTTAAAAGAATGTTGACTTCCTTTGCTTGATTAAAAGTCTCTCACAGCAACTGTTAAGTCCTCACTTTTAAGCAGGCCATTCATAGCGATTTATTTAAAGGTCCATGGAACATGATAGGTGAGAGGTAGGATGATTGTATGTGCTGAAAGATGGGGAGAACTATGAAATGATGTCTTCAGGACATAACAGTGTCGTTGCAACGAGTAATACAGCTGTGGGCATCTACAAGACATCCCCCCCCCACCACCCACGGAAGAGTGATTTAGAAGGATATGGTCTGTGGTGATGGGAGAGGATGGGGAAAGAGGGCAATGGGGAGTGAGTACAATCAGAATATATTGTATATATGCACCAAGCTGACAAACATAAAAATGAAAATCCAGCAAAAACACTCTAACACATCACAGAGAGATGATTTATTTACTTAATATAGAGTCCTCTAGTATCTATCTGCTCAAAAATAAGTCTTGGTATTTCTCATAGGAAAAGACATTTCAATTCTGTTGATTTTTGAGGCTCGTTTTATGGTTAACAGCATTGCTCAGATTGCCTGTATTCTTACTGCTTTTCTACTGTCTGCTGAAAGTTTTGTAGTCTCCAACTATAGTCAAGGACTTGTTTAATTATACTTTATGTTTTTCCAATTAATGAGTGCCTAATTTATTTTGTTCATTATTAAAAATTATCTCAATTATATTTCAACATTATAGTTTATTTTTACCTTATTCTAATTTAATTTTTATGAATATTGAATTTGCACGGCTCAATTGTTTTTGCTTTATAACTCATTCTATTACTTGCTCATCTGTTAAACGCCTTGAAGTGTGAATCTGTGATGGATGAGGAGTGGCTGGAGGCTGCTGGGGGCTTTTCCCCCTGAGCTCTATGGGACCCTACCTTCCTCAGCAGACATTTTAACGCTTTCAGGAAGGGCTTTTTGAAAAAACCAAACCAAACCAAACCAAACAACCCCACCCCCACCTCCCAACTCCAGGTGACTTGGCAGATTCCATAATACATTAGCTACAAGAATTTACTCTTTTTCCAGCAGGAACATTTCTCTTTTTCTGTGTAGAAAGCAACTGAACTTCGTGTTACATTGCTACTTTCTGACGTCTCCTGCAGTCTAAACCTCTCGCTGAGATCTAAACAGTCACAATACATATGTGCCAATTAGGATTGAGTAAACTATCAAAAAGTCATATTTTAATCTTAAATGGTCACGACAGTTGGAAGATAGTTTACTAGGAAAACAGCTCTTGTTTGATCTCCATGAGAAAGTGAGTGGGAAAGGATACAGTTGTAGCTCTGGCTTTGCTTTTACACAAACATAGTTCTCATCCACCCACTAGAGTGGCTTTTCTCTTTTTAGGATTGGTGTCCTCCATGCTGCCAAACATAGACCATTCTTTTCAGTTTCACCTAGCTTGAATGCTGCACTTTGTCTTCAACTTTCTTCTCTTGATTTCCAGTGCATCACCTGTTCCCCAATTCCCACTCAGCAGCCTCTCATTAGTCTCTTCATCATTCCTCTGTTCTGTTTCTAAATATTAACAAGTGGTCCTCAGCCCTTGATCCTTGGCCCTTGGTCCTCATCTTTTGCTGTCAGCATAGATGACTGCAATGTTCTCATCAGTTACAGAGTCTCTATAGTTGATGGCTTCCCAGATTTTAGATATAGTCAACCTCTTCTGAGTAATTCATTCATTCAAGAAAAAAAAATTGTTTGTGTTTCTCAAGTATATGATGGTTAGGCACAGTGAACCACATATGCCTTAGTGTTCTATTGCTGAAGAGACACCGTGACTGTGACAACTCTTATAAAGGAAAGTACTTCATTGAAGCTTGCTTTCAGTCTCGGAGGTTTAGTCTATTATCAGAGTGACAGGAAGCATGGTGGCACTCAGGCAGATGTGGTGCTAGAGAAGCAGCTGAGCTTTCAACATCCAGATCTGCAGGCTTCAGGAAGAGGCAACACTGGGCCTGGCTTGAACATTTGAAACCCTAAAGCCCATTCCCAGTGACATACTTCCTCCAACAGGGGCCACACCTACTCTAGCAAGGCCATACCTCCTTATCCTGTCTTGCCACTTCCTAATGACCAAGCAGTCAAATATATGAGCCTATGGGTCCAGTCTTATTCAAACCACCACAACACATAAATTAAATGCCTAAGAGTACTTGTATTTTTGTGGGTATAGAGAAGCAATATAGAAACCATCACACACACACACACACACACACACACACACACACACACCCCAGATGATGACAAGTACTATAAAGCATATATCAGGAAAATATAATAGAGCCCCAGGAGAAAGGAGAGTCAGACATCACAATTTATAATAGGGTGGTTTAAGACTTGCTCACTGAGTAGGTAACCTTTTAACAAAGAGGGGAAAAGTGGGAGGGCAGCACGCAAGTCAATGTCAGGGAAAGAGAATCCCAATCACAGAGAAAGGCAAAAATGGAATCCAAGGCCCTGTGCTATTTTATGTCACTTCTTTAGGCAGAATGTTTGGAAAATTGGTTTACATTTGGGAATTGAGCAAGAGATAGTGACTATTTCCCCCCACTGAGGGTAACAACCACCTCAGCTTCTTCAACTTTTCTTGCTTTCTGGGATTACTGTTATGAAGTGGCACCTGTATTGGCTGTCCCTTTATTTTGTCCTCAGGAATACTAAGTGCTTTCAGGTATCCAGTTGATATGAAGGGATTACAGAAGTTGTGGATGTCCAGCTCCTGGCAGTGGTAAATCATGGCACATCTGTCTTTATCCTTTCATTCCTCACAACTTGACTGCAAAGAGCCATTGCTGATATGACTGATGAGTAATGCTGGCCCCAAGTCTTTTGTAGGTTTTAGATGGCTTGTGTGAATGGTGCATCCCGAGCCTTCTGTAGGACATAAGCTAGGTCCTCAGGCACTTTAAAGCCTTCCAGCATTCCTGTTTCCCCAGCCTCCTTATTTCTGCCTCTATCATCTCCCAGAGAAGCATAGAAATTCCTATTATACTGAGGTGTCCAACTCCTAACCCAAGAAAAAGTTTTCCCCACCACTACAAGTCTTGATTATGAATTCTGAAATTCCAGTCCATTTCAGTTGCTAACAAAGTCATCTCAGATGTACTTTCTTGGTTCATGTAGTACACATCAGCTGTTTTTTTTCAGTCCTCCAGATATATCACCTTTTCTAGCAACTGACCAATTAGGTTATGCTAAGGTTAACCCTCCTCCATGTCCTGATAGCCAGCATAAAGTGGTGGGCTTCCCTGTTGTCTTATGGGGTTGAAGCTCCATCCATATTCCTCTGACCAGGTTTGAGGCATCTAATGATACCGCACCATGAAGGAAGAGAGTCTATGAGTGAGATTGCAGAGCGGGTTCATGCTAGCATGCTGTTAATTTCCACAAAAATGTCTCTAGGTCTTAAAGGGTGGATTACTCTGGAAAGAAATGGATCTTTTTTTAGGTTTTTTGTGTCAAAACAATTATACTGAGATTATATCTTTAGACTTAGTTGCAAATATTTGGTCCAGAAAATGACGTTCTTGCACTTCCACTGCTGTTCAGGTGCTTTCAGGTTTGTTTGTTTTTTTCTTCAGTTTATACTTTTAGATTATTATCATTATGTTCTATATATTTTGTGTTTTTGAAAGACTGTTTTTGTTCCTGTTAATTTCTTATGTTTTGATACTTTGTTTCCACTGTAAGACAAATTGAAGTAGTAGGTGAGTGAAGCTCAAGCATTGTGTAAAAGGTAGCCATGAATAGTGGGAGATATCGCCATGAAAATGGGTTCCTCTTTAAACTCCACTCTGCCACTAATAGATATTTAAACATGGGAGAGTCGATAACAGTAAAAATTGAGGCATTTGGTAAAAAAAAAAAAAAAAGCCATCTCAAGCTAAGATCTAAAATATATCTTGTAAGCACACTCTTAAAAAATGAGGATACACTTTGTTGTCCTTGTAATGATTCATATATAAAAAGAACAGCTTGATGAAAGATGAGTCAAAGAGAAGCCATTAGTTGTGGGCATATCCTTGCAAAATTCAGTAAGGCATAATTTAGCAGGCAACGAGCCTCATCTCTTATCACCAGTCACTTTAGAAAAATGTTCCTTCAGTTACAGAACTTACATTCTAATCATCTGACATTTAAATACGGTTTGCATCGTTAATGAGCTTTCATAGAATGGGGGCATAACATTCAGATTTTCATTTCACCCACAAAGTGGAAGGATGCAGTAACTGTGTGGTCCCTTTAGGGGCCTCTAAAGGCTTGATTGGAATTTGAATTGATTGCGACAGTTGCCTTTTGGACTTAATGTTTCCAATAATCACAGAGACAATGTAATCCTAAAATGTAAAGTCAGCAGTGATGGAAGAACATATGAGAACCAGAGGCAGTCTACCCATGCAACATCTGGGTAGGTTCATGTTTTAAAGAAATATGGCACAATGTAGTTCACAGCTATGAGTTCTCTTTTCCTAGATGTCATGGTAAGTCCTGAATGAATAATAATGACATCTTCCGTGAGCTAGAGCTCCTGTCTAAATAAGCACAGGAAAAGCAACTAGCCAGCTGAGTTACAGCATCTCCTTCCAGCCCTCCCCACCTCGGCTTGAGGATGCAGTGTGACTAGTCACCATACTCCCAATTCTCACACCCCTGCCCTTATGGACCTCAAATGTTAGCCAAACAAATTCTCTTTCATTAAGTTTTCCTTCCTCCTGGGGGTTGGGTGTGTGTGGGGGAGAGTGATGTATTTTGTTACAAAAAAGAGAAAAGTAAACAATATAATCAGTCTCTAAAGTTTCACCTTGGAATCTCTGTTCTATCAGCCATGTTTTCTTTAATACCCGCAGAGTCCCCATTCTTCTCCTTCAACACATGGACAAGATGAGAATATGGGTGTGTTTACTTATATTATTTCACTATGGAAAAATAAGACTTAAACATCCCTATAACTGATGTAACTCAGTTATCAGTGCGTTTTAGAACTCAGGTTTCAACAGCAGTTTGTACCCATAAATTGAGCATAAAGATACCATGAGTTGTTAAAGTTGTTTGTTATAAAGGGTCTGCACTTTAAAATTAATGTAGCAGATAAAGGCATTTCCTAGTAAGGTGACAGGTGACAGCCTGATTCATGGGGGAGGGGAGGTTTGTGCTACACAACAGTATGGTTAGCAGAGGAGGGGAGCTGGTATTATCTCACCCTATCTGTCTGCCAGTTATCCCAAATAGTTTATCTCCTTTAAACCTTACCACAGTCCTGTAAAGTTTTGTATTCTTTGTACAGATGAGGAAACTGTGAAATAGTTATGGTTTGTCTGAAATTGTAAGACCTGGGAAAATAAATGAATCACCTCTGTAGTAATTGAAAAAGGAGACAAAAAGCTGAGGGGAGAAAACAAGAGGTCACAACAACATAAGAATAGCTGGCAATTACTTTGTGGGGGGCTTGATCCTAAATTCATTGTGCTTATTGATACTTTTAATTTTCCCAATGCCTTGGTGAAGTGTCAGTAACACTGAAATTTTCCAAATATAAATACACAAAGATGATGAGTCAAAGCCATATAATGAGAGTGGTGGAATTTTAAATTCAGATGATCTGATCTTGGAGCCTTTCCCCCATTAACATGAAATACTTCTGCCTAGGATTTAGGATTTTATTATGGCCAGAGGATACCACATGCAATTCTTATCCTTCCCTCTGATAACCAATTCATCATTCTTGTTTCTTTCTAGTTTCTACCACATTTGAAACATATATTTATAAAATGAGATGCTGCAGAATGCAGTTTGTCTTTTGTTTATTTATTTGACCTTATGTGCATGATTGTTTTGCCTGCACGTGTGTCAATGTACATGTACTTGTTTGGTACTCGCACAAGTTAGAAGAAGGCATGGGATCTCCTGGCACTGGAGTTGTGGATGGTTGTAAGTTATCATGTGGGAGCTGGGAACTGAGCCTGGATCTTCTGCAAGAGCAAGGAGTGTTCTTAACTGTGAACCTTCTCTTCAGCCCACCAGTCCTTTTTCTTAAACAACCCTGGGCTCACTCTTATTACTTGCTCACTTTTTGCTTCACACAGGTATCTTCTTTGATCTCAGAAAGATTCCTAGCAAATCATTATGGCCCTTAGTTTAAAAGCCAATGAAACAAAAACTTAAAATAATCAAGCATCTTATGTATGTTCATATGGTAAATAAATGGTAGGGGCCAGACTTCAAAACTAGATTTAAAACACTCCTTCCCTGTGGGGAGGACTGTGAAGTGACACAGGCACTATGGGATAAGGTTTCCTATGTTCTCACAAAACTATAGAGCAGTTGCCATAAGTTCACTTACGTGAATGCTCACAGCAGGTTTTATTTTAATATCCAATAACCTCAGATAAGCTTGGGGTGCTTCCGTAGGTGAATAGCTAAGCAATCTATAATAGTCTATACCAAGGAATACTACTTAGCAGTAAAGAGTTGGAAACTGTTGCCATATAAAATGATGGGTAGGTTTCCAGTCAGTGATGAAGAATGAAAGAGGCTGATACTCAAAGGTTGCATATTTAATGACTAATTTGCATAATAATTTAAATGATAGAATTTTAGAAATAGAGGTTTAGACCAGTGATTGCCAGGGGTTAGGGATGGAGGATAGGGATTGGGTAAGATGGATGTTATTAAAAATATGAGAGGAAATTTATAATTAGATGTGATGAACAGGCTAGGTCATTTTGTTTGTTTCTTCTGAGTACTATATTTTTGTGTTCCATTCTAGATAGGTGAGGACAACACCATCACCTTCCTAGCTTTTTTTTTTTTTTTTTTGACCACACATTATTCTTTTTATTTAGATCATGTTTTCTTCTTCCTTTCCAATTTGTATCCCCTTGATCTCCTTTTGTTGTCTAATTTCTCAAATTTTATGTGCCCTAGTATAGGGGAACACCAGGGCCAAGAAGTGGGAGTGGATGGGTAGGGGAGCAGGAGGGGGAGGGTATAGGGGACTTTCGGGATAGCATTTGTGCCCCAGTACAGGGGAACGCCAGGGCCAAAAAGGGGGAGTGGATGGGTAGGGGAGTGGCGGTGCGTGGGTATGGGGGACTTTTGGTATAGCATTGGAAATGTAAATGAGCTAAATACCTAATAAAACATGTAAAAAATGTAAATGAAGAAAATACCTAATAAAAAATTGGAAAATAAAAAACAAAACAAACAAACAAAAAGATCATGTTTTCTCCTTCCCCAACATCTCTTCCCAGATGCTCCGCCCCACCTCCTTACTCAGTCAACTTTATTCTCTCTCTCTCAACAAACACTCCCACAAATCCTGAAACAAACAATCAAACAAACAAATAAGAAAACTCTCCAAGAAACAAAACCACCCTCAAAACCACAAAAAATGAAAATCAAAACAAATGGGCAAAAAAATAAGACAAAAAAAAACCATAAAAAGACCAAAAAGAAAGGAAGAAAAAAGAAAATAAAAAACCCAAACAAAGCAAAACAAAACAAAAGCTTCACAAAAATACAACGGAGTCCGTTTTGTGTTGCCACCTTCTCTTGGGTTTGCTCTCTACTATGAACAATAGTTAATAGATCCTGTGAGACTCCACTGGAGAAACCCGATTTCCCCTTTGTCCGCGGTGTCAGCTGCAGATAGTTTCTTGGTTAGGGCGGAGATCTTGTGACCACTTCCCACTCTCAATGCTGGGACCCTATCTTGCTTGAACCTGTGCAGGCCCTGTGCATGCTCCCTGAGCCTTGAAGGGAAAACTTTGGTGAAGACCACTCAGTACTGAGTGCTGCACAGTCTCACTCTCTCTACATTGTCCAGTTTTGGGTCTCTTTGCTAATTTTCATCTACTGCAATTCATATAATTAATATATTTTTGAATATTTAAGCCAAAGAAATAGGGTGTTTATACTTGACACTTAGAAATTAAAAAAAAAAGTCAAGACTAACTCTAAGCTAAAATAATTTTCAATTTTTAAAATATTTTCTTTACTTGTTAAAAGAATAGATTTTTCCATTATAAAAGTCCTAGTAATTTTGGAAGGTTTTAATGGTTGAGTGTTGGGTATTTCAGTACAGTCCTTCTGAAGTTGATAAATTATATGTGTAAGATTTGCCCAGCAAATGATGTTTAATAAAAAATGGTATATTCTGATAGACCTGACAATCTGAGATTAAGTCCAAGTTACTAAACAAACATTTTAGTTCTGTATAATAGAGTTGTGAAAGTTTTTTCTTTTTACAGTTTAGCTCATAGTACATCATGAACATTTCCCATGTTGTTAAAGTTTTCAAAATTGGATTTTTAATGGATACAGAATATTATGTTTGATAGCTACATGATGTTTTTCATAACTAGCCTGCTATTATAAGATAATTGGTTTTTCATTTTTTTATTAAAATAAAACCATAATCAACATTCCCAAACAGTCTTTTTCAGTTTTTGAATTATTTCCTTTGTATAAATTATAGAAGGTAGTTGCTAGGGAAAATGTTGTAGTTAATTTTACCTTTCCTGCACTGTATTGAAAAGTTATTTTCCAAAGTGTTTGTCTCATCTCAAGGATTATCACTAATGTATGTGCTACTGTGTCAGAACCTTGAAAACAGTACACATTAAAACTTAGAGATTTCTTGTGCATATCTTTTATGCTGAAGTCCATTTCTATCTATGGCCTGTTGTTTAACTGCTGCTAACGTTGTGTTCTTTAGAGATACTGAAATGGAGTCTTTGTAAAAATAACTATTTTTGCAGCTTATAGAATATACAGTTTTAGTTCTGTCACTTTTCCTTTTATTTTAGTATTATTTTAAGTAACTGAATCTCAAATTTGTGTCTCACATCTTAGAAAACAGCATTCATATATAGGGAATAGTCTACTTAGTTCTCTATAACTTATATTCACATTAAGAATTACATTTAAATATTTTTTCTGTTTTATATAATGACAATTTGATTTATTTATTTGTATTTTATGTTTTAGAAGCACTGATAGATAAAGCCAGCCATAGAAACATCTTAATTACTTCATGCTACTTTACAATAATGTCATATCTTGGGTGCCTTAGTCGACAGAAATTATTGAACAAATTACTAGAGGTTGTGACTTTTAAGGTCAAGATACTAGCAGACCCCATGTCTTATGAGGATACCTAGCTTCGATTGTAGAATGCCTTCTCTTCCTTTGTCTTAGCATTGTAGAGACAAGAGGGAAAAAGCAAGCATCCTCATCTCCTTATTTTTACTTTCTTGACTCTTTAGAAATAAAGACTCTCATCTCACTAATGAGGCCTCTGCCCTGGTGACTCAATTACTTCCCAAAGGCTTTCTAAGACTGTAACATTGGTGGTAGGGCTCCAACAACTGGAATGTGGAGAGATAAGGGCAATTAGTCTCTATAAGAGATAAACCAGGAGCATAATAGTATAGAAGTAATACAGTGGAAGGGGTCTTAGGAGTTTGCAATTGGATTTGTCTGTCTGTTTCATCCTTCACAGTTCAGTCATGTTAAGTTTCTTATCTTCTCTATGTTCCTAATGTTTTATTTGCAAACTGGGGACAGAAATAGTGTCTATTAATATCTTTGGGTTATTATGACCAGCACATGTTTTTAAAGCACTAGGTTCAGATCCTAGCATGTAGTGAATACCCAGTAACTGTGGTTATCACTGTTGTCTACACTGTGATGATGTGGGCACATTCTTGTGACAGAGTTAGGAAGTAATTCACATAGTATGGGCAATATAAAAGATTGTAGTGCAGCTGAGGGAAGGAAGGATTATGTCTAGTTAGTGAAGTGGGCTTGCTTTGCAACACATTCCAGCTGAGAGAATGGAACTAAGGGAATTCTAGGCAGAACTAGTAACACAAACTGAAGCAAAAATAGTGTATGTAAGATTCAATTTGATTGACTTTTAGTGAAAAGGAAGGAGGATTTGTGAAAATAGGTTTGAGTGTTACAGTTATGATCAGATTAGTGAGCACTTGGATTCAGTTCATATTGCTGGGGCCACGACAGAGGACAGCAATACACTGACACTTGAGTAAGAACCTCCTGTGCCAGGTGGGGCGAATCTGGAAAACTCTAAGTGCTTTTGGGAAAAAGCTCTATTTAGTTCCGATTTTGCCCCCTGCTTTCTTTCTTTTTTAAAAAAATAGTTTCAGACTTACCAAAAATTTACAAAAAAAACCCTACATGAACTTATCTAACCTCTTTATTGTTATTCTCTAGATCTTTACAATTTAATCCCTCTCCCTCCATATACACTCTTTCTGAACTGTTCGACTGATTTTTTTTATTCCTGAGATTTTTCAGTATGTTTTTCTTAAAAACAAGTCCATCTTACCTATCCACGCTGTAAGTGTTACAATTACAAAGCAAGCATCAATTTTCTAGTTAACAGACCTTATTGAATTGTGACGATAATTCTATTAATGTTTTCTATTTCTAATGAGAGAAGTATACATATAGGACGTAACTAGAAATAACCCACCCTACTCAGCTATCCTTACTATGCTCCTTTAATGTGGAATAAAAATGGTTTGTTTTTTATAAACTTTACTTTGTCCTTGAGGATTATGGGCCACTTATCATATACCTATATATCTATATAATTTTGAAAGAATCTGATGGTCTTCATGATTAGATTTAGACTACTTATTTTTGCCATGAATAAAAACAAAGAAAGAAGAAGAAAAAAGGAAAGAGAAAAAGAAAATGCCCTCAGTGCATTAGATCTGGTGGTGCCTTAGACATCATGACCAATGCAAGTCTTATAAAAGAGAACACACTTACTTTGGGGCTTGTTTACAGTTTTAGAGGTTTAGTCCATTATCATTATGACAGGAAGCATGGTAGCAGGCAGGTAGACATAGCATGAGAGAAGTAGTTGAGAGCTATACCAAGAGTAAATAGAGCTACTGGGCTTGGCACAGGCTTTTGGAAACTCAAAAGTCACCCCCAGTGGCACACTTCCTCTAACATGGCCACATCTACTCCAACAAAGTCATACCTCTTTTCATACTTATAATCTTTTGAAATACTTCTAGTCCCTGGTCACTAACCATTCAAATATATGAGTCTATGGGAGCCATTCTTATTCAAACCACCATATCCCACTTCCTGGCCCCCATAGGCTTACAGCCATATCAGTCCAACTTCAGAAGTCTTTCATAGTCTCAACACTATTTAAAAGCCCAAAGTTCAAAGTCTTTTTGAGACTCAAGACAGTGTCTTAACTACAATCTCCTATAAAACCAAAAGCAAAAAGCAGATCACATACTTACAATGTATAATGGCACAGAATATACATTATAGTTCAAAAGGGGAGGAAAATAAGCATAATGAAGAATTACTAGCCCAAAGCAAGACTGAAAACCAGCAGGACAAACTTAAATTCTGCATATTTATGCATAATATAAAAGCCATCTTCAGTTTCTTTAGAACTCCAACTCCTTCTTGGTTTGTTGACTATACATACTTCTCTTTCTTGGGCTGGTACTCCATTCTACAAGCGGCTTTCCTTGACTATGGCTATGACTAGTGGTATTCCATGACTCTGGCATCTCCAGCATCTTCAGTTTCTAACACAAGTCAGACCTCACCCTCACAGCTCCACCCAATGGCCTCTCTGTACCTCTATGCAGGACATTCCTGACATGTGGCTGGCTTCAGTGGTTTTCCTTAGCTAAGGAATGAGAATCCACAATCTGTTTCTTGTACTTTTGACTCCAAATACAGACCCATGTGGCTGAAGTTGCCAAGTTCTGCTGCTTGATGTGGGTGGTACATTACCTTCTTTCAATTATTTTTGCATTAGCTTTCTGTTGTTGATGGTTTCTGTCACTGCTTAAGATTTTTTTAAAATCCTTTACAAACATTGGAAGCTTGTCTGGGTGGGATCTTGCCCTGAGATCACTACTTCCTTTATGGCATTTATCACTGGGCTTTTCTTTTAACTTTGTATTTCCTTGACAAGACTTGGCTCCAACATCACCTTTCCTGGTGTTCCTTTTTTCCTCATACTGCATATTTTGTATTTGTCCAGTTCTTTCCTTTTTATTATAGATCTGCATAAGAGTGATCACTAATAATCACATGACAGAGTCAATAGTAGGCTGTCTTGAAATCTTCTTTGCCAACACTATTAATCCCAAACTCTTCAATTTATCCTGAGGCAGGGTTTTGGACAAAGGCAAAAAGCAGTGATATTCTGCCAAAATATCATAAGAATGTTCCTAGTCATGTAATGTTTTGAGCTGGGCCCCACAATTCAAATTGCCCTCAGCATTGTCCTTCATGCTTGTTAAGTTCCCATTTAAAGTGCCCAGCCACTTTTTAAATTCAAGGTCTCAGAGTCTTCCACATTCTTCCTAGAAGCATCATGGTAAGGTCTGCCACACCAGCACCCAGTCCCTGGTTCTGACTTCTGTCTTAGCCACTGTTCTCTCTATTGCTGTGAAGAGACACCATGATCAAGGCAACTCTTACAAAAGAAAACATTTAATTGGGGCTGGCTTATAGTTTCAGAGGTTCAGTCCATTATTGCTATGATAGGAAGCATAGTAACAGGCAGACATGATGCTAGAGGAGTAGTTGAAAGCCTCGTCCTGATCCACAGGGGAGAGAGAGAGAGAGAGAGAGAGAGAGAGAGAGAGAGAGAGAGAGAGAGAGAGAGAGAGAGGCTTTATTTACAATTCACCCCTACTGAACACACTTCCTCCAACATGGTCACATCTACTCCAGGAGAGCCATACCTCCTAATCCTTATACTCATTTCCTTTGTTTTTATTATCATTTTATTTATTTACAATCCACCCCTACTGAGCACACTTCCTCCAACATGGTCACATCTACTCCAGCCTGGCATAGGCTTTTGAAACCTCAAAGCCCACCCCTACTGAACACACTTCCTCCAACATGGTCACATCTACTCCAGGAGAGCCATACCTCCTAATCTTTATACTCATTTCCTTTGTTTTCATGATTACTTTATTTATTTACAATCCAGCCATTGCCTACCCTCCTGGTTTCCCCTCACACACATCATCTCATTTCTCCTTCCCCCTGTCTCTAAGAAGATGCTCCTCTCCCATCAGGCCTTTTCTCTTAATGGGGGCCTCAAGTCTCTCGATGATTAGGCATGTCTTCTCTAACTGAGGCCAGACCAAGTAGTCCTGTGCTATATACATGTCAGGGGTCTTGGACCAGCTAGTGTATGCTGCCATATTGATGTCTCAGTGTCTCAGAACTCCTAGGAGTCCGGATTAGTTAAGACTGCTGGTCTTCCTATGGGGTTGACCTCTCCTTCAGCTTCTTCTAACCTTTCCCTAATTCAACCATAGGGGTCTCTGACTTCAGTTCAATGGTTGGGTGTAAGTATTTGTATCTGTCTCAGCCAGCCACTTGTTGAGCCTCTCAGAGGACAGCCATCCTAGCCTCCTGTCTATAAGCACACTATAGCATCAGTAATAGTGTCAAGCCTTTTAGACAGAAACAATTCTGAGTCAGAAATTTTGACTGTGGGCTGGCAACTCCATCCCTCCACTTGAGGCCCTGTCTATTAACATCATCATCAGTAAAGATACAAAGAGATGCTATATGACTTCTATGGTGGTTTGGCTAAGAATGGCCCCCATAACCTCATACTTTTTAAAATGTTTAGTCACTAGGAAGTGGTACAAAGATATTTTCATTTAGCAGAATGAATGGAACTAAACCTTAAAAAAATGAGGCTATGGAGGCCATTTTTATTCAAACCATCGTGCAAGTCACAGAGCATCTCTTTATACCTCTATTAATGATGCTGCTAGTTGACATGGATCAGTTGGCTAAAGTTATGTCATTTTTCTCCCAAAGGTTAATATTTTCCCTTTTGTGACTGATAATATTTTGTTGGAGTTACTTTGATCTGATGATCCTTAGATTATCCTTAACTAGGTGTTAACCTTTCAGCCTTGAACTCCACTGGTAATTTTGACCTTAAACTTTCATTGTCTCCTTTGGGTTAACTGGTGTTGTAGTATAAAAGAACCTTGACTCTGGACAGTTCCTTATGTATTTATTTCTGGGCTATTATTTTAATCCGTGTTTTACAATACTTTACTAATATCTTTTAATTTTTATTTTTATTTGGTTCAGTTTTGGCCGTTGAAGGTCCTTCCCATTGATCTAAGATGTCCTCTGTGGCACATCCTCATCTTTATTTAGACACATGGTTTATTTCGTAGCAGCATGCTCAAGGCAGGCCTGTTTTAGGGAACAGTTAGGACAGGAGGGAAACATCTCTATTCTTTAACGTTTCATACTGACTGAATACTCAATGAATACTTTATAAGTGAGCACATGATCTGCATATACGGTAGATTGACAAGAGACACATGATTTACCCTTCTTTCTTTGTGGTTTTGTACGTGAATCTAGTCATTCTTTCTAGAAAGACTAGCCAAGAAACAACCTCTGTAGACTTTTTCAGGAGGAGAAAACATTTTTTTATGAAGAAGTATGAAATAAGAAACTAACTTGATTCATTTACTGGCACTTAGTATGCCTCAAATATCTTGCTTGGCACTAAGGATAAAGCATCAGACAGACCAGGCGTAGCTGCTGGTCTTCTGGAGCCTATAACATAATTAATAAGGATGTTCTTACTCAAATATTTGTAATATCCAGTTTTAGTCTTTAGTTCATCCAATTTTCCTTTGATGGCATTCTACCAAAGAAGGCATGGGAAGTCAAGAAAAGAAATTAGAAACTTACACTTTGTAAAGCGTCAAGATAGGGGCTGGTCTTTGATTGGAATTTTAAAAATGTACCAGAAATTCCTTTCTGCTCATCATGCAATTAATAGCTTTTCAGGGCAAATCATGTGGTGTAATACAGTTAGAAATGATATCTTTCTTAGATATATTTAAATTTTAAAATATTTCCCTTCCTTAGAGTCAGGTCTTCAGTCTCAGCCCCTGGGAGGCAGAGGATGCTAGATCTCTGAGTTCAAGGTAAGTCTTGTCTATGAAGTAAGTTCCAGGACAGCCAGGGCTATACAGGGAAACTCTGTTGAACCAGACAAAAGTCACCTCTGATCCACTGCTCTGTCTTTGTCTCCTTCTGTCTCTATTTCTGTCTCTCTTTTCTCTTTCCCTTTCCCTTTCTCTATCTTCCCTCCTGTCTCTCTGCCTCTGTCTTTATTCCTTCCCTCCTCCACTCTTCCCCTCCCCACTCTCTGCTTACCAAGATCACTGGAGTTATTTCCTGGCTTCTACCATGTAGTTCCTGGAGACTGAACTTAGATGGGTTGACCTTGGCTGGAAGCATCTTTACCCACTGAAGCCATGTCACTGGCCTGGCTCAGAGATGTTTTTAAAAGTCTAAGTTTGAAAGGCTGGAGTGTTGGCTCAGTGACTAAAACCACTTCTTCTTACAAAGGATTTGGGTTCAGTTCCCAGCACCCACACAGTGGCTCACAACCATTATAACTTTCCAGTGCCAGTGGTTTTAATGCCATCTTTGAACTCTGCAGGTACCAGGCATGCCTAAGGTACATATACATACATGTAGGCAAAACACTCATACTCATAAAAAGATAAAAAAATATTGAAAAGCCTAGGTTTGAATCATAGGTCTGCTTTTTGTATCTCTTCATCAATCTTCAATTACTTATTTAACATTTCTGAAATAATACCTAGTCTCTTAACTCTCTGTGAGAGAACACAGACACACAGACACACAGACACACAGGCACACACACTCACACACACACACACACACACACACACACACACACACACACACACATACCTGCACCCACACCCTAATGCTTAATCCTTGAGATTGATCTTTTTTAGATGTTTTCATCTCAAGGCTGCCTTAAATAACAAGAAAATGTTGTGACCATCAAAATTCAGTGTTGAAAGGCTAGGTTTTCAGATGATTTTGTTCAGTGAATCAAATCTACCACCAGGAGTCCAAGCTTCTGCCCCATGGCTTCCTGCAGGCTGCATTTCACCCAGTCTTCCTCAGGCTGGGCACTTTTGTTGCTGTAGCTCCATCCAACAGGAGAGAAAGATGGCCTCATGCCAGCTACTGTGTGAGCATCATTTTCATCAGTATTCCTTGAAGCAACTTAGGTAATACACACATTCTTAGCTCAAAAATGTCAACGGAAACCACGATTTGCTTTGGACAGGCCTAGAGACAAGGGGGTGGATGGTATTCACCATGGTGGCTTTAGACTAATTAGGACTTAAATCCGACCTGAGTTAAATGACCTAAAACATTGGTCTTTGAGTGAGAAAATATAAGGATTTGGGAAGAACTTTTTGTTACATATTCAAAATATTTAAATTTAGGCAACTTTGAAAAATAGGCAAGTGCACCCTAGAGAGAGGTGGAGAGGGAATGATGGCCTTTTGGTCATCACAGCACGAGAAAAAACACAAATCTGATTTCTATTTCTTGTTTATTCTTTTTTGGGAGTTGTGGTGGCAGCTAGAGTTTGAGCTGTTTTTGTTTTTGAATTTTCATGTTCCTATTTAGATATTTCTTTCATGAAGCTGAAAACACTATTTGCTTCAATGTTGCAATGTTTCCAGCCAATTGCAACCAAATTTATCACACACACACACACACACACACACACACACACACACACACACACACACACATATAAAATGCAGTCTCTCCTGAGGAGGAATTGTCAATTTTCCATGCTTAGACTGGGAAATATACTGACTGTTACAATTAAGGACAATTTGTCTTACATGTTAAAGACTATGAAATTATAGGGATTAGTGACTTTTTACATTAAATAAAAAAACGAAAAAGCTCATGTTTTAACAAATGTAGCTCCTGGGGGCTGCAAACCCCTTCAGCTCCTTGGGTACTTTCTCTAGCTCCTTCATTTGGGTCCCTGTAATCCATCTAATGGATGACTGTAAGCATCCACTTCTGTATTAGTCAGGCACTGGCAGAGCCTCTCAGGAGACAGCTATATCAGGCTCCTCTCAGCAAGCTCTTGTTGGCATTTGCAACAGTGTCTGGGTTTGGTGGTTGTTTATGGGATGGATCTCTAGGTGGGGCAGGATGGTCATTCTTTCAGTCTTTGTTCCAAACTTTGTCTCTGTAACTCCTTCCATGGGTATTTTGTTCCCCCTTCTAAGAAGGATTGAAATAGCCACACTTTGTTCTTCCTTCTTCTTGAGAGCTCCCTGGGACTGAACCATCAATCAAAGAAGACACAAGGAGGGACTCGTGGTTCTAGCTGCATATGTAGCAGAGGATGGCCTAGTCGGTCATCAATGGGAGGAGAGGCCCTTGGTCCTGTGAAGGTTCTATGCCTCAGTATAGGGGAATGCCTGGGCCAGGAAGTGGAAGTGGGTGGGCTGGGGAGCAGGAGGAGGGGGGAGAGGATAGGGGATTTTTGGAGGGGAAACTAGGAAAAGGGGTAATATTTGAAATTTAATAAAATATCTAATTTTTAAAAAAGAGGAAAAAATGCATGCAAATAAAAAAACCCAAAAACCAAATGCAGCTCTTGAATTTTGACATTCATAAGTGTGCCATCAAATTTCTTTCAAGAATTCAGTGTTCCACTGGTGCAGTTCTTAGTTCTTGGGACGCCAAGGCAAGCTGATCTCTGTGAATTTGAGGTCAGGTTGTTCTACTTAGGAAGAACCTGATTTTGAATCCAAGGCTACAAAATGATGTCATTTTCTTTAAAAAATCAGTCTGCATTCTGTATTGCAAGAGCTTCATAGATTAGTCTATATTCTTGATGTCCAGATGAATACCATTTCCTCCCTTCATTTCCAAGTACACCTATCTTTTTCCTGTTGTTTCCTCCTTTCACTTGCCTTTGTGTGTGTGTAGGGTGTGGTGTGATGGTGTTTATCGCAGTTCCCTGAAGATACAGTGAATACTCACTACTTACTATGCACGCCACTGTCCACCCTGTGCTGCTTTCCTGCTGAATGGTTCTCCTGCTGAATGCTTCGTTGTGTTCGGTTCCGTTCGGTTCCGTATTTGTACTTGTCTTAGTTCCCCTCTCCCTTCCCCTCCTATGAACCATTCTCTCCCACTCTTTCCCACCTACCTTCCTTTCACTCTCCTCCGCTTCCATTTTCCTGTCTCTTTCCAGGGATTAAATCACCACGCCTTCCTAGTGGAGCCACTCATTACGAAGGACAGCTTGGCTCTGGAAGCAAACCTGCTGTGGCTTCATTTTCTTCAGATTAAAACTTCTCTCAGCTGAAGCAAAGAGTGACAATAATGAGCATCAACCTTCTCCAAATGGTTATGACTTGCTGTTTTATTCTGTACAACCACAGCCATTTAAGTATGGGCAAGTCTGTTAACACGGACTCCCTACTAGCCAGGTTCGGGATCGCTCCCCGGCAGCGCAACACTTGCTAAACCATAATATAACTTCGAGTTTATTTGGCTGTGAGCTTCTGTGGGGTAGGGGGGCTGGAATCATACTTTCTTAAACTACATTTTCAGCATTTATCACAGTTTTATTACAGCCCACTTTTATGACAAACACTTTATTTATTAAACAGATCTGCTGGAATAGAGTTGTATGTGTTCACCTTAGGGGACAGCATTATTATCACATAAAGTTTACATTTGTATATTCATCACAGCCTTTTGGCAGATGATAGTAAAGTCTCCAGCTATGTGACAACTCTCCAGTAGATGAAAGTAAATTCTTTTCGTGCTAGGACCACACATTTTTTTTAAAGCACCCTTATATCTTAATTTATATTTAATTCATATTTGTTAATGTCATATTTCATGAGAATTACACTGTCTATCTTGCTCACTTTTGGAAGGTAAATGCAATGTGTCTTTATTATTAAAAAAGTTTTAATGCACATATTGGAGGAAAAAATGGCTTTTTTTTTGGGTTTCTCCTTTCCATATACACATCCTCCTGTTTTCATTAAGTTTCCAATTTCTTACTCCTGCGACACATGTCATTCAATTCTGCAGCAGTCATTTGTTTGCGCGTATCTGTATTACTGCTGCTGGGAATGAAGGTTGTGAGTCGTCTATCACATCCATCATTTTTCCCAAATCAACATCTGTACCAAGGATCAAAGTGAATCTTTTGACTCCAAGATGGAATCCTATTGCAGTCATTCAAAAAAGGTCCTCCAATTTAGTGTACTTAATAAATACTCCCATAATGTGGTAATGATGATGAATGGCATTTGTTGATTACCTCCTATGTGGTCAGCACTGTGCACAGAGTTTTTAGGGGCTTTTGTTGCTTCTCTTTAAGTCAAGTTTAGTTTAGAGTTTAAATCATTTGCTGACAGCAAGGTAGGTATGATGAAACCAGAGCTCAAGCCCAATGCTTAGCAGGGATTTTAAGCCTTCTCTCATTAGCATTGATAATCTCAGTGAGAGCTATGGAAAGAGTCTTTAGCCTCTAAATAGAAAGAATCTACAAATGCTAAAGCTGTATAGTGCAATACTTTAACTACTCACCCCTAAGTTCCTTAGCAGTATCCATTTCTCTCCCTTTAGTGCAACATATGTACTTGTAAGAATAAATACTTACTAGACACTTAAGTGGCTGGTTTCCTGGATATTCAATTAACACTTACTATTGCTCTGATACAGATGTTTCCATGTTGACTATTTGAATAGGAGAAATAGCCCAAGGTAGTTTTGTCCAGGTGGATCTAGAAGCCTTTGAACCCAGTTAATAATTCTACTACAGTTCCTAGGCTTGAGTTAATGGGCATGACTGTGGGACCCAAGACTCAGGAGGTCTTGAGTCCCCGTACTCTTTATCTATGAAATCAAGGGCTAGGTCTTTATCCTGGTTTCTTCTTCTAAGATAAAGAACTTGGCTTAGATATTCAGCAGACATTACATGTTTTCTAAAGGTTCTGTCCAGGTTTTCCATTTTAAATGGAGTAAGGGCTGAGTTTTAATGGTTATGGCTGCACTCATATACGGTTTTCTCTCTGCCTTTGCTGCCGTTTTAAAATTGTATCTTCTGTGGTTGTTCCCTCTTATTCTGTTCTATGTGTGGCCTCTCAAGTTTCCCCAAAAGCTGCTGAGAGTAGTATACTTGGTTTGGAGCCTTTGTGTGGGCTTTTCTATATTCGTCACTGTATCTAAGTGACACACTTTCTGATATCCTTTAGACTTCTTAAATGTTAAGGGCTCATGGGTACCTCTCCTTTCAGTTGATTTAGAAGTACTTCTTCCCTCTACCTGTCTCCCACCCTCTCCATTTTTACTTTATCTTCATAGCACTTAGCTCTCTTTAAGTTGTTTATTAGAGAGAATTATACTCTGTAAGAGCAGAATTTTCCCCCTAATTCACTTGACCTTGCTTCTAGTACCCGGAAGAGTGGCCTCAGTAAATAGTTATTGAAAAGTGAATGAACAAAGAGTTTATGCTACCTGATGCTCTTATACTTCCTGTAAAATAGTTTCCTTGGTTCTCAGCATTTTTGTTTTTTCTTTTCTGCTGCTTACCAGTCATCAAACATTTACAGTTGTCACTAAAATTGTAATTGTGTCTTCTGTCTCAGCAACATGATGACACAGCTCAGCAGCTGTTTGGACGTGAGAGGATCTGGTTTTGATAGTTTGTCTGATGCTGTTGAGTGCTCTTTTAGTATTCTGATTGGTTTTGGGATTCAATAATTCCTCTGAGAGTTTCTTCCACTTTCCTAGAGTGCTGACGCACACATTCTCTTATGCAGCTTGATGCCTCTTCTCAGTGATGTCACCTTAACTTACGCAATTGGCTCTTTCCTTCTCATTTCTCTCACTGTTTCTGTCAGAGAGGAGTCATTCTGTTTTGATCTGCATTCTGATTGGATCACAGCTCCCGTATCAGCTATTGGGATGTAGTTTTCTAATGTTATAAGGAATATATATTTCATTAAGGATGTAACATTAACACTCTGGTTAGGATTTATGTGCAAATTCAGTATGGCCTATGACCTTTATGGTAAATTAACAGGGGTGACTAGCCAATAAGTATTGATGTAAACATATTCAGTTTTCATTTTTCTCCTCCTCACACTGAAGTCTATTTGGTCATTTAAATACCATGATAATACCTCTTATAAATCATTCTGTCTCCTTCATTACCTTTTTCTGATCCATTTCATGTAATTTTGAAGTTCTTAGCACAAGTTTAGATTGAATTTTTGTTTCTCTCTGTAGAAACACATTGTGGAATGGTGGAAAGATGTGGCCTACGGATTCAGATAAATTGTATTTGGTCCTATTAATGCCAGTAATTAGCTTTGTAATCTGAAATGAAATATTTAAATTCTCTAAGCCTTAGTTTCTTCATCTCTAAAATGGGAATAGTAATTCCTACCTTATGTTATAGAAATAAGCAACAGAGTGACGTGCAGATGTCCTGTATAGTAAGTATCCAGTACATTTGATACTTTTCAGATTGTTTACCAAAGCACAAGTGAGTAATGAGAAAACTGAAACGTACACATTTTTACATTTTCCATAGTAGCTTTTAGTTTCTTTATTATATTAATTTTTTTTTTTTTAGGTCTGCAATGTATTTGATGGAATCACTGATAATTCACATGTAACAAAGTAGAAACAGGCTTCCTGGCCATGATGTGTCTTCCTCTGTACTCCTTACATACTCTTTCATTTTTTTTACAATTTATTTTTTACCTAAAATAAAGGGATTTTCATGCAACATTTTCTGATCACGGTTGTCCTCCCTGAGATGCTCCCCACTGCTCCACATTTTTGTCTTTCTTAAGAAAATAGATGGACAAGGATAAAATGAAATGAGTAAATAAAACCCAAGCAGTAGAAAAACCAAGAAAGATCTTGAGAAAAAGCATACCACACACACAGGCACACATAGAGATACACAAATAAAACCAATAAAACCACAAAACTGGAAGCATAGCATACAAACAAAAGACCAATAAGGTAAAAAACAAAATGAAACAAAACCCCAAATAGAGCAATAAAAAACCTCAGAAAATATCATTGCATGCAGATCAAATGCATACAGACCATTTCTTTATATGTTAAACTCCCTAGAATATTAGAGAATTTCATTAAAAAAGCATCGTCTTCCCAGCATGCAGTGCAGAGATGACACAGAGCATAGCACTAATCTGACTTCAGCAGTGCCAGAGGGTCCTTCTGGGCTAGGTGGGTACTCAGGGAAAGCTTGGGGCCTGAGCAATTAGAAAACCACCCAAGTTTTAGCCATCTGTGTTTTATAATGGTGTCATTCTACTTCTCCTATTTTTTCCTAGCTAGACGAAAAAGTACAATTTCTATGTTTTTTTTTTCTTCTCACAAGAATCTCCAGAACCTTTGTCTATTACAGAATCTCTATGGTCTGAATACAACTAAGTGGAATATAGTAATTATATCATAATAATTAAGAGTGTTTGGCTACTTGGTTTCAGCTTGATGTTTTGTTTTTTTTCTTCTTCTTAGGTGGTGCTATGTTTCCCCACCCCCGCCCCCTTGGCTTTGTAGATTTTCTTTGAGAAAGAACTTAAAGTTGGGTAGGTAGGCTGGGGGTGGGGGGAGGATCTGAAGGGACTTGGGGGGAGGGGAAGGCTATGATTAAAATTTTTAAATTTACATGTTGTTTTAAATGATAAAAATATAAATAAATAGTTTCCTTTCTCCAGTTCCCAATTGCTGTGCTCTTACCACATGTAAAATATTCACAGATATATATTTTGAAGGTCAGCATCTTGCACTTCAAAGAGAAACCCAGCAGACCATAAAGATTGGTATTTGAATTTTAAGAGCACCTAGTATGTGGTAACAATGTATCTCAGTTGTCTTTGTGATGAGAAGAAACACAGACTGGCACCTACCTAGAGAAAAGGCAAGACAACTGAGATACACTGAGGGGTCCCATACCTTTCATGGCCTTCAATCCTTCCTCCAACTCTTCCATAAGAGTCCTAAACCTTCATCCAATGTTTGGCTGTGGGTATCTGCATCTGTTTCAGTCGGCTGCTGGGCAGAGCCTTTTAGAGGACAATTATACTAGATCCCTATCTGCAAGCATAACGGAGTATCATTAATAGTGTCAGAGATTGGTGCTTGCTCTGGGATGGGTTTCAAATTGGGACAGTTATTGGTTGACCATTCCTTCAGTCTCTGCTCCATCTTTGTCCCTGCATTTCTTTTAGACAGGACAAGTTTTGAGTGAAGACTTTTGTGAGTAGGTTGATGTCCTTATCCCTCCATTGGGGATCCTGCCTAGCTACAGGAAGTGGCCTCTTCAAGTTCCATGTCCCCACTGTTAGTCCTCTACAGGAAGTGGCCTCTTCGAGTTCCATGTCCCCACTGTTAGTCCTCTACAGGAAGTGGCCTCTTCGAGTTCCATGTCCCCACTGTTAGTCCTCTACAGGAAGTGGCCTCTTCGAGTTCCATGTCCCCACTGTTAGTCCTCTGGCTAAGGTTTTTAGAATTGTTCAGAGTTTATCTCCCCCTCACAACAGAGACAGATGAGATCATCCTGCTTCAAGCCTCTTTATTCTCATTCCCTCTCCCCTGGTTTTCTTCCGACGCCCCCTTAGCATCTCTCCTTAGCTTAAATGTTACTCTTCTGTGACTGTTTTCTAGAACCGTGCTCTTAGCACTTTAAAAATTTATATATTTATGTGTCTGTTCCACAGTAAATGGTGAAAGTGTGGGGACTGGTTTCCTATAATCCTGAATAGCTGGACTTTATTCCATGTTTCATTGGTTAATAGACGTCTCGAATTAATAAAATAATGCCTGAATTTTATTAAATTTTCAAAATGTTTTGAAACATGAGAATTAGTTTGACCATCTATAGTGATAAACCACAGAAGTTCACATATTCTAGTATATTCTGGGAGGGTCAGGACTTGGCATCTGCTGTGGGTGGCAGAGACACCAGGGGCTTCTTTACTTTCACTTACTTGCTGTATGTTGCTTTAGCTCCCCTAAATTTATCCCTTCCATCCAAAGCTGCCTATGGTCTGCTCACCGGCCTATAAAAGCATCCAGATATACTGAGGCTTTAACTCATGCTGCTGAGTTTCTTTTTATAAACTGACAAGTAAAAAAATTGTATATATTTATGGTGTACAACATAATGTTTATATATATGTATATATGTACACACACACACA
Source organism: Mus musculus (assembly GCF_000001635.26). NCBI lineage: Eukaryota > Metazoa > Chordata > Mammalia > Rodentia > Muridae > Mus > Mus musculus. The sequence goes on from NC_000073.6 coordinate 90,607,516, forward strand.
CATATATATGTATACACGCACACACAAGCATATAATGGGATCGCTGACTTAATATAACTAACGTACTTTCTCATTTATTTTTTTCAGTAATCTTCAACTATACAAATATATATTTCTAACTTTCAAAAATATAAAAATGTAAAGGCATGCTAAATAACATGTCTTGTGTCAATATATAGAATTTTTTCACCCCTAGAATCTCTTTTTGTCCTTATTCTAAATTTATTGAACTTGGAGTAATTGGTCCATTTTCAAACACTATTGACTTAACTTCTCTTTTGCACATGGTGGTCAGATATTAGTTAGTATTCATCGATTCCTATAGAAATAATAAATAAAATATTTGGCTTTTTGACAGCTACACTAGCTGCACTGTTCGACACGAACAGCTGTCAGGCAGAAAATGACTGTTTGGCAGCTGACAGGGCTTATATCACCCAGCGGCCTCTCTTTCAAAGGGGTTGCAAGTGCTACATATTGAATACAGTTAAAGTGGAAACCCACTAGCAGGGCTTGTGTTTAAATGGAAAAGAAAACAAATATAACACTATTTTCTTCAGAAAATTTGAGACTGTCTCATTGCCTGCCTTATGAGTCTAAACTAAAATGGGAAAAGTACTGTCTTATACTTTACTCCAACTTTCAAAAATGAAGACCATAAAACGTCACTAAATTTGAGTACAGTTTGCAATAGTTTATATGCACAGAAATGTTCTTTGTAAGAAGATAATTTCATTGATGCAGGATGCTCTACCGTAGTTTTTGTGTTTGAGGTAGGTTCTGAGCTGATTTGGTCTATCCTTTTGGCTTTTCTGTCTTGGCCTTCTTGTTTTCTGTTTTAGTTTCTCCCTCTCATTTTCTTTCATAAACATTTATTAAGTATCTTTAATTTTTTTTGTGCCAGGCACCATGCTGGAGAATGTAATAGATATAAACATAAATATAAAACTGAGACTTCACTTGTCAAAGTAGAAAAGCCACATTTAAAACTATGCAGAGGCTTAGGTAAAAGAGAGCCAAGTGCCAGAGAGCACAGCAAGTATGGGCTATAATATATTCAGCATTTGCATTCAAAACTGTAACAACAGCCTATGTGGATTCTTCTGTTTATGGCCATCCAGCTTTGTGTGTGTTGACAGAAATAATAAAAGGACGTATTATCATGCATCTACTCCATTCACAGCCTTTATTGTTTACTCTTTAAGACAGATCTGTGCATTCAGGTTATCTTGCAGTTGAAGAATGAACAATAATGAGGTAGAAGTGTTCTCTCTGTGGCTAAGTGCCTTCACTCAATCTTGATTCTGTCACTGAAGTTTTGACAAGTTACTTCATCATAATTTACACTACTTTTCTCATCTTTGAAGTTGATTGACAGGGTCTTTCATGGTGATTCATGCCTGTGATCTCAGCATATAGGAGGCTGAGGCAGGAGGATTACAAGCTTCAGATTAGCCTAGGCTCCATAGCTAGACTCTTATCTCCTTCCCTCTTCCTCTCCCTCTTCCTTTCACCCCCTTTCCTTCACACACACACAGACACACACACAGAGGATACACACACATACACTCACACAAGGCTATTTGAATGTGTCACTCCACAATTCATGTATTAGATATTTGGTTCTCATATGATTAGACCTTTAGTCCTACGTCATCAGACTCTCCTTTCCTTTCTTTCTTCCTTTCTGTTGATGATGTGGTCTCTTTTCATATGACCTGGCTGTTGTGCTGCCATCTTCTACCAGAGTCAGGTTAATGTCTGCTCCATGCTCCTAACTTCTAGAATAGTAAAAACAATAGCTTAATTTTCTTTGTAAAGTTAAAAAGATAGATTGACAATAATACCTCTACATAGGGCTTTTATAATGGATACAATTATAATGGATATTATTATAATCCTAAACAATAGAGGTAGAGAATTAGAATTTTTATGTATGTCTGTGTGCCACATGTATGCATAGAAGCCAGCAGAGGGTGACAGATCCCCTGGAAGTGGAGTTATAGGTAATGAGCCACCATTTGGGTCCTGAGAACCATATAGTGGTTCTCTAAAAGACCAGCCAGTGCTGTTAAACACTGAGCAACCTCTCTTTCTCTGAAAATTACATTTTTCATATTCTTGAATCTAATTCATAATTCCAAATGTCTCTAATATATAGCTATGTCTGTGGATCATAAAATTTTGAGAGAGAACTTACAATAATCAATTAAATTTGTGTTTCTTGGAGAAATATGAACAAAGAATTTTTAGCTAACAGATAAGGGTGAATTCTGGTACCTCAGAGCCTGGTTAGTAGTAAATGATTGCCCCACAACAGTTTTAAGGAACAAATGCAGTAAAGACAGGCTGATCCTGAAGGCGAGTTTTGCTGTGTCTTTGTTATCAGAGATTAACATTTCTCTGGTTCTTAGGATGTCTGGAGAGGAATCCAGCTCTCCCTCTGCAGCTGTTCAGCACCTGTTGCTTCTATGATTCTGTTTCTTTCAATTACTCACTCTCAGCACTGGCGTGGCTTGCCTGAGTGGCATGTTAGAAATGAAGGCAGGAAGAATCTACTGATACAGGCAGGCTAAAATATTTGTTTCTCTAAACTTGGTCCAATATTTTCTCTTTGTTTTTGAGAAAGAGTGTCTGAGGCTTGGAACTAACCATGTAGCATAGGCTATCCTTGGGCTTGCCATGGCTCTTCTGTCTTAGCCTGTCAAGATCTGTACCACCAGCCCTGGCTTTCTTGGTTAGATTTCGATGGAAGATCCAGCTCAGTCCTGTTTTTCTAAAGTTTATTTTTAGATCAGAATTCTACCACTATAAGTTTGCTCTAAAAATCACTTTGGATTTTCATTACAATTCTCCTTTTAATGACCATTATATAGAATTTATAAAACATTGGAAGAGGGCTGGTTGTGTAGTGTGAGGAGGACCTGTGTTTAGAGTCCCAGCATGCATATAAGAAGCCAGCTGCAGCAAATGCCTTCAGTCTCAAAACTGGAGAGACAGGGATAGGAGGATCCCTGTAGTGAGCTCACTAGTTGTGCTGGAAAAATTGGTAAACTTCAGGTTCAGTGAGAAAACCTACATCAAAAATAAGGTGGATAGAGGCTGAGAAGGATACTCAATGTCCACTCCTTTTAACTATTATACATTAAATGTATAAATAAGTTTCAATATGAATCACACACATATGTATATAATCTTTGGATCTTATTCTAACCTCTGTATCTTGTTTTATTTCCTCTTCTTTCTTCCTTTCCCATTATACTGGTTTTCTTTTTTTTTTCCAAAAATTTCTCACTTCTACTTTTTATGCTTTCAAAAAATATCTAGAGTCTATATATGAAAAAAATGTGCTTTTTTGTTTGGGTTATTAGTTTTCTGATAGCAAAAAAAGGCATCAGAGAAAATGTATTCAATATGTTCACACTGGGAACAGGAGTAAATTGAAGAATCTGGTGACCTCACTAAGACTATCTTCAGGGTACTGACAAGAGCTGCAGGTTTGAACAGAGGAGCCAGAGAGAGATACATAATGAAGTAGTCCTGGTCAAGGTGGAGCCAGATGGGTCTTAGTCTATGTTCTGACTCTGCAGGATAGTCCAAAGAAGCCTACTGCCTGAGTGTATCTGGTGTTTCTCAGAGTGTGATTTCGTGCTCCAGGGTGATACCTTCTCATTGTAACAATGGTCCTCATCTGAGAGTGTGGTCTGCCTTTTGAGGATCTGTTGTTTCTGAAGTCCATGTGGATTATAGCTAAGTGACACAGATGACATAATCTCTGTGTCGTCAGTCTTGAAGGGAGATGGGGCACAGCAGTCAGATAAGTACTCCTTGAGTGATTATCAGGGTAAAGCAGTGTCAAGCTCTTATCTGAGTTAATATAAAGGAAACCAACACAAAGTGAAGGCTGAGATGTAGGCTTCTAGCTTGTTTTTGGTGCCGAGTAAGTCTGGTTTATTTTGTATAACTGGATGCTCTCCAGTTGCACCATTTGTCCTGAAAATGAATTAATATTTTCTTTTTTAAAATGGCTGAATGGAATTCCACTGTATTACGTACCACTTTTATATATTAGTACATATGTAAGTTGGTTCCATAATTTACTTATTGTTAATAGTGACACACTAAACAAGAGTGTCTCTTTGGGTATGCTCACTTAAATTCTTTTCTTCATATTTCTAGGAATGGTATAAGAGGTTTATATTGTTTTTCTACTTTTAGTTCTTTTAGGAGTCTCTATAGTATTTTTCAACGTGGCTTGACTAATTTATATTTACACTGATAGTTTATGAAAGCATCCCCACTTATATTCTTGTCAGTATTTTTGTTTGTTTTCTTAGTGATAAGAACTCTGACTGGCATAAAATTTCCATTTTTTTAATATTGTAATTGGTTTTGTATTTCCCCAAAGGCTAAGCATGTTAAAATTTTCCTGTATTTATTGATCATTTATATGTTTTGAGAACTGTCTAACTCATCTATCCATTTACTGATTGGATTATTTATTTTTTTGCTATTTAATTTTTTGAGATCTTTGTATATTTTGGTTATTAATCCCTTTTCAGATGAATAGCTTTCAAATATCTTTCCCATTCTGTAGGGTATCTTTTCATTTCGTTATTTCTTTTGGTTAATTTTATGCAATTCCATTTGTCAGCTCTATTATTTTCAGAGTTCCTTTCAGGAAGTCCTTATCTATACCTATATGTTGAATTATTTTCCTATATTTTCTTCTAGTAGGTCTTAGATTAAGGTATTTGATCCATCTTTGATTAATTTTGGTATAGAAAAAGATGGGGATCTACATTCAGTTGTCTTTATGTGAGTATGCTTTCTCTGGTAACATTTGTTGAAGACTGTTGCAGATAACCCTGGGGTAATTGTATTTGATGTTAATTCTGTTCTCCTGTGAGGGGGTTTTGAACAAGGAATGAGTCAGCACTCAGGTGATTTCCTGTAAACCTCCTTCCCACCTTAATTTATAAATAAAGGTTAGAGCCAGTGATTGGGCAGAGAAAGAGGGGAAGGTGGAGCTGAAGGTTTTGGGAGAGAAAGAAAGAGAAAGAGAAAGAGAAAGAAAGAGAAAGAGAAAGAAAGAGAAAGAGAAAGAAAGAGAAAGGAAAGAAAGAGAAACAGAAAGAAAGAGAGAGAGAGAAAGAGAGAAAGAGAAAGAGAAAGAGAGAGAGAAAGAAAGAGAAAGAGAAAGAGGAAGAGGAAGAGAAGAGAAAGAGAGGGGACCAATGAGGAGGAAGGAAAGTGGAGCAGAAGCACCCTGTAAGTTATAAGGGGTCTCTTATATGGGTAAGATGGTAGTGTAGTGATAGATTTGCCCAATCTAGGTGCACAGCATGTATTCATATTAATTGAGTTGTGTTTTCGTTGCTCAGGCTTATTTGGATAGGAGATTTACAGCAACAGAAGACAATGTCTTTTATTCCATGCTGGTTTGGGGTATCTATTGAGAATCAGATTTCTCTACTAGACTCCATTGATCTATGTTTATTTTTATGCCAATATCAGGATTGTTTTTTAACTCTATAGGATATTTAGTACAATTTATAGTCAAATGTTCTGCTATTACAGCATTTTATATTTTGGTTTTCCTTAACATTTTTATATACTTCCTTTGAAATACAAATTTTAACCAAAGTCTATTTTTTTTTCTGTATTTCATCTGTTCTCTTAATATCGTAACTAAGAAGTCAGTACTTAACACAAGGCAATGAAAGTTTATACTTATTTTCTTTTTATCAGAGCCTTATGACTTTAACTCTTAAAACAATCTTTTAAATCCAATTTAATTTTCATTGATGATATGAATTCCAGTTAATTAGTTTATAAATGTGAATATTCAGTTATCCCTTAAACAAATTATTGAAAAGACTATTCTTTCCACCATGGAATTATCTTGGTCCTACTGTTGAAAACTGGCCATTGATGAATGTGTTTATTCTTAAAATCACAATTACACTCCATTCATCTGTATGGCTATTACTGTGCCAGTACCACACTCAGTTTTAAAATCAGGAAGCATGAATCTTCTGCTGATCCCTTGTATTTTTATATGAATTTTGGCATTAATTTGTTGATTTGGGGAAAGGGAGACATGTCAGCAGAATTTTTATAATGGCCTTGTTGAATGTCTAATATATTTGGGTAGTTCTTTTATTTATTTATTTATTTATTTATTTATTTATTTATTTATTTATTGTTGTTTTTTTTTTTTCCCCGAGACAGGGTTTCTCTGTATAGATCTGGCTGTCCTGGAATTCACTCTGTAGACCAGGCTGGCCTCAAACTCAGAAATCTGCCTGCCTCTGCCTCCCAAGTGCTGGGATCAAAGGTGTGTGCCACCATGCCCGGCCTATTTCTATCATCTTAACAACATTAAGTCTTTCAAATTATAGTGATGGAATGTATTTTGGTTTGATGTATACTTAACTAATGATGCTATTTCTTTGTCATCCCTCCCCTCCATGTTTATTTAAATATTGCAACATTCAATATTCAATTTTGGTTAAAATTCACCTATATGAAATAGGATTGTATGATTTTCACTTGCCTAAAGGGGTCCCTGGAAAGCCAGTAGTGAGGGAGAATTTTGACTCAGTAAGATTGACTACTGTATGTGCACGTACACTATGTATACATGTGTATCTGTGTGTGCGTGCGTGTGTGTCTGTGTCTGTGTATTTAGGACCTTCCACAGTGCCTGGCACTGGGTAGGCTCACTAATATGTATGCTCAGTAAGTAAGTACTTGTTGAAAACATTGAGATGAGGAGGACTTACGTTTATAAAAACCCTGGGGACAATATTTTATGGAAAATCAAATATAGTAGTTTTATATTTTGTTCGCATATGTTTACTTAGGAAATACTGTTGCTCATTTATGTATTTTTTTTTTAGCCAGTTTATGGAAATATTCAAAACATAGCATTTAAAAATGAAAACTAGTGAAGGTTTGGAATTAAAATGATTTTTCCTTAAGTAAAAACAATTGGTATTTATTTTTATCATTTTTCAAAGGGTCAGGAGGCACTTTCTTATATGCTGTGTACTATTGCAGTGAAAAAGAGCAACCAGGGTTATCCACGGGATCTCTGTAATTCTGTCGCCAATCCTCTGATTCTTAGTTTTGGTTTGGGATAGTCTGGATTATACAGTGTTTGTTTACTTCCTGTAGTAGAACATTATTGCAGTTGCTGCTTTCTAACACACATCTTTCATTTTCAGTGGCTGTGACATTTGTGTTTTCTTCCCAGCGTGCTCACATTCCAGCTGAAAGAAGAGATTGTTGCTGGGTAGTCTTACTGCTTAGTTGATTAGTGGATGTGAAAATGAATTTTCTCTCTCTCTTTTTAAAATGAACATTTACGGAGATAACGCACTGATGTAGTAGGAGATGATTTTTTGAAGTAATTTATTTTTGGAAATTTTAAGTGTTGTGTGTTACATATTTTTGAAAGGATTTTGCTTAACCTTAAAGGCAGGATTAAAGGTCAGCTGTTAGGAAGGAATGCCTGTGGCTGTGTGACTGGTGAGTGGTATGAGCAAGAGACACCGAGCGATTTCAGTAGCAAGTGGGAGACTTGTGTTGAGACATCTAAATTCTCTCTTCTCTTCAAAACATTTTCATGGAGTCCAAGGAGGTTCTTGTTCAATGTAAGTCAGTTTATTTTTCTGTTGACTTTCCTGTGGTGACTGATATACTAGCAACTGGGAATACTTCCTCCATAATTTCCTCACATTATTTCTTGTCTCATGTTGCTTGCCGCACTCATTCTTAGTCTTGTGAAGTTATCCTCACACTCCTGATTACAAAATTAAGGACGGAAATCAAAGACCTACAAAATTCAAGCTGTGTTTAGTAGCAGTTACACGCATACTTCCCCTTCCAGGATGTCTGTAACAAAGTTTGACTATGGAGCACAAAGAAAGCTGTGTTCAAACTTCTGTTATGTGTGTGATCTTGTAAGCATTCAGAATAAACATGAGATTTGGATTTCACGTGATTTTATTATAGATTATAAAACGTTGTAGCAATATGGGTGCTCAGAACCTCGGAGGACATTGTTTCTTTCTTTTCCTTAGTGGACTTTACCTACTTGTTTTGGAATGATAGAGTTACAAGTAATAGTTTTTCCTTGGACTGAAATGAGTAATATATGGAAAGTAATAGTTCACTTTCTCATCAAGCATATTTATTGTAAGTAGCTAAGGGTGATGGTAAATGTCCCAAGCACAGCGACATAAAGTGCTGGATCATAGGTCTTTAGTCTGACTTCTCTCTGTTGGAAACCTTGGGCAACAACTATGATCACTTTCATTCTATGTCTATGTATGAGGATGAGAATAGCTGAAACCTTCTAACTGATCAGAACTTTCATCTGCCTTCTGCACTTGCCGACTTGACCTGGAGTTGCTGTTCTTCATTTCTCTAGGCTGCATTCCACAGGCATAACACACAGTCACATTAGTAGGCCAACATACCAGAGGGATAAAAACACATCTAAAACGTAGGAACTTGTTTCACTTTCTTTGTTATTTTCTTGGAAGCTTTGTGCTAGAGTAGGAGGAAAAACAATATTTTTTTCTTTAGCAAAGTTTCTATAAGTCACATTGATTTTTTTTGTCTTTCATACTAGTTCAGTTCAATGTCATATATTAATCTACATTTCAGAAAGATATGTCCTGAGAAAAGAGTGTGTGGAGCATCTGACCGTGTCAGCTGGAGGTAGTGAGCACACAAGTCTGCATATGTACCCTCTTCACTTTTCTATGTGCATTTTCTTCATAACCATTGCAAGGATGAATGCTTATAGATACAAACAACTTAGACTTAGGAAATAAGTAGAAGCTTGGGACTGTTTTTCAAGCTCTGTTTTAGAACCACAGGATATTTATACCAGACAGTAGCTCTTGGATCTAGACAAATGATTCAGCAGTTAAGAGTGTCCACTGCTCCCAGAACCCATGTTAGGATGCTTACAACTGCAGCTCCAGGGGATCAGATGCTGACGGTCTCTACAGGCATCTGTAGTCATTTGCACATTCCCAAACACAGGCATGAGCACTAACACAAAAGTGAAGAAAATATAAAGGTTCTTTATTTTAATCATCAAGGAAGCTGATGGGCAAGCATGAATGGATAAGGTCTCAGGAAGAATGGATGGACATCCATGTCCACTGACGTATGTTCAGAGAATCATATGTAAAGAGTTTTTGGCTGATAGGTGTATTTCCCTGGGTCACATGTCTAATTCACAGCTAAAAGAACAACCTGAGCACTTTGAAATTCAAGATTGGTGCTTTAAAAAGTATTTTCCTTCCTCTTTTCATTTCCACCTCAATGTAACAATTGCTACACTTGTTTGGAAGGAGAAAGCTAAGTGTCTGAGAAGTTAAATGAATTGCTTATGTCACGGGTAGGTAGGTGACTGTTGAATAAGTTCACAAATGCCTTTGAATTTGATACCAGAAGTTGTGTGTTTTGTATTTAATATGCTAACTTGTTCTTCCTAGAAACATATTGTTGTCCTATCCTATAGATATAATAAATTCTTCTGTCATAAAACCTTCTGTAGAAAGCATGTCTGACTTTATTTTTTCCTCACTGATGGTGGATAGGACAAGCTAAGGTAAAGAGCTACAGCCAGACAGTTGACCTGCCAGCTCTGATACTCATTATGAGAGTTATTGATCTGTGGCTCATTCATCATCCTCAAATAATAATAAAATAATGATAAAAATAGTAACAACAATGTTTTATATCATAATTTTCTGAGAACTGAGTAAGTATATGTTATTTAGAACACTGGTTGATGCAAAAGGAGCTGTTTATATGTGTTTGTTTCCTTGAGTATTCATTGCCATTGGGAGAAATTTATCTTGTATCCTGTGACACTTAATTCTGTTGTCATTTCCTCCTGGGACACAGAGACCAGTGGGTGTAACTCTTACTGTCATAGTAAATGCTTTAATTATAATGAGATTATTTTTCTTGCTTCATTACAGATGTCTTAATCTGTAAGCATAGATCTACTTTTCCTAGAGCTCAGACTTAAAACATGACCAGAAATTTCCTAAGGTCAAAATTGGAAATAATTTTAATATCTGGAAGATAAGTCCTTCTAATTGGTCTTGTTGTCTAACTTACTTATGCCATCTTGTATTTAATCACCCTTTTCTATGCATCTCCAAATATCATATCTCAGGGCCAGTTCACCAAGAAGATAATTAAAGTCTTTATTATGTCCCCAAATGCAAGTTATAGCATCCTAATTGGTGTCCAAATGAAATAGTCATGGTTCCTGTTTTACATGAACATATTAAAAGTTATTATCAAATATCTCAATGTAAGTTACATTGTTTTTATCATTGTTCATTATTGAACTAAGCAATTAGATTAGTGACATCTAGACTTCCAGCGTAGGGAGAAAGGATATGCTTATAAAGAATTGTTAAAATTACTGAAAGAAACAACTCCACATTGACTAAGTGTACAACGTCAACGTCTGTGGGGAATTGTGACAAAATGTTCATAAAATTTCTTATGCACTAGGAAAGTCTGTGGTTTTTTTTTTTTTACAAATAACTATGCATCTAAGACTGGTCTCTATCTTTGGATTCCCCTGCCTCAAAATGTGATTATAGTGTGTTTTTTCTACACTAGGGTTATAAGGTTTTGACATAGCCCCTAGCAGTTTTATAACACATCTTGTCTATCCCACAATGTTTTTTGAGTTCATAAAGTTACTCTCCTGTGATATTAGCTCAGTTTGCTGAGATGTGAGGAAATCTGACCTAGGATTGTTACAACTAGGGAGGGAAAAAAACCCTCATCTTTGAGCATCTAAGCATGTTCTAGGATACACAAAAATAAGCAGGAAAATAAAATAGAAGAGGGAACAAAGAGAATGAAAAGAAACAGGAAAAAATAAGTGAAATCAAAACCATGAATATTTAGATATTTCCATGTGTAAATTGTAAAACATATGATATATTAAAGTTCAAGTGTTTAAAAATATTTAAATAGCCTTCCGCTCGACTCGAGCCCCGGTCTACCTTGCCAGCAGAGTCTTGCCCAACACCAGCAAGGGCCCACACGGGACTCCGCAGGGGATCCTAAGACCTCTGGTGAGTGGAACACAGCGCCTGCCCCAATCCAATCGCACGGAACCTGAGACTGCTGTACATAGGGAAGCAGGCTACCCAGGCCTGATCTGGGGCACAAGTCCCTTCCGCTCGACTCGAGCCCCGGGCTACCTTGCCAGCAGAGTCATGCCCAACACCCGCAAGGGCCCACACGGGACTCCGCAGGGGATCCTAAGACCTCTGATGAGTGGAACACAGCGCCTGCCCCAATCCAATCGTGCGGAACCTGAGACTGCGGTACATAGGGAAGCAGGCTACCCGGGCTTGATCTGGGGCACAAACCCCTTCCGCTCCACTCGAGCCCCGGGCTACCTTGCCAGCAGAGTCGCCTGACACCCGCAAGGGCCCACACAGGATTCCACACGAGATCCTAAGACCTCTAGTTAGTGGAACACAACTTCTGCCAGGAGTCTGGTTCGAACACCAGATATCTGGGTACCTGTCCTGCAAGAAGAGAGCTTGCCTGCAGAGAATACTCTGCCCACTGAAACTAAGGAGAGTGCTACCCTCCAGGTCTGCTTATAGAGGCTAACAGAGTCACCTGAAGAACAAGCTCTTAACAGTGACAACTAAAAGAGCTAGCTTCAGAGGTTACCAGATGGCGAAAGGCAAACGTAAGAATCCTACTAACAGATATCAAGACCACTCACCATCATCAGAACGCAGCACTCCCACCCCAACTAGTCCTGGGCACCCCAACACAACCGAAAATCTAGACCCAGATTTAAAAACATTTCTCATGATGATGATAGAGGACATCAAGAAGGACTTTCATAAGTCACTTAAAGAATTACAGGAGAGCACTGCTAAAGAGTTACAGGCCCTTAAAGAAAAGCAGGAAAACACAGCCAAACAGGTAGAAATCATTAAAGAAAAACAGGAAAACACATCCAAACAGGTGATGGAAATGAACAAAACCATACTAGAACTAAAAGGGGAAGTAGACACAATAAAGAAAACCCAAAGTGAGGCAACGCTGGAGATAGAAACCCTAGGAAAGAGATCTGGAACCATAGATGCGAGCATCAGCAACAGAATACAAGAAATGGAAGAGAGAATCTCAGGTGCAGAAGATTCCATAGAGAACATCGACACAACAGTCAAAGAAAATACAAAATGCAAAAGGATCCTAAGTCAAAACATCCAGGTAATCCAGGACACAATGAGAAGACCAAACCTACGGATAATAGGAATTGATGAGAATGAAGATTTTCAACTTAAATGGCCAGCTAATATCTTCAACAAAATAATAGAAGAAAACTTCCCAAACATAAAAAAAGAGATGCCCATGATCATACAAGAAGCATACAGAACTCCAAATAGACTGGACCAGAAAAGAAATTCCTCCCGACACATAATAATCAGAACAACAAATGCACTAAATAAAGATAGAATATTAAAAGCAGTAAGGGAGAAAGGTCAAGTAACATATAAAGGAAGGCCTATTAGAATTACACCAGACTTTTCACCAGAGACTATGAAAGCCAGAAGAGCCTGGACAGATGTTATACAGACACTAAGAGAACACAAATGCCAGCCCAGGCTACTATACCCGGCCAAACTCTCAATTACCATAGATGGAGAAACCAAAGTATTCCACGACAAAAACAAATTCACACAATATCTTTCCACGAATCCAGCCCTTCAAAGGATAATAACAGAAAAGAAGCAATACAAGGACGGAAATCACGCCCTAGAACAACCAAGAACGTAATCATTCAACAAACCAAAAAGAAGACAGCCACAAGAACAGAATGCCAACTCTAACAACAAAAATAAAAGGAAGCAACAATTACTTTTCCTTAATATCTCTTAATATCAATGGACTCAATTCCCCAATAAAAAGACATAGACTAACAGACTGGCTACACAAACAGGACCCAACATTCTGCTGCTTACAGGAAACCCATCTCAGGGAAAAAGACAGACACTACCTCAGAGTGAAAGGCTGGAAAACAATTTTCCAAGCAAATGGACTGAAGAAACAAGCTGGAGTAGCCATTTTAATATCGGATAAAATCGACTTCCAACCCAAAGTTATCAAAAAAGACAAGGAGGGACACTTCATACTCATCAAAGGTAAAATCCTCCAAGAGGAACTCTCAATTCTGAATATCTATGCATCAAATGCAAGGGCAGCCACATTCATTAAAGACACTTTAGTAAAGCTCAAAGCATACATTGCACCTCACACAATAATAGTGGGAGACTTCAACACACCACTTTCTTCAAAGGACAGATCGTGGAAACAGAAACTAAACAGGGACACAGTGAAACTAACAGAAGTTATGAAACAAATGGACCTGACAGATATCTACAGAACATTTTATCCTAAAACAAAAGGATATACCTTCTTCTCAGCACCTCTCGGGACCTTCTCCAAAATTGACCATATAATTGGTCACAAAACAGGCCTCAATAGATACAAAAATATTGAAATTGTCCCATGTATCCTATCAGACCACCATGGCCTAAGACTGATCTTCAATAACAACATAAATAATGGAAAGCCAACATTCACGTGGAAACTGAATAACACTCTTCTCAATGATACATTGGTCAAGGAAGGAATAAAGAAAGAAATTAAAGACTTTTTAGAGTTTAATGAAAATGAAGCCACAACGTACCCAAACCTATGGGACACAATGAAAGCATTTCTAAGAGGGAAACTCATAGCTCTGAGTGCCTCCAAGAAGAAACGGGAGACAGCACATATTAGCAGCTTGACAACACATCTAAAAGCCCTAGAAAAAAAGGAAGCAAATTCACCCAAGAGGAGTAGACGGCAGTAAATAATCAAACTCAGAGGTGAAATCAACCAAGTGGAAACAAGAAGAACTATTCAAAGAATTAACCAAACGAGGAGTTGGTTCTTTGAGAAAATCAACAAGATAGATAAACCCTTAGCTAGACTCACTAAAGGGCACAGGGACCAAATCCTAATTAACAAAATCAGAAATGAAAAGGGAGACATAACAACAGATCCTGAAGAAATCCAAAACACCATCAGATCCTTCTACAAAAGGCTATACTCAACAAAACTGGAAAACCTGGACGAAATGGACAAATTTCTGGAGAGATACCAGGTACCAAAGTTGAATCAGGATCAAGTTGATCATCTAAACAGTCCCATATCCCCTAAAGAAATAGAAGCAGTTATTAATAGTCTCCCAACCAAAAAAAGCCCAGGACCAGATGGGTTTAGTGCAGAGTTCTATCAGACCTTCAAAAAAGATCTAATTCCAGTTCTGCACAAACTATTTCACAAAATAGAAGTAGAAGGTACTCTACCCAACTCATTTTATGAAGCCACTATTACTCTGACACCTAAACCACAGAAAGACCCAACAAAGATAGAGAACTTCAGACCAATTTCTCTTATGAATATCGATGCAAAAATCCTCAATAAAATTCTCGCTAACCGAATCCAAGAACACATTAAAGCAATCATCCATCCTGACCAAGTAGGTTTTATTCCAGGGATGCAGGGATGGTTTAATATACGAAAATCCATCAATGTAATCCATTATATAAACAAACTCAAAGACAAAAACCACATGATCATCTCGTTAGATGCAGAAAAAGCATTTGACAAAATCCAACACCCATTCATGATAAAAGTTTTGGAAAGATCAGGAATTCAAGGCCCATACCTAAACATGATAAAAGCAATCTACAGCAAACCAGTAGCCAACATCAAAGTAAATGGAGAGAAGCTGGAAGCAATCCCACTAAAATCAGGGACTAGACAAGGCTGCCCACTTTCTCCCTACCTTTTCAACATAGTACTTGAAGTATTAGCCAGAGCAATTCGACAACAAAAGGAGATCAAGGGGATACAAATTGGAAAAGAGGAAGTCAAAATATCACTTTTTGCAGATGATATGATAGTATATATAAGTGACCCTAAAAATTCTACCAGAGAACTCCTAAACCTGATAAACAGCTTCGGTGAAGTAGCTGGATATAAAATAAACTCAAACAAGTCAATGGCCTTTCTCTATACAAAGAATAAACAGGCTGAGAAAGAAATTAGGGAAACAACACCCTTCTCAATAGTCACAAATAATATAAAATATCTTGGCGTGACTCTAACTAAGGAAGTGAAAGATCTGTATGATAAAAACTTCAAATCTCTGAAGAAAGAAATTAAGGAAGATCTCAGAAGATGGAAAGATCTCCCATGCTCATGGATTGGCAGGATCAACATTGTAAAAATGGCTATCTTGCCAAAAGCAATCTACAGATTCAATGCAATCCCCATCAAAATTCCAACTCAATTCTTCAATGAATTGGAAGGAGCAATTTGCAAATTTGTCTGGAATAACAAAAAACCTAGGATAGCAAAAAGTCTTCTCAAGGATAAAAGAACTTCTGGCGGAATCACCATGCCAGACCTAAAGCTTTACTACAGAGCAATTGTGATAAAAACTGCATGGTACTGGTATAGAGACAGACAAGTAGACCAATGGAATAGAATTGAAGACCCAGAAATGAACCCACACACCTATGGTCACTTGATCTTCGACAAGGGAGCTAAAACCATCCAGTGGAAGAAAGACAGCATTTTCAACAATTGGTGCTGGCACAACTGGTTGTTATCGTGTAGAAGAATGCGAATCGATCCATACTTATCTCCTTGTACTAAGGTCAAATCTAAGTGGATCAAGGAACTTCACATAAAACCAGAGACACTGAAACTTATAGAGGAGAAAGTGGGGAAAAGCCTTGAAGATATGGGCACAGGGGAAAAATTCCTGAACAGAACAGCAATGGCTTGTGCTGTAAGATCGAGAATCGACAAATGGGACCTAATGAAACTCCAAAGTTTCTGCAAGGCAAAAGACACCGTCAATAAGACAAAAAGACCACCAACAGATTGGGAAAGGATCTTTACCTATCCTAAATCAGATAGGGGGCTAATATCCAACATATATAAAGAACTCAAGAAGGTGGACTTCAGAAAATCAAATAACCCCATTAAAAAATGGGGCTCAGAACTGAACAAAGAATTCTCACCTGAGGAATACCGAATGGCAGAGAAGCACTTGAAAAAATGTTCAACATCCTTAATCATCAGGGAAATGCAAATCAAAACAACCCTGAGATTCCACCTCACACCAGTCAGAATGGCTAAGATCAAAAATTCAGGTGACAGCAGATGCTGGCGAGGATGTGGAGAAAGAGGAACACTCCTCCATTGTTGGTGGGAGTGCAGGCTTGTACAACCACTCTGGAAATCAGTCTGGCGGTTCCTCAGAAAACTGGACATAGTACTACCGGAGGATCCAGCAATACCTCTCCTGGGCATATATCCAGAAGATGCCCCAACAGGTAAGAAGGACACATGCTCCACTATGTTCATAGCAGCCTTATTTATAATAGCCAGAAGCTGGAAAGAACCTAGATGCCCCTCAACAGAGGAATGGATACAGAAAATGTGGTACATCTACACAATGGAGTACTACTCAGCTATTAAAAAGAATGAATTTATGAAATTCCTAGCCAAATGGATGGACCTGGAGGGCATCATCCTGAGTGAGGTAACACATTCACAAAGAAACTCACACAATATGTATTCACTGATAAGTGGATATTAGCCCCAAACCTAGGATACCCAAGATATAAGATATAATTTGCTAAACACATGAAACTCAAGGAGAATGAAGACTGAAGTGTGGACACTATGCCCCTCCTTAGATTTGGGAACAAAACACCCATGGAAGGAGTTACAGAGACAAAGTTTGGAGCTGAGATGAAAGGATGGACCATGTAGAGACTGCCATAGCCATAGCCAGGGATCCACCCCATAATCAGCATCCAAACGCTGACACCATTGCATACACTAGCAAGATTTTATTGAAAGGACGCAGATGTAGCTGTCTCTTGTGAGACTATGCCGGGGCCCAGCAAACACAGAAGTGGATGCTCACAGTCAGCTAATGGATGGATCATAGGGCTCCCAATGGAGGAGCTAGAGAAAGTAGCCAAGGAGCTAAAGGGATCTGCAACCCTATAGGTGGAACAACATTATGAGCTAACCAGTACCCCGGAGCTCTTGACTCTAGCTGCATATATATCAAAAGATGGCCTAGTCGGCCATCACTGGAAAGAGAGGCCCATTGGACTTGCAAACTTTATATGCCCCAGTACAGGGGAATACCAGGGCCAAAAAGGGGGAGTGGGTGGGCAGGGGAGTGGGGGTGGGTGGATATGGGGGACTTTTGGTATAGCATTGGAAATGTAAATGAGTTAAATACCTAATAAAAAATGGAAAAAAAAAAAAGAAATTAGGGAAACAACACCCTTCTCAATAGTCACAAATAATATAAAATATCTTGGCGTGACTCTAACTAAGGAAGTGAAAGATCTGTATGATAAAAACTTCAAATCTCTGAAGAAAGAAATTAAGGAAGATCTCAGAAGATGGAAAGATCTCCCATGCTCATGGATTGGCAGGATCAACATTGTAAAAATGGCTATCTTGCCAAAAGCAATCTACAGATTCAATGCAATCCCCATCAAAATTCCAACTCAATTCTTCAATGAATTGGAAGGAGCAATTTGCAAATTTGTCTGGAATAACAAAAAACCTAGGATAGCAAAAAGTCTTCTCAAGGATAAAAGAACTTCTGGCGGAATCACCATGCCAGACCTAAAGCTTTACTACAGAGCAATTGTGATAAAAACTGCATGGTACTGGTATAGAGACAGACAAGTAGACCAATGGAATAGAATTGAAGACCCAGAAATGAACCCACACACCTATGGTCACTTGATCTTCGACAAGGGAGCTAAAACCATCCAGTGGAAGAAAGACAGCATTTTCAACAATTGGTGCTGGCACAACTGGTTGTTATCGTGTAGAAGAATGCGAATCGATCCATACTTATCTCCTTGTACTAAGGTCAAATCTAAGTGGATCAAGGAACTTCACATAAAACCAGAGACACTGAAACTTATAGAGGAGAAAGTGGGGAAAAGCCTTGAAGATATGGGCACAGGGGAAAAATTCCTGAACAGAACAGCAATGGCTTGTGCTGTAAGATCGAGAATTGACAAATGGGACCTAATGAAACTCCAAAGTTTCTGCAAGGCAAAAGACACCGTCAATAAGACAAAAAGACCACCAACAGATTGGGAAAGGATCTTTACCTATCCTAAATCAGATAGGGGACTAATATCCAACATATATAAAGAACTCAAGAAGGTGGACTTCAGAAAATCAAATAACCCCATTAAAAAATGGGGCTCAGAACTGAACAAAGAATTCTCACCTGAGGAATACCGAATGTCAGAGAAGCACCTGAAAAAATGTTCAACATCCTTAATCATCAGGGAAATGCAAATCAAAACAACCCTGAGATTCCACCTCACACCAGTCAGAATGTCTAAGATCAAAAATTCAGGTGACAGCAGATGCTGGCGTGGATGTGGAGAAAGAGGAACACTCCTCCATTGTTGGTGGGAGTGCAGGCTTGTACAACCACTCTGGAAATCAGTCTGGCGGTTCCTCAGAAAATTGGACATAGTACTACCGGAGGATCCAGCAATACCTCTCCTGGGCATATATCCAGAAGATGCCCCAACTGGTAAGAAGGACACATGCTCCATTATGTTCATAGCAGCCTTATTTATAATAGCCAGAAGCTGGAAACAACCTAGATGCCCCTCAACAGAAGAATGGATACAGAAAATGTGGTACATCTACACAATGGAGTACTACTCAGCTATTAAAAAGAATGAATTTATGAAATTCCTAGCCAAATGGATGGACCTGGAGGGCATCATCCTGAGTGAGGTAACACATTCACAAAGAAACTCACACAATATGTACTCACTGATAAGTGGATATTAGCCCCAAACCTAGGATACCCAAGATATAAGATATAATTTCCTAAACACATGAAACTCAAGAAGAATGAAGACTGAAGTGTGGACACTATGCCCCTTCTTAGATTTGGGAACAAAACACCCATGGAAGGAGTTACAGAGACAAAGTTTGGAGCTGAGATGAAAGGATGGACCATGTAGAGACTGCCATATCCAGGGATCCACCCCATAATCAGCATCCAAACGCTGACACCATTGCATACACTAGCAAGATTTTATAGAAAGGACCCAGATGTAGCTTTCTCTTGTGAGACTATGCTGGGGCCTAGCAAACACAGAAGTGGATGCTCACAGTCAGCTAATGGATGGATCATAGGGCTCCCAATGGAGGAGCTAGAGAAAGTACCCAAGGAGCTAAAGGGATCTGCAACCCTATAGGTGGAACAACATTATGAACTAACCAGTACCCCTGAGCTCTTGACTCTAGCTGCATATATATCAAAAGATGGTCTAGTTGGCCATCACTGGAAAGAGAGGCCCATTGGACTTGCAAACTTTATATGCCCCAGTACAGGGGAACACCAGGGCCAAAAAGGGGGAGTGGGTGGGCAGGGGAGTGGGCGTGGGTGGATATGGGGGACTTTTGGTATAGCATTGGAAATGTAAATGAGCTAAATACCTAATAAAAAATGGAAAAAAAAATAAAAAAAAAGAAATAAAAAAAATATTTAAATAAAAATTACAGAACAAAGTTTTATTTTAAAATGAAGTATTACTTTTGAGTATACACTTTTTTGTGTTGTCATGTGATGATAAAACATTTGTTTAAGCACCAGCAATCAGCTTAAAAACATAATAGCAATATATTTACAGCTGCCTTGGACCATACACAGGGCAATCTCTACTCTGAATTCTAATGCCATAAGTCAGTTTGGTAGTGTTACTATTTCATTTAAATCCACTCACAACATGGTATTGTTCTATGTATCTGGCTAATTTCATTAAATATTAGATTTATGAGATTCATCTAAGTCACTGAATATGTTCATAGCTTTTCCATTCAAGTGGCTTTAAATGATTTTAAATTTTAAAGTGGTCATATAAGTGAAATGCTATTTTCACAAGTTGGTTGTTATTAAAGTTAACAGAGACATTAAACTCTAAAGGAAAGTAGGTATCAGCATGAATTGATTTATACAACATTGGCACCTTGATACTTGGCCATGATCAATCTAGTTAACATTGTTCCCTATAGCTAACTTAAAATCCTAAGTAAATTAAAGCAATAGGGAGAGGGAAAGAGAAAATGAGATGGAAAGAAACATAAAAATCTTTAGTTCTGTTTTTTCTATTAAGATCTATATTGGATCCTTGCTATAATCATGATGTAATCTGTCCTCTTTGAGATACTCAGTTGTTAAATGATCAGTCTGCAGAATGTTCTTACATTTAGCTTGATGACTTATAGTTATTCTGATAGTTTAGTGAGAGGGTATGTAAAATGGTGGTTAAAATATGCTGTTGTTCATATTTTCAGGTTTGAAGCCAAGCTCTACAGTTTTTAGGGTGTGTTAAGTTCCTTAGACATCCGAGATTCACTCTTCTTCTTATGTGTACACATTTTCTACACAATGTGGTTGTGAAGACTGCGTGTTAATTAACAACATTGTCTGGCTCACAGAAATCACTCAACAATGTTAGCACTTTTCTGTAACAGGAATTTCCTATCCTCAGTGACAGGAAACCATGTTTCCAGGAGGAAGAAGAGAAATCTCTCTGTTACTCAGGGAGTTTTGATTTGCACTGATGCCTTGCTGATGGCTTCCTTGAAGGAAGGGGGATGTTTCTATGGGTTTGCCATTAGGCTCAGGGACATAAGGGTCACTGGTACTAATGGCAGCAGGTCACATGCTGCTGTGCAGAGTGACAGATCATTTGTAGTTGCAATATGTTGATTGTGTAGTCATTAACCTATCAGGTTATCTTTCTTTGTATGTGAAATGCAAATAAGGACACTAGAATGTTTGTCATAGATGATATGTCAATATTTTAACAAGAGTCACTCTTGAATGTCTGTTCCATGCTGGCTCTTAGTATTGTGTTATTTAATCTTAATACTAATTTTATATTTTCACCCCAATTTTACTAATATGTATATGATAGAACCAGCATTTGAACTCATGCTTTCTCATTAATGAAACTCTGCTCTTTACCTGGACAGTGGGCTACAAGTAGCTGTTCCTAGGAATAACAAGCTACTGTATTGTCCATTCACTATTTCTGATCATACATGTTTACTGTTGATAATGGTGATTATAATTAGGGGTATCAATCTGAAATTACAGACTATCTCCTTGTAATTTAGGCATTCTAAGCTACAGTATTAAAATTGTAACTAATTTGGGTTAAACATGGAAAATACTATAACCACACTGAGACAAAATATGATTTTGAGTTGTATAATATCTGACACAAGCATACAAAATACATTAGTAAATTGTGAAATTCACAATTTCAATGATATACAAGCAGAAGAGTTTTAAGAAACCTGGGTTGATAAGAGACCATATCCAGAGATTAAGCACTGCCACTGATTGAGGGATGGGGCCAGTGATCTCAAAAATATTAACCCAGAATTGCTCCTGTCTAAATGAAATTCAGAGACAAAGAGTGGAACAGAGACTGAAGGAAAGGCCATCCAGAGGCTGCCCCAACTGGGGATCCATCCCATCTTCAGACACCAACACTACAGACTCCAGACACTATTGCTGCTACCAAGAAATGCTTGCTAACAGGAGCCCTGAGAGGCTCTGCTAAAGCCTGACCAATAAAGATGCAGATTTTGGCTCACAGCCAACCTTCAGACTGAGTACATAGACCTCAATGGAGGAGTAAGGGGAAGGACTGAAGAAGCTGAAGGGGTTTGCAACCCTATAGGAAGAACAACAATATCAACCCACCAGGACCCCTAAAGCTCCCAAGGACTAAACCACCAACCAAAGAGTACACTTGGAGGGACCCATGGCTTCAGCTGCAGATGTAGCAAAGGATTGCCTTATCTGGTATCAAAGGGAGGGGAGGTCCTTGGTTCTATGGAGGCTCAATGACGCAGGGTAGGGGAATGCTAGGGTGCTGAGGCGGGAGTGGGTGGGTGGGTGTGGGGGCGCCCTCATAGAGGCAGAGGATAGGGAGTTTGTGGAGGGGAAATTGGGAAGGGGGATAACATTTGAAATGCAAGCAAATAAGATAACCAATAAAAAAGACAATTACTTTTAGAGCTATGCATATGCATGCATCACAGTAGAAAGAAGTAAACTGTTTAATAATTGTGAATAGAGATTCACTGTCAACAATGCAATCTAAAAAATTGAACTTGTTCTTTCTAACAAGGATATTTTTCTCAGCTGCTTTGTTTTTGATCAGCTTGCCATGTTTCTTAGCTCATCAATTCCCTGTCTGCTTTTATTGGCACCATAAAATATATTTAAAAAGTATTTACTGCTGTGTTTTCAGTAGAGGTGGAGTTGGTTATTTTATTTCATGTCTCTTTTATTCTATATATAAGGCTATTAATTTCTCTCATTTCTTCCTCCATCCTTTTCATTTCCTCAACCCTCTCTCCTCTCACTGCACTCTCTCCCCCTTCAGAAGATACAACTCATAAGAATTCTAGTATTCTCTAAAAATTTTATATCTCCAATTATTTTCTCCATCAGCTCCTTATTCCCTCCCCTCTCTTGATCCTTTTGTTCCAATGCCCCAGCTGACCATAACTATCTACTCCATTTCCTTTTCCTAATGAGCTCTATCTGTCCTTACAATCCCTTACTCTATTACTAATCTTTGTGGTTCTACAGATTGCAGCTTGGTTATCATTGGCTTAACAGGTAATATCCAAATATAAGCTAGTATGTAATATACTTTGTTTTTATGTCTGAGATACCTCGCCTAAGGATGATTATTCATAGTTCCATCCATTTACCTGTGAATTTCATGAATTCATTTTTAAAAATAGTACATTTTCTTTATTCATTCTTCTGTTGAGGGACATTTAGCTTGTTTTCAATTTCTGGCTATTATAAATAGAGAATAAAGAGTTGAGCAAGTATCTCTGGTAGTATGAAACATCCTTTGGATATATGCCCAAGAGTGGTTATCACCGGATCTTGAGTTAGATTGATTCCCATCTTCCCGAGGAACTGCCACACTAATTTCCATAGTGGCTGTACAAGTTTCCCCTCACTCCACATCCTTGCCAGCATGAGCTGTCATTTGATTTTGGCCATTCTGATGAATGTAAGATAGAATCTCAAAGTAGTTTTGATTTGCATTTCCCTGATGACTAAGGATGTTAGTCATTTCTTTTTATGTTTCTCGGCTAGTTGAGTTTCTTCTTTTTAAAATTGGTTCTTTGGATCTGTATACATTTTAAAAGAATATTTATTTTTATTCTTTAATCTTTTTTTTTTTTACAGTCCAGACTTTATCCCCCTCCCAGTCTGCCCTCCCTGACTGTTCCCCATCCCATACTTCCTCTCCCCTGTTCCCCCTGTCTCCAAGAGGATGTTCCACCTCCCACCTCCATGCTATCCCTGTGGCCTTAAGTCTCTCAAGGGTTAGATGCATCTTCTCTCACTAAGGCCAGGTCAGGCAGTCCTCAGCTGTATATGTGTGGGCGGGGCTCATATCAGCTGGTGTATGCTGCCTTGTTGGTGGCTCAGTGTCTGAGCAACCTCAGAAGTCCAGGTTAGTTGAGACTGCTTGTCTTCCCATAGGGTCGCCCTCTTCCTCATCTTTCAACTTTTCTCCAATTCAACCATGGGGTGGGGAGTCCCCAGCTTCTGTCCATTGGTTGGGTGCTAGTATCTGCATCTGATTCTTTCAGCTGCTTGTTGGGCCTCTCAGAGGGCAGCCATGCTAGCACACCACAGCATCAGTAATAGTGTCAGAGCTTTGGGCCTCTTTTTTAGCTGAATCCCAATTTGGGCCTATCACTAGACCTCCTTTTTCTCATGCTCTTCTCCATTTTTGCCAATGCAGTTCCTTCAGACATCAACAATTCTGGATCAGAGGTTTTGACTGTGGGAATGCAACACTGTCCCATCACTGGATGTCCTGACACTCCACTGGAGGTGGACCCTACAAGTTCCCCCTCCACACTGTATAGCTCTTCATCCAAGGTCCCTCCTTCCCTTTGAGTCTTGAGAGTATCCCACCTCCCAGGTCTCTGGTACATTCTAGAGGTTCCCCCCACCTCCTACCTCATCAGGTTGCCTGTTTCCATTCTTTCTGTTGGCCCTCAGGGTTTCAGTCCTGTTCTCCCCCAATACCTGATCATTTTTCCCCCTTCCCTTTCCTGTCCCCTCTCCCACCCAGGTCTCTCCTGCCCCCAGCCCCCATGACTACTTTCTTCTCTCTCTTAAGTGGAATTGAGAAATCCTCACTTGTGTCCTTTGGCTTGTTAACCTTCTTGAGTCCTGTGGGTTGTGTCCTGGGTATTTTGTACTTTTTTGGCTAATATCCACTTATTAGTGAGTACATACCATGTATGTCCTTTTGTGTCTGAGTTACCTCACTCAGAATGATATTTTCTAGTTCCATCTATTTGCTGTGCACAAAATTTTAATTAAGTTATTTGTTTTCTTGATATCTAGTCCTTGGCATTTTAAGTGCTTTATTATTTTTAGATATTAGTCCTCTATTGGATGTGTATTGGCTAACATTTTTTCCCATTCTATAAGCTGTCATTTTGTCTAAATGACAGAGTCCTTTGCCATGAAGAAGTTTTCTGGTTTCATGAGGTCCCACTTATTAATTGCTGATCTTAGTGCCTACACTAACAGTGAATCTAAGGATATTCTCCACTTTCTCTTTATTAGGTTCAGTGTATCTGTTTATATGTTGAGGTTTTTGTTTGATTTCTAGTTAAATTACATGCAGGATGATAAGTATCTACCTATTTGGATTCTTCTACATGCAGTCATCCAGAGTTGACCAGCACCATTTGTTGAAGACACTATGTTTTCTCCAGTATGTATTGATGGCTTCCTTATAAAAAACCCACATGCCCATAGTTGTGTGGATTTATATGTGGGTCTTCAATTTGATTCTATTGATTGATATGTTTGTTTTTGTGCCAATGCCATACTATTTTGTTTGGTTTTGTTTTTTACTATAGCTCTAAGTTTTACTATTCTTATATTTTGTCCCATAATCTGACTCTTCTGGCTGCAGGAGAAGAGTTTTGGTGTATTGCTAGAGAGATCAATGACTTACACATATTGCCTGAAACTTGTGAGATTAATGTTTTAGTTTTTCCTTGTCTGGCTGTACATCATAGACCACATTCAGCTAGATTTTGTACAAATACATAGTGTTATTATTTTCCCTAAACCTCTTCCATAACTATATTACACATGCCAATGTATTAATTTCCGTCAGGTTTTAAAATCATAGTTGTTGATCAGTTTTCATAATTGCATCTTTATAACATGCCTAGAATGATTAGCTTCTGCTTCCTATCAATTATGGGTTCTCCTTATTTGGTAGTGGTATGTTGAAGGTCAAGAAATGCATTATAAAATTGCTTCCTTCCTTCTTTCCTTTCTTTGGGACTTAGTAGCTCTGAAAACAGAATCAGAGTTGGAAACTTTCTATATAGAACATTTATTGGGGTGTGTTTGAGGAACAACAACTGTGTGGGACTAATACAAAATTGGCCAAGTGTTAGTGCACATCTTTAATCCCAGCTCTCAGGAGGGAGTGGCAGGGAGATTTTTATGAGTTCAAGGCCAGGATGGTCTACATATTGAGTTCCTGGCCAGTCATTATTATATAGTGAAATCTCGTCTCCCAAACTAAAAACTAAAAATGAAAACAGAACTGATAATGAGTGGAATACAAAGTATTGGTTACAAAGTACTTAATCAAAGACTAAAGAGTCCTTCCATAGGTTCACTAAATCCCAGATGTCTTTAAATCTGGGTAAGGGGTCCAGAGCTCCTATTGACCAAACATTAGATGCTGGTTACCTTTGGGAAAACATTGTAACTTTGAGTGAAATAAATGGCATATCTCTTAACTGACAGCAATTTCTAGGGAAGTACAAGGAATATGCTGCCAGTAGCCAGCAATACTGGAAGTTAGGAATCTGAAGCCAGCCACACTAACTGGGAGAACTGCATGGTCCATCCCAGTCTATGCTATCAGAGGCAAGAGAGAAACTAGAAAATCTCTTCAGAATGTTAAGGAAATTCAAGCTGGGACCTAGCTGGAAGGTCTCTCTCCTTTTTGTCTGTTTCACAGTGCTAGAAGGTGCTATACTGACTCTTCCAGGAGAAAAGTCATCCATGATCTTACTCCATTGTAAATTCTGTGAACAATAAAACCAACCTACAGGGCAAGATATAACACTGTTGCAATAAAGGAACAACTGCTATGGGGGTAAACAACCACTTTCCGATTGGATTTGAGGTTTGTGTCTGGTAACAGGACTGGTCAGAAGTGCCCATGGCTAGAGGATCATAGACTCTAGAGAAGTGTTTATTACTGTTGTTTTGCTAAGTGGATATTCTATTAAACTGTCTTCTAAATATTTTTGCTTATATGCCCAGGTGAGTGCTTTTCCCTGAATCAGGGAAGCTTTTGTTTGCATAGGGCTGGGTTAATGAAGATATTCATTACTAGCTGAAACGCTGATAATAAATGACTATTGAGTATGTAAATGTAAATCTATATCACTTTCTACCCCAAGGCTCAAGAAGCATTTTGGAAAAGAGGTAGAAGAGTACCAGTGCTTTCTGGACTTGACATGACCATTGCAATCCATAACTCACAGCAGTGGTGTTGAACTGCACAAGACAAGAAAATACAATTTTCTGTCATGTGTGGGAAAGTGGATCATAAGGCCCCCTTCTTTCCCAAGAAATGATAGCCAATTTATGACTGCTGAGAGAAGAGAGTCATAATTCTTAGTAGCAGAACCATTAGTAAGTTGCCCTTGTTCAACTAAATAACCCATATCTATTTGCATGCAAGCATCCTTATAGCAGACGCCCCTCCCCCACACACACCATGAAACTAGGAGGGGACTTTTGTGGAAGACAAAGGGGGTTTGCCAGATGGGGAGGAAAATAAGAGAAAATAATCAAACTATATTATATATGTATGGATTTGTGAAAATAAATTGAAGAAAGTTAATGAAATTCTCTTGAGAGATAATGATAGTTTAGTACTGAGAAGACAATGGGGTAGATTCTAGATGGATTTCATAGGATTTGTCCATATATTAAATGCAAAGATAGAGAGAACTGTCCATGTGTCTTCAAAGATTGTGTCCTAAACATGTGGAAGATGGCAGTTACCTCATATGTTGTACAAGAACTGATGGCTGGAACAGGAGTTTGTCTTTGTCATGTAGCTGTACCTAATGAAGAATATAAACCATTATTTCATTACAATTTCTGGCTGAATTAAAGAATATGAGCTTATAATTTTGTTTATATAGCACAAATGGCCTAAATTTGTACAATTTAAAGTTGAAAATTTACATAGGCCTTGGGATAAAATAAAATTGCTACCAAAGAATTATATTTAATGAACTAACTCATTCAGGATTAAAGCCAAAACATTTTTAAACATTTGTAATTAGGAGGTTGAGTAGCCTTCTCTAAAGTACTGGAATAACAAGAAATCTTTCAACTTATTTTAGAGAAAATGGGCATAAAAACCTAAATACAGATAGCACTAAAAGAAAATGCAGCTCACTCTAACCTATGATTATGGGTTAAATATCTTAATGAGTCTAAGTTAAGGCTCTATTTAGAACACTGAGAAAGAGTAGACCTATAAAAAGAGTACTCATAACCATTAGAGAATCTACCAACTCAAGGAAATGGAAGTTAGAAGTGTAATAGATAATAGTATGCACCATTGAATGCTATCATTAGCTATATTACAGGTACTCTTTTAAGCATTTTGTATCTATATATTAATTACAGATACATATTATTAATTAATTAGCAATTCCATGATGGATGTAGTATTTTTATCTTCATCTTTTACATGAGAAAAACAAAGCATAGGAAGAAAGGGTAACTCATTTACTCAAACTCACAGATTATGTATATAGGGAAGCTAAGAAATAAATCCAAGGTAATTTGCAATGTGAAATCACTCTGTTGGATTATCTCCCAATTATAGTAGTAACACTGTAGATTTTTAATTGAATAAAATTATTAAGTGTTTGCCCTGTACCAGATACTAAGTACTCTAAGTAAATCATCCCATACTTACAATGAACACATGATATGAATATTTCTACCATTCCTTTTTCACAGAGAAGAAAAGTAAAGTATAAATTGGTTAGTAAGTGCCTCAAGGCCACATAGGTCTAAGTGAGCAGTTAGTATTTGATTTCAGGGAGTCTGTCTTTTTTTTTTTTTTTTTCCAGTTCAGAAATTTAACTGAGAATTCTCAACTGAGTAGAATTACAGGCAGATAGGTGGTATCCATTTCCCAGATATGAAGAAGACAGAAATAATGAACATCATATACATGTGTAAAATTCTCAAATAATAAGTAAAATATTATATTAAAAATGTGGATTCACCTTTACATACAAAAACAAAGGCAATGTCTATCAATAGTCATTGTTTCAGTCTTAGGTGGTGGTGGGGAGTCTGTCTTTAGAAAAGAAAATATATTGCATTCAAAATATTTGAAAACCCCATCCCTGGTTATAAAGATAAACAATGCTAAACAAACAATTATATTCTGAAAATAACTTTCAAAATATCCAATGAAATTATTTTGAAGGCATATTTAAAATCACATTTCATTTGCACTTGTGGAAATAACACAGCCAGTAACAGGAGTTGGATAGACTCAAACAATGTTCTTTATAAAGTTTCTATTGCGATATAAAAACAGTTCAGTGGTAAAAACAGAATCCCATCCATGTGTAATTGAGATGAAGTCATGATCAGGGAATTCATAGAATGTAGTTACTAATGGTTTCAGTTGAAAAGTGGCCAGAAATACATGCTTAATAATATTTCTTGTAAATGTTTTGATAATAGTATCCAAGTTCAGAGAGGATGTTCAGATGAGGACATTGGGATTTGTTCTGGCTTGTGGGAAGGAACATGAGTTTAACCATTTTGGTTACTTGCAATGTTAGTTGGAAAAGAAAAAAAAAACCCAACAACAAACCTTAACTCTCTTACATATGTCCAGATTCCCTGGGAATTTATAATCTCCATTCCAGATGAGACAGTGACAAAGACTTGTACATGAGAAAGTTTATTTCTATGCATTTTAACAGTAAAATATTAAGAAATCTGAATATAGAACATTAAATTATTGCTTTTGAAATTATATTATTTAATAGTGTACTGGTTAATTTTGTGTCAACTTGACACAAGCTGGAGTTATCACAGAGAAAGGAGCTTCAGTTGGGGAAATGCCTCCACAAGATCCAGCTGTAAGGCATTTTCTCAATTAGTGATCAAGGGGGAGGTCCCCTTGTGGGTGGTGCCATCTCTGGGCTGATAGTCTTGGTTCTATAAGAGAGCAGGCTGAGCAAGCCAGGGGAAGCCAGTCAGTAAAGAACATCCCTCCATGGCCTCTGCATCAGCTCCTGCTATCTTACCTTCTTGAGTTCCAGTTCTGACTTCCTTAGTGATGAACAACAGTATGGAAGTGTAAGCCGAATAAACCCTTTCCTCCCCAACTTGCTTCTTGGTCATGATGTTTGTGCAGGAATAGAAACCCTGACTAAGACACATAGGGTGCATCCATTTAGCTACTAGAAAACCACTGGATATGCGTTAACTCTAAAGCTAGATGTCATTTCTGAGTTTCTCTCATTCCAATTCTTCATATAGACTCATGACCTTTCCTTTTTTGTTTTAGTCTATTTTGATGGAATAAACTAGTAATTTTGCTTTAATTATTTTTTTTTTTGCAAAAGGAAACTCAATTCATATTGATTATAGTTATAGGAAATGAAATGGGTTAAAGTAGAATAAATAATATAACGAGTGGCTTCTGTAAAGGTGAGGAGATGATACTCACAAAACTTTCAACCCCAAAGAAATGCAGGGATGGGGGATGGAGCAGAGACTGAGGGAATAGCCAACCAATAACAGGCCCAACTTGAGACCTGTCTCATAAGCAAACACCAATCCATAACACTATTTAATGATACTCTGTTATGCTTGGAGATAGGTGCAAGTTGTCCACTGAGAGTCTCCACCTAATAGCTGATTCAGACAGATATAGACACTGTGGGTACAGCCAAACAGTGGATGGTGCTTGAAGCCTCTTTTGGAAGAATAGGAGGAACGATTGAAGGCCCCGAAGGGGATATAAACTCCACAGGAAGACCAATAGAGTCAACTCACTTAGCCCCTTGGGGCTTTCAGAGTCTGAACCACCAACCAAAGAACATACATGGGGTAAGACCTAGGCTTACCACATATGTAGCAGATGTGCAGTTTGGTCTTAATGTAGGTCCTGAACTACTGAAGCAAGGGCTATCCCCAAAGCTGTTACTTCCATGTGGGATATGTTCTCCTATCTGGGCAACCTTGGCTTGCCTCAGTGAAAGAACAAGCGCCTAGAGACTTGAAGTGCCAGAATGGGGGATACACAGAAGGGAGTACCTGCTCAGAGGAGAAGAGGATAGGGAGATGGGGGAAGGATTGTAGGAGAGGGGGATCAGGAGTTGGGGGGCAGTGAGTGGGATGTAATGTGTAAATAAAGTAAATAAAAGAAAATAAAAAGGCGAGGAGGTGAAATGAATATTGTATAAGCTTAATAATTTTTAGTTTATTATTCCTTAGAAAGGTTCTAAAACAGGGATTCACATTTAAATGGTTTATTAAGATAATGATCACACAAAATATCAGGACAGTGGGGGAAAACAAAAGAAAGGAAGGTTCAGTAACTAATAAAGAGACATTATAATGTCAGTATTTCAAGCCCCATGAAATTTCTTGAATCCTGGCAAAAGAACAGTCTTCATTAATCTCTGTCTCCCTGCTGACCAAGGAGCTAAGATATTTATACACCCATCTCTGCCTGTCATTAGTTAAGAGCTGTGCTTTGTGAGAGCAAGTATCTGTGGACGTTCTGGCACTTCCAGTCGTACTGTGTACTGGAAGAGTCCTTTTTAGTAGTAGAAGAAGTCTTAAAGTGGGTGAAAGTCTGGCTGGCCTTAAGATGGCGAGATCCGGGGTGTATATGGTTGAGATTCGGGCAGTATGTGCTATACTATTCTGATATCCTGATGAACTTCTGGTACATATTTAGGTAGCAGTAACTTTCTTCTGTAAGATGGTAATAAAACTTCATCCCAGACCTTTTCAGAAATTGGCGATAACAGTTCAGTTGGACCTCAGTCAATGTGCTTATTTACTGAAAAGAAAGGAAGAACTTTGCTTGTGTCAATTCATTTATAAAATGCTGGTCCTTCGTAGGAAGTGCTAATACAATAGTATCTGCTTATTGGCAAGTTTTGTATTAATAACAGGGATATGACTGCTGCAAGGAGCTCGATTTTAATCCTATGAACCAATCATCCTACAAACCCAGTGAGAAATGATGCTGTCAACTTGCAATGCACAAACTATAATTTCCCTTTATTGCAAGGGAAGAGGGACTCTGAATTCATCCTTAACTACTATTGTTGCATTCTGACAACCACATGAGAAGATAAATGAACATTTCCGCATTTTTAAAAAACATTAAAATATCAAAGCACTTAAAAATTGTTCCAAGTGGCTAGTTCCTAGCGTGGTGTCTGTTACACTGTAGGCACTTAAAATACAATTTTTGAAACTCAGTTATTACTAGTGATTTTTTTAAGGACTAAATTGATTTTTATACATTTTTCCTCACACACTAAGTCTCTCAAACCTGTTGGGCACTCCTCATTTGAGATTTTGGCTAGCTAGATGTCTGTATATTATCTTCAAAAGACAGAATAAACTCGTCTCTCAATAATGTTATACACAAATAGCCTTAAAAGTTTTCCCAAATGCATAGAAAATCTTTACACATAATATAAATTATAGAGATTTGTTTGTCTTTCTAAAGCTCTTCCTAGTCTCCTTCAAGCCTCCTTTCCTTTCTATTCCCCTTCATTATTCTAGCTCTCTGACAGCCTCCTTAATAGGAAATCTGATCACTAAGACTCCTGGGAAATCTACAGAAGATTACACAAAGGGGCAACTCCACATTTTCTGTCTTTCCTTTCAGTAGAACATCATATTTAATTGATAAGTTTGAGAGCAATGAATAATGTCATTGTTTGTCATTCTTTAGGAATCCTGTAACATGTAAATTGTGTTGGTGATTTCATACCTGTCAAGGACACCTAAATTCACTGTTCTAGAAATCACACACACACACACACACACACACACACACACACACACACACACACACAGTTGCTCATTAATTACCTTGTGTATCACTTTGATTAGTAACTTTTCACATCATGCATTTTCCATGACGGTATATCAATTTTGTGATCATTTTAATCATTAAGTAAGCTCTATCTTTTGTTCTTTCAAATAATGATTCCTAGGCAGTCTGGCTCAGTAATTTGTAGATAGATGACTTTTCTTTAAAGTATTGTTGCCACTCAAAATTATTGCCACTTCACCATGATCAGAATTTTAGAAGAAGAAATGCAGTATCAATAAATTCATTATAGGTCACTTCATTTATTTTTTTTTATTTAATAATTCATTTCTTCACTGACTACAATATTCTACAAAGAAAAGTCAGAGGATTAAGACTGTGGGGTCTTGGATCAGACGCGACCGACTATGCCTTCAAATATACAAGTTGTGTGTTTTACAAAAGTCATTCAAGTGATTTTTGTCTAGTCTTTGATCAATAGAAATGAAGAAAAGTATTTTGTTTCCTATGAGACATTTTAATAAAGAGCTATCAAGTCAGTAAGGCACCATGTGTATTAAGTCATTGTTATAACTACTGTGGCCATCTCATGATTGCTTATATTGACTGGTAAAGTTAACCAATTTCCAGACTATTATGGAAACAGTTTCTTACTCAGTTAAGCCTTGGCATCAGGAGATCTTTTACTGTAGGGGGCACCTTAGTTGAGTTTTGAAGATGTGCTATTTTCCACTTTGTAGAAGGAGGTAATAGTAATGGACTAATTAAGAGTGTGAGCAAAGCTTGATACAGTCTAGTGATGAAGAGTTAGAAAATTTTGTCAGGCTCAAGACATACAAAGGTTCAAGCCAGACAAAATACCAGCACTGCAAAGGGGAAATGTATACAAAGTCCCAGCCCTAAACAAGAAGCTATTATCAATCGATATCTGCTGGGACAGAGAAAATTTACTGTCTTCAGTGGAGTATCACCATATTCCAGGGTAGATCCAATGTCTAGGAGTAGTTGGCTAACACAGGACAAACTCAATTGTGTGTGTGTGTGTGCACTTTTGATTTCTTTGTTTCTTTGTTTTTCTTTGTTTTTCTTTGTTTCTCTTTGTTTCTCTCTCTCTCTCTCTCTCTCTCTCTCTCTCTCTCTCTCTCTCTCTCTCTCTCTCCCTCTCTCTCTTTCCCTCCCTCCTCTAAATAACACGAAGTTGGGTGAGTTGAGGAGGGGGGGCATCTGAGAAGGTTGGTCATGTGGGAAAAAGATCAAAGCCCACCCATGAGATGGAGCCCATACCTCACACTATCAAAGTGGTAAAGAACCTGACACTACATAGGTTATAGGCCTTGGGAAAAACATAGTATTATTATTCTGTTAAAGGTTCATTGCAATAAAATGACTCCCAGCAACACAGTGTTATACCTATAGATCAGTGCATCACTCAACTCACATCAAAGAAGCTTCTTGCAGTAGATGGCAGTTAATGGAGAGTCCACAACTGGACAGTGTCTAGAGAATGAGAATCACTGGAACACTCAGTTCTACATAGCATGTCTTCATCAACTCCTTTCTATCATGGATCAGGGATCTATGTGGAACAGGAGATAAAATGGATGACTCCAAGGAAATTGCCTTCCAGATCCATAAGACTGATGCACATATGAACTCAGAGAGACTATGTCAGTACTCACAAGAACTTTATACAGGTTCAAGATAGACAGGGACCCACCCCTAACTAAGAAGATATCTGTAATTGATACCCACTGCAAAGGGAAAATCGTTTTCTCCAATGGAGTCTCACTGGGTGTATAAACCACATTCCAGGTCAGGCCCAGAATAGTTGGCCAATATGATATATGCCTATTGGTACTTTTATGGACTTTGTGTTATATTTTGTTTTAAAAATATCTTGTTGGTCTTGCTTATTTGTTTTGATTTTCATTTTTGTGTTTTCTGTTTTGTTTGCTTTAAGAGAGAGAGAGAAAGAGAGAGAGAGAGAGAGAGACAAAGAGAGGCAGAGACAGAGACAGAGAGAAAGAGAAAGAGAAAGAACATAAAGTTAGATGGTTAAAAAGGTGAGGGGATCTGGGAGGAATCAGGGGAGGGGGAAAGCATGACCAAAATATATGGTATGAAAATAATTTTATTTAAGAATAAAAACTATGAAAATTGAGGTGGAAAACCAAAATATACCATATAATAGCATTTTAATGGGAAAAAGAAATTTGTCAGGAGCCTCCTGTATAGTCAGATATGAGTCTTTTAAAACATATTTATTTTCTGATTTAGGTATATATTTGCTTGCATGAGATTATGTGAACCATATGCATGCAGGAACTCATGGAAGCCAGAATGTGTTGGATCCCCTGGAACTGGAGTTACAGGGAGTTGCAAGTCACATGGCATGGGTGTTGGGAAGTGAACATAGGTAATCTGCAAGATCAGTAGGCATTTTAAACCACTGAGCCGTCTCTCCAGCCCTGAGATAACAGTCTTAAAAGTTCATAGGGAAGATTAGATTGAACTAGGCAATGGAGGCTGAATTCCTTACAGCATGGCAGCCCTACTGATTTCTAGAAAAAAAATAAGAGAGTTATGAAGAAGATCAGCTGGGTTATAGAAGTTAGGTTCAGTCATGGCAGAATATGGGCTATGTCATGGCAGAGGATGGGCTAGGTCATGACAGGGTACTAGGACAGGTAAAATCTAGTTAATAATAGTATTTGTTGTGTAGTAAATGTTGACCAGGTATTGAATGAAGCCTTCTACAAGCCTAATGTCATTTAGTCTTAGGAACAACTGTGTCAGTTCAGCTCTCATATTACTCTCAAGTTGCAGGTGAGGAAAGAAGCTCAGAAGATTAAATGAACATCCACATTTATACACCTAAGCTGGCAAACAGGTGGGGAGGATGTCCGTCAGGCGTCATGGTCTAGGGTCTCAAACACTCCACTGGACTACGTGTTTCTATTTTAAGCTTCTTGTTTTCTTTACTTGCAAACTGCTGACACTTATGTTAGGCACTGTCCCTGGAGAAGACGTTGTTTATCTGACTATCTTTCATCCAGGACAGGAACTGCTGTATAATACCCAAGTTTTGCTTTTTAGCATACATCATACATCTTGTGATAGGTGTCTCACTATAGGGAGAAGGGTGTCTCTGGAATTTTCTGCTTATAGACCTGATGTGTCTGTCTTGCTTTTAAGCTCTGTCATCTGGAGAGCAGATAATATGATAAATCTTTTCCCCCAAGAATAGCTCTTCAGAAACAGACTTTCCAGTTTTTCTCTAGTCTTTTCCTCAATTGAAGTATTGGATCTTTAAATTGTTTCCCATATGATGCATTTTCTGAGTAATTAATCATTTTAGCTTCTCTTTCAGGAAAACGTATCCAGGTTAGTAAATTAATTCTAGTCAGGATCTGGGAAGACTGTTACAAGGTGGCATGGTTTTATTTTAAAATTGGATGCTATTTCTTAACAAGAACAATTTCTGTTTTTACTTAGATTGTAGTATTCATGGGTATGCAAAGTTTCATTAGATTTTGATATCAGAGTGTTCCCCTTTAGATTTTTGAAGCACATTCTCTAGGCTACATGGAAACTGAAGTAATTTCATAATTACCTTAAGACTAAGACTTCCTATGTAAGATGGAGTTATGCCTAACGTGGAACTGACTCATGGAGTTTTGAGAGCATGATTAGATGACTCAGTTAAGTCTCTTGGCCAACTATTGCTAGGTAGCGTCCTCTCTCATGCACACACAGTAAAGGTTAGTGTATTTGTTGTGTTCCATAAAGCCCCCTTCTAGTTCAGCCTTTTAAAAATTCTCTCTGCATTCATCTCCTATCATTATCTTTCCTTCTCTCTTGTTCCAGTCCCATGGAAGTCCCTTTTCATAGAGCAAATTCCTGCTGGTATTCCTGCTCTGGTGTCTGTCTTCTCATGCAGTGTTTACCTGACTATTTTGTTTTAGGTTCCTTCTCCATTCCTTCAGTTCCTATATTTATTTCCAGCTTGACTATTCTCAACATTTACCCTTCCTGTTTTCCTGACACAACTTAATTAATTTTGAGTTGCATTATTTTTACTTATTTTATTATTTTTTCTTATTTTTAATCTTTTTTTTTTCACTGTCCCGTCATTATCCTCCTTCTGATCCACCATCCAACAGTTCCTTATCGCATTCCTCCTCCTCTGTCTCCAAGAGGATGGCCCCTGCCGGCCCCCCGGCCAGGCTGCCAAAAAGACATAATTTCTTCAAATTTTATTTTTCATTTTATTTTTTTTCTTTGAGAATTTCATAGAGTATACTTTATTTTATTCCTTCCTTTCCCTAGTTCCTCTAGATATCCCCACTACCCAGCTTCATGTTTCTTCTCTATCTTAAAAAAAAGATGTAAAACTAATAAGCCACTAAAAACATAGTCTGATTTGCATTGACCAACTAACTGCTCCTACCATGCAACCTGTCATGAAGGATGGTTCATGTATCCAGTGTCATTCCACTGGAAAAAAAAAACCCTGATTTTTCCCTTCCCTACAACCTACCTAATGTTTCCAGCTTTACTGGGTCTGATTGACAAAGTACATATATTTAATATATATAATGTGGTGTTTTGAATATATACATCCATGTATATATACCTACATATGTACAAACATTCTGAAATGATCTTAACAACTAAGGTAACATATCCATCATCTTAATTATCCATATTTTGTGTTAAGAACATTTTGGATTCTCTGTTTTAGCCAGGATTTCTATGGCTCTAAAGAGACACTATGGTCACAGTGACTCTTACACAGGAAATATTTATTTGTGGCTGGCTTACAGGTCAGAGCTGTAGTCCATTATTGTCATGTTGAGAACCATGGTGGCATGCAGGTAGGTAGACACTGTGCTGGAGAAGGAGCTAAGGTCTATGTCTTCATCCACAGGCAGTAGAAGGAGACTGCTCCACTAGGCCTAGCCTGAGCATATGAGACCTCAAAGTCTGCCTCCACAAGGATACACTTTTCCCCCAACTAGGCCATACCTGCACCAAAAAGGTCATAACTCCTAATTGTGCCACTCTATATGGCTAAGCATTCAAACACACAAATCTTGTGGGGGCCATTCCTATTCAAACCACCACATTCTACTCCCTGGCCCCATAGGCTTGTAGTTATATCATAATACAGAAATGAATTAAGTCAAACTTTAAAATCCCTATAGTCTATAAAAGTCCAAAGTCTCCTTTGAGACTCATGGTAATTTCTTAACTGTAATCCTCTATAAAATCAAAGTGAAAAAGCAGATCACATACTTCTAACATACAATGGCACAGGGTATACTTGTCTTAGTTTGCATTTTCTGTCTGTAAAGAGACACCATGATCATAGCAATGCTTACAAAACAAAATATTAAATTGGGGCTGGTTTAGTCCATTATCATCATGGTGGACACATGGCAGCATGCAGGCAGACACGATACTGGAAAAGGAGCCAAGAGTTCTTTATCTTGATCCATAGACAGCAGGGAAAAACTGTCACACTAGGCTTAGCTTGAGCATATAAGACTTCAAAGCCCACCTCCACAGTGATACACTTCCTCCAACACGACTACACTTCCTAATAGAGCCACTTTCTATGGGCTAAACATTCATGCACATGAGTCTTTGGGGGGCATTCCTATTCAAACCACTACATCCACCCATTCAGGAAATTTCAAGCACACAATAGAATGTCACTAACTATAGTGACTATCAAGTGCATATTAGATCTCAAGCACGTTACTGTTCAACCATATCTCTCACTTTACTTACCTTATCCAGTAATAATTGCCATTTTACCCTTGGTTAACTACGAGAGTTCAGTTATTTTTTTTTTTTTTCCTTTAGATTGTACACATCAGCAACATATACAATATTGATCTGCGTCTGATTTATTTCATTTAGACTGATGTTATCCAGGTTCTTCCATGTTGTTGCAGATGGCAGAAACCCCATTCTTAAAGATAGAATAGCAGTCAGTTGTAAAATGTATCTTCCATATTTTC
Organism: Mus musculus; assembly: GCF_000001635.26. NCBI lineage: Eukaryota > Metazoa > Chordata > Mammalia > Rodentia > Muridae > Mus > Mus musculus. Next base: position 90,645,962 of record NC_000073.6, read on the forward strand.
TTTATTTTTTTTCCTTTGGGCCCAGTGTAAGTTTTCAACTACCGACCACTCTGAATAATAATGAACCACCATATATAAGAGAGTAGTTCTGTCTGTGAGAAACTGAATTTTGAACCTTTAGAGATATACCTGATTGTATGGTGACTGCATTTTAAAATGAGGGGTGGGAATCTTCATATTATTATCTACAATGATGAAAAATTTATGTTACCATCAATAGTTCCAGGGTTTACTCAAACCATCACCAGCAGGTGTTGCCTTGTCCATTTGATAACACTAGTCTAATACATAAGAAGTGACACATTGTAGTTTTGACCCCATTTTCCTCATGATTAGGGATATTGAATGCTTTTTAAAAAACAATATCTGTTGGCTATTTGTATGCTGTCTCTACAAAATATGTATATAGTTATTTTCTTCACTTTTAATTAGGTTAGTTGTATGACTTTGCTGTCAGTAACAGACTGTATATGTCATAGTAACCTCATGAGATTATAATGGAGCAAAACAATTCCTGTGCCCTAGTGATGTAGTTGTTGTAACATCACAGAATAATGCATTATTCATGCTATTCTGGTGATGCTGGTGTAAGCAAGATTCCTACACTTCTAGTCATAAAAGTATATAATTATGTATAATACTTAATATTTGACCATGATAAATGACCATGTTTTTCATTTATGTCTTTGCTACACTATAACTTTTTGTCATTATTTGATAATATATTTTTCCCCTAATAATAAAAAAAGTTTACCATAGACCAGTATGTTGCATAACCCTGTCAGCAGCCACATATATCTTGGGTTTACTGCCTCTCCAGATAGCATTATTCTCTGCATTTGATGGAATTGCTTGTTGCTTTTGCCATTGTAGTTTAAGTACAAAATCCATTGCTTATATTACCGGTAGGAGGCCATGACCGTGATCTGCAACCACAACTTTAAGTGATTAAGAGCAATGAAGGCAGAACATCAATCATGGTCTGTTAGTTACTTTCCTTGTTGCTGTGAAAGAAGCAACTTAAGGGAAGAGAAGTATTTCTCCTTTGTCTCATAGTTCACGGGGCACAGTCTTTCACATCAGAGGAAAGAGCCTTTGGTGCCATATAGTGCATGCTGGCAGGAGCTTGCTGCAGTTGCTCATGTCACTGTGCAGATAGGAAGCAGAGAGCAGGACTAGAGTTATAACCTTCAAATGCCTCTTCTATGGCCCCTGATTGCCATATAAGCCCTGTCTAAAAGTTCCACAAACCTTCTAAAACACTTCCACTGGCTGGTGGCCAAAGTGTTCAAACACATAAGCCTAAGGAGAGCATTTCACACCCAAACTATAGTAGATGATTATTGCTGTCTCTCGAGGGATTATGGTGCTTTGGAAGAGAATGTCTCAGCAAGCTCACATATTCAAGCACTTAGTCCCCAGTTGGTGGTGTGCTTTGGGGGAGGTTTAGGAGATGTGGCCTTGTTGGAGGAAGTATGTCACTGGAGGCTGGCTCTGAGCATTCAGACTTAGGCCATTTCCAGGTTGCTCTCTCTGCTTTGTGCTTATGGTTCAAGATATGACTCTCACCTTTTTGTTTCTACCTGATGTCATGCTGTCCTTCTATGATGGACTCTGACTGTCTGGAACCAAATGACAAAAGACACTTCTCTATAATATGCCTTGGTCATGGTGTTTTATCACAGCAACAGAAACATAAGTACCACATGCAAAAGCATCCCAATTAGCCTTAAACTCTTATAGGATAAGAACAAAATGGTGGATGCTGCTAGAGGTCTGTCCTCAGACAACTGGACTGATGAAATTAAAGAAGGAACTATACCATACAGGGAGAAACTATGATGTTGTGCCTTGAAGATCAGGCAGAGAAGTACATTTCTCTCCGAACAATGATAAGCATGGATAAAGCAAAATGTTCAAGGATGGTGAAAACAAGCCTGGTCTTGACCGTGATCTTGAATTTACTGCTGTCTCTGGATATTTTCAATGACTCGGTAATCATTCTGTATATAATATGAAGTGAGCGGAATGTTTGTGAGTGTGGCGACAACTGAGGAATGTTTTAAAACTCCACAAGCTGGTTATAAAAAAAAAAAAAACCTTGCCTGTCAGAACAATCCTTCATTATGAATGTAATGTCCTTATTCATAACAATGATGTCTAAATAGACTTCCATCCATAAGGAGGCCAATTCAATGCCAGGTTTAATGTCTTTTAAAGACAGGATAATAATCTTGCTTGAGGGTACTGTTGAAGACCACAAATTCAATTCAACTTGTTTGTGTTCTGGCATAATGAGAATCCCAAAGCCTTCAGGCATTTCAACACTAAGTAGCCAGGTGTCCAGGAAGCTATTTCATCTATGTGTAAGTACGCACAAGGGGATTTTTCACAGTGATGAGATTATGTAACTATGCAATTTTTAGAATGTACCCCAATTATTAGGTGATACATGGTTATTTGGATGTGTTGTTTGCTTTTGCAATTGGGTTATATGAGGTTCTTATGTATTTTGGGTATTAACCCCTCATTGTAAATACATTTGCAAACATTTTCTCTTGTTTCATGAAGTTGACTGTTCATTTTATTGAACTGTTTGCTTTGCATGAAATTTTAGACTTAAAGTGTTCACTTTTTTTTTCTTTTCTTGTCAAATCTAAATAAACCATTGCCAACTTAAATGTTAAGAAGCCTCTTCCTGTATGTTTTTCTCAAGGCATATTATAATTTTAGCTTTTATATGTAGTCTATTTTGAATTGCCATTTTATGTGATGTAAGACAAGAGTCATGTCAAGTTTTTGTATGTATTTAATTATTTGATTGAAGAGAAGGAGATAGGTGTGTGTATGTGTATATGTTTGCATGTTTTTAAACATTAGTACCCAGAATCCTTTTGATGGCAATCTATGATTCAGTTAATATAAATATGGCTCAATTCCCTCTTGACTAATTTCGAAAGCTTTGATGTTGCTCCTAAAGTTATTAGACCTGAAATTGCTTTTCCTATCACGTCTGTATAAACTTGAAACTTTGAGGCCCTATCACCTCCTAATGTTATTTTTATTTGTTATTAGTTTTATTTATTATTTTAATTATTGTTTAATTTCCTGGTGACTGGCAACATTTCTCAGTGGGTAATGGCATCTGCCGCTAACCCTGATGAACTGTGGCTGATTCCCAGAAGCTGCCTGGTAGAAGGAGAGAACCAACGAACATAAGCTGTCCTCTGACCTCCAAATACATGCTACAGCATGGGTACTCCCTCTCTGAACAAGTAATTTTTCATAAACAGTAACAGTAGACGCTCTATAACTGGGACATTTCTCTTCTGCTCTTGGATATTTGTATCCCTGTATATTGACCCTTTGTATTCAGACTGTGATTTTTATCACTATCTTTCCTGGTTCCAGTCTTCAGACTTGGGCTGAATCCTTTTGATGGTAATCCATGATTTCCTACCGCCTTCTTGGTGTTCCAGTTGAGAGATAGAGGGCTATAGATCTTCTTGACCTTCACAATTATATGAGCCAGTATCTCTTTCTCTCTCCCTCTCTTTCTCTCTCCCTCTCTCCCTCTCCTTCTCTCTCCCTCTCTTCCTCTCTCCCTGTCTTTCTCTCTCTCTTGTTTTCTATTAGTTCTATTTCTCTAAAGGACCTAGAAGAGCTGAGGAGAGAGTTCAACAAGGTTCACTGAATGAAGTTTCTACTTCAGTGGTCTCTACTGTACTGGTGTTTGGTACATTTTTTTATACTTTCACACCCCACTGCCTTCTCACTTCTCTGGTTTCCTTTCTGCTTCATGAACACAGCACACCGGTATTTGTACTTGTTAGCTTGCTCATCTTTCCTTGAAGACTTTTACTTGCTATCACACTTTTCCTCCAGGCAGCTTTTGATTGATCTCTATTTTTTTTAAAAAAGATTTATTTATATGACTACATGGTAGCTGTCCTCAGACACATCAGAAAATGGCATCAGATCTTATGACTGATGGTTGTGAGCCAACATGTGGTTGTGAGGAACTGTAATCAGGACCTCTGGAAGAGAAGTCATTGTGCTTAACTACTGATCTGTCTCTCCTGCCTTTATTGATCTCTAATTTTATAAAAAGTTATCACTAAGTATTAGCTTCCAGAGAGGTTTTTCTGAACACCTTATAAAATGGGCACTTCATATGATACTGTCTTACATATCATTTATATGCATACTACTTTTCTCACAAATATAACATAAGGATTCGGAAGGATAGGAATAGTATCCCTTAGGCTCATGGCTCAATTATTCTTCTTCGAAAAATATGTGCCATTTAAATGATGGTCAGTGAGTATGTATTAAAATGAATGACTAAAGTTGCCTTTGCTGAGATAGTTTTCTATCTCACCACCCTCTTAGGAATATCTAATCTCTATTAATACCTTCATTAAAACATGGTTTATCATCAGAAAAAAAGTGTATGAACATGAGCACTGGCATGTTTAAGTAGAAAGGCTGAACACTGGGGCTCATTCCTCATTCTATCATAGTCTTTCCTATGTGGCTTTTCTGCTTATCACTTACAGTAGTTTCAAAAGGAAACACATACTCCTGTCATTTCACTTCTAACAGATATTGCTTTGTCTTGGTTGGAGTCCCCGGGCTGTTGGAAATGCCCCCGCTGGTCCCCCTTCCATGGTGGAAGCTCTGGTCCAATTACCCAGTGGGCATAGAATTGCTTTAGGCCTTTTGCCTCTTTATAGGGTCAGTTTGGTAATTATGACATGGAGTTTCCTATGCTAAATTACCCTTGGCTTATTAGAAGGTGGATACTTGGGAGGCTAAGTCAAACATTCTTACTCATGTGTTCTTTTTCCCTAGGAATACACTTCCTAGCAAATTGCTTTCACATGAATTAGAACCCTCAGGGTTTGTTTCTGAGAAATCTCATCTAAGGCCACAAAAGAAGATGCTTTCTTGATTTGCTTCCCCCCTGGTCTCTACTGTAGCCAGGCAGCGTGTGCCTTGAGCCTCTCATCCTTCCCAAGTATTCAGATGTGTGTAGCAACTATTGGGGACACAGAGGTAGCTGGAAAACTTCACGTCTGGGTAATTTTCTCTGTAGATAGGTTTGAAGTCCTCTGTAAATTTATAGAGGAAAAGAGGAGATGTGTGTGACTGACTGCTTCTTTTCTTCATTAGTGCTTCAATTTATTCTACTAATCTACACCATTTCTCTGTATTACTCCTCTTTCATACCAGTTCAAAAGTCACTGGCATTTCTTATTGTTCTGTTCACCTCACCCGTGCTATTTCCTGTCATACCACATTCCTTATTAGTGAAGATCGTTGCCTAAGCTGTCAGCTCTCCAATTACGGTGCAGCATAATTACAAGCATGTTAAGCAATTATTTGTTGTACACGTCACCTTTAGTTGGCTGTGAGGTGCTTATGGGCAGAAACCATGTCTTATTGATCTCTGCTTTTCCCTTGTGGCTCGATACAGAACTGTGTTTACATTACCCAGATGATGAACTGTTTTTCAGAATAAAGTATAATGGTACGCATGATAAGAAAAGGCATGGATTTTAGGAAAGCACTTTTCTATTCTTCTGAAACTTACTGCTGAAAAGAACAGCTATTTTTCTCTGAATTTGATGATTTATAGTTTGCCTTTCTTAATTGCTTGTTGAAAAGAAGGATTAAATTAATCTGCTTATACTACTGCACTTGGGTATTTATTAAGACTCATCTACTAAGTGTAGAGGATTCTTTTGGTTCATCTAATGTCAAGTGTTACCTATCACTGAATTACCTAGAGCATGAGTACTTATTCATCGAAGAGATTCTAGACTGAACTTTATTCACTGGGATTATGGATAGAAGCCAACTTAGCCAGAGCTTAGTCATTAGTGTGCTAACATCTTTACACAGCCTGAGAAAGATCAAAGCTCTTCACTTGCTTCTCACCAAATAATTACATGAAAGTGGATTTTGTGAGATTTAAAACATTTTTTCTTTATTAGTAAATTTTGTTCTTTCATGCGTGGACACTACATAATTGGGCCCCTCTCCCCTTTTCATCTCTCCTTCCAGCCTCTGCCCCCTTCCTTGTAAGTTTCTTGTGTCTATTTACCAGTTTTTGTTTTGTTTAGTGTCCAACAGAGATTAATCAGGGCTGTCTGTGTGATTCAGAGGTTGGACCTAACATATCAGTGACTGGTAGGTACCCAATTGACTACCATGCTTCTCCCTCTCCCAGAATCTGTTGCTAACAGAACAGCAGTATGTCTACCACTGTATGCAATCCTTCCTGTTGAAGAGGTGACTTTATGAGGGTCTGACTTTTGTGGACCCAGTGCCAATATGCCCAGCTACTGTGAGTTTATAGTGGCTGTGTTTTTTTTCCTTCTGTGTAGATGATATTTTACAGCCCTTCTTCCTATCTCCAGATCTTCCACACTTTCTGTGATCTTTTCTATACTGTTCTCTAAGCCTTAAGGAAGTATTATAAATGCCTTATCTAGGGCTGAGACCTACAGTGTTCTTTAATATCAACATGTTGTGCAGGCATGGGTCTTTGCAGAACTTATAATTTTTAAACTCTTATGAGCAAGTGGTAAATTAGTATAAATTTTATTTATTTATTTATTATTTATTTATTTTTGGTTTTTCAAGACAGGGTTTCTCTGTGTAGCCCTGGCTGTCCTGGAACTCACTCAGTAGACCAGGCTGGCCTCGAACTCAGAAATCCGCCTGCCTCTGCCTCCCAAGTGCTGGGATTAAAGGCGTGTGCCACCACGCCCGCCTAGTATAAATTTTAGACAAAGTATGGAATAGTGAGTTCTGAAAAAACTTGGACAAAACCAAGGACAAACACAGTCTGTGAAGAATTTTAAAAACGGAATAGATTAAAGAGAGTTGTTACTACTCTATGGTTAGTTAACTCATGAAGACCTGAGCTGATTGTAGTGGCCCAGTACTTAAGAGTAAAGTAAGATAACAATCCTTTTAAAATTATATATATGAATCAAAAAGATGCTTATTAAATATTTACTAAAACATGGAAGTATGTTTGAAAGCACTGAAGATTCATTGGCTGTTCTGGCTAAGAGTTTACAATTTGTTTGGTAAAACACAGTAGATACTCTTGGTGAAACAGTAAGTGTCGTAAGACTGTACAGGATATGTTGTGTTGGCTTTTGCTTTGAACACTTAACAGTTCCTTTCATTGTACTGGTTCCATATCACATTATTTCTGATATAAAATATTGGAGCAATGCCTAGTAATTAATTATTTATTGTCTCATGGAATAAATAAACAAATTGCCCCAAATCAAAACAGTAGAGAAGTTAGAGGAGATCGGGAGTGTTCAGTGAATTATACCTGGAGGAGGGATTATTCAGTCAAGTCCACATGGGAAACCCATAGAAAGCAAATGCCAACAGCAGAGGGTGTGGCTTTCTCTAGTACTAGGGAAGCAGCAGATAGTGAGGTCATATTTATTCTGTTTTTGCAACTTTGTCTACATATGACTGTGACTGAAAATTATTTATTAATAAATTCAAGTGATCTAAAAACATTGTGTGCCAAATGCTAAATTCATACAGCTCTGATCTGTTTATTAAAGCTCCATGTTACTGTTAACCTTTCAGCTGAACATTTTAAAAAGTGTCAATTTTCTTTACTTTTGCCAAGATGGTACATTAATTTAGCAGGATGACTCTTTTTTTACATTAGTTAATACTTCAGTCATTTGTGGCCAATATATCTTTTGTCTAGTAGCCTTTATTTAATTTCATTAAGTATTTTAGTGTAACAATAATCAGTACCATTATGATGTTTTCATACATATATGTCATTGTTTATACTTTGCTTGTATTGGCCGACTCACTGTTCTCCGGTAGCTCATCCTTCCTTCTTTCCTCCTATTGGTTCCCTTTTTCTCTGCAGGTGGTCCTGTGTTGTACATATATAGAATTAAATCCACATTATCTTGTCTTTCCTTACGCTGCTCTCTTGGTCCCATCTAGCCTTAGATTCCTTCCTCCCTTACAGTACTGTTCTATCTTCTGCCATATTTATTCTTTTCCTCTGTGTCATGGCTGAGATGGTTTTCCTTGCCTTCTGTACAACAGAGGAGGGGGTTTTCATTTTGTACATGTACTACATTTTCTTTCTTTTTAAATTTTTCTTTTACTGAAAATAGATTTTTTTTTTTACATAATATATCCTGATTATGGTTTCTTCTCCCTCTACACCTCCCAGGTTCTCTCCACATCCTCTCCTATTCCATCCTCTCCCTTTCTTTCTCTGGCTGGAACAATAAAATAATATTTTTTAATTCTTAAAATAACAAAAATACTTTGAACAATCATTGCCCTAGCAAATCCTCTAGGCAGGATACCAGTAACACATTTTCTTTACCTGTTATTCCATACGTGGGCATCTAGTTTGTTTTCATATTTTGAGAATTACAAATATTTGTACAGGTATTTCTGGGGTATGCTAATTTATATAATTTTGGGTACATACCCAGGAGTTGTATTTCTGGAGTATATGGTAGTTCTACTTTTTGGAGGATTGTCATGTTGACATGTATAATGAATACAGGAGATTATGTTACCACTAGTTGTGTACAAATGTTCCTTTTATACTACATACATTCTAGAGTTATTGCTTTTTCTTAATGATAGCCATTATGAATGGTATAATCTACTTTTCATTGATGGCTAAGTATCTTGAACATTTTTATACAATTTTAATATATCTATTGGATTTTATATTTATTATTTCAATCAGCTTTTAATTATCTTACAAATTTATTGAGTGAATGATTTGAGTTTAAAATTGAATATATTGAGTTATTTATATATTTTAGATATTAGATATGAATCCAATATTAGATGTATAGGTAGCTGAGATTTTCATCAATTCTGAAGGTTGACTCTTCACCCTGTTGTTACGTAAGAGCTTTTGATTTCATAGAATTGTATCTTAGTTATTGTTGCTGGGAAGAGATACCATGAACAAGAAAAAATCTCATAAAAGAAGGCCTTTAATTGGAGGCTTGTTTACAGTTTTAGACGGTTAGTTTATTATCATCATGGTGAGAAATCATTATCAGTCAAGGTGCTGGAGAAGTATGTGAGATCTTTATATCTTGATCTATAGGTAACTTGCAGAGAAGATAAGAGAAAAGAAGTGATAGATAGATAGATAGAGAGAGACAGATAGAGACAGAGACAGAGAAACAGAGGTAGAGAGAGACAAAAAAAAGTACATGGGGCTTGGCCCTCCCCTAGTGACACACCTCCTCCATTAAGCCACACCTTCTTTCCAAGATGCCAACACCTAACCCTTCCCAAACAGTTCACCAACTGGGGACCAAGCATTCAAATATATGAGCTGATTGGGAGCATTCTCATGAAGCTGTCTCAACTCCTAACTCTCTAATTATTATTTATTCCGGGAGACAGTTTCAATTTTGGGATGCCCTCACCTGTTCATGTGTCTTGAAGTGCTTTCTATGTGCTTCTCCTCTTAACGTTTACTTTCAAAGGTGCTGGTTTTTCATTAGGATCCTTGACAGATTTTATTGGTTTTTATATACCTTGAAAGTTAGGGATGGAGTTTCATTCTACATATGGATATCTAATATTCTCAATATTGTTTATTGAAAGGTATGACTTTTCTCTAATGAAAGTTTTTAACACCATTGTCAAATATTATCTGGCTGTTGGTATAGAATTATGTCCTCTATTCTGTTTATTATAGTATCCTTACTGAAAGATACCATTATTGGTAAAATATGTACATGGAGGAAATTAAATGTATATTAGTTAGGTCATTGTGTGGGTAAAATGTAGTTCAAGATTGTTTTGAAAAAACAACTAAACAACAACAAAAAATAAAAGCCAAGCAACCAACCAAAAAAAGAATTATCCCATTTATGGCTGAACACTACATAGACAGTTTTTTTCTGTATTTTGAGCACCAATGAGTTTCATTATTAACTCTCTTTCATTGCACAAAGATACTTTTCTGATGAATACTATCTATGAGGTAAAGAGACAAGTATTTAGAATGCCACTTGATACCATGCTTATGTAGTAAAATAATAGGTTCACACCTAGGGTTTCTTGTTCCTGGCCATATCATATTCCTTCTCTCAGAGCTATGAAAACATCATGGAAGAGGTTATAGAAAGATTGGAAAATTCACAGTTAGCAGAGTTCTGAGGTGAAACGGTACTTTCTGGACAGAACAACTTGTATTCATGAAGCCACAGCACTTGTTGTTGGCTACACAAGACTTAAATAAGACCAACCCAGTCAGCACTGTAGCACAGATGGTGGAGAGACATAGGAGATCCCATAAGTAGAGCCAGAGGACTATAAAATATAGTAAGAATGGGTCTTGAAATTGGGAAGGAGATGTCGGGAAATCTAAAAGGAGCCGGGGACTATGGTGGGTGGATATGCTCATAATACATTGTATGCATGTATGAAATTATCAAAGAATAAATAAAATGTATTTACAATTGAGTTGGAGGGAAATATTTGATATGCATATTGTTTCAATCTTGTCACAAGAGGCTCATTCTTGCTCAGTCCATGTGGAGGATCAGAGTGCTGGTAAGACTAACCAACCCAAGGCCATCAAGAAACAACAAGGATGCAACCAGAGTGGACGGTGAATAGAATGTCCACAAAAATCACAGGGATAGGGAACCTAATAGCAGTCTACTTGGAAGTTATTTACAGATTGCTGTGTAATAGTTTCCCCAGAGATTGAAACACTCCATTCTTCAGGAAACTCCTTAAACAGGAAAGTAAACAACTCAAAACAACTTTAGGAAGCCTCCTGGGACTGACCATTCATTAGGCTCCTTCCTTCCAGAGTAGAAAATAAAATCTGAGAGTCCTCAGATGAAGTGGAGTTGCAAAGAAAACTCTCAAGCAAGTGATGCAGCAAGACTCTGAGACAAGACAAGCTACCTGGAAAAAGCAGAAACCAACTGAACTTCCTAAAAGGGGTTTAGAAAAAATGGAGGCACCTGAAAGCGACATTGTTCTACCTGTTGAGCTGCCTGCAGGCTATGCAGTGCACTCCAGGTTCCCAGTTTTGTGAGTTATCACCATTCTGGGTTGGGCTTTGTTGATGTCACTGCCTTGAGTAAAAGCCTTTCCTGTAAGAAATTGTTCACCCATAGTCTTGTAAGTAACCCCAATAAAACTCATGAGTCAACATAGTTGGACTTCGGTTGTATCCATATTGGCTTGTGAATATGTTATATCTTCTCAAGCGAAATTTTATCACCTAATGCAAGTCTGCTCTGAAAGGCTGGTCAGAAACAATGTATGGTCTGGAATATGTGATTCTTTAAGGAAAAGAAGTGAATGTAACTCCAGAATGATCAATACAGTCAGGGAAATATGGTTTTATCCAGGGGGCAAAATCAGGCATCAAATAACCATAAACCTAGATATACAAAATAGCTTATCAAATTTGAAGAAATTACAGAGATGTAATTGATTTACTTATCAGAGCTTAATAGAGAGATTAAAATAATAAAGGGACAAACAGAAATCTCAGAGATGAACACCCCAATGAATGAAATGAAAATTCAATAAGAAAGAGCAACAGAAATGATCAACCAGAAAATAAAAATAAAATTGAATATAGGAAACGTGAAAATATGTACTGGAGTGAAGTGAGTGATAATGAATGAAGAAGAGGGGGAAACCAGAAGAAAGAAGGAGAAAAGGATGAAGTGATAAAGAAAAGGAGGGACATGATTCTAAGTAGTAACATCATATAACTTTTCAAATTGGATAAAAGTATAAATATCAAGGTTCAGGAAGGCCAAAAGATCAACAGTCATATAGAAGTCAAGTAAGGCTTCCCCAGATCACATGGTAATGAATTCTAAGTAGTCAAAGACAATCCTAGAAACAGGACAGAGGAGAAACAACTAACAGAAAGCATTCCAGTATGCCTGGCAGCTGAGGTTCCAGCAGAAACCTTCCAGTTCACAGAGAAGGATGAGAGTGTCAACGTGGTCCCAAAGGTGTGGGAGGGAATTGACAACACAAGCCTGCTTATAAGCAATGTTATATATACAAAGTGTCCTTCAAATATTAGAGCTAGAAAGACTGCAGAAAAAGAACCTGAAAGATATATATACATATTTGTTTATTTGAGACAGGGTTTCTCTGTATTGCCCTGACTGTCCTGGAACTCACTCTGTAGATCAGGCTCGCCTCGAACTCAGAAATCCGCCTGCCTCTGCCTCCCAAGTGCTGGGATTAAAGGCATGTGCCACCACTGCCTGGCAAGATTTTTTTTTTAACCACTAAATGCGCCATATTAGAAACCCTAAGAAAGTAAGAGAACATATTGACAATTAATGAAAAAAAAGTACCTCAAGTTTCAAAATAACATATGGGTATGAAATTTAAGTTTGACTGGCTTTGGAAAGTAAAACCTTCTAAATAAATTGCTTTTTCCTAACTCTCCTTTGACTATATTGTAGGAGTACACTGTTGTAGTAACTAGAGTGTTGAGTAAAATAAAAACTTTCCTGGAAGACTCACACACACACACTGCATAAAAGTATGAACAACCCAAATGTCATAAGAATTTTGTAATCAAGATGGATCACACATTGTAACAGTGATCCTAAAATATCATTTTAACATTGATATGCCATTTTGTTTTCCATTACTACACTCTGTGATGTTTGTACACAACAATAGAATCACCTACATACGGTAAAGTGCTGCCTGAGTGTGCCAAGAGAGGCCTCCATGTGGGACACACCAGAGTGAGCAAAACAGGCACACGTCCTGCCACTGCAGAATTGTATGAGCACACTTCCAACTACAAGAAAGGAAAAGCTTGAGATCATTGATTGCTCAATGGACTGTGGCATGCTCAAGGAACGCATTGCTTCTGGTGAAATTCCCATGCTTATTTGTCATGAATAAACAGCCTGAGTTTCTCTTGTTCTGAATGGCCAACTGTAATAGGTCTATGTCTGACAGCCAAATTTGACCTGTGTCTCAAAATAGCTGTATAAATATTTCTTTCCTCTCTGGAGCTTACATTCTCACTTTGAATTTTCACTTATCAGTATCAAATGTGATTGCCTTTTCTCATTATTATGTAAAAGGAATGAATCTGTTATTTTTCAGTTTGAAGCAAACAGACTAAAAAATATCATGCTGTGTCAAAGGCAAAAAAAAAAAAAAATGCCTCTGAAGGGGAAAAATATTCAGCAGGAGCACTGTATAAACAAGAATGAAAAAGAATATAAAATTACTGTGAACAACATCTGATAAAGACAAAGTAGGCTCTATACCATGATTTCTGAATGGGAAGTCTGTGGCCACACTGTCTCTTTTTCTTATAACTTTTCTGCAATATGAAATTGGCTTTGGTTTGATTAAAGGGATGACACAAGCAGATTGCACTGAGATCCCTATTTTCTCTTCTCCAACTTTCCAGTTTTAAAGACACAAAGCTATTACCTTCCAATGAGTGTTTGGTGATCTGTGCAAGATGGGTCACAGCCTAGCTTCTTTTACAGACAGCTCCATCAAAACCTGACAAGTGTTAGGAAAGAATGCTCTAGTTACCTTATTAATATTTTGTTTTAAAAGAAATTCATGGGTGACTGGACAGAGAGATTAAACTCTGATGAATAGTAAACTGGCCAGGCTAAAAAGGAATAAGGGGAAACTGTTCTCCCGTCACTATCTTAGCTGAGCTTTGGGATGGTTGATACCAGTCCATACAAAAATGTTCATAAATATTTCATCTAAAATTGAAAAAGTGGGCTGGTGGCAGGGTAGGAAGTACGTAAAGGTGCCTCCTGTTAAATTCAAGGTCCTGAGTTCCGTCTCTTTGTACTGTATGGAAGAAGAAGAGAACTGACCCTTTAAACTCTCCCCTGTCCTACACATGCATGCCTTGACTTAGATATTCACACACACAAATTCATCTGCTCATACTTACCTAGCACTCATGAGAATGAGACAATGAGAGAGACCACGTATTGAAGGCAACCTGACCTACTTAGTGAGATCATGTTTCAACCAACCACAGGCTCTGTGGTTTTAAACCACATTAAGCAAAAGTACAACTTGTCTTCACTCTTAACTTTGAAACTCTAACCAGCAAAATCCAGCAGAAAAACCAGTTTCTACCAGAGCTTCAGCAATGTGGTTCTGAGAAGGGCAGTGTAGTTTAAAGTTAAGTAGAGCAGTCCTTGTTTTATTGTGAAAACCTGGGAAGAATATTACTATGTATTCCTTAATATATTAAATTCACAGGGATTATATTTGACTGTCTTTTTAAAATGAGGTGTTTTTTATGGAAACCTTTATAAAGTAATGAGAGTAGTAGGTAAAAAATCTGAAAACCCTTAGCTTATTTCAGAATATCTTTAAATAACAGAGAGGCAATCTTTCACATACCAGATCAGAATTCTACATACAGCAAGGGACAAAATTTTATGTCTAGAAAGAAAATCCCTTGTACACATCATAGAAATCCAATAAATGTTTCATTTTCATTTAATCAATGCATAGTGACCTTGTGTGCAAGGCACTGATATTTGGTACATAGTACATGTATTCCACCAAAACTTCATTTATAATGAACAACAGTAAAGAGGTTATTACTCAATAGGCTATCTGTCATACATATGATATTGTCAAGATCTGCCAAAATGTGCACTTAAGTAAGAAGCACAATGTAAAAGAGGATTAGACAAAAAAAAACTAAAAACAAACAAGCCAAAAAATAAAACAAACCAAGACAAAACAAACAAATACCCCACAAAATGAAGATCAGTCAGATGGGCAAGGAAGTCTGTCAACATTTTGTTTTTATCATTTGTGAAAAGTCAATAAAAATAAATTATTTTTCAGTTTTGTAGAAGCTGTTTATTGTTTGATTTTGAGCCTGGATCTCTCTGTGAAGCTCAAGCTGGCTTCAGACTTATAGCTTTTTGAGTACTAGGATTACAGGGGCATGTATAAAATGTAGAAGAAAGTTTCTCAAAACCTTTTAAGAAATGAATATTCATAAACATAGCTCTGTGTATGTTTGTGTGTATGTATGTATGTGTGTGAGAGAGAGTGAGAGAAGGAGAAGGAGGAGGAAAATGGGAGAAGGAGAAGGAGGAGGAGGAGGAGGAGGAGGAGGAGGAGGAGAAGATATGTGACAATCCAGAAATAATTTGGCAGTTGCTGATCAATGAATGTGCCAGGACATTAAGGATTAAGCCAAAGAGCAATATGATATTCAACCTACAGAGAAATTGTCCAGATTAGATGATGGATATTGTACATGACTATTTTAAAAATATAAAATATTTGTGCCTCTGTGAGATAAAATGTAGGAATTACAAAAGCTGGAGCCATGGGGAGCCATGGGGTACCATGGGGTACTATGTTGAAATAACAGCATAAAGGCACAACAATATGATGGAGGATGCAGGAGAGAGCCTTTATCTGTCTGGAATGTTGGTCATATGTAAGTATAGATATACGTTATATTGCATATATGTTAATTACAGACATTTCTACAATTTCAGGTTTTCTGTGATCTTTTGACAGTTTTCCTGCCATTTCATATTTAGAAGTAGCCACATCCCATTATTCTAGGCTCTTTTAATTTTTGTTTTTGTTCCTTTATCACTAAAAAGCATGCCTTTTTTCATTTGATCATTAGATTTTACTCTTTAAATTTTAAAAGGACTATATGTATTAATTTCCACCCCAGAAGATGGAGGTTTTGCTGTCTTTCATAGGTACAATTATCTCCCTAAATATATGTATCCTATTTTTACTTTTAATTGAAACAATTTCTTTTCATGCAACATATTCTTTTTTCTAATTGGATATTTTCTTTATACACATTTCAAATGTTATCCCTTTATCCCATCATCCTTTCTCCTGCTTCTATGAGGGTATTCCTTCACCCACCCACCCACTCCCACCTCCCTGTCCTCAATTCCCCTAGCTTCTGGCTATTATAAATAAGGCTGCTATGAACATAGTGGAGCATGTGTCCTTATTATATGTTGGAGCATCTTTTGGGTATATGAATGGTATAGCTGGGTCCTCAGGTAGTACTATGTCCAATTTTCTGAGGAACTGGAAACTGATTCCTAGAGTGGTTGTATCAGCCTGCAATCCCACCAACAATGGAGGAGTGTTCCTCTTTCTCCACATCCTCGCCAGCATCTGCTGGTTGATCTTAGCCATTCTGACTGGTGTGAGGTGGGATTTCAGGATTGTTTTGATTTGCATTTCCCTGATGACTAAGGATGTTGAATATTTCTTTAGGTGCTTCTTGGCCATTTGATATTCCTCAGTTGAAAATTCTTTGTTTAGCTCTGTACTCCATTTTTAATAGGGTTGTTTGATTATCTGGATTCTAACTTCTTGAGTTCTTTGTATATATTGGATATGAACCCTTTGTTTAGCTCTGTACCCCATTTTTTGTAGGGTTGTTTGATTATCTGGAGTCTAACTTTTTGAGTTCTTTGTATATATTGGATATGAACCCTCTACTGGATGTAGGATTGGTAAAGATCTTTTCCCAATCTGTTGGTTGCCTTTTTGTCCTATTAACAGTGTCTGTTGTCTTACAGAAGCTTTGCAATTTTATGAGGTTCCATTTATCGATTCTTGATCTTAGAGCATAAGCCCTTGGTGTTCTGTTCACGAATTTTCCCCTGTGCTCATGTGTTCAAGGCTCTTCCCCACTTACTCCTCTGTAAGTTTCTTTGTATCTGGTTTTATGTGGAGGTCCTTGATCCACTTGAACTTGAGTTTTGTGCAAGGAGATAAGAATGGTTTGATTTGCAGTTTTCTACATGTTAACTGCCAGTTGAGCCAGCACAATTTGTTGAAAATACTGTCTTTTTTCTACTGGATGGTTTTAGCTCCTTTGTCAAAGATCAAGTGAACTTAGGTATGTGGGTTCATTTCTGGGTCTTTAATTCTGTTCCACTGATCTTCCTGCCTTGTCTCTGTACCAATACCATGCAGTTTTGTTTGTTTGTTTTTGTTTTTGTTTTTATCACTATTGCTGTATAATACAGCTTGAGGTCAGGAATGGTGATTCTCCCAGAAGTTCTTTTATTGTTTTTTTTTTTGTTTTTGTTTTTGTTTTTAAATTTGTTTAATTTTATTTTAAATGAATTTGTAAATTACTCTTTCTAACTTTATGAACAATTGATTTGGAATTTTGATGGGGATTGCACTGATTTTGTAGATTGCTTTTGGCAGGATGGCCATTTTTACTATATTAATCCTGCCAATTCATGAGCATGGGAGATCTTTCCATCTTCTGAGATCTTTGATTTCTTTCTTCAGAGACTTGAAGTTCTTGTCATACAGGTCTTTCACTTGCTGGGTTAGAGTCATACCAAGGTATTTTATATTATTTGTGACTATTATGAAGGGTGTTGTTTCCCTAATTTCTTTCTCAGTCTGTATATCCTTTGAGTAGAGGAAGGCTACTGATTTGTTTGAGTTAATTTTATATCCAGCTGTTGCCATAAATCTGCAACCCAAATATGGCCCGGCAATGAAATCACAACTCAGGTAATATAATTACATGCTGTGCACCTAGATTGGGCAGATCTACTGCTATACTACCATCTTCCACATCTATGAGACCCCTTAGAACTTGCGGTTTCTCCAGACCATGTGCTTCTGCTCTGCTTTTCTTTTTCCTTCTCCTCCTCTGTGTCCTCTCCCCCTTCCATTTTCATCTTCCCTCTCCACCTTCCTCTCCATCTTCTGCTCCACCTTCCCTTTATCTGCCCAATCATTAGCTCTCCTTTATTTTACAAATTAAGGTGGCAAGCAGGTTTACAGGAAATCATCTGTGTGCTGACTCATTCCTTGTTTTCAAACCCTCACAGGAGAATGGATTTAATACCAAATATAATTAGCCCCAGTGCTATCCACAACATCCAGCCACTTTGCTGAAGTTGTTTATCAGCTTTAGGAGTTCTCTAGTGGAATTTTTGGGGTTGCTTAAGTATATGATTGTCATCTGCAAATAGTGATATTTTGACTTCTTCCTAACCAATTTGTATTCCTTTGGTCTTCTTTTGTTGTCTAATTGTTCTCTCTTTTGAGAACCTTTGAGTACTATATTGAATAAATAGAGTAAGCAGCCTTGTCTAGTACCTGATTTTAGTGGGGTTCCTTCAAGTTTCTCTCCATTTAGTTTGATGTTGGCTACTGGTTTGCTGTATATTGCTTTTACTATGTTTAGGTATGGGTCTTGAATTCCTGATCTTTCCAAGACTTTTAACATGAAGGGATGCTGAATTTTCTCAAATGTTTTTCATCATCTAATGGAATGATCATGTGTGTGTGTTTTTTTTTTTCCGTTGAGTTTATTTATGTAGTGTATTACGTTGATGGCTTTCCATATATTGAACCATTCCTCCATCCCTGGGGTGAAACCTACATGATCATGGTAAATGATCATTTTGATGTGTTCTTGGATTCGGTTGGCAAGAATTTTATAGAGTATTTTTGCATTGATATTTGTAAGGGAAATTCGTCTGAAGTTCTCTTTCTTTGTTGGGTCTTCCTGTGGTTTAGGTATAAGTGTAATTGTGGCTTCATAGAATGAATTGGGTAGTGTTCCTTCTCTTTCTATTTTGTGGAATAGCTTGAAGAGTATTGGTATTAGGTCTTCTTTAAAGGTTTGATAGAATTCTCCACTAAATTCATCTGGTTCTGTGCTTTTTTTTTTTTTTTTTTTTGGTTGGGAAACTATTATTGATTACTTCTATTCCTTTAGAGCCTATGGGACTATTTAGATGGTTTATCTGATCCTATTTTAACTTTGGCACCTGGTATATGTCTAGAAAATTGTCCATTTTATCCAGATTTTCCAATTTGGTTGAGTATAAACTTCTGTAGTAGGGTCTGATGATTTTTTGAATTTCCACGGTTATTGTTGTTTTGTCTCCTTTTTTATTTCTGATTTTGTTAAATTGGATACTGTCTCTGTGCCCTCTGGTTAGTTTGGCTAAGGGTTTATCTATCTTGTTGATTTCCTCAAAGAACCATCTCCTGGTTTGGTTGATTGTTTGTATAGTTCTATTTGTTTGTACTTGGTTGATTTCAGCTCTGAGTTTATTTCCTGCCTTGTACTCCTCTCGGAACTATTTGCTTCTTTTTGTTCTAGAGCTTTCAGGTGTGCTGTCAAGCTGCTAGTTTATGCTCTCTACAGTTTCTTTTTGGAGACACTCAGAGCTGTGAGCTTTCTTCCTTCCTTCCTTCCTTCCTTCCTTCCTTCCTTCCTTCCTTCCTTCCTTCCTTCCTTTCTTTCTTTCTTTCTTTCTTTCTTTCTTTCTTTCTTTCTTTCTTTTATTACGTATTTTCCTCAATTACATTTCCAATGCTATCCCAAAAGTCCCCCACACCCTCCCCCCCACCCCCCTACCCACCCATTCCCATTTTTTGGCCCTGGCATTCCCCTGTACTGGGGCATATAAAGTGTTTTCTTCTTAGCACTGCTTTCATTTTGTCCCATAAGATTAGGTATGTTGTGGCTTCATTTTCATTAAATTCTAAAAATTCTTTAATTTCTTTCTTTATTTCTTCCTTGACCAAGTTATCATTGAGTAGAGCATTGTTCAGCTTCTATGTGTATGTGTGTTTTCTGTTGCTTTTGTTGGAATTTAAGACCAGCCTTCATCCATGGTGATCTGATAGGGTACACTGGATTATTTCAATCTTCTTGAATCTGTTGAGGCCTATTTTGCGACCAATTATATGGTCAATTTTGGAGAAGGTACCATGAGGTGCTGAGAAGAAAGTATATTCTTTTGCTTTTGGATGGAATGTTCTATAAATATGAACCAAATGTTAGATTCATTTGGTTCATAATTTCTGTTAGTTTCAATGTGTCTCTGTTTAGTTTCTGTTTCCATGATCTGTCTATTGATGAGAGTGGGGTGTTGAAGTTTCCCACTATTATTGTGGGGGGTGTGATGTGTGCTTTGAGCTTTAGTAAAGTTTCTTTAATGAATGTGGGTGCCCTTGCATATGAAGTATAGATGATCAGAATTGAGAGTTCATCTTGGTATATTTTTCCTTTGACCTGTATGAAGTGTCCTTCCTTAGCTTTTTTGATAACTTTAGGTTGAAAGTCAATTTTATTCATTATTAGAATGGCTACTCCTGCTTGTTTCTTGGGACCATTTGCTTGGAAAATTGTTTTCCAGCCTTTTACTCTGAGTTAGTTTCTGTCTTTGTACCTGAGGTGGGTTTCTTGTATGCAGCAAAAAGTTGGGCCTTGTTTGTGTAGCCAGTCTGTTAGTCTATGTCTTTTTATTTGGGAATTGAGTCCATTGATATTAGGAGATATTAATGAAAAGTGATTGTTAGTTCCTGTTATTTTTGTTGTTAAAAATGGAATTATGTTTATGTGGCTATCTTCTTTTAGGTTTGTTGATAGATTACTTTCTTGCTTTTTCTAGGGTGTAGTTTCCCTCTTTGTGTTGGTGTTTTCAATCTATTATCCTTTGTACAGCTGGATTTGTGGCAAGATTTTGTATAAATTTGGTTTTGTCATGAAATGTCTTGGTTTCTCTGTCTATGGTAATTGAGAGTTTTGCTGGGTATAATAGCCTGGGCTGGCATTCATGTTCTCTTAGGGTCTGTATGACATCTGCCCAGGGTCTTCTAGCTTTCGTATTCTCCGGTCAGAAGTCTGGTATAATTATGATAGGTCTGCCTTTATATGTTACGTGACCTTTTCCCTTTACTGCTTTTAATATTTTTTCTTTGTTTAATGCATTTGGTGTTTTGATTATTATGTGACAGGAGGAGTTTCTCTTCTGGTCCAGTCTATTTGGAGTTCTATAGGCTTCTTGTATGTTCATGGGCAACTCATTTTTTAGGTTAGGTAAGTTTTCTTCTACAGTTTTGTTGAGGAAGTTGAAGTTTTGTTGTTTGCTGGCCCTTTAAGTTGGGAATCTTTGCTTTCTTCTATACCTATTATCCTTAGGTTTGGTCTTTCCATTGTGTTCCAGATTTCCTGGATGTTTTGGGTTAGGAATTCTTTGCATTTTGCATTTTCTCTGACTGTTTTGTCAATGTCTTCTATGGTATCTTCTGCCCCCAAGATTCTCTCTTCTATCTCTTGTATTCTGTTGGTGATGCTTGTATCCATGACCCCCAATCTCTCATTGATTTTCTAGCTTCAGACTTGTCTCCCTTCATGATTTCTTTATTGCTTCTATTTCCATTTTTAGATCTTGGATGGCTTTGTTCATTTCCTTCACCTGTTTGTGTTTTCCTGTAATTCTTTAAGGGATTTGTTTTTTGTTTCCTCTTTAAGGGCTTCTAGCTGTTTATCTGTGTTCTCCTGTATTTGTTTATGGGAGTTATTTATGTTCTTCTTAAAGTCCTCTATCATCATCATGAGAAGTGATTTTAGATCCAAGTCTTGCTTTTCCAGTGTGATGGTATATCCAGGACTTGATATGGTGGGAGAATTGGGTTCTGATGATACCAAGTAACCTTGGTTTCTGTTGTTCTTATGCTTGCCTCCCACCATCTGAATATCTCTAGTGCTACCTGCCCTCTCTATGTCTGACTGGAGCCTGTCCTTCCTGTGATCCTGGTTGTGTCAGAACTCCTCAGAGTTCAGTTGTCTCTGTGATCCTGTGATTCTTGGATCCTGTTATCCTGAAATTCTAGGTGTGTCAGAGTTCCTGGGAGTCAAGCTTCCTTTGCGACCCTGAGATCCTTTGGGACTCTTGGGATTCTGGGATCCTGTGGTCCTTGCTGTGTTAGAGTACCTGGGATTTGAGCCTCATCTGGGTGCTGTGGAACTGGCTGCAGTTTGTGCCCAAGGTAAATCAGTGCAGACCGGAAGGAACCTGATCCATTGCTCAGGTGAGATTCCTGCATCCCTGGATACTTCTGCTCTTAAGTTAATCCTGGTGGTGTTGGAACAGATGTTGTATTCTTCTCACCCCTGATCCTAAGATCCTGGGTGTTCTAGAAAGCCTGGAAGTGGAGCCTCCTCTGGGTGCTCTGGACATGCAACATATTTTTATCTTGGTTTTCCTTCTGCAACTTCTCCTAGAACCTCCCTATCTCCACACTCACCTAACTATGCCTCTTGTTTCTTTCTCTCTTTCTTTTTTTTGAAAACAAAAAGAAACCAAATAAAACTAATCAAACAACACTCTTTTTAAAAAGAAGAAAGCAAAAGAAACACACACACACATACACGCTATCCAATAAAACATAAAATAATCTCATAAAAACAAAATCAGAAGCCATAATATTCAAGCAAAAGACCAGTAAGGTTAAAAACAAAAACAAAAACAAACAAACAAACAAACCCACAAACAAACCAGTATGAGTCAAAAGTTGATTAAAAAAAAAGTTGACAAAAATGTCAATGAGTTGGTTTTGTGTTAGCCATTTATTGTTGTACATGGGCCTGCCCTTACATGTGGTTAATAGATTTGATGACAATCCATTGGAGAAAACTAATTTTTCCTTTGCAAGAGGGTATCACTTGTAGATACCTTCTTGGTTAGGAGTAGGAGCCTCTGTCCACTTCCTTTTCTCTGTTCCAGGAGCCCCCTCTAGCTTGTATACATCTGGCCATAGTCTCCGTGAGTCCATATGTGCATCAGCCATATTGAATCTGGAAGGCATTGTTGCCTTGGAGTCATCCACCACCTCTGGTTTTGAGGGGAGATTTTAGATGAAGAAATTCCACTTAGGACTAACTATTTCCAAATCTCTCACTCTCTGCACATTGTCTAGTTGTGGGTCTCTGTGTTAGTTTCTATCTACTGCAGGACTAAGCTTTCCAGATGATGGCTGGATGATAATGGTCCTGATCTATGAGTCTAGCAATGTTGCTATGATTTCATTTTCTTGCTGTGCTCATTTAGCAGAACAGTACGGTTTGGTTCTCACCTAGGGCCGTGGCCTATTCAGTTTGATTCTTGGTTACTGGAACAGTGTCAAGCATGGATTCCATCTTATGAGGAGGGCCATCAATTTGTCATGAAATGGTTGGTTACTCCTATAACATTTGTGTCACCATTGTACTGTGTCACTATGTTTAATTTACAGGCAGATCACTGTTCTAGATCCCAGGTTTTGAAGTTGGGTTGATGGTTGCTTTTCTTCTGTAGTAGTAAGCAGAGTACATTCCAACTCCATGAACATTACTCAGTAGGTTTGAAGGCTCTAGTAAGGCACCAGCTGAACTTCTCTGTGTTCAGTGAAATGTGCAAGGGTTGTTGTTAGCTTGTGGAGAGAAACCAGTATCCTTGATAATAGCCGGTGATGTTTGAGGGTTCCATGGGATGCCTTTGGTCAGCAACTCAACTAGATGTAATCTGTTCCAGGCACTTGAGGTTTCACTTGGTGAAGAGAGTTAAGCATAGTTGGGGGACTGTATCCCCTCTTATATTTCTTTCATATACATATGTATCTTATTAAGCTCCTAAAGTAGTAAGTTTTCATATGACCCCTCACATGCCCATGGCCTTTAATGTTACTTGTTCTTACTCATATATCCTCTCTTAGTCTTCTCATCCACCACTACCGCCCCCCTTAATCCTCCCACTTCAACTCATCCCCCTTCCCCATCTCTCCATAATTGTATCTTGTATAACCTCTGTGACTATACGGGTTGTGGCATGTTTATTGCAGTCTTAAAAGCTGACATCCACATATAAGAATAACATACAATATTTGACTTTTGGGGGTCTGAGTTACCTATAGCTTTACATCATTATATATAATACATTATTAAATGTCAAATACATATATAAGAAGAAAAGCAACAAAAAACTTTCTCCATTTTCCCTATTACTTTTAGATAATTTGAAATTAAAATATGGCCTTGATCTGAGAGAAAGCAAATGGTGGGACTTGGGAAGGTTGGATGGAGGGAAGGAAAAAGAGAAAATGTAATTATATTTTTTTTTTAAAGATTTATTTATTTATTATATGAAAGTACACTGTAGCTGTCCAGAAGAGGGAGTCAGATCTTGTTACAGATGGTTGTGAGCCACTATGTGGTTGCTGGGATTTGAACTCCGGACCTTCGGGAGAGCAGTAGGGTGCTCTTACCCACTGAGCCATCTCACCAGCCCGTAATTATATTTTAATTTCAAAATAGATATTTGAATTTTATAACATGGGCTAAACAAATGTACAGAGAGCTACCACTATGTGCTAGGCTATAATGAATTCTAGAAATTGATAGCAAACAAATGAGAATAGTCTGCTCATCTAAGGAGACAATACAAAATTCTCATTTATCTAAAATTAAATTTACTGGTTACATCCTTAATAACTAGAGACAAATTCTGATTTACTTCTCTTTCCTGCAATTTGAGACAGTCATTATGCTTTGACTCATCCATCAACAGGGACAGTGGTGAATGTCGTGATACTGTCTTTTCTTGAGGCATCATTTTAGTTAATTAGCTCCTTAATTTGAATTGTTTGGAATGCAAATTGCAAATGAATACAAGGGTATTTTTTAGCCTTTACCTATAAGACAAGAGAATGAAAGTATTTTAGTATGATTTAATATTCTTTGGAACAGATTCCAACTTGGTAATAGAGGAAATGCATTTTCAGTTTAATAATAAATATAAGAAAATTATGAAGATAAATTAGAAGTAAAATGTTAGCATATAACTAAAATTATTTGAACCTTTATGTGCATTTTTACTTTAGTAAAGTATAATTCATGATTCCAAATTCCCTTAAGCTCTTCATATTTCTTCTATATTAAAGTTCATAATTTTTCTTATATTTCCAAGACCAAAGTTTCCTTAAGAAGTAAATTTAACACTATAACTTATCTAGAAATAAGGAGAAATATGTTAGGGGATATTTACTCTTCGTTATAGCTGTAATACATTAGAGAAGACATCTATTATATATACATCGAGTTCTTTCACATCACAAGTGTCACTTAAATGTCATAAAGTTATTGGACCTTGTTGTAGTACTTAGATAGATCTAACAGAAACAAATTAAAGACTTAGTTATAGGGTCATGTTATTTCATTAACTAAGACTTGATTGATTTTAGGTTGATTATGATTGATCGTATTTTCTGAGTGTCTGCTGGATACAGTGCTGCTTTTTGGAGGTCAGATAAAGTGATTGCTTATTCCTGCTCCTCGAAGATTCTCTGGAAATTCTTTTCTGAGTTTTAAAATTTTAATTTATGTCTCTGGGTTTGTATTCAACATCTATATTGGTGTTTAAAGAAGCCAGAATAGAGTGTCAAATCCTTTGGAGCTGTCATTACAGTTGGTTGGAGCCTACCTGATATGTGCACTTAGAATAAAACTCCTATCCACTGAACAAGTAAACAAGCAGTCTTCACCACTGAGCCACCACTCCAGCATGCTGGGAGCTCTTTTAATATGCCTATTCCCTACCTCATATAGATACAGTGAGCAAATGTCTCATCCTGGAGACCTTAGGAATACCTTTGGGATTCTATCTAAATAGCTTAACATAAAGTGCTCCTTTGTTTGAGTCCACTGTGTTCTTCCCCAGAGCCTTTCTTTCTTCTCTCATTCTGTTTCTCTGACTCTTTTTGTAAGGAGCCACTCCCAGGCCCATGGCACATATGTAGCAGATATGCAGCTCAGTCTCTGTGTGGATCCCTTAACAACTGGAGTGGGGGCTGTCCATAAAGCTGTTGCTTGTCTGTAGAATCTGTTCCCCAACCAGACTGCCTTGTCTGGCCTCAGTGTGAGCCTAACCCTGCAGAGATTTGAAGTGCCAGGGTTAGGAGAGGGGAGACGGGAAGGCCGGTGGGGAGAGGGGGTAACTGGGAGAGGGAGCAGCAATGCAAATGTAAAATGAATAAATAAATTAATTATTGGGGAGAAAAAAGTTGAAACTGTAAGTTGTGGTGCTAGGAGAGGAAGGATTATATAATATGTCAAAAGGTTGCAGTCAAGAGAATAAGGCTTCCTTCAGTGCCCCAGCATAGTATAGAGTAATGGAGAAAGTAGCAAGCAAAGAAGAATGGATACTTATTACTGGAGGCTTCATTCAAAATGTCCATTTTCTACTTAATTCCATGGACAAGCCTTTAAAAGATTAAGCTCAAGGGAATCAAGTGTGTGATAGATTTATTCTTTGAAAAAGTTATTGTGATTAGGATATAAAAAACTAGAAGCCTGGACTGGGTAGTGTCTGAAGTGGCAATTTTGGGTTTGTGTAGTGAATGAAAGCAAGAGTAGGAAAACATGGATAAATCAAAAAGTATTTACTGTAAACTGGGTGTGGTCATGCATATCTATGAATCTAGTACTTGGGAAGTTGATACAGAGGAATTCTGGCAAACGTGAGGGCAGTCTGAGTTGTAAGCACCATCTTTTCTGAAAACAAACAATAAATGTAGATATTCTATAGAATCTATAGTTTAATAGTTGGACTGGGAGATGATAGAACAAAAGTAGTACTTGTGTTTCTCTTCTAGCCTCTCTCCTTTTTTATAAAGTTACTGAGACTCAATTGTAGGGACTCACCCTAATGATATAATCTATTCCCAATAACTTCCCAATGACCAAAATTTTAAACACAGTAGTCATTGACATTTCTACAATTTAAAAATCTTAGGATGAAGAATTTCAGTAAATGGAGCATTTCAGGACACACTGAAATACATTCAGAATACAGCATTTATGAATTTAGGGAACACTGGAAGAGCACTGTGATGACTAGTCTTTGTTGTCAGCTTGATAGGATGTGGAATCAAATTATCATACAAGCCTCTGGAAGTGCTTATAAGGGCATTTCCAGAGAGGAATACCTGAAGTGGGAAGATAGGCTCCCAAGGTAGATCTGCATGGTCTGAGGAAAATGTGTTGCCTGCCTGCCTTCTTATCTTCATTAACATATGTATCTCTTGATAATACTACCAACTTCTGTGGGTTTCAAACTGTGGCTTCTTTGGTCTTTAAATATGCAGTGACTACTAGCAGCTTGTCAGGGAAATTCCAGTTCTTCAACCCCCCCCCCCTTTTTTTAATTGCTTTGGCAACTAGCCTTTAGGATTAAACAGCTACTAAATTCTCAGTCTCCCCATATGCAGATGGCCATTGCTAGATTGCCTACCCCTTACTGCTTTCATCATTCCAATGAGTCTCCTTTCGTAATATATGTTGTATTATTTCTGATCCTGTAGAGACAGCTGTCTAATACTTACTTTAGTAACAGAAGTGGGGCAGTACTAAAGAAACAGTTGTAAGGATGGATCTTTCTCATGGGCTTGATGGTATCTGGAGCATGCTTTCTTATCTACCTACCTTGAAAGTTGCCAAATACTCTCCTGGTTTTAAGGAGATCGCTGATAATCCATGGTGTGAAGTGGTTGAAGAGTTATACATTATAAATACATTTAATATTCTGAATTTAGCCCTTGTGAGAGGTAAGAAATTTGTCAACTTTCTACAAAATGATTTTGAACATTTCTGGAAAATTAAGGGAAATAATGTTACTGGCCTGTTACATTTAGAATCTTTGAGTAAAGTCACGAAGAAAAAAGTGAATTCAGATGCACTCTCTCAGTTCCAGTTGGGCATAAATACTCTGAAAGCTTCTATGTGCACCATGAGAGAGACACTTCTCTCTAGCCACCATAAGGCCAAAATTGCCAAAACTAAAACCAAACCAAACTAAATCAAAGCCAACCAAAGTGAAATACCTGCAAGCCCTCATCATGCTTGACTTAAAGTACAGGTTTATGCCCTAGGCTCAAAGGTTATCTTCAATTAAAGTATTGATGGCCATAGAAGAGTGGGAACCTGTAACTTGGGATGAACATGCCAGAAGAACAAGAGAACAAGCTGAGGCTGAGGACATTGAGCTTTTGAACAGTTTATTTTGCCTGAAGAAAGCAGCTCTCTAAGAACTTACAGCCCCCTCGCACAGATTTGGTACTGCCAAGAGTCCAGCTTCACCAACTGAGTAGCTCCCAGATTCTCTAAGTCTGCAGCATATACACATTTACTGTCAGACTCCTCAGCCCTTGACAAATAAGCCAACAATGCCATAAAAACCTTTTTATAAGATACCTTTTTTTGTTGGTTCTATTTGTCTAGAGAACATTATTAATAGTGTTTGACTTTTATAATGTTGATATGAAATCTCTTTTGATCTCTTTTCTTTGCTCACTACTTCCATCCTTCCTTGTTCATACTTACTGAAAACTCATGAGAAGAATTGTACATATTTACTATGTACACCCCATTTTCTCTTGCCTCTTGAACTCACTCTCTTACCTACAACTTCATTAGATCTGACCAGCTGGAATCCTGTCACTGTCACTGTTGGCCACATATTGATGTAGTCCCTGACCTCATCCCACTTGATTTGCCAGCAACCTTTTTTGCCACAGTTAATCCTTTTCTCCTGAATGCTTAGCTTTGGTTGGGTTCCTTGATTCCACAGCATGTGCATCATCCCTGCACCTCACTAGCCTGCTGCTCCTTAGACCTTTTATCTACATCTTCCTTCTCCATCTTGTCTTGTCTGGATAGTGCTCTGTTCTGGTACTTATGCCTTGCCTCTTGCTCATCTCTTATGTCCTGCACCCATCTTTCTTACTGTGAATACACTGGACAGAGTGTGCCTGGAATTACTCTCTAGAGTGTTCCTTTCGGTCCCATTTCCTAAATGCCACCCATATAACTCTAGTTCTAAAGTTGTCTCACTGATCTCACTGTGTTTTTTTTCTTTGAATTCTAAACTAATAAATCAAATCAATATTCCCTCTACAATATCTTACAAGCATTTCAAGTTTACCCTCAGTACTAAAGCCTCAATGTTTTTCTTCCCAACTCTCTTCTCTATCTTAACTCTATCTTTCCAATTTTTTAGGCTTATGGTATTTTTATAATTCATCTTTGACCCATAAATAAAATATCTTTATCATCTAGTACCTACAGTGTTCAGTAGCTTCCTACTCTTCATACAGTACCAGAGAAATACTTTGATTTCACTTTTGGAGACAGGATTTTAGGTATCCCAGGCTAGCCTAGAGCCTGTTACATAGCCAAGGATTACCCTATGCTTTGGATCCTCCTGATTCCCCCTCCCAAGTGCTAGAAATATGATGTGTTCTACTAACCCACTAAACTCAGGTCTTCATTTATGCTAGGCAAGAACTCTAGTAATCAAGCTATAGCCACTTTAAATTTTGAATTTTATTTTTAACTCATAGATTACATGATAGCATTTCGCCTCCCAAAACCTGCTATTGATTTCCATTACTTAAAAATTTAACACTCCTAAATAACATGGCATCATAGTTTTCCAACATCATCTGTATATCATGATTCATTTTTCTTCACTTTACCCTAAGCTTATTTGTTGATTTTCAGGCATGAACAACACACTTTCATTCTTAGATGTGTTCACTTTCCATTCTTCCTTTTTGGTCTAGTTTATGCTTGATATTTGCTGAACCTGCTGCTTCATTTTCTTTTTGTATTTGCCAAAATTTTACCTCATTACTATGATGATATGAAAGACATCTTTTCAATTTCAGCCCCCTCTTCTTTTCTCCAGTGCACTTGTTGCTACCTGAGAATAAATGTATTATATTATTTATTTTGTTGGCATTCTCTTGTGTTATTCCACACTCTAGAATAGACATTCTACTGTGGACAGCATGTGTTTATTTTTTCTATACTGCTGTAATCCTTGTACTTTGCAGGGATTTTTGTTTAATAAATAAATGTGTATCTTTTTGAGAGCATCTCTCATCCAGAAGTAAAAAGGTACCAAATGGGGAGGAAGATAGATCTACATTCTAAGCCTGGCTCTGTAGCTTACATTTCCTAGAAACTTAGGCAAGTCATTTGATAATTCTGAGCTTCAGCTTTGCAGCCAATAAAATAGGAGAGCTAAACTAGATGAATTCTTTGCATCTCCCATCTTCATACAACACTCATGGTACTATTTTCATTCTTTTAGCTCCCAATTATTTTACAGATGTTTATATTATAACCTATATTAAGGTGTCTATGAGAGGACTCTGCATTCCAACCCTGTAAATGACCTTTTCTGGTAGCTCATGGCTTTTTGTTTGCGGCGCCTGTGGAATATGTGAGAAATTCTAAGAATGTAGCTTGAGAGCTTTTTTCTTCCTCCATCTGGGTCATGGGTTTTAATGGGCCTAAAGAATAAAACATAATTGAACACTCACATGCTATGTGATCATTTTCCCACAACCAACACTGACCAAGTCTGAATTTGAAGTGAATGTGAAATCACAGTAGCTATTTAGATGAGCACAAAATTTAGGAAACAAGCTCCCCTGATGTTAAGATGCAATTAATAAAAATTTTAAAACTATAATACTGAGAGTTAGGACATATACATAGTGCTGAACTGCAAGGAAATGTGTTATTTCGTGCAAATGGTGGCTTTTTGCTTCAGGAGTAGCACCCTGACTACCCTTGGAAGGCTGCAGGCCAATTACTTCTTCCTTAATGATTTCCAAATCACTTAGAAATTGCTTTCAATTTCCTTTCCCTGCACACTTTATTTTTGATGTCTTTTTATTTTTGTAATTCAACACATATTCAGGAAACTATACATAAAGAGGATTTTCATCAAGATACAGAGTATAGTAAATATCTCAGAATTACACTAATAAAATATATGTGCTATTAGAAATATTTTTAAAAACCTACAAAGAAGAAAGAATCCTTTGGACTATTTCATAAAATTTATAGCCAATGGGAACTATTATTGAAATTTTACAATTGCTAAACTTCAGATTAATAGGTATGTGTGGGTTTGGAGGAGATATTACTCTTTTCAGCAGAATTTGTATAAGGAGAAATTTCAAATTAATCTTGAATTTTTTTCACTATTCTTAAGGCTACAGTCCTTTGTGGTTTGGGGCTGCATCATACTTGCTTTTATTTTGGGCTTAAAGGATTGCTTAGCCGTGTATTATTCTGAGGTAGATAGGTATAACCAGGCCATTATGACAGAGACAGTCAATGAAAAGATGAATTTTTAAAATTAAAATGTAATCAGTCATTTGTGATCCCAGCATAGTTTGAAATAATTTGTCACCCTCTACTTAATGATGGGGATAACCTTCTTCTGCTTTTGACCATGATGGTTGTATTAAGTAGGACTTTCTAGAGGTCTAGAGCTGATAAGCTGTATCTACTACAAAAGGAGATTCACTAAATTAGCTTACAGTATGCTGTTTGGAGAGTCTAACAGTGACTCTCTGCAGTCTGGACAAATATAGACATATACTTGGACACCCTCAGCAGTGCCAATCTGGCACTCAAGGACTGGAGGATACTTGGAGGGGCACTGATCTCCGGTACACACTGGAAGCCTAAAGAAGATGGAGACTGATGTAAGTGGAGGACAGCAGCAGCAGCAGCAGCAGCAGCAG
The DNA here is from genome assembly GCF_000001635.26 of Mus musculus. Lineage (NCBI taxonomy): Eukaryota > Metazoa > Chordata > Mammalia > Rodentia > Muridae > Mus > Mus musculus. The sequence goes on from NC_000073.6 coordinate 90,677,438, forward strand.
CAGCAGCAGCAGCAGCAGCAGCAGCAGCAGCAGCAGCAATCATAGCAAGATTAATTGTGCTCACCAGCAAAAGAGGAAGGCAGGCAGGCAGGAAGGCAGGCAGGCAGGCAATACTGCTCTTCCTCAGAGCTCTTTATAACCTACAGGCCCGATCTGAAAGATGGTCTTTTCAGTTAACACTTTCTGGATATACCATTACAGACCCATTCTGAGGAATGGGTCTTAGTAGATTCCAGATCCTACCAAATAATCAATCAAGAGTATTGGTCACAGTAGCTTCTTTATCTGTGAGCTAAATAAATACTGGTCATGAATTCACTTGATTAATGTGCTAAGCATTAACATTTTGCATCTGTTGTTATGGATCTTTAACCTGAACTGTATTTAATTGGCAGAAGTGATGAGAGAATTGCCAGGACATTACGGGCAGTTGGAAGAAGGTAAAAGTGGTACATTTTTTTTTTATATGTCAGGGGCCTTGGAACAGCTCATGTAGCTGCCTGGTTGGTGGCTCAGTGTCTAAGAGATCTCAGTAGTTTGGGTTAGTTTAGACGACTGGTCTAACTATGAGGTCTCCCTCTGATCCTCAGCTTCTTCCAGCCTTTCCTTAGTTCAGCTACCAGGGGTCCCTGGATGAATGGTGGGAGGAGGGACAGGGAGTGGGTAAGGCAGGACTGTAAAAAATAAAAGCAATAATAAAAAAGTATTACATTTCCCCTAAATTTTATGTTTTTTTATGTTCTCTCCTTGATTTTAAATCATAGAATTATCTTTTCTAAGATTTTTTTCTTATATTTGCTCCCTGCCAACGTTTCTTCTCTCTAATATTTTCTAGTCCAGCTGGCTTCATATTTATTTCCCTTTCTCTTTCCTAATATTTCATCCAAGTGGAGATTGCAAAGCCTTTCACAAAACATTTTATCAGTTTAAAGGTGATGAAATATGAGAGTGTTGGCCAAGTTAAGGCTGCCCCATTTCTTCTCTGTACTGTTTTCTCAGTGTGTGTAGAATGTACATCTATTCCCCAGTCATTTGCTCTGTAATCTCTTGATATCATGAATCTATAGGGCTTCTGCTGCTTGATTCTGTTTCATTAGGACTTGATAAATATTGACCAGGAACTTGTAGATCTCAATCTGCAATTTTTGAAAAATTACTTTTCTGTCCATAGAAATTGTATTTAGCCTTTGATTCTATGTGAAGTCCTTTTAACATGAGAAAAATTAATTCTTTTATCTAATTATCATTTAGGGATATGAATAGACTGCCCTATTTCATATACATCTCATTTAAAGAACTGATATTTTGTAAAATTGGCTATTTGTTGAAAATCTGTCCAGATCAAATAGTACTTTTACAGTTGTTTATTTACTTGATTCTTTGTTCATTGTCAAACTGAGAAGTTAATTGGAGCCTCCTACATGCTCAATCTCTCCCTTAGAGAAAGGGAGGATAAGTGGTTATTCTTATTGTACTCAGTGCATAGGCCCTATTTTAACATTTATCATATTTTCTCCAAATAAAAACCTTCTCTTACCATAAGACTATAAAATCTTTGAGAGCGTTCTTTTTAACTCCTTTCTGTATAATCTGGAGCCCGCTGTGCACTGGAGAAATGAGTTTTATTTGGAGTTTAATGTCATATCATCATGCTACCTTCAGAATAATGATCCCTCCTTCTGATTCCTAACATGGTTATTGTTCCTTTGGAGTCCCTGTTATTCATAGCTAGGGGTGGCATGCTGGTTGCTGAACGCTCTTTAAGTTTGAATAAGGGATTATTGTACAACTCTGTGTCCTAGTTTTATTTCTGATGCTGGGATAAAATACCATTACCAAATCATCTTCAGGGAGAAAAGAGAAATTATTCAATTAATAGTGCCAGGGTACAGTAATTCATTTTGCAATGAATTGCTTGAGTCCAGGCAAGAACTCAAGTAGCTAGGCACATCACATCCATAATCAAGAGCAGGAGGAAAATAAATAATTGGATCCTTGATTTCTTGTTCTCTACTTATGCTGAACTAATTTTCTTTTGCCTCACACAGTTACGGTCCCTTGCCTAGGGAATGATGCTACCCACAGTGTGCAGTGTGTTCCTACATCAACACCCTGTACAGGGCACCCAATTGGGTCAATCTACCAAGGCATGTCCATAAGCTAACCTGATCAAGAAAACTTCTCAATTGAAACCCCATTTCCAGGGAATTCTACATTGTGATAAGTTGACATTTAAAGCTAATTATTACACCTTGAAATTGCTTAATATCATTTTACAGTAAAAAAAACAAGTACTATCTTAGCCCCAGTCCCTCTCTGAAACTCTGATACATGCTCTTTTCCTTGCTGTCAGACTACTGGCTTTCAGGACTCTAAGAAACCACAGTTTGTCCTGCTTTGAATGTTCGCATATGTTTTTTTCCTTCCTGGGCTACAGTTCCATTCCACCACCCTTTACCTCAGTAACTGACATTATTTGGATTACATCTTACAAGAGGAAAGCTGTTCTCAGGACTTCAGTATAGACTATGCCCTATGCCACACAATCAGCACTTTTTGTCTAATGATAAAAAATACTGTATTTACTATAATTTTATTTATTTAATTATTGATTATTTGTTTCTTCAATAGAGCTATGCATTGATTATTTACTTCTCCTATAGGACTATATATCCCAGAAAGGAAAATGTATTATTTATTAACTCATTTTACCATTTTCTTCTTAGTGTCTTGTGTGGGTCCTTGACACAGGAAAGAGATTTAATCTAACTTTTGTTGAACTAATTTTCTCTTTCTTTTTCTTTTTTTTTTTCTCTTGTTTTTTTTTTTTTTTTTTTTTTTTTTTTCAAGACAGGGTTTCTCTGTGTAGCCCTGGCTGTCCTGGAACTCACTCTGTAGACCAGGCTGGCTTCAAACTCAGAAATTCACTTGCCTTTGCCTCCCAAGTGCTGGGATTAAAGGCATGCACCACCACTGCCCGGCACATTCTAATTTTCTTAATCTGAAAAATTGTATTTTCAGATTTTATGTGGATGTAGTTGGTAGGAAAGCCAGAATGCAGGCACAGCTTAGGTTACCCTAGTCCCTCTGTCCAAATACCCAGATGCAGATACTATTGCATACACCAGCAAGATTTCACTGAAAGGACCCTGATATAGCTGTCTCCTGTGAGGCTTTGGCAGTGCCTGGCAAATACAGAAGTAGATGCTCACGGTCATTTTTAGGATGGAACACAGGGCCCCCAATGTAGGAGCTAGAGAAAGTACCCAAGAGCTGAAGGGGTCTGCAACTCTATAGGTGGAACAACAATATGAACTAATCAGTACCCACAGAACTCGAGTCTCTAGCTGCATATGTAGCAGAAGATGGCCTAGCTGTCCATCATTGGGAAGAGAGGCCCCTCGGTCTAGCAAACTTTATATGCCTCAGTACAGGGGAAAGCCAGGGTCAAGAAGTGGGAGTGAGTGGGTAGGGGAACAGGGCGGGGGAGGGTATAGGGGACTTTTGGGATAGCATTTGAAATGCAAATGAAGAAAATATCTAATAAAATAAAATAAAGCAAAAACAAACAAACAAACAAAAAGTAACAGAGAGACACAGATAAAAAATGTGCTTCACCTATGACAGCTATTTTTCTCTTTTTTTCTACTAGCTCTATGCTTAAATTTCTCTGTAGTCATACCAAAGAGTTGGAGATAATTTCGCTATCTCAATATTATTGCCACCTAGTGGATACTTTCAAATATAAGTCTGTAGTTCTGACCACATAAAGCCAAAGTAATCAAATTTCAGGCTGGTTTAACTAATTACACTATAGAGCCTTTCTACTTTATGAAGAACTGTAGTAGAAATAATATTTTAAATTAACTGTACCAGTGAATATAACCATTTTAAAATAAAGATTCCTATATAGAAACAAAAATCTGTTAAATAGCAATAGTTTGTTTTATGTGTGGATACATTTGTCTAGAGTTACAGATTTTTCTTTCCTTTTTTTCTTTAATGTACTTTATTCGATTAGACTTGATCATAGCTCCAAGTACTAAACAATGACTGGGCACCTTATTTTATTTATGTATTTATTTTCTTTGTATATGAGCTGGGGCCAACAGAGATTTGTATATTAGGAGACAAGTCAAAGCAGGTGGTTAGAGGAGAATCAGGGGAAACGTTTATGACTGGATATAGAGCAGAGGAGGTAGGGAGTACATAAGTTCTCCCAAACCAAGAACTGCTTTCCTGCCTGCATAGCCTCCTGGAAGACATAAGAAACCAAAGGGCTTCACTGTTTTGGAGACCAATCTTTATGCTAGCAGGAGAGCTGTAGTGTAAGCAGCAGCTGAGCTAGCAATTTTGCTGTTGAAGAACACAAAAGTTTCGAGGTATTATGTCTCCTATCCTGGGATGGAGAGAGGAGATATCTTTGGATATGGCCTGGTGCATGATGTTCAGGGTTGGCCTTTACAATAGAGGCTATACCTATACCAGTGTGCTATGCCAAGTGATGCAGGAATGAACAAGTAGCAGGCTAAACAATTTTAGGCTAATAATTATAGAATTATCTTTTATTCACCCAGTGTAATTGTCATCTCAGAGGTTTACTGCCTCTATCTGCTAATCTAGGTCTAGTCCTGGAAGCATCTAGCTTCCATATAATCTTATCTGGGTCTATAATGTTTTCAGTCTCTGAGAGTTGCTGCTAAATAAGATCACCCTTTCTTCTAGCTCTTTCTGAACTTTGCCTGGCTGGTCAACTCAGCTGTTCTGGCTCAAACTCTAATCCAAGACGATAGATTCAACTGGCTTCTCTCTTTTGGCCTATGACTGAATTGCTTTGCTTGGCCTCAAACTATCTCTAGTAATCCGTTCTCATCTTTTGGCTCCTTCTCATTCTCTGACTCATCTGTCTTTGCCTGTGTCTTGATTGTGCTCTCTTCAACTTTTCTCTGTAAAACTTGCTCAGAAAAACTGCCTCCTCTGTCTTTTGCCCCCATCTCCACTGCTCTTTCTTAAGTAGCCTCTCTTTTCTCTCTGTTCTCATGGGAATTGGGCATATCATAATCTTTCAAATCTTCCTCTGATTTGCCATCCCATTCAATTAGACATCACTTTCAAACACGGCTGCTTCTTTCTACAAATTCACTTTACCTTTATTGTTTGGGATTAAAGGTGTGTGCTAAGGCTGAGCCATACCACCTAAAACAGGTTTTCTAGTAAGTAACACAATCTTGGGGTTCACAGTATGATCAAATATCGTGCAACAAGCTAGCTTTCAGAGTTGTGTTGATTCACTTCATCTGTCAATGTGAAGTACATGGTATTAATTAACTGCAGGAGAGGAAGGCTTATTCTGGATCACAGATCTATTGGTTTCAGCTCATTGTTGTGGGTTGTGGTTGATTCTATTGCTTTTGGATTTGTGGCTGGAAACATGTAGAACAAAGCTGCTTACCCCATGAAGGCTATGAAGCAAGGAGAGAGAGAGAGAGAGAGAGAGAGAGAGAGAGAGAGAGAGGCAGAGAGAGGCAGAGAGAGAGAGACAGAGAGAAGGAGAGAGACACAGAGAGAGAGAAGAGAGAAGGGATTAGGGTCTGAAAGGACACAACCTATGGCTTGGCTATCTTCTACTAGACCCCACTTCTTAAAGTCCTACTAACATCTACCTCCCAAGAGTACCAAAAGCTGGTAACCAAACCTCTGGCATACGAGACTTGAGCGGATGTTAATATCTAAACAATGACACAGACTATGTCTTTGCTGAATCTTCACTGTGCATGCTCCACACAACTGAGCCTTTAATATTCCATCTCAGAAGCAATTATCCTCAATCACTCCAGCTAGGGTTCTTTTTTAAAAAATATTTTTATTAGGTATTTTCCTCATTTACATTTCCAATGCTATCCAAAAAGTCCCCCATACCCTCCCCCCTACTCCCCTACCCACCCACTCCCACTTTTTGGTCCTGGCATTCCCCTGTACTGGGGTATATAAAGTTTGCAAGTCCAATGGGCCTCTCTTTCCAGTGATGGCCGACTAGGCCATCTTTTGATACATATGCAACTAGAGACAAGAGATCAGAGGTACTGGTTAGTTCATAATGTTGTTGCACCTACACGGTTGCAGATCCCTTTAGCTCTTTGGGTCCTTTCTCTAGCTCCTCCATTGGGGGACCTGTGATATAACCAATAGCTGACTGTGAGCATCCACTTCTGTGTTTGCTAGGCCCCGGCATAGTCTCACAAGAAACAGCTATATCTGGGTCCTTTCAGCAAAATCTTGCTAGTGTGTGCAATGGTGTCAGTGTTTGGAAGCTGATTATGGGGTGGATCCCCGGATATGGCAGTCTCTAGATGGTCCATCCTTTCGTGACAGCTCCAAACTCTGTCTCTGTAACTCCTTCCATGGGTGTTTTTTTCCCAGTTCTAAGAAGGGGCAAAGTGTCCACACTTTGGTCTTCATTCTTCTTGAGTTTCATGAGTTTAGCAAATTGTATCTTATATCTTGGGTATCCTAAGTTTCTGGGCTAATATCCACTTATCAGTGAGTACATATTGTGTGAGTTCCTTTGTGATAGGGTTATCTCACTCAGGATGATGCCCTCCAGGTCCATCCATTTGCCTAGGAATTTCATAAATTCATTCTTTTTAATAGCTGAGTAGTACTCCATTGTGTAAATGTACCACATTTTCTGTATCCATTCCTCTGTTGAGGAGCATCTGGGTTCTTTCCAGCTTCTGGCTATTATAAATAAGGCTGCTATGAACATAGTGGAGCATGTGTCCTTCTTACTGGTTGGGACCTCTTCTGGATATATGCCCAGGAAAGGTATTGTGGGATCCTCCGGTAGTACTATGTCCAATTTTCTGAGGAACCACCAGACTGATTTCCAGAGTGGTTAAGATGGAAAGATCTCCCATGCTCATGGATTGGCAGGATCAACATTGTAAAAATGGCTATCTTGCCAAAAGCAATCTACAGATTCAATGCAATCCCCATCAAAATTCCAACTCAATTCTTCAACAAATTAGAAAGAGCAATCTGCAAATTCATCTGGAATAACAAAAAACCTAGGATAGCAAAAACTCTTCTCAATGATAAAAGAACCTTTGGTGAAATCACCATGCCTGACCTAAAGCTGTACTACAGAGCAATTGTGATAAAAACTGCATGGTACTGGTATACTGACAGACAAGTAGACCAATGGAACAGAATTGAAGACCCAGAGATGAATCCACAAACCTATGGTCACTTGATCTTTGACAAGGGAGCTATAACCATCCAGTGGAAAAAAGACAGCATTTTCAACAAATGGTGCTGGCACAACTGGCGGTTATCATGTAGAAGAATGTGAATCTTCCATTCCTATCTTTTTGTACTAAGGTCAAATCTAAGTGGATTAAGGAACTCCACATAAAACCAGAGACACTGAAACTTATAGAGGAGAAAGTAGGGAAAAGCCTCCAAGATATGGGTACAGGGGAAAAGTTCCTGAATAGAACAGCAATGGCTTGTGCAGTAAGATCTAGAATTGATAAATGGGACCCCATAAAGTTGCAAAGCTTCTTTCTGCAAGGCAAAAGACACTGTCAGCAAGACAAAAAGACTACCAACAGATTGGGAAAGAATCTTTACCTATCCTAAATCAGATAGGGGACTAATATCCAATATATATAAAGAACTCAAGAAGGTGGGCTCCAGAAAATCAAATAACCCCATTGAAAAATGGGGCTCAGAGCTGAACAAAGAATTCTCACCTGAGGAATACTGAATGGCAGAGAAGCACCTGAAAAAATGTTCAACATCCTTAATCATCAGGGAAATGCAAATCAAAACAACTCTGAGATTCCACCTCACACCAGTCAGAATGGCTAAGATCAAAAATTCAGGTGACAGCAGATGCTGACGAGGATGTGGAGAAAGAATAATTGTGGGATTGCAAGCTTGTACAACCAGCTAGGATTCTTAATTATAAACCTGTCTGAAGATTCTGCTAGGAATTACAGGATGGTAAGGCCTTACTGGATGGAGAAAAGGTTGGCAAAAAGTAGAATGAGAGAAGCTATCAGTGCCGACTGAAAGGATAAGTCCCATCTGGCTTATTCTTGAGGTAAAAAGTACTTGAGGAGGCCAAGGATAAACCTATTCAGGGGCCTATTGTCTTGTGGATGCTAAATTGTTTCCATTCCTTTAATTCTCTTTCCCAGGATGGTAGTCTTATTTTTGTCCTGCTTTTTATGATAGACTTTTTATCTGTGATCTCAATTTCTCCCAATAACCCTAGTAAGGTAGGAGCCCCGTGTCTACATGCCACATAAATCTTTAGTGCCAATTCCATGTACTCCAGCCTACCTCTCACTTTCCAGACCTGGATAGAATGATGTGGATGGTAGGGAATATAGTCTTTGCTGTAAACAGAAGCAAGGCGGGGTTGTTGGCTTTACATGTAAGTAATATGGGAGATTGCGGTACTATAGCCATCTTTTAAAATTATTTAGAATTACCCAATATTAGAGTTTCTCTTTGCAAACATTCCAAAGAAATGCCTGAATTGAGAGCCCTACTAGGGGTCTTCATGGTTCCTAATGAATCCAGTGTAATTGTGCATTATATGGCTTTTATTTGCATGTTTCTTTGCTTTCTTTCTTCTAACCCTATCTCCTTCACAGCTCTGCCTAAATAAAGGATCTTTAACATCCTGTAGTAAAATGTCATCAACTTGAGTTGCTTCAGTTTCTGCTTCCTAAGATGTTTGAACAAAGGCAGCTATCATATGACATTTGAGTTTGTGTGTATGTATAATTTGTTTTTTTAAAGTGTTTTTCTAGATGACATTCTTTTCTTCATGTAGTATCTAGTTGCATATATTACCAGTGTTTACAAAAACCAGTCTTACAGATTTATGTTTTAAAATTATGTGTATATGTCTGTGTTCATGTATGGGTCGGTACATGTCAGAGTCACCTAAGGAGTCCAAAGAGGTCATCAGACCCCAGGATCTGCAGTTACAGTTGTTCATGAGTTGCCTGATGTGAGTGCTTGGAACTGAACTCAGGTCTTCAGCAAGAGCAGTGAGAGTTCTTAACTATGCCATCTCTCTAAGTCCCCAAGTATTTTATTAACAATGAACTTACATATTGCTTTATTTTTTATCATGTACTATATAAATGTTCTAGTATTCAGAAATAAAAAAGAATATAAGAAATTACTTTGTTTTATCCTGAAAATCACTTACTAGCTACCATATTGCTTACCAGATTGTATTTTATCAATAAATACATTATGAAATATGAAATAATTTTTTGTTTTATATATTTTTCTTTTCCTATTTCCACCACCACTTTCCTCTGTCTGTTTCATGTATGCCTTTTAAAAACCCACACAGTCTACTTAGTGTTGCCTATGTGTAAATGTGTGTAGGACTGTGAGGAGCGGGTGTGGCGGCAGTCCCAAAGGCGCCAGGGACTGCAGCTAAGTCGTATGATTTGCACCTGACTTCCTCATATAAGCCACAAACATCTTGAGAGCTGCGCAGGTGTACCAGGATACTGGTGAATCCATTTTGATGGAGATATGCCCCTGCTGCCCTGATTAGCTGAAGCTGCGTGCCTGGTGAGGTGGCATGGCCTGCTGTGCGTGGATGGGAACTGAGAGTATAAAAGAGTGAGAGGCCCAGGGTTCGGGGGAGATATAAACAAGGGAGATATAAACAAGAAGAAACAGGACTGAATAAATGTGTGCAGAAGGATCCTGTTGCAGTGTCGTTCTTCCTGGCCAGTTGGGCGCGCGCAAGATAGGACCATCTACTAGAGCATTGGTATTCTCTTAGGGCCTGCATTCTTGTAGAAAACCATCTCTCTCTCTCTCTCTCTCTCTCTCTCTCTCTCTCTCTCTCTCTCTCTCTCTAGCCATCAATGGCCAATAATAGATAACTCAACTAGAGCAGGTCTTGTTGAGTTCCCCTCCTATCCAGGCTTTTGGGCAGGCCTTATATATGTAGTTACAGCCACTGTTACTCATGTGCGAGGTTTTGTCATGTTCAGACAATACTATTTCTCAAAAACACCTACTGTTTCTGGCTCTTAACATCTTTCTTCTGTCTTTTCCCTAATGATCTTTGAGACTTGTATGGTAGAATATGCTATAGATTTCCCATTTAGAGCTGAGTACTCCACAGTCCCTTATTTTCTGCACATTGAGTAGTTGTGGTTCTGTTTTAATCACTATCTAATGCAAAAAGAAGCTCCTCTGATTAAAGTTGAGAGATGTACTAGTAACTGGGTGTAATAATGAAAACTATCTATCTATCTATCTATCGAGCTATCTATCTATCGAGTTATCTATCGAGCTATCTGGTTTTAGTAGAATAATAGTATTACGTTCTCCTCTAGGGCTATGACCTTAGCCAGTCAGTGGGTTAATGGTACAAGATATGAGTTCCGCTTTGTGGAGCATCTTTTATGTCAAATCAGAATGCAATTGGTTACTCCTGTCACATTTGTTCCACTATTACACCAGTAGGCACATATTCTCAGGCCATCAAGTAACTGTAATTTGCAGGGTTCATATCTAGGTGAGAATTATAATTAAATTTTATCTTCAGTAGCATGCATACAAGTCTTCAGCACCATGAGAAGTAGCCAGTAGGGATGAGGCTTTCATGTTGATATCTTTTTCATTCTCCATGTGGTGTCTTCAGAAACAGGATCTTACCATTACATTCTGGAGGGTAGCCAATACCAATGACAATAGCCTATATTGTTGGTAGGTGATCTAAGAACCATTAACTCAAAAAGAGGTAATTCATTTCTGGCACTGAACACTTTTATGTGGTAGCCTGTGGTGTCTATCTGGGGGAAACCTTGTCCCTTTGTTGTAGGGTAATGTCTTTAGACTTTTTTTTTTTTTTTTTTTTTTGAGATAGGGTTTCTCTGTATAGCCCTGGCTGTCCTGGAACTCACTTTGTAGACCAGGCTGGCCTTGAACTCAGAAATCCACTTGTCTCTGCCTCCCAAGTGCTGGGATTAAAGGCGTGCACCACCACACCCGGCTGACTTCTTTTATATATGCTTATGCATATATATATATATATATATGTAATTTAGAAAGTTTATACAGTAGTATATTTAGACAAGGTATTTTCAAAGTCTTAGTGTTAGTTATCCCTTCCCTATGTCCCATCTGCCATACCATCCAACTATGTATGTATGTATGTATGTATGTATGTATTTCTATAGTGAGCAGGAGACAAGTGCATACTATGGAATGTAAATGGAAGTCAAAGAACAACTTATGGACATTTGTTCTCTTTTCTCTCTTGGGTCTACCCACTGAGCCATCTCACTTGCCTCTCAAGAAGTCATTACTGAATAAGGTAATGATGCAAACATCAGTCCACTAAAATGTTGGAGCAGTTCAGTATTTATTTTCCACACCTTAGGTCATTTGAAAATCATTCTGTAAAGTTCCTTCATAGATATAATCTTGGTTACCAAAAAATTTAGCTTAAATAGAGTTGTTTGTATTATTCAAGATTTTCAAGAATTATGTGGCCTTCTTATTATGGGATCAGATTTATTTTAAAATTACTTTAGAGAGACCCAACATGCTATGCAATTGAGGTCATATATTCTCAGGAAGGTATTAACTCAGTAGAATAGTAATTGCAAGATATTTCAGCTGCTGGCTATTAAAAGGAGAGAGAGAGAAACAGTGTGTACAGTGTGTGTGTGTGTGTGTGTGTGTGTGTGAGAGAGAGAGAGAGAGAGAGAGAGAGAGAGAGAGAGAAATAAGCAGTGTTATATTAACAAACATCATGCAAGGAGTTTGTAACCATCAGTGGTGTCTCAGCTTATAATGATGAGTCAATAGTTATTCTCCTTTAAATATCAGCCATTTAATGACAGTTGTAAACATTGTTTCATGCCTCCTGTTACTCATTCCCTCTGTGTGAATTCTCTTATATGAAAACAGCATGAGCATTGTTTATTTGACATAAGCTATGTTGTGTTATGTGTGTTTCTCATCTTAGTGAAGTATTCATGAAGTAGCAGAGATGGATGAGGTCAAGACAGTCAAAAGGCCAGCATGGATTGGTACAAGTAGCTTACAAGGCCTCAACAGTAACTGAGGAGCTATTGATGGTTGACAGTTGTTGGGAAACAGGACTCACTCTTATTTGGGGGTGTGACCACAGAGAGGTTGCTCATCCTCTAGTGCATAGCCCTATACCTATGAACATAAAAACAATACTAATTGGATTGAGTGTGTTATTTTTACAAAGAGAGAGATGACATGAAGTTGGAAGGGAGATGTGTTAGGAGGAATTCAGGGGGAACTAGAAGGTAATAAGGGGGATTAAAAATATTATTTATTATGTGCATTTTTGAAATTCCCAAAGAATAAATTTAAAAGAAAATTACAGGAGAATATTGGAATATAAGAAATATTGAGGTCCTTTCACTTGACTGAAAACTGGTACAATTAATGCTACATGTTTTCAGTAACTATACACATATAGCATTTTTAAAAAATTATTTATAGTAAAGCTTAACATTAGTGAAAATGGCCAGGTAGCTTTCCTTTCAGAGGTGATTTAAGATCTTACACTTGTTCAACTATGGCTTTGGTATAAGGTCATCACCTGGGGCATCTATACCAGTGATCCAAACAGATGAAAATGTAGCATGCATTACTACAAAAGATGCATTTATTGGCAAGATCAGGAATATGCCACTTAGCTCCATGATAAAGCCTATGACTCAACTATATGACCATATTTAACTGCAAAAGAGCAGCTGTGTGTGGCATATTTACAACTCTGTATTAGTTACTTTTCCTGTTTCTGTGATTAAAAATACCCCAAATGAAAGCAACTTAAGAGAGAAAAGGTTTATTTTGGCTCTTACTTGAAGGGTACAGTGTGCATCATGGTCAGGAGTCAGCTCATCAGGAACTTGAAACAGCTGATTATATGGCATCCATAGTCAGAAGGAGTGTGATGAACCCTGCTGCACAACTAGCTCCTTCTCTTAACTCAGTTCAAACCCAGGCCAGGAAATAGTGACACCCTCATTTAGGGCAGATCTTCCTATTTCAGCCTCAAGAAGTCCCCTAGAGGCATTTCCAGAGGCTATTTTCCTAGATGATTCTAGGCCATGCCACATTAAAGGCTATTATATGCCATCACAAATTCATTTCTTGCCAACTTGCCATTCAAGAATGTCAACTTTGAGTCACACTTACATCCCCTGTTCATTACCATCTCAATGTGAAGTGAGAGCAGTTCAATTTCAGGAGTAGTCATAATCTTAAACAACTTCAACACTGTGTAAAAAATCTAATCTCTCTGGGACTCAGATCAACATATGAACCCCCACATAATCAACAACATATTGGTACAAAGTAAACATTTGCATTCCAAGTGGTAGGAATGGGAGCAGAGTAAAGAATGGTCAGATCTAAGCAAGAACAAAATCCAGTGGAGCAAACCTTAAATCCTCCCACTCTATGACCAGTAGCTGGGATTCGTGGTGAGATCATCTATGTTCCAAAGGGAGTAGGTAGCTTTACTCCTCCAGCCTCACTGCCTCTCTCTTGAGCCAGCTCCAGTCAGTCCATGCAGATTGTCTGGAGATGGTCCATAGTTCTGGCATTTATAGCATCCTGGGTTTTCATTTCAACTTTGGCTTCATTGTCCACAGTTTCATGAAAGGAAGCTTAAGGGCTTCCTTACTGGGTCTTTGACCCTGTCATACATTGCCTGGCTTCAATGACTCTTTAAAGCTTTGGAGGAAGTTTCCATGATTCTCTCCATCTGACACCTTTCAGGTTTATAAAACTAGTAGCATACAGACAACACTACCAAGTTCTGCTGCCATGTTATGAATGGAGCCTACTCCTCTTGGTTTCATTGTTAAAGTAGCACGTGTGTTCTAACCATGGTGAAAGTTTTCAGGACCACGGAATCTCTTCAGTTTAGACTTTCTTTATTCAAATGAATATCCATGGAAACAAGGTGAAACCTATAATGGGAGGGGCTTTGTCTAAAGCATACTCTTCTTATTGGCTCCCTGAAGTTGTGAAGATCTCTTTAACAACTATATCTGCCTTCTCACAACTATCCTGAATGCTTTTCTATCTTGAAATTTCTTCTGCCAAAGAGTCATCTCAGTCTTCCATCTTTCATAACTGCAAGATCAGTGCCTCATGGGTGATGTTGTTCAGTTCTACTGAGAGTGTGAAATAGAGCCTGGGAGTTCATCATGATAGGAAATCATGGTGGCAGTAGCTTTACATGGCTGGTCACATTAGATCTGCAATTAGAAATCAGAGAGATCTATGAATTATGCCACTCAGTTCACTTTCTCTTTTTTATTCAATTTATAACCTAACTCAAGAAATGATGCCTATATTTAGGGTAGGTCTTCCTACCACAACTAAACCTTATAAAAGAAGTCCTCATAAGCATCCCAATAGGTCACCATACTCAACAATCCTCAGCGGCTCCTTTCATGGGTAATTGAAGGTCCAGTCAAGGTGACAATCAGCATAAATTATTATGATGTTTAAAAAGATTTTGATCACTAAGGAGAATTGTAGTGCTAAAGAATTTCAGGGCATTTTAAAAGATAAATTATATCTTAACACTTTTCTAAATATTTTTCTTTTCAAGTCATATCTATCAATTTAATGGTGATAGCTGCTTGGTATTTAGAAAATATTATAGTATAATTTTCAAACTGAATAGATAAAATACACTTTGAGGGTTCATGGATCTTAAATGGTTTCTATCCTACTATTTGTCTCTAAAATCTTTAATTTTTCAAGCTCTTGGGTAAAAATATTTCCAGAAAGTAAATGGAGAAAAATTCCCTTGAGTTTGATTTTGTTCAGAATTTTGTTTATCAGTCAAACTGGAAATTTTTAAAAAATATTTTTATTAGGGATTTTCCTCATTTACATTTCCAATGCTATCCCAAAAGTCCCCCATACCCTCCCCCGACTCCCACTTTTTGGTCCTGGCATTCCCCTGTACTGGGGCATATAAAGTTTGCAAGTCCAATGGGCCTCTCTTTCCAGTGATGGCCGACTAGGCCATCTTTTGATACATATGCAGCTAGACTCAAGAGCTCCGGGGTACTGGTTAGTTCATAATGTTCAAACTGGAAATTTAAGGTCTGGATTCTTTGGTATTTAGAAGTCTCCTTATGCTACTAGCAGAAATGAATTATTTTTCAATAAAATAGTGGTCACCATCAATTATATATACATACACATCTTAGAAAATAATAGCAATTAGCGTTTATTTTTAGATTCCTTTTATAGGTTTGTGATTGGCTTTTCCACAAATATGGACGATGTTATTACAAATAAAGTATTATTATTCATCATTCTCAAATCTTAAATATAGTTATTCCTATACAACTATATAAAATAATATGTTTACATTGTAAAAGTCTTAATCTTGAATGAGAGACTATAGCTGGATAAAGTACACCATAGTCTGTTTTCATTGTATAGGAATATCCAGGATAAAACAAAGAGACAACTGAAAAGGTTTTGAAAATCCTTTGATGTTTGATGGTTAACAGGAGGAACATCTCTTGTGCAGACAGTGTATGCAGAAAGTCGGGGTGATGAAAATGATGTGTTAGTGAATATTAACTAGGTGTGTGTAACTCGAGGACAGGAGAGCTATGAGCTACTCTATGCTCATGCACACCAAGGTGTTTTAGTTATGCTCTAGAGTTTAGCAAGAAATACTGTTCGGTAAGAAAGTTTTAAAATTTCAGTAAATGAAAAAATGATGAATTCCTAAGGGTTCTGGAAGGAAGGAGAAGAAAGAAGACTTTGAGACCAAAAGAAATGAATTCCAACACTTGGTGGGTAAATGATGTGATTTAACTCCCCATTATCTGGAGGAAGCAAAGAAAACATTGAAGTGTGCCCAGCAGGAGGGCATTTCACTTTGGTGTATATATCAGATACCAGAGACAGTTTCATAAACTATCATGTGAAGGGGACATAAAGATATGTTTTTGTTAATTCTTGAAAGTTTTATAGTGTAGAGTCTTTAATTATTTTTAGTATGTGCTTCTCTGCTAATCTTAAATGTCACCACTTGCAAGTTATTTAAGCTTGGCACAGCTGTAAATAACACTAATAACATAGCCGTTCTCAAAGAGCACTTTTGAAGGTTAAATGAGATAATCTATGTAAAATACTTAGGGTAGTTCCTGATGTATTAACCAGATCCTGTCAGGATGAGGACCTATCACCAACATTATTTGATGCTAGAATTATCACTCCACTTGTGATCTATAATGGAATATACTGTTATAGATAAAGGATTGAGGCACACATTTTTAATAATATGCTCCCTAGCAAGTGTCTTAGGTGTTGTTGACTATTTTGTATTATTCTGCATTTTTGCTTGTAGTTTTTGTAATACCTTAGAAACAAAATTCTGCTTGGATTGCAGGTCACATGAAGACAGGCTCTGAGACAGGTTCGGCCAATGGGCTATTGTTTGCTGATCTGATATATATGAATAAAGAAATTACCCCAAAGCATCGTAGAATTAGCAACTGTATTAAGGCATTAAAGTGAAGAAGCTGATATTTACAAGTCCACATATGTGGATGTGTGGCATTTTAGGTCCAGACTTGGAAGAGAAAGAGTGCTTGCATGTCAGAGCCACTTAGAAGAGGAAAGTAGGATCACAAAATGCCTATTATAGCATCAGATATAAATGTTATGTAAGAGCCCCAGAATAGCATGATGGCTGTAAACATGTCAGATATAAAAGCCAAGAGCCTAATTACAGTTCCCCATCTAGTCTAATCCTGTTTCTATTAGCAACAAGGAGAAAAGCATCTGGGTTTGCTATCCTGCCAGTCTGAATTTTCTAGTTTTCCCTCCTCTAGCAGTTGCTTCCCCTGTAGAGAGCTGTAGGAAAAGAATTTTCCAAAGACATCTGCTGGTTGTTTTAGGCCAGTCTTCCTGGGATGAAGGCACATACCTGTGGTGAGCATCTTATAAATTAAAAATTGGCCCTAGCCCTGAAAATCCTACAATTAATTTTAGCTTGTTCATAGCAGACTAATTTCTGAAAATAGATTGTTGCTAACCCATTTCTGTAATTTATAGTTGGACCCTGAATATGGGATTGTCTTCCCCTTTTTCTTTTCTTCCCCTTCTCCTCCAATTTTTCTGCTTAGTAACTACCTTTTCCAGAGTGAAAGCAAAGAATTAGATGGAGGGAGCAGGGTGTCCTCAAGGAACATGGACCCCAAGCTTGAGAGTTCACCTATATCTGCTCTAGGGACAGGTATCAGGAGCTAGGGGGGTACCTTTCCTTTGAGGTGGTGCTGAGTTAAGAGTAGTAAATTCTTTCTTCTCAATTGTCTTTCTCTATCAGTCACCAAAGCAACATATCCTTTAATGCGAAATGGTTGTGTCAGTGTTCTGGAGTCTATTGTGTGCCAGATAAAATTAACATGGAAGAAATAGAAAGTAAAAGTCCTGGTTCATAAAAATTCAGAATTAAAATTCAGTGATGAAAGATCTCTGAAAAGGGCAAGTATGTACAAGCATAGAACACTGTGAAGGGCCACGGGCTCAGCTGGCAGCAATCAGGGTAAGATGAGATCAGAGGTGATGAAGGGCGTGGCTCTTAGGTGTAGAGAGCACTATATAAAGGAACAGATATGATATATTACAGAGGCTCATCAGGTAGATGCCTGTAAGCTTGTGCGGCTCTAGGGATGGAACAGGAAAGGCAGATAGTGGAAAGGATAAAAATGTCAGATGGCTATAAAGGGCCTTTTCCTTTAGGAATGTCTCTATGAGTTTCATCTAAATGGCAACTCAGAGTCTTTTATGCAGTTTGATTTTATTTGATGAGGTCTACTGATATTAAGTTGTATTAATAGGTAACTACATATGGAGGTCTACAGTCATATACATAATTGAAATTATATCAGTTGAACTTTTGAATTGTGCTGCATATTGAAACATGCAAAACACACAGTTTAAGACAGTCATCTTTATTTCATGGGTCTACTTGTCATTTTAGGATTGCCTAATCTTGGTTTAGGTTGACTGTGAAGTATTGCAGGTCTTAAAATGCAGGCTCACATGCATTTTTCAGGGAGTGGCTTAGTATGTGCTAAGTTCTAGAAGGGTGGCTTTGTCATCCTTGCCTATAATCCCCCTTTGAGGACTAGGATTTCAACCTGGATATATCTCTTTTGTGGTAATGTTAGAGACGTATGAGAGTGAGCAACTTTGTAAGACTTAGGCATATATTTGACATATCAGTCCTCTCCCCCTGTTCTATAGGCCCAGAGAAATCATAAGCACAAGCCCAGTATCAGTGGAGTGAGACTATCCATCCCATGGAAGTGAGAAGGACAAAATGAATTTCTAAGTAATAATAATATCTACCACAGGGATAATAATTGTAGTAATAATAGTATGTTTGTTTGAAGATTAAATGATGAAATAATCCATGTAAAGACTCACTATAGAGGTGACAATATAAATATTGAATACATACTAATATATATATATATATATATATATATATATATTGTGTAGTAAAACTAAATAGGTAGTAAATAGCCCTAAAGGAATTGTGTGACATTTCCAATGTTTGAGCAATTGTTTACAAGATTATTTACTGAGATGTGGCTATGCATCCTAGGAAATTTATTGCCAACTTGATATAGTTTAGTGTCATCGAAGAGGGAGCTTAGATCAAAGAATTACTTAGATCAGCATCTATACAATGCTGGTGGCAACATCTATGGGGTACTATCCTGATTGGCAATTGATGTAAGGGAGCACAATGCACTTTGGGTGGCACCACTTCTTTGGTGGATAGCCAAGGGGCTATGGGAAAGAAAGGGAGTAGCCAAGCATGAGCCCGTGACTGTGTCTGCAAGCATCCACCTCCATGGTTTCTGCTTCAAGTTTCTGCTTGAGTTCCTCTTCTGATTTCCCTCAAGAATGGCTACAGTCTGTAAGCTGAGATAAAAACCCTTTCCTCCCCTAACTTGCTTTCTGGACAGAGCCTTTTATTACAGCAACAGAAAGGAAACTAGAACACGATAGTTACGGGAAACCAAAAGCCTGGAAATCATTATTGTCTTTAGCTGGATAGGTGAGGGAAATTATATTAGAATTTAATGATAGCTTCAGCCTTACAGAGGGGCTGCTGGATCGAAGCTGTGCCCTTAAAGAGACGAGCACAGATGGCAGGAAAACCTTGGCTACTATGAGAAACTGGAGAAATAGACCTCCTGTCTTTTCTTGTCTTCTCTGATCCCCTGCCAGAGCCTCACACTATGAGATTTCCATCAGAAGTCCTAAGTCAAGAATCTTAGTGTTCTTATCTGTAGTCATTAGCATCCAGGGAGGCAGAGTGGGAGGAAGGTAAGGAACCGACTTGAAGAAGTAAATAGAATAATTACCTCATTTCGTAAGTCAATTTTAAAACAAATTTCTTCCTTTTAGTCTTTTCAGAGATTATGAACTGGATTTCCAAAGGTTTTTTTTTCCCATTTTGTACCCTCCTGTAGTTTGATTCCAGTACATGTCACCATCAAAAATCATTATAGGCTAAATGTCAGTGGTTTCATTATCCAATTAAATCGTGGTGTAATTAGGAGAGCAGGTTAGATGGCACTTAGATAATTGACTGAATCAACTCCTTAGTAGAGAAGCCATTTCTATAGTTTTGAAATTAAATAAATTATGTAGCAGGACTAGAAAACACTTCTTTCCCATTGTCTTTGGAAACGAGTGTATACTGTGGGGCAATTTAATGTGCCAAGGAAATCGAAGGAAGGAGCCATTGTGGTTTAGAGAAGAACGGTTTCGCTTGCTTCATCACTGTTAGCCAGTGTCCTAAAAGATGCTAGAAAACTTATTTCCATTTTAAGTAGTTCTTCTTATAATTGAATCCCATGCTAACTAAAAATGGACTTTTTCACATGCTCAGACTTGGGCAGCGTTCTGGTTCTCTCTCTCTTTTTCACCATCTCACTCTGACAAGCCTTGTTATTTTTTATAGAGCCCTTAGATTCTTTCTTTGTCCCAAGTCTTTATTCTATGTCTTAGATTTCTCTTCTGTACTTTATGTTTCTCCAGTTTTCTTTTGTCCCATATTAGGTGGGTCATTCAGACAGCTCAGCCACAGGTAATTCCTCACCCATTTAATGAATGTCTATGGGAGCATGGGCCTTGTCCTTGGAGACAGGTCAGCCTTTCATTTATTACATTGTGCAGATGACCAACCTTTCTTTGCCATCAGGGGTGTGTTCAGTTTCAGGTTTGATCTTATTACCTAGGTTTTTTTTTTTTTCATACAATGCCCCTTTCAATCTTTGATTTTTTTTCTAATAGTGACTTTATCGTAAAATCTCTAATATATAATCTTCACTAGCTTGCCATCCAAAGGGGTGAACAGGTATATATGTGTATTTATGCAAGTTCATAGGGGTATTGTTATGTGTGTATGTTTATAGGGGTGTGTGAGTATGTGTATGTGTGCATGGGGTTATACAGGTATATATATGTGTGTGCATATTCATAGAGATATGCAAATGTGTATGTGTTTGTATGGATATGATCATGTAAGTCATGTACATAAGGGTATTCTGGTGTGTGTGTGTGTGATCATGTAGATTATATACATAGGGTTGTGCAGGTATGTGTGTATGTATTCAGAGATTAGGAAAAAATATTGGGTATCTTTCCTCTATTGACCTCCACCTTATTTTCTTGAGAAATTAGAAGATAAATATTTTGGTCAGTTTGTTCGCCTGGAAGCTTCTAGGATCTTTCCGTTTCTGTCCTATAATGCTGGGGTTATAGGCATACATTGGCTTTTTTGTATGGGTTCTGGGAACTCAGACTCAAGTCTTCATGCTACGTAGAAAGCACTCTTACCCTGTAAGCCAACTTCCCATCCCAGTGTTTCTTTGATAATAGTATTTAGAACTATGAAATCTTTACAGATACGTTTATCAAAAGACCAAGTACTGACCTGTATTTGGCAAAATCTCCATTCAAAGTTTCTAAGGTGTTAAAAGTACTATCTATCCATCCATCAATAAGTAAATCTAGATAGACTGTAGTAGCTGGAAAGCCTAGGTCTAGGGACCAGCTTTGTTTTCTAAGTATGTAATATATATTTTTTAACATTCTTCTCACATGTTTGTCTCCATTGTTCTGCCTTAGGCCAAGCATTTTTTTAAGCTCCATGAAAGCATGGCCTATGATGGTTCCCATCAGCCCCATGCCTACTGCATATAGAATTGTAACAGGTACAGCATAGAAAGCAATAATTATTTGTGGAATGAGGTGTCATGAGTAGTCATGGCATAAGAGAGTTCTGTAGAAGGTCCAGGAACCAGGGAAGGAGAAAGCAAATGTATACTTAATGAATATGTTCTGTGAAAGCAAATGTATACTTAATGAATATGTTTTGTATGCCAGGCATCACTCTTAATATAATTTACTTTAATCTTGTAAAGATAATTCTGTAACATAGGTGTTGTTTCCCACATTTGATGTGAGAAAATTGAATATCACAGAAGTGTCTTTCCCAGATCCATAGAGCTCTTTGGTAGCAGAACTAGGCATCACACCTCCCTGTGTCTGACTCTAATGTGTTAGTTCTCTTCCTTTCTGTAGTGCTTACTTGAGGCCAAGAAACAAACAAAAATAGTGGGACAGGGTCCTTGGCAAGGTCAGATATATACCAAAGGCTGCTCATTTCCCATGATGGTAAAAACAATTCTGTTTTCCTGTCACATCATAAAAGATACAAATATGAAGCTTATCTGGGGTGCTCTAGATGACCACTATAACTGAGCTTTACTGCAGTTTCCCAGAAGGCCTGTACTGAGCTCTTGTTTACAGTTTCATTGGAGACAAGTTGTACTCTTTAAATGTCACAGGCAATTGTAAAGAGAGCCAAGGAGACTTAATCCATGATCACTGCTGTGCACCAAGCTAAGGCCAACTGACATCATGGCATTGTTAACAAGAACCTGCCAGGATCCTTTTTGTTGCAAGGAGCTGTGTGCCTTCAGGAACACATCAGTGGAATGTGCATTCATGGTAATTTGAAGTTTATTGGCTTTTAGTTTTAACACATTCCATTTGTATATTTGTTTCTCTTTCAGCTGTATGATAACAACAGCAGAAGTAGTTTATATCTAGTTTTATACCCCCAGTTGTTGAGTGATTCTATAATAAAATGCCTTTCCAATAGAGATTACTGTGCATTTAAAATTTTTTCTTTCAAAACTGATGCACATGTTTGAGATACTGGTGTAGTTGTTGACCATTACTTCATATTTATCATCAGATTATAAAGTTTTTGAAAATGGAAAGCGTAGCATGTCATTGTACAGCCTACATCTTTACTCTTTAGCCATGGTTCAAGGTCTCTCAGTCATTAAACATATGAAGATAGATGTAATTTTAGGCACTGTTTTAGGTTCTGGGTTAGGGTGGTGAATTTGACTTATAAAAGGCCCGTGTGAGCTTACTTTTCAATTGGGAGGACATGGAAGATATAAAAACAAAAACATATGTCAGTAAAGTACATATCAGCCTGAGTGAGGTAATCCAGTCACACAAGAACACACATGATATGCACTCACTAATAAGCGGACAGTAACCCAGAAATTTAGACTACCCAAGATACAATTTTTAAGGCCAGCAATGATGTTACTTAAAAAAAAAAAAAAAACCAAAATAAATCTATTATCTGATTTGCTTTCCTGACCTGTTTTGCACAACAGGTTTTGGTACTAAGTAATATCCTTGGACTTTGAGCCAACCCATGCTGTACATTTTCTCAGAACAAAGACTTATAACCTTTAACAAATTAATTTTTAATTTTTAGTTAACATTATTATGCCCAGTTTCTTTATGGAGACTGTGTGTTTCTTGACAGAAGAGGGCATGTTCTCTGTTTTTAGTATATATTGTCCAGTGAATGCACAGCAGCACTTGATCTGTTTAATTGGCCTATGCTGTCTGATGTGCCGTAGTCTTTAAACTACGTTCCCTGGAAATGTGGGATTCTACAAACCTGCCCACACATGGACTGATGAAAAAGTAGATACATTCACAATTGCTTTGCTTTTAACCTTATCTGGGTTTGATTGAGATTTTGTTTGACCAATAGTTTAATTCCAAGGCTTCATAATGCATTGCATTTGGAACCTGAGTAAAGTAGTATGGCACTGAGTTATGAAGTCCTGACAAGTAGCCAGTATGTATTTGGGTGTTACATCTAGTCAAGGAGAGGCCATTGCTTTTTTTCCCCTCATGTTAACAAAACCAAATGGAAACCAGCATATTGTTCAGTTATCCAGTTTTCCAAGATACAAGAACTAGTATCAGGGAAATGGTAAGAGCTTTGTAAAGGGAGTTAACTAGTCTGTGGCAGTGTGAGATGGAACTCAGATTTGTAACTTTCTTTACTCTCCAGTGCTACTTACTCAAATACATACTTTCTGAATTTGTGTGCATCCATTGAGGTGGAAGCAAAGAATGTGGGGACCCTAAGTACCCATGCCAGCTTCTTGAAATGTTCTGGTGGATGTATAATGATTCTAGTTAGGAGCGTGGGTAAGAGGGGTTAGAGCATCACACCTAGGTTAGAATCTCTTCGTTTAACCACTAAGGAGATGGTTTTGTGCACTTCCTTAGCCTCTCTCTAACTCACCTTCTCATCTGTAAAATGGAGTTCACAGCAGACTGTGAACTGCTGGGGTGATGGATATGGGGTTCAGGTGGAGTAGGACATAGCTGTCATAGAATGAGAGAGCTCAGTAGCATGAGCCTGCCTTAAGACCATCATTCTAATGCTGTTGTATTGTAGTGACTATTTTATAATTAGCAGCTAAATTATTCTGTAATACCCTTAACAATATTTTCAACTCTCATCTCTACTTCATATTAAATATGTAACTCTTTTTCAGTTTCAGTTTCAGTTTTTTAATTGACTCAGCTAAAAACAAAATCAATTTGAATGGGAGGACCCGGTTGTATCATCTAGATACTGACTGATCATGTGTTAGGTATGATCACACAGGGTGTGATGGTCACACCCTGTGGAGATGGTCAGACAGGAACTTAGGCAAGGCAGACATTCTGACCTTCCTCAAGCATATGTGAGACACAGCTCAAACTACCAAGAGTAACACTCTTAGTAATAACAACATGGTGATTAAAATGAATCCGACATTTGTATTTTTGTTCAGGTAACAGTATTGTTGGAGAACTTAGACAGCCGAACAAAGGAAGTTTTGGAATAGAACAACAGATCAAGATTTGAAAGTTCACTCATAGAAAGATAATGAGTCTTTGTGGACTGTATCTAAATTTCTGGCAAACAGCAGTTACCTAAGGAGGAACAGAATGTGGAGTCAGCCTTTCAAAGCCTATTGACTTTAACTTCTTTGAACATTTTTTGCTTTTTTGACAGTCTGACCTCATGTCCCC
This sequence comes from Mus musculus, assembly GCF_000001635.26. Lineage (NCBI taxonomy): Eukaryota > Metazoa > Chordata > Mammalia > Rodentia > Muridae > Mus > Mus musculus. The sequence continues at coordinate 90,701,969 of NC_000073.6, forward strand.
TCAAGATCATTTGTGCTCTTGCCTCTCTACGGTCTTTATATTAATTACTTTAGGCTAACAGTAGAAAATAAAATTTCAACACCAAGAACTGTCTATAGTATTTTGGTTACTGTTTCCTTTAGTGAATCAGTTCTATGCCAGGAGAGAAAATTCATTGTTTTGTATCACCTCTCATCAAGTCTAAAAGCTTCAAGTGAAAAACTAGTGACAGCTGATATTCTGTGCTCTCCAGGGATAAGTTCTGATATGCTTGGCATCTGTTCACACAGGAACTCTTAGGGGCTTGTTATGCTTTTCAGTTCTGAGTAAGCCATGACTATATTGGAAAGCTTCTTGGTTTGCAAAGGGAAAAAATTCAAATCCCAATTTAGTTGCTATTACCTTCATGTTCTTGGTTGGGTCACCCTAGTTAGCTATTTGGTTCCATGTGTTTAGTAAGGTAGTAAGAGGCATGGCTCTTAGCCTCTTTAGCTCTAGAACTGTCTGATGTGGCCTCCTCTTTAACAGGCTCCTCTTTAATATTCGTCATTCAATGCCCTGTGTCTATACATGCCATGTAATTTTGTGCCTTTGTTTTTATCTTACATCATATGTATATACTATACATATATTAACTATATATCATTATTAATTAAGCCACCTTATTTTTAGTTAACTACTTTTCATGACTTTCCAATATTCATTTCATAAGTAGAGCAAGTAGGTCATTGGTGCACATATCTTGAGAACTATATCTTGTTTCATTCCCTTTCAGTGTTTCCAGGATATGACCTTTTCTGTTCCACCATGCTCTGCATACCACAGTGGACTGGTACCTCTGAATATTCTCCTTCTGGTGGGAAACAATCTTCTTAGAAAAATAGTATTTATACTGGTCATTTTTCTTATACCCTTTATTTTTAGCCTGATATTGATTGAGAGTTTCATGATAACTTACTTAATCCATTGTATATTTATAATATGAAAGAAAACTTAATTTCTAGAAAATATAAAGCCAATATGAATTTCCAGATTGCTATAAAATCCATGTTTCCTTTTTCTACTGGCTGGCTAGCTTTACTTAGCCAAAGACCAGTGTGTCTTACCCAGTGTCATATCTCAATTGCAGGAATAAAATACATGCTTAACAAGCATTTGTTGAGGAAACAAAAAAAAATGAATAAAGGAAAAGAAAGATAAGCCAAAAAACCCTGTAACCGTGTGAGACAATCTACAGTATAGGTGTGTTTTTATCCATAATTGGATATATGATATCAAATATGTGTTTCATGCTCATAAATCCTAAACAGGTATTTCCTCGCAGGCAAGACTCTGAAAAGCTCTATACCATAACAGGTCTCAGAGTGTAGTCATCAGTGCTTGGGGACTTATTAGGAACGTAAATTGGCCCAAATCCAGACTGCTGATTTACAGGTGATGGTGTATGCCAGTCCTCTGCTTTCTTACCAGCTCATTGGTGCTTTGGGTGCAGAATAAAGTTTAGCAAGGACTGTTTATGAGGAATAAAAATGTAACCTGATGTGGCCTTTACTTTACCAAGCTTGCATGCAGGAAGCAGAAGCATAAAACATTGACAGGGATCCAAAAGATTCAGAAGACAAACAGAAAGCACACACAACCGAGCAGGAGGTGGAGGAATGGCTCCATGAAAGAGAATTTAGAGAGACAGATCTTTGAGCTGGAACTGCTGAGTCACGGTCCATGAACTGTTCTAGTTGAAAAGGGAAACACAATTAGCAAACGAGATCCCTATAAACTCAAAGCAAAACACAGAAATCTGACACTTAATGTAAACACAAAAAGGCAGTTAGTAGTAATTCAGACCAGCCTAGTTTCTATTCCAGCGCTAACAGTTATGTGACAAACAGACTGGTTAAATTTTATAAATCCTTTGTGAATTTCTGCATTTGTAAAGATCTTACAATAGTAGGACCACATAGAGTTGTAGAGAAATATTAAATGAGTCTATCTATGCCCAGAATTTAATGTGCCTTGTATACAGAAATAACACATACTGTTAATTCAAAAATGGAGTTTAGAGTCTTGCTACCCTTGTTTTGTCTACTAATTTGCTTGACTGTCTTATATGTTATCAACATCCAGTTGCCATTTCTGTGCATTGCTCCAGCCCCTTCCCCAGGCTTGGCCTGTTGAGCTCTGTAAATGTACAGTGTACTGCTTCCACTTATAAACACACCTTCTTCATGTCTTCATTCTCTGCTCTGGGTTGCCAGAGCTGTTGTCTACTAGGACTTGCTCTCCTTCGTGGTGATTGCAGGACTGAGCTTTTGAGAAAGGGAATGAAGAAAGGGAGAGGAGGAAATAATGAGATGCTAGGGGAGAGAAATTAATTGGCATATTTTTTCTCTTCTTAGTTCTACTTACCTGTATTTATGTGTGTTTGTGTGAGTGTAGGGCTCATATGTACTTGAGAAAGCCGGAAGAGAACAATGACTCCTCTGGAGCTGGAGTTACAGTGGTTACGAGCCACCTGACACTGGTGGTGGGGTCCAAAGTCCTGCCCTCCGAAGGAGCAGCGCATGTTCCTTAACACCCAAGCGTCTCTCTAGCCAACCCACAGAGATTCCTCTTGGTAACGTGAGGGCAAGAATTGTTTTTATAAAATTCTTGGTGGGACTGTAAGCATTTGGAAATTTCTTTTCTGGAAATAGGTAGGATTCGGTTTGAGTACAGGATATGATGTGGTTTGGCCAGTTGTATCGAGATTGTTTTATAAGACCAGTTTATGTAAAGGAGAACAGCTCTTCCCTAAGGTCCTTCAGTGGATGAGACAGCTTAGGTATCCTATGGGATATGCATCCACGGGTAGGCTTTCTACTCTCTTTCAAACCAAGGCACCATACTTTATTTAACCTTTATATAAAAGTAAACTAATGGTAGATTAAACATGGGACATGGTCTATTTCATAATCTGTATTTTTATAGTTAGGCATAACATTTTCTTTTATACAAAGTTCTCAGATATTTGAGGAGTCTATGAAGTGGAGAAAGAAGTGTTAAATTTAATGGCTCTAGATTTTATTTTTACCCAATTACATTTAAGCAGTACACTTTAATTAGATTACTTAGCATAGTGGAAATAAGTTTACTATAATAGGTATAATTGTAACTGTTCTATAATATAATAGACATGATTATGACTTTTATAATTATATATTATATAATTATATTATATAATTAGTATACATTATGAAATTACTATACAGTATAAAATTACTATACAGTATACTAAACACCACACAGTATGAAATTATGTCATTATTGTACAATAATACAGTTATATGTAATAAAATTACATCATAATTATAATAGAATTGTATCACATTTTATAGGAGCATATTTTAAATCATTGCAAGAGTTCAAAATTGATTTTTCAGAAAATTTGAATGCTTATGATTGTAAGCAATACTTTTTGAAATTTGCCATTAGCTATCATGTTTTTGGCTAATTTTAAATGAAGTGATTATAAACTGCTATTTGAATCAATCATTTTGGATGAGTAGAATGTGACATTCTACTCAAGTGGTGGTTGACATTAGGTATTTTAATCTGCTAAGGAAACACTCTTCAATACTTGGTACAGGACTAAGCTTCTGGAACTTGTACATAGAGGTCAACGTAGCCTTATGATTCAGAACTGTTTATTATAAATAAGATTTAAAAAAGAACAAAGTGAAACAAAATGAAAACTACAATAGTATTCTTTTGGCAGAATTAACATGAGTCTTGACTTATTAGACTCACAGAATTGAGTTGGAAATATATTTTTGGAAGTAAAAAATGGATTTTTATTCTCTATAGTACATTCCTCTAAAGATAATGTCTTTGTCTGTTGAATAGCATTGGCCCCATCTGACTGTGCTAAAGGTAAAACTTACTAAATTATCACTAAGCAGAATATTAAGTAAATGTGTAGTTTTTGTGCCTGATGGTAGATTTTCTTCTAAAGTGTGAGTCTCATTTCTTATTTCTACTGCTATCTCCTACTGCTTATTTTCTGGTAAAATTAACTGTGATTTTTCAGGAACCTATTCCACACTATTGCACTGTAAGAAATATTTATTGGAGACTTCCTTTGGGGAATTTAAAGAAATTCTGAAAAGCCAACAATCTACAACTTCTCTTTTTCTTCTTTTTTAAACATTTAGTTGTCTCCAAGTTTTTAAACTCTAGTAGAGTCTGTAGCTACCTCCCAATAGAATCATTTTTGCCTCCTCGTGGCAGTCATCTGCTAGAAAGATGGTCCCTGGAGTCTAAATCCTCATTCTGCTTAAGATTTTGCGATGGGGACAGAAATGGAATAGCCGTAGCTCAGCACCGTGCAGCTGAGATTAGTTAAAATATCCTTGGTAACAAGTGCTGGAAAGCTTTGGAGAGTGCTTCTAGGTTGATGTTCCTTTCATCTGATGATCTGGAGAATTTATTTTTGTTATTATGGTGTTTTCTTTTTCCTTCCTTCCTTCCTTCCTTCCTTCCTTCCTTCCTTCCTTCCTTCCTTCCTTCCTTCCTTCCTTTTTCTTTTTGTACATTGGGCCACGAATTCATATGGAACGGGCTCCAACAGCTCAGGCTCTTTTCCGTATCCTCACAAAGTGTGCTTCTCCGGGTGGCACAGGCTGGTGCTTCAGCCATTCTCTTTGGCTTCCTTTTTCTTCTGATCGGTCTCCTTCACCCGTTTCAGGAAGCTGTCTCTGCTCTTCAAGTGCTTGATGCGCTCAATCCAAACATTGATTCTCTTGGCCAGAATCTTGCCCTTGACTTGCTTGTTTACAATGATGCCCATGGCATGCTGGGTGACATTGTAGACTCTTCCAGTTTTTACTGTGGTAACACTTATGGGGCATTCATTTTTGAACAGTGCACATTCCCTTGATGTCTACAATATCACCCTTCTTGTAGATTCGCTTGTATGTGGCCAAAGGCACAACACCATGTTTCTTAAAAGGCCTAGAGAACATATACCGGGTGCCTCTCCTCTTTCCCTTGTGTTGGTCATTTTGATGAGTTAGTGGAAGATGGCTATCACTATCTGCTTGTTTGAGACAGGGCCTTATATAGCCAATACTAGCTTTGGACTTAGTATGTAATTTAAGATGACCTTGAATTCTGGCTTTCCCTGTCTCTGTTTCCCAATTGTTGGGATTACTTGCCTCGACATGAGGATTTTTTTGAAATGACATTGTAGTAATGCATTTGAAATTAAATGTGCTTTTTGCTTCTTCTTCTTCTTCTTCTTCTTCTTCTTCTTCTTCTTCTTCTTCTTCTTCTTCTTCTTCTTCTTCTTCTTCTTCTTCTTCTTCTTCTTCTTCTTCTTCTTCTTCTTTCTTCTAAATTGCTAGTATCTAGTGCCACCCTGAATGTTCTGAGCTTTACCTGAGCATGCCATAGTCAATTTACTATGAACTGTAGATTACAAACTAATCTAGATAACATATAGCTGGGTGAACATTTCTCTCTCCCTCCCCCTCCCCTTGCCTTGCCCTCCCCCCTCTTTCTCCTGGAACTATAGTTCCAGACAGTTTTGAGGTGCTATGTCTATGCTGGGAATTGAACCCAGGTTCTTTGGAAGAGCTCTTAAATGTTGAACCACCTCTCCAGTTCCAAATTTCTCTATATCTAACATTCTTGTAATAACAATCGAAAAGACAAATTGCAGAGAATGATGATTCTAAACTCTGACTGCCCAATAGATAGTATACTGGTTAGTCAGACTTCTTGTTGCTGTTATAAAATATTTGGCATAAAAACCTCAGGGGGGTGTAATTTAGTTTGGATTATTTCAATGACTTTGATCCTAAAGAAGTTCTTGGCACTGCAGTGGCACTTCCACACAGAATGGGGTGTGGGGAAGGAGGCTGCCCATTTCATGGCATCAAGAAGGAAGGAGGAAGAGAGTCCAGTGTGAGCAGGCTTCTGCTTCCTTTTATTCCATTTGGCCCTCAAACTTACTGGATGCTGATGGTTGCTGCATCAGAGCAGTTATCCCCTGCCTCGATTAGTTCTCTCTGGACATGCCTTCCCAGACACCCCCAGGGGAATGCTCTACTGATCCCCTAACCCTGACAGTGGGTATTAACAGATGCTAGTTGATTTTTTCTCTCTCAGCGATTGCTATGAGCATCTAATCACTGATTGCATAACATTTGAATTTTTTTAAGGAAAGGGAAAACATGTAATTTGGAAAATGGAATTTAAACCTAGTCTCATTCAAGATTATGAATACTTGTCTTTCTGAGATTTATAGGGTTAATACAGCAAATCTTTGTGGGATAAAAAGAATTTGTAATATTCTCATACCTTGAGACATTGAGGTGTGACTGAAGATTATTTCCTAAGTATAAAATACAACGTATTTGGTGTTTTTTTTTTTTCTTTTGGGAGCACAAGTGCTGATAATTGGTAGCTGATTTGCATTGATAATATCTGGAGTTTATTTATTGCCTGCTTTAAAGGAATTCAAATTATTACCCTTGTTCACTAAAGATATTTTAATTAAGGGTTGGTTTAGATGCTATACTTTTTAAAACCCTGTTTGAAGCACAGAATGCCATCTTTATGTTGCTTAATGCATAGTTTATGGCAGTTCTATGAGCATTTCACTTCAATTAGCCAGCTTCTTAAACTTTATAAATTGTCTTCCTCTGTAAGTATTAATTCTGGTTTATTGCTCTAAATTTCTTCACTCTTACTGTTTTCCGGAAAGATAGCTCCTGGTTAAACATATGCTGTGTTCAGGTATTCAATCTTTAATAAGAACAATTGCATGTACATTATGAAATTAACCAAGAAATAACAGTTGATTTTTATTGAGCATGTCCTATGTAATTAACTACATGGAATGCATGTTTATGTAAAATTTGTAGGGTAAAAACCGGAGGAGTGGAAAAATTAAATAACTTTGTTAAATGTGAAATATTTAGTTAAAAGCAGAACCAGGATCCAAGTTTCAAAGTTTATACTTTAACTTCCACATTACTATTTAGGTTGAACATCTCTAATTCAGAAACCTGAAATCTGAACTTCTCCAAAATGTAGAGCGTCTTGATTGTTGATGTGTTGCCTGTGGCTGATTCTACAACTGTCCTTATGTTATGGATATAGTCGAAATGTAGGAGCATTAACAATATTGAATAAAGTTACCTTCAAACATGAATGGATTTTAGATTTACATGTTATTCCCAAGATACCTCATTATATATATGCAGATATTAAAAACAATCTAAAAACCCACAAAAAATGTTTGACATCTGGTCACAAGCTTTTCGAATAAAGGGTTCTCAACATATATTGCCTCATTGATATCATGCTGATTTTCTGTCTCTTTTTAAAAATCATATTGATCACTTCATAGTTTGTTCTTCTTGAGTTCTTTTTTAAAGGCATTTCTTGCATTTGTCACTGGAGGTATCTCAACTCTACACTTATTCTTACCACCTAAGCACATTAAAAAAAATCCTATGTATTCTGATCTATTTTAAAGCCTACAGAAAAGTTATGACTAGCACTAGGGACTCGTATAGATTCATTTTCTCAGCTTCAATTTTTGTATGTTATTTCCAACAATGGTTTAAATGAGAAGCAGCCTCATACACTCCTATGTTTGAATGTTTGTTCTCCAGTTTAGTGGAACTGTTTGGGAAGGATGAAGAGGTATGGCCTTGATGGAGTAAGAGTGTTAAGAGAGGCATAGGGTATTCTCTCTTTCCATCCCTCCCTGCCTCCCTCCCTCCCTCCCTCCCTCCCTCCGTCCCTCCCTCCCTCCCTCCCTCCCTCCCTCCCTCCCTCCCTCACTCCCTTCTTTCCCCTCACTTTTCTCTCTGTCTCTCCCTTCACCCTTCCCTCCTTCTTTGCCTACTGCCTACACATTAGGATATAAATCTCTGAATGACCCTTCTAGACCCACCGTAATGATCATAAACTAACCCTCAAAAATTGTAACCAAGCTCCCAAGTAAATACTTAATTGACTTAGTCATGGTGTTTCCTCATGTCAGTAGAATAGTAACTAAGACATATGCCTTATTCTCTGCATAAATATTTCCATATTTCTATATGTACTTAAATGTAAATCTATAAACATATATATTTAAATTTTTGTGTCTTTTCAATATTTTTAGATATTTTCTTGATTTACATTTCAAATGTTATCTCCTTTCCTGGTTTCCCCTCCAAAAATACCCTATCCCCCCTCCCCTACCCCTGTCCCCCAGTCCACCCACTCCCATTCCTGGTCCTAGAATTCCTCTATACTGGGGCATAGAGCCTTCACAGGACCAAGGACCTCTCCTCCCATTGATGACCGACTACTCCCATTGGGACTAGGTCTCTGCTACATATACAGCTAGAGCCACAAGTTCCACTATGTGTTTTCTTTGTTTGGTGGTATAGTTCCAAGGAGCTCTGGGGGTACTGGTTAGTTCATATTGATGTTCCTCCATGGGGCTTCAGACCCCTTTAGCTCCCTGGGTACTTTCTTTAGCTCCTTCATTGGGGATCTTGTGCTCTGTCCAATGGATGGCTGTGAGAATCCACTTCTGTATTTACCAGGCACTGGAAGAGCCTCAAAGGAGACAGCTATATCAGTCTCCTGTTAGCAGGCTCTTGTTGGCATCTGCCTAGTGTCTGGGTTTGGTGGTTGTTTACAGGATGGTTCCCCAGGTGGGTCAGTCTCTGGATGGTCATTCCTACATTCTCTGCTCTGAACCTTGTCTCTGTAACTCCTTCCATGGGTATTTTGTTCCCCCTTCTAAGAAGGACCAAGTATCCAGTCTTTGGTTTTCCTTCTTCTTGAGTTTCATGTGTTTTGCAAATTGTATCTTGGGTATTCTGAGCTTCTGGGCTAATATCCACTTATCAGTGAGTGCATATCATATGTGTTCTTTTGTTGATTGGATTACCTCACTCAGAATGATATCCTCCAGATACATTCATTTCTCTAAGAATTTCATGAATTCATTGTTTTTAATAGCTGACTAGTACTCCATTGTGTAAATGTACCACATTTTCGGTATCCAAACCTTGGTTGACAGACATCTTGGTTCTTTCCAGCTTCTGGCTATTATAAATAAGGCTTCTATAAACATAGTGGAGCATGTGTCCTTATTACAAGTTGAAACCTCTTCTGGGTATATGCCCAGGAGTGGTATTGCTGGGTCTTCTGGTAGAACTATGTCCAATTTTCCGAGGAACTGCCAAACTGATTTACAAAGTGGTTGTATCAGCTTGCAATCCCACCAGCAATGGAGGAGTGTTCCTCTTTCTCCACATCCTCACCAGCATCTGCTGTCACCTGAGTTTTTTTTCTTAGCCATTCTGACTGGTGTGAGGTGGAATCTCAGGGTTGTTTTGATTTGCATTTCCCTGATGATTAAGGATGTTGGACATTTTTTCAGGTGTTTCTCAGCCATTTGGTATTCCTCAGTTGAGAATTTTTTATTTAGCTCTGTCCCCCATTTTAAAAAAGGGTTAAACATATATTTTAATGAGTCATTTGAGAGTATTGGAGACATCAAGCCCCCTTATCACTGAATACTTTAATATATATTTCCCAGAAGCAAACAATTTTCCTATACATAGTACAATTATCAAAAATCATATATTTTTATTAGTCTAGAATTATTACTAAACTCACCATTTTTGTATAATTTCAGGAATTTCCCCATAATTATTTTTATAGTAATGTTTTCTCAGTCCAAAATTTTGTCTAAGAGCTTACGTTGTACTTAATTGTCCTTCCTCCTCATTTGTCTTTATTCTTCAGTAGTCTAACAACCTTTCTTATTGTTCTGCAATTGGAATTTGTTTAAAGTTTTGGCAAAAAGATATAAAATTGGTTATTCTTTGTTCTTCTTGTTGCATGATACTGAGAGTCTCTGAGTGCCAATTCTAATATATGAGGGAGACACAATGGATTTCAATGATGACACTCTCCTTGTCAATTTCTTACCCATTGGTTGAAGCATAGTTAATGATGTTTTATCATGTCTTCATGTTTATTAGCTGGAATTTGAGAGTAAGGAAAAGGTTATTTTTCCTTCTCCATTTGTCACCCATTAATAGCAGTATTGACTAATGTGTTGTGAGTGTATTAAGTTGTTTATAATAAATAAGTAGTATTCACTTTTTAATAGTACAATTATTCTAGATTTTATCAGCAGATAAAAGTCTTTAAGAAAGACTTTCATGACATCTTGATATAATTTTTGTGACTTTCTAATACAACAATAACAACAACAACAACAAACAACAACAACAACAACAACAACAAAACTTGTCCCAGGCTCATAATTTTCATGTTGTAATCAATCCCGCAAAGCCCTATTTCTTCTAAGCAGAAGAAAGAAGTTTGAAAACAAAGTTCCTTTTAGACTTTTTCTCTGCTTCCTCTTTATGTGCTTTCTTCTTCTTTCCATCCCTTCTTCCCCCTCTCTCATTCTCTCTGTCTCTTTCCCCTTCTTCCTCTCACGCTTTGTTGCTCCTGGCTCATTTCTTTATTCTTTCCTACTTGTGCTTTGTCTGGGTACAAAGTCACGTGGCCATATCAGAAAACTAGGAATTTGCTCGAACCTTTGTGTATTGTAAGTATTTCCTCCTGCTCTGATCCTGAATTTAAATATCTACCCAGCTTCATTTTGTCCAAGTCCTTTGTGATGGTTGCTGTGCTTCTTTTATTCACTTATGGGAGACTCAATTTGTACCAACCCGTGACCTTCTTTCCCCTCAATTATTAGCTATGAAATTCAACTTCTATTTGGTTTTTATTTACATTCACCTTTAATTTATTCTTCATGTCCTTACCTTTAACTGTTGTACTGGTTAGTTTTGTGTCAACTTGACACAGCTGGAGTTATCACAGAGAAAGGAGCTTCAGATGAGGAAATGCCTCCATGAGATCCAACTGGATCTCCATGAGATCCAACTCAATTAGTGATCAAGGTGGAAAGGTCCTTTGTGGGTGGGACTATCTCTGGGCTAGTAGCCTTGGTTCCATAAGATAGCAGGCTGAGCAAGCCAGTAAAGAACATCCCTCCATGGCCTCTGTATCAGCTCTTGCTCTCTGACCTGCTTGAGTTCCAGTCCTGACTTCCTTTGGTGATGAACAGCAGTATGGAAGTGTAAGTGGAATAAACCCTTTCCTCCCCAACTTGCTTCTTGGTCATGATGTTTGTGTAGGAATAGAAACCCTGACTAAGACAACTGTCAATTTGTCACAGCCTAGAGTCATCTGAGAAGGAAGCCACATTTCAAGAATTGTCCAGATAAGACTGGCATATAGGCTTGCCTCTGTGGAATTGTCTTGATTATTAATCAGTACAGGGAGACCCTGCTCATGATAGGTTGAACGAACCATCTCTAAGCAGATGATCCTTTGGCTATATAAGAATATTAGCTAAGCATATCTGTGAGTAAGCAAGCCATCAGGCAGTATGTCTTTATTCTTTCTGCCTTCAGGGCCTGGCTTTACTTGGCTTGGTGATGGACTGTGACCTGGAGCTGTAAACTAAATAAACCATCTCCTCCCTTAAGTTTCTCTTCTCTTCTCTTCTCTTCTCTTCTCTTCTCTTCTCTTCTCTTCTCTTCTCTTCTCTTCTCTTCTCTTCTCTTCTCTTCTCTTCTCCCCTCCCCTCCCCTCCCCTCCCCTCCCCTCCCCTCCCCTCCCCTCCCCTCCCCTCCCCTCCCCTCCCTTTCTCTTCTCTTTTCTTTTTTCTTCAGACAAGGTTTCTCTGTATAATTCTGGCTGTCCTGGAACTCACCTGCCTCTACCTCCCGAGTGCTGGGATTAAAGGCATGTGCCTCCACTGCCCCTGGCAACTTTCTTTTTTCAAGGCATTTGTCACAGCAACAGAAAGGTCACTAGATCACTTCATATTCAACTCCATTCTTCTAGCCTCATGGAATCCCTTTCAAGAAAATTGTCTGGTTGCAAAGCATAATGTAGACACTTAGCACACTGATCAAACTTTTTTTCAGTGCTCTACTTAAGTGTTTCTGTGTATGGTAGTCTGGGACTCAAGCGGACCAAAACAATGATGACCTTTTATTTTACAGAAGAGAAAGTATGAGATTTGTACACAGCATAAGGAAATTGAATATGAGAATTTCTTTGGTGCTCCATACAGAACCAAGTGTTCAGAAAAGGGAATAGAACCTCGAGTTTGCAATTTTCAACATCATTGGGTACAGTAAAACCAATGGTGTTGTATTGTTCAGCTGAATTCTTAATCTGGCGTGTGGTATTGAATACCCCATAGGGAACACAGGATGGGGGACAAGTATAAGGCATTTGTTCAAAAGTAAGCACATCTAACAAGACTAACATGACAAAGTTCTAAGAAGAAAATCCTCAGTTGATTTCAATGCACTTTTGTCAGTAAACAGCTATGATGACTGATAGATAAATGTGATAATGTCAAAGTAAACCATGCTATCTATCACCCTGCACAGAGTTTCTGTTGGTAAAGACAGGTAGCTGCAATTATTTCTATAACATTCTTCCTTACAAACCATTTTTACTCATGTCTTTAAGAAGAGATGAAAAAGTATATAAATATATGTTCTACATGTCTTTTCTTTTACTGTGATTAAGTAGATAATAACAGAACAAGTAGTGAGCCATATAAGAGAAGACTCTTGTAATTTAGAGAGTCATATTTTCTAATTCAAGTCAAATGAATTTCTACCTTTGAACCACATATATTCAGTTTGTCTGATTCATTTGGTTATTTGATAAATATTTGCCACTCACTCATCATAAAAATATTAACTCAGAATTGTTCCTGTCTAAAGGAAATGCAGGGACAAAGAGAGGAACAGAGACTGAAGGAAAGGTCATTCAGAGACTGCCCAACCTACGGATCCATCTCATCTGCAGACACCAAACCCAGACACCATTGCTGATGTCTTCAGAAGGATACTTCAGAAGATCTCAACCATGTATTAAATGGGAGCTCTGGGGTGCTTTTAAGGAAATGTCACGTCATGTGGTGTCCATCTGAAAGTAGATGAAATTGTTTTAGTACAGTAGGCATTAAGGGTGTTCTTACAAAGCCTGTCCCATTTCCTACAGGTTCTCTTGAACAAGCTATTTGACAGATAGAGACCCAACTGTCTCAAAATCATCACTGTCAAGGGTAGATCTTATTTGTAAGGCATTTGGGTTAAAACATACAGGAAATTGGTTCAGAAAGGGACTGGTTCAGACATCAAGTGTAAGTGGATTTTCTTTTTCTTTGTTTCAGATGGCAGAGAAACGAATGTGGTTTCTTTCAGTCAGCAGTCTAACTTAACCTGAACCAATTTCGTCAGCAATACCCTCTTAAATAGTTATGGTTATTATTTTTCAATCACTCAGTGGTCCTTCTCTGATCAATTCGCTTTTCCTACACAGATTCTACTTTCCCCGTCTCTTTACTCAGTAGAAGATTGAATAACTGGACAAGAGCCATGTGAAAGGAGAGTATGGCACATTAGGGTCTAACCTCAGATGCTATTTCAAAGGTCTCCTGCTACCCATATATCAGGAGACGTGGATATTATCAGGGGATGGTTAAACATGCAGATTCAGCCCTGAACCCCCCCCCCTCCCCAGCTGACTCATGTGGAATACTAGTTTGAAAAGGTTTACATATTAATTTGGCAACAATTTAAAGACTGGCTTTTTAAAATATTGTGAGCTTAAAATGAACAGATCATAATTCTTTAAGGAATTTAAATGTCCTCACAGATGGTAAACTTTTTGTTTTGTTTTGTCTTGTCTGTAAAAGAATGCTTGAAGTAAAAAGTCAGAGCTGCTAAGATCTTTACAAGTGTCATTTTGTCATCTAAATAATACGTGGGTCTCCTTATATCCCGAGAGGAGATTTGACTTTGCTCCGTAGTGTTGTTTTTGTATTTAAGTCTCAGAGAGGAAATGGAATTAAAGTAAGATCAGCAAACACTCTATTTGTTTTGCTAACAACTACAAGCATGGTGATGTTGGATAGTAGAGAATAAATGGATCTATGGGATAATGTCTTCATTCTCTAGGGGGTTTACCTTACACCTGGAAATGAGGTATTGAATTGAAACGTAGAAAGGTAAGTAAAACACTCTTTCTAACCTAATTGAGGATTGTAAGTAAGTATTAAATAGACTGAAGGATCCGCTGCTAGACTGAGAGCAGAGTAGCAGGATGCTTTTCCTGCCTCACTCACTGTTCTCCACCCCAACACTTTTCATGGTGGTGTCTGGTTGTTACTACTTCCCTTTCAGTTGAACTGAATTTTGAGGAGAGTAATGTGGAAGGTGCTGGTGAGAGAAGCATACAGAACAACAACAGGTTTTACGGTAGTGAAAACCAATGCTGGCTAACTGTAAGTGAAATTTGATACTGATAATTCAATAAATTGCAAGCTAAAGTAATTGTTGACTTAATTGAGCCTGCATTCATATTCCTTAGTATTTATTAAGCACCCCCCAAAAAGCATTCTGTCACTTTGGAAGATACAAATCAAATAAGTTATACATTAAGCATAAAATCACCATCAACTTAATTATCTGAATTTGGCCATGTTGATCCTTTCTATTTTGTTTTAAAGTGTAACGTGTTAAAAGGTCCTTAGCATTAGTGATGAATACTATACTCTCTTTCCTGGGTAATATATGTATCTAGTTTTTCAAAATTTGGAACTTTGGAAATGTCTTGTATAAAACAATGTTTGTACCCTTAAAATGATGTAGATAAAAATAGAATTTTTTTCTGTAAAAGTTGTTTTACTTTTCCATCATTATCCTTTAAGAGCATGTACCTATAGATAGTTGCAGAAATTCTTTCCTTTTTTTTTTAGCTTATAATATAAATTTATATATTTATTTATTTATTTATTTTTAAAATTTTTATTAGGTATTTAGCTCATTTACATTTCCAATGCTATACCAAAAGTCCCCCATACCCGCCCACCCCCACTCCCCTACCCACCCACTCCCCCTTTTTGGCCCTGGCGTTCCCCTGTACTGGGGCATATAAAATTTGCGTGTCCAATGGGCCTCTTTTTGCAGTGATGGCCGACTAGGCCATCTTTTGATACATATGCAGCTAGAGTCAAGAGCTCCAGGGTACTGGTTAGTTCATAATGTTGTTCCACCTATAGGGTTGCAGATCCCTTTAGCTCCTTGGGTACTTTCTCTAGCTCCTCCATTGGGAGCCCTGTGATCCATCCATTAGCTGACTGTGAGCATCCACTTCTGTGTTTGCTAGGCCCCGGCATAGTCTCACAAGAGACAGCTGCATCTGGGTCCTTTCGATAAAATCTTGCTAGTGTATGCAATGGTGTCAGCGTTTGGATGCTGATTATGGGGTGGATCCCTGGATATGGCAGTCTCTACATGGTCCATCCTTTCATCTCAGCTCCAAACTTTGTCTCTGTAACTCCTTCCGAGGGTGTTTTGTTCCCACTTCTAAGGAGGGGCATAGTGTCCACACTTCAGTCTTCATTTTTTTGAGTTTCATGTGTTTAGGAAATTGTATCTTATATCTTGGGTATACTAGGTTTTGGGCTAATATCCACTTATCAGTGAGTACATATTGTGTGAGTTCCTTTGTGAATGTGTTGCCTCACTCAGGATGATGCCCTCCAGGTCCATCCATTTGGCTAGGAATTTCATAAATTCATTCTTTTTAATAGCTGAGTAGTACTCCATTGTGTAGATGTACCACATTTTCTGTATCCATTCCTCTGTTGAGGGGCATCTGGGTTCTTTCCAGCTTCTGGCTATTATAAATAAGGCTGCTATGAACATAGTGGAGCATGTGTCCTTCTTACCAGTTGGGGCATCTTCTGGATATATGCCCAGGAGAGGTATTGCTGGATCCTCCGGTAGTACTATGTCCAATTTTCTGAGGAACCGCCAGACTGATTTCCAGAGTGGTTGTACCAGCCTGCAATCCCACCAACAATGGAGGAGTGTTCCTCTTTCTCCACATCCACGCCAGCATCTGCTGTCACCTGAATTTTTGATCTTAGCCATTCTGACTGGTGTGAGGTGGAATCTCAGGGTTGTTTTGATTTGCATTTCCCTGATGATTAAGGATGTTGAACATTTTTTCAGGTGCTTCTCTGACATTCGGTATTCCTCAGGTGAGAATTCTTTGTTCAGTTCTGAGCCCCATTTTTTAATGGGGTTATTTGATTTTCTGAAGTCCACCTTCTTGAGTTCTTTATATATGTTGGATATTAGTCCCCTATCTGATTTAGGATAGGTAAAGATCCTTTCCCAATCTGTTGGTGGTCTTTTTGTCTTATTGACGGTGTCTTTTGCCTTGCAGAAACTTTGGAGTTTCATTAGGTCCCATTTGTCAATTCTCGTTCTTACAGCACAAGCCATTGCTGTTCTGTTCAGGAATGTTTCCCCTGTGCCCATATCTTCAAGGCTTTTCCCCACTTTCTCCTCTATAAGTTTCAGTGTCTCTGGTTTTAAGTGAAGTTCCTTGATCCACTTAGATTTGACCTTAGTACAAGGAGATAAGTATGGATCGATTTGAATTCTTCTACATAATAACAACCAGTTGTGCCAGCACCAATTGTTGAAGATGCTGTCTTTCTTCCACTGGATGGTTTTAGCTCCTTTGTCGAAGATCAAGTGACCATAGGTGTGTGGGTTCATTTCTGGGTCTTCAATTCTATTCCATTGGTCTACTTGTCTGTCTCTATACCAGTACCATGCAGTTTTTATCACAATTGCTCTGTAGTAAAGCTTTAGGTCAGGCATGGTGATTCCACCAGAGGTTCTTTTATCCTTGAGAAGAGTTTTTGCTCTCCTAGGTTTTTTGTTATTCCAGATGAATTTGCAAATTGCTCTTTCTAATTCGTTGAAGAACTGAGTTGGAATTTTGATGGGGATTGCATTGAATCTGTAAATTGCTTTTGGCAAGATAGCCATTTTTACAATGTTGATCCTGCCAATGCATGAGCATGGGAGATCCTTCCATCTTCTGAGATCTTCTTTAATTTCTTTCTTCAGAGACTTGAAGTTTTTATCATACAGATCTTTCACTTCCTTAGTTAGAGTCACGCCGAGATATTTTATATGATTTGTGACTATTGAGAAGGGTGTTGTTTCCCTAATTTCTTTCTCAGCCTGTTTATTCTTTGTATAGAGAAAGGCCATTGACTTGTTTGAGTTTATTTTATATCCAGCTACTTCACCGAAGCTGTTTATCAGGTTTAGGAGTTCTCTGGTGGATTTTTTGGGGTCACTTATATATACTATCATATCATCTGCAAAAAGTGATATTTTGACTTCCTCCTTTCCAATTTGTATCCCCTTGATCTCCTTTTGTTGTCGAATTGCTCTGGCTAATACTTCAAGTACTATGTTGAAAAGGTAGGGAGAAAGTGGGCAGCCTTGTCTAGTCCCTGATTTTAGTGGGATTGCTTCCAGCTTCTCTCCATTTACTTTGATGTTGGCTACTGGTTTGCTGTAGATTGCTTTTATCATGTTTAGGTATGGGCCTTGAATTCCTGATCTTTCCAGAACTTTTATCATGAATGGGTGTTGGATCTTGTCAAATGCTTTTTCTGCATCTAACGAGATGATCATGTGGTTTTTGTCTTTGAGTTTGTTTATATAATGGATTACATTGATAGATTTTCGTATATTAAACCATCCCTGCATCCCTGGAATAATACCTACTTGGTCAGGATGGATGATTGCTTTAATGTGTTCTTGGATTCGGTTAGCGAGAATTTTATTGAGGATTTTTGCATCGATATTCATAAGAGAAATTGGTCTGAAGTTCTCTATTTTTGTTGGATCTTTCTGTGGTTTAGGTATCAGAGTAATAGTGGCTTCATAAAATGAGTTGGGTAGATTACCTACTACTTCTATTTTGTGAAATAGTTTGTGCAGAACTGGAATTAGATCTTCTTTGAAGGTCTGATAGAACTCTGCACTAAACCCATCTGGTCCTGGGCTTTTTTTTGGCTGGGAGACTATTTATAACTGCTTCTATTTCTTTAGGGGATATGGGACTGTTTAGAAGGTCAACTTGATCCTGATTCAACTTTGGTACCTGGTATCTGTCCAGAAATTTGTCCATTTCGTCCAGGTTTTCCAGTTTTGTTGAGTATAGCCTTTTGTAGAAGGATCTGATGGTGTTTTGGATTTCTTCAGGATCTGTTGTTATGTCTCCCTTTTCATTTCTGATTTTGTTAATTAGGATTTTGTCCCTGTGCCCTCTAGTGAGTCTAGCTAAGGGTTTATCTATCTTGTTGATTTTCTCAAAGAACCAACTCCTCGTTTGGTTAATTCTTTGAATAGTTCTTCTTGTTTCCACTTGGTTGATTTCACCCCTGAGTTTGATTATTTCCTGCCGTCTACTCCTCTTGGGTGAATTTGCTTCCTTTTTTTCTAGAGCTTTTAGATGTGTTGTCAAGCTGATAGTATGTGCTCTCTCCCATTTCTTCTTGGAGGCACTCAGAGCTATGAGTTTCCCTCTTAGAAATGCTTTCATTGTGTCCCAAAGGTTTGGGTACGTTGTGGCTTCATTTTCATTAAACTCTAAAAAGTCTTTAATTTCTTTCTTTATTCCTTCCTTGACCAAGGTATCATTGAGAAGAGTGTTGTTCAGTTTCCACGTGAATGTTGGTTTTCTATTATTTATTTTGTTATTGAAGATCAGCCTTAGTGCATGGTGATCTGATAGGATACATGGGACAATTTCAATATTTTTGAATCTGTTGAGGCCTGTTTTGTGACCTATTATGTGGTCAATTTTGGAGAAGGTACCATGAGGTGCTTAGAAGAAGGTATATCCTTTTGTTTTAGGATAAAATGTTCTGTAGATATCTGTCAGATCCATTTGTTTCATCACTTCTGTTAGTTTCAGTGTGTCCCTGTTTAGTTTCTGTTTCCATGATCTGTCCATTGGTGAAAGTGGTGTGTTGAAGTCTCCCACTATTATTGTGTGAGGTGCAATGTGTGCTTTGAGCTTTACTAAAGTTTCTCTAATGAATGTGGCTGCCCTTGTATTTGGAGCATAGATATTCAGTATTGAGAGTTCCTCTTGGAGGATTTTACCTTTGATGAGAACGAAGTGCCCCTCCTGGTCTTTTTTGATGACTTTGGGTTGGAAGTCAATCTTATCAGATATTAGGATGGCTACTCCAGCTTGTTTCTTCATACCATTTGCTTGGAAAATTGTTTTCCAGCCTTTCATTCTGAGGTAGTGTCTATCTTTTTCTCTGAGATGTGTTTCCTGTAAGCAGCAAAATGTTGGGTCTTGTTTGTGTAGCCAGTTTGTTAGTCTATGTCTTTTTATTGGGGAGTTGAGACCATTGATGTTAAGAGATCTTAAGGAAAAGTAATTATTGCTTCCTGTTATTTTTGTTGTTAAAGTTGGCATTCTGTTCTTGTGGCTGTCTTCT
Organism: Mus musculus; assembly: GCF_000001635.26. Classification (NCBI taxonomy): domain Eukaryota; kingdom Metazoa; phylum Chordata; class Mammalia; order Rodentia; family Muridae; genus Mus; species Mus musculus. The sequence continues at coordinate 90,721,392 of NC_000073.6, forward strand.
TTTAGGTTTGTTGAGGGATTACCTTCCTGTTTTTTCTAGGGCGTTGTTCCCGTTCTTGTATTGGTTTTTTTCTGAGGGCTGGATTCGTGGAGAGATAATGTGTGAATTTGGTTTTGTCGTGGAATACTTTGGTTTCTCCATCTATGGTAATTGAGAGTTTGGCTGGGTATAGTAGCCTGGGCTGGAATTTGTGTTCTCTTAGTGTCTGTATAACATCTGTCCAGGCTCTTCTGGCTTTCATAGTCTCTGGTGAAAAATCTGGTCTAATTCTGATAGGCTTGCCTTTATATGTTACTTGACCTTTTTCCCTTACTGCTTTTAGTATTCTATCTTTATTTAGTGCATTTGTTGTTCTGATTATTATGTGTCGGGAGGAATTTCTTTTCTGGTCCAGTCTATTTGGAGTTCTGTAGGCTTCTTGTATGTTCATAAGCATCTCTTTCTTTAGATTTGGGAAGTTTTCTTCAATAATTTTGTTGAAGATGTTTGCTGGTCCTTTGAGTTGAAAATCTTCATTCTCATCCACTCCTATTATCCGTAGGTTTCGTCTTCTCATTGTGTCCTGGATTTCCTGGATATTTTGAGTTAGGATCTTTTTGCATTTTCCATTTTCTTTGATTGTTGTGCCTATGTTCTCTATGGAATCTTCTGCACCTGAGATTCTCTCTTCCATCTCTTGTATTCTGTTGCTGATGCTCAAATCTATGGTTCCAGATTTCTTTCCTAGGGTTTCTATCTCCAGTGTTGCCTCACTTTGAGTTTTCTTTATTGTGTCTACTTCCCTTTTTAGGTCTAGTATGGTTTTGTTCATTTCCATCACCTGTTTGTATGTTTTTTCCTCTTTTTCTGTAAGGACTTCTACCTGTTTGATTGTGTTTTCCTGTTTTTCTTTAAGGACTTGTAACTCTTTAGCAGTGTTCTCCTGTATTTCTTTAAGTGATTTATTAAAGTCCTTCTTGATGTCCTCTACCATCATCATGAGATATGCTTTTATATCTAGGTCTAGGTTTTCGGGTGTGTTGGGGTGTCCTGGACTGGACGAAGTGGGAGTGCTGGGTTCTGATGATGGTGAGTGGTCTTGGTTCCTGTTAGAAAGATTCCTACGTTTACCTTTCGCCATCTGGTAATCTCTGGAGTTAGTAGTTATAGTTGACTCTGTTTAGAGATTGTTCTTCTGGTGATTCTGTTACTGTCTATCAGCAGACCTGGGAGACAGATTCTCTCCTCTGAGTTTCAGTGCTCAGAGCACTCTCTGCTGGCAAGCTCTTTTACAGGGAAGGTGCGCAGATATCTTGTTTTTTGACCTCCTCCTGGCCGAAAAAGAAGGCCCAAAACAGGGCCTTTCTCAGAAGCTGTGTTGCTTTGGCAGTTCCCAGAAGCTGTCAGCTTCTGTGGTGCAGACTCTCACCTGTGCAGACTAAATTCCTAAGTTCCAGGGAGTCCAGGAACCAAGATGGCGACTGCTGCTGCTGAGGCTGAGGCCGCCTCCCAAGCCAGGTGGACACCTGTCCTCTGGTCCGGACGGTGGCCGGCTGTCTGTGGCCCGCCAAGGGTGCTGCCTCAGCGGCTCTGTGCTTCCGCCTATCGAAGAAGCTGTCCGGTTCTCTGGCGCACCCTCTCACCTGTCCAGACTAATTTCCTAAGTTCTGCTGAGTCCCGGAACCAAGATGGCGACCTCTCAATTCTTTCCTTTTTAAACTAATACTTGAGACTTGATGTTGTAAACACATCTTGCTTTCTGTGTGTTTTTTTTTCTTTCTTGAAAAGTATAGGCATTTACATTCTGAGGGTTTTTATCTTTGCAGATTTCACCTTCTGTTTGCAGACATTTCAACCCTGACTTCAGGTTTGAAGAAAGATCTATCTATCTATCTATCTATCTATCTATCTATCTATCTATCTATCTATCTATCTAGAGGAATAAAGTTGTAGGCATGTGTAAAACTACAAGATATTTAAACTTTGGAATTTTCTTTTTAACCTTTGTGTGTTTAGAATTTCCTATGCAAACCAGGCTGGCTTCAAACTCGCAGAGATCCACCTGCCTCTGCCTCTGAAGTGGTACCTTTAAACTTGGGTAGCATGACATCTTTCTTCTTGTATTGTGTATTGACTCAATTGAGCCCACATTCATCCTCCCTACTAGTTAGTTAAGCAAAGGAATTAAGTACACTCAAACTTTAATTCTTTTATTTATTTATTTGTATTAGATATTTTCTTCATTACATTTCAAATGCATTCCCCAAAGTCCCCTATACACTCCTCCCACCCTGCTCCCCAACCCACCCACTTCTGCTTCCTGGCTCTGGCATTCCCCTGTACTGTGGCATATAATCTTTGCAAGACCAAGGGCCTCTCCTCCCAATGATGGCCGACTAGGCCATCTTCTGCTATATATGCAGCTAGAGACATAAGCTCTGGGGGTACTTGTTAGTTCATATTGTTGTTCTTCCTATAGGGTTGCAGACCCCTTCAGCTCCTTCAGTATTTTCTTTAGCTCCTCCATTTGGGGTCCTGCGTTCCATCCAATAGATGACTGTGAGCATCCATTTCTGTATTTGCTAGGCACTGGCTTAGCCTCACAAGAGACAACTATATCAGGGTCCTGTCAGCAAAGTCTTGCTGGCATATGCAATAGTGTCTGGGTTTGGTGGCTGTTTATGGGATAGATCCCCAGGTGGGGAAGTCTCTGGATGGTCCTTAATCATCAGGGAAATGCAAATCAAAACAGCCCTGAGATTCCACCTCACACCAGTCAGAATGGCTAAGAAAAAAAATTCAGGTAACAGCAGATGCTGGCTAGGATGTGGAGAAAGAGGAACACTCCTCCATTGTTGGTGGGATTGCAGGCTGGTACAACCACTCTGGAAATCAGTCTGGCCGTTCCTCAGAAAATTGGACATAGTTCTACTGGAGGATCCAGCAATACCTCTCCTGGGCATATATCCAGAAGACGTTCCAACTGGTAATAAGGACACATGCTCCACTATGTTCATAGCAGACTTATTTATAATAGCCAGAAGCTGGAAAGAACCCACATGTCCCTCAACAGAGGAATGGATACAGAAAATGTGATACATTTACACAATGGAGTACTAGTCAGCTATTAAAAACAATGGATTCATGAAATTCTTAGAGAAATGGATGGATCTGGAAGATATCATCCTGAGTGAGGTAACCCAATCACAAAAGAACACACATGATATGCACTCACTGATAAGTGGATATTAGCCTAGAAGCTCAGAATACCCAAGATACAATTTGCAAAACACGTGAAACTCAAGAAGAAGGAGGACCAAAGTGTGAATACTTTATTCCTCCTTAGAATGGGGAATAAAATACCCATGGAGGGAGTTACAGAGACAAAGTTTGGAGCTCAAACTTTAATTCTTACATTCATGAAACATCCCATACTTTAATTTTAAAAAAATCCCTATTTGATATGTACTAAAGATATATTCATATTATATACACACAGCATCCTGAAAACATAGCATTTTGAAAACTGATCCTCAGTTAGATCGTACACATAAATTGCTCTCTACCTTTGTGTTCTTCCCTTGTTTTATTTCCTTGACTCCCCTTCCCAGCCTGTCCACTGTAGTGACTTATAGGCAGTGCCCACCACGGTGATAATGCAACTGCTAACCTCTGGCTTTGCAGTAAGTTGAAAGTGATACACATTTAAAAGGAACTATATATCACATGCTTATTTTTATTTTTCCAAAATATCTTTGCAATGCTGGGCCACAGCACTTAGCTCAACCTGTGAGTCAGTCAAGCTGTCACCACAGTAAGCAACTGTGAAGCTCAATGTTTTGTGCTGCTGAGCTGTACTGTTTTCTGGGTTGGGTATATTTCACAACATTTTGACTTATGATGTTTTCAACTCCATTCTGTGCATAGAACCATTGTAAGTCCAGGACAAGGGTATCTTACTTCCACATTTTCTTTTGCTTTGGTCTTATTGTTTGGCCATGTATGCACCTATAGACTCCTAAATAAATAGTTTACTTTCATACACTTCTGAATTTTAAAAAAGTCTTCATTTTGAGATTTGATTTTATTATTCAATATTGTGCTTATAAGATTTAATCCATGTGATTTCATGACATACTTCATTTCACTTCTTTATAAATTCCACTTTCTTTTTGATGTGCATTGGGTTGTACCTAACACATTACTGTAATGGCTGATATGCCTATGAATGCTGTTGAGTTCCCTCAAGTGCAAAGGTTTAACTAGAATGCATACTGAAGAACAGAAATAGCTGTGTGTAGCAGAAACATTTGGCCATTTTCCTGGGAATAAAAAAGTTGTGTTCTGAAGTACTTACATTTAACACTTATGCATCTCTTTATCTTTCTCATTGCATTGTCAGACTTTATTACTTTGGTTGTAAATGGTATTATATTATGATGCTATTTAGCATTCATCCCAGCTATTTGGAAATATGCTCCATACCACTTGTATGCATTTTCTTTAATTATGAAATGCTTGTTCAGCTTTTTGCTGTTATTTTCTTTGATTTTTCATGAGTATTCTTTTTGATTTATAGACATCTTCGCTGATTATTTGCTTCCATGTTGTAAAAATTAACTTCTATTCATTTGTACTTCCTAATATTGCTTTGGTTTTAGTGGAATACTTGAAAGTATAATGTGCTGCGCCTTTGTGAGGTGCACAATCTAATGTCTGGCTATTCATATATATTACCAACATAGCCATGATAGAAAGAATATTCATTCAAATTGGAAGAATCCCCCCTTCCTAAAGCTGAGTGATATTCTATTATGTGGTTGACGTATACTTTATTTATCTGATTATCTATTCATAGACATTTGGTTTATTTCCATGTATCACTTTTCAAAAGACATGCATTAGTAATGACATGTATAACTCTTTTTAAAGTTTAAGTTTTTAAAACTTCCAAACTCTTTTTCAGAGTTTTATAATTTGCCACCTTTGCCATCAGTGTATGGGAGCTCCAATTCCCCATCTTTCCTATCAGTACTGAGGATAATCAGTACTGACTGTAACCATTCTAATGAATTTGTGGTAATATCTCATGGTGCTTTTTAAATGTTCATTCCTCCAATGATGTTGAACATTATTTTTGATGAAGTGTATATTCTTATTTTCCACCAAGATTTGCATTAGATTTCTTGCTTTCTCATAGTTTGAGAGTTCTTTTTATATTCTAGGAGAACTATTTTAAACAAAGTAAAATAATTCTATGATGCTGTTATTCTATCTCAAGAATTTGAAGCATTGAGTTTAATGTTTTCTTTGAAAACTGAGGGAGGGGGATGGGGTTAAGAACTCTGGAAGGGGGGACTGGGAAGGGCGGCAGCATTTGGAATATAAATAAATAAAATTATTTAATAAAAAACAAATCTGATTTTTCCTTTCTTGCATTATTTTAAGATTTTCTCTGTCTTGGGATTATGGAATTCCATTTTGATATAATTCGTACTAGTTGTAACATTTGTCCCAATTTTCCTACTACAAAGTTGGAGTATTCTCAATTATTGAAATGAGCCAGATGGCGGTGGCACATGTCTTTAATCCCAGCACTCAGAAGGCAGAGGCAGGCTGATATCTATGAGTTTGGTGGTATTTTGGTTTACAGAGTGAGTTCCAGGAAAGCCAGGTTATACAGTGAAACCCTGTCTCAAAAACATGTTACAATGTACACTGTATGCTTTGTGTACAGATGTAGTTGTTAGTATTTCATTTTCCTTGCTACATACTACACTAAGCCATCTGTGACATCATTAGTTCATAATAAAATAACTATATTTCTAACTCTTGGAAGTTATCTTGGTTCTGATCCATTCTGCTAGTTCATTCTTATTAGACCCTTATTTCTAATCTTTGTGCTTTAGGAATTATATCATTAAAAGCATTTGTACATAGACTTATATATTCTGTCAGATAACTGATAGAGCACTAATATCTAGGCAATTAAGTCTATTGTTTCTCCTTGTTGTGGATTATCTTGGTATTGTTTGTATTTTTATGCTAATTCTGCTTCCTCAAGAGGGTCTGCCTTGACAATTACATACTCAGGTGATTCCATGTGAACCTTCTCTCCATTTTAACTGGTCAAATAAAGGCTAGAGCCTGTGATTGGGCAGTGGAAGGGAAAGGTGGCGCTGGAAGTTTTAGAGAAGGAGAGACAGGGAGATGGAGGAGACAGAGGAAAACAGAGGAAGGGGAGGTGGAAGGAAGATGGAGCAGAACCATGTGGCCTGGAGAAACTGCAAGTAGTGAGGGCTCTCTCTCATAGCTGGGGAATAGAGTAGTGTAGTGGAAGATCTGCCCAATCTAGGTGGGCAGCTTATAAATATAATGGAGTTGTGTGTTATTTATATGGACTTATTGGGGTTGGAGATTTATTGTAACATTTCCTATTGTTTTTTCTCCTGAATCCCCTTCATAGTAGCACCCTTATTTTATCATGGCAGTATATGTGTAAAAGATGATGCTTAGAGATCCCTCTTGTATAAGCATAAGAATGCCAGCAATACTTTTACAAAAGTGTGTCCTAGTCCGTGCATAACTGGATAACTGGTTTGAAGATCATCCAGTCTCCTTTAGTGTCAAACAAACAGTTGTCCTCAAAAACACCTTTCTTTCAAAGTTAGGATAATATAGCCTGAGGTAGTATTAACTCTCCTTCCATTCATCCTAAGCCTGAAAATAGATTTATAAAAAACATTTTAAGGGTCATTTGGGGGGTCTAGTTGTGATTTTTCAATGCTGGTAAAAAGCCAGGTTGATCAGTAACATGTTTTCTTTGGCAACATGTTACAGTTTCCATGGAGTTTAAAGTTAACAAACCGCAAGGAAAATCAATGTTTGCTTCAGGATCATAGCTGAAGACAACTATGGAGCCAAAAAGAGAGCAAGGATGCTTTCATGTATCTGAGGTGCTTTTGGCATTTGAAAGCTCTTGGGATAGGGAGTTTTATACTTAGACAAAAGTTACAAAGACATGGCAGGGACTTGCTATAGATCCCTTTCTGTTTCACCTATCAGGGACACCTTCTATCAGTATGGAATCAACTAATAACATGTAACCATGTGGTCATAGCTTGCTCAAATTTCCTTTTGTTTAAGCTCAAGCTCTCTGTGTTACAGGAGCCCACTGGGATGCTTCATTGTGTCTCTTTCTCACCTCTCTGTTTTGTTGTGTTTTTCTGGGCCATGGCAGGTTCTCAAAGCTTTTGACACATGCTTTAGGTTCTATCATACCCATTTTGAATCACTACAAACAGAATCAATAGGGTTGTTTTTGGGTTACATACTTAGTCCTTCCAAAATTCAGCTTTTCATTTGACAAGATCCAACACCCATTCATGATAAAAGTTTTGGAAAGATCAGGAATTCAAGGCCCATACCTAAACATGATAAAAGCAATCTACAGCAAACCAGTAGCCAACATCAAAGTAAATGGAGAGAAGCTGGAAGCAATCCCACTAAAATCAGGGACTAGACAAGGCTGCCCACTTTCTCCCTACCTTTTCAACATAGTACTTGAAGTATTAGCCAGAGCAATTCGACAACAAAAGGAGATCAAGGGGATACAAATTGGAAAAGAGGAAGTCAAAATATCACTTTTTGCAGATGATATGATAATATATATAAGTGACCCTAAAAATTCTACCAGAGAACTCCTAAACCTGATAAACAGCTTCGGTGAAGTAGCTGGATATAAAATAAACTCAAACAAGTCAATGGCCTTTCTCTATACAAAGAATAAACAGGCTGAGAAAGAAATTAGGGAAACAACACCCTTCTCAATAGTCACAAATAATATAAAATATCTTGGCGTGACTCTAACTAAGGAGGTGAAAGATCTGTATGATAAAAACTTCAAATCTCTGAAGAAAGAAATTAAAGAAGATCTCAGAAGATGGAAAGATCTCCCATGCTCATGGATTGGCAGGATCAACATTGTAAAAATGGCTATCTTGCCAAAAGCAATCTACAGATTCAATGCAATCCCCATCAAAATTCCAACTCAATTCTTCAATGAATTGGAAGGAGCAATTTGCAAATTTGTCTGGAATAACAAAAAACCTAGGATAGCAAAAAGTCTTCTCAAGGATAAAAGAACTTCTGGCGGAATCACCATGCCAGACCTAAAGCTTTACTACAGAGCAATTGTGATAAAAACTGCATGGTACTGGTATAGAGACAGACAAGTAGACCAATGGAATAGAATTGAAGATCCAGAAATGAACCCACACACCTATGGTCACTTGATCTTCGACAAGGGAGCTAAAACCATCCAGTGGAAGAAAGACAGCATTTTCAACAATTGGTGCTGGCACAACTGGTTGTTATCGTGTAGAAGAATGCGAATCGATCCATACTTATCTCCTTGTACTAAGGTCAAATCTAAGTGGATCAAGGAACTTCACATAAAACCAGAGACACTGAAACTTATAGAGGAGAAAGTGGGGAAAAGCCTTGAAGATATGGGCACAGGGGAAAAATTCCTGAACAGAACAGCAATGGCTTGTGCTGTAAGATCGATAATTGACAAATGGGACCTAATGAAACTCCAAAGTTTCTGCAAGGCAAAAGACACCGTCAATAAGACAAAAAGACCACCAACAGATTGGGAAAGGATCTTTACCTATCCTAAATCAGATAGGGGACTAATATCCAACATATATAAAGAACTCAAGAAGGTGGACTTCAGAAAATCAAATAACCCCATTAAAAAATGGGGCTCAGAACTGAACAAAGAATTCTCACCTGAGGAATACCGAATGGCAGAGAAGCACTTGAAAAAATGTTCAACATCCTTAATCATCAGGGAAATGCAAATCAAAACAACCCTGAGATTCCACCTCACACCAGTCAGAATGGCTAAGATCAAAAATTCAGGTGACAGCAGATGCTGGCGAGGATGTGGAGAAAGAGGAACACTCCTCCATTGTTGGTGGGAGTGCAGGCTTGTACAACCACTCTGGAAATCAGTCTGGCGGTTCCTCAGAAAACTGGACATAGTACTACCGGAGGATCCAGCAATACCTCTCCTGGGCATATATCCAGAAGATGCCCCAACAGGTAAGAAGGACACATGCTCCACTATGTTCATAGCAGCCTTATTTATAATAGCCAGAAGCTGGAAAGAACCTAGATGCCCCTCAACAGAGGAATGGATACAGAAAATGTGGTACATCTACACAATGGAGTACTACTCAGCTATTAAAAAGAATGAATTTATGAAATTCCTAGCCAAATGGATGGACCTGGAGGGCATCATCCTGAGTGAGGTAACACATTCACAAAGAAACTCACACAATATGTATTCACTGATAAGTGGATATTAGCCCCAAACCTAGGATACCCAAGATATAAGATATAATTTGCTAAACACATGAAACACAAGGAGAATGAAGACTGAAGTGTGGACACTATGCCCCTCCTTAGAAGTGGGAACAAAACACCCATGGAAGGAGTTACAGAGACGGAGTTTGGAGCTGAGATGAAAGGATGGACCATGTAGAGACTGCCATAGCCAAGGATCCACCCCATAATCAGCATCCAAACGCTGACACCATTGCATACACTAGCAAGATTTTATTGAAAGGATGCAGATGTAGCTGTCTCTTGTGAGACTATGCCGGGGCCCAGCAAACACAGAAGTGGATGCTCACAGTCAGCTAATGGATGGATCATAGGGCTCCCAATGGAGGAGCTAGAGAAAGTAGCCAAGGAGCTAAAGGGATCTGCAACCCTATAGGTGGAACAACATTATGAGCTAACCAGTACCCCGGAGCTCTTGACTCTAGCTGCATATATATCAAAAGATGGCCTAGTCGGCCATCACTGGAAAGAGAGGCCCATTGGACTTGCAAACTTTATATGCCCCAGTACAGGGGAATACCAGGGCCAAAAAGGGGGAGTGGGTGGGCAGGGGAGTGGGGGTGGGTGGATATGGGGGACTTTTGGTATAGCATTGGAAATGTAAATGAGTTAAATACCTAATAAAAAAGGGAAAAAAAAAAAAAACAAAACAAAATTCAGCTTTTAACATTCCTGTAGTTTTGCTATCCGTACTCCCTGCTAGATGTGAGCTGTATAAAATCATGCAGCCTGTATTCCTTTCACACTGGGTTCATTCACTTACCACTACGCTGTTTGAAAGTCATCTGTGTTTTCAGATGGCTTGATAACTTCTTATCTCTTATGTCTCAATGATAAACTGATTTATGGACTTATTACAGTTTTGCTGTTCAACTAATGAACAACTTCTTGATTGCTTCCCATGCTCAGGATTATGAATGAAGAGTCTGCATAATTCTAATGCTGGTTCAAAGTCAGTTCTCAGAATCTTCTGTTCTGATTATTTTAGTTTGGGATGCAATTATTCGTTTATTTTAATTAGCCACATTTTCATATGCATATTATAGGTACATACACACATATTTATGAGGTGTTATATGACATTTTGATTCTTTCCTGATATTTTCTTTCCAGATATTCAAGAATTTTATGAGGTAACGCTATTAAATTCTCAAAAAAGTTGCGAGCAGAAGATAGAAGAAGCCAATCACGTGGCACAGAAATGGGAGAAGACTCTCCTCCTTGATTCATGTCGTGACAGTCTTCAAAAATCCTCAGAGGTATGCTACTGAAACTCCTCAGAGATGGAGACTCATTTTCATAAACAGCTGGGGCCATTGTTAGAGCAGTATAGCATTGTTCCTGTCAAATGACAGCAGTAATATGCTTGCAGTCTTAATCCAGGAAAATTTATTTATTTTTCCTAAGAGACAATTTAGATTACAAAAACGGCATGGTTTCGCATATTTGTGGATATGTGTTTTTAGTTAAACACGTTAATTCTGTCAGGACTACTGTCTTAATTTGAGATGAGTCAGGTTCAAACCATCACATGACCAACCAAGATAATATACATCCTCCAGAGAGACTCTTGAATTTCAAAATGTGGCTCTGGGGGAATTGGAGCTGACTAGTAGAAAAATTGAGAGTATTCTACATCTGTGAGTTTCAAAGCAGAGACACAGAGTATGAGTATCATGATCCTTTAGTGTGTAGGAGCAAAATAATAGAAGTACATTTCCTATTTCTTTTTGTCTTTATATTAAATTTAAATTGAGTTTTTTATATTTAGGTAATTCCTAATATACACATTTTAATGGTGATGCATATTCATTTAAAATATAACTTATATACTCTAATAATTCTAAATGTTAGGATTAAGTGAGCAACAGTTTGGAGACCATGGAGTTTAAAGGTACCAAAGGGCAAGAAAAGTCAATGTTTGTTTCAGGATCAGAGCTGAAGTCAACTCTGTAGTCAGAAACAGAACAAGGATGCTTTCATGTATCTGAGGAGCTATTAGCATAGGAAGGATCCTGGGAGAGGGAAAGTTATTTTTTCTGCAGGGGTGTGGCTCCTGGTATGTTATTCATCCTCCAGTGAATAGCCTCATGCAAATATGTACCACACTCACTAGACTTTATTAAATAAATCCAGTGGTTCAGGACAAGTTTGATAAGAGAATGAGATATACATATAATCAAAATATGTCACATAAATTTATGAATTCTTAAAAAAATCGACACAATGTAACATACATATGCACATATTCAATACTTTGAAGGGATGGGATGTAAAACACACATATTATTTCTCAAGTTTCATACTTTATAGCTTATCCCAGATCTTAGAAGCTGTAAGAAGTTTGTTGTTAATTAATTGCATGGACCTCGGTTAATGAACTTTCATTTATTAAATTAGAGTTTCTTGTACACTTTCTGATTACTTAGAATTGATTTGGAAATGGAGGTAGAATGGAGCCTTATGATCATATTAGTTACTTTAAGAAAAAGATAATAATGACAATAATTTCTAAATCGGCATATGAAGCATAAAAATACATGGCATTCTAATTTCCCTTACTGCTTTTAATATTCTATCTTTGTTTAGTGCATTTGTTGTTCTGATTATTATGTGTCAGGAGGAATTTCTTTTCTGATCCAGTGTATTTGGAGTTCTGTAGGCTTCTTGTATATTAATGGGCATCTCTTTCTTTAGGTTAGGGGAGTTTTCTTCTATAATTTTGTTGAAGATAATTACTGGCACTTTAAGTTGAAAAATCTTCATTCTCATCTACTCCTATTATCCTTAGGTTTGGTCTTCTCATTGTGTCTTGGATTTCCTGGATGTTTTGAGTTAGGATCTTTTTGCATTTTGCATTTTCTTTGATTGTTGTGTCCATGTTTTCTATGGAATCTTCTGCACCTGAGATTCTCTCTTCCATCTCTTGTATTCTGTTGCTGATGCTCCCCTCTATGGTTCCTGATTTCTTTCTCAGGATTTCAATCTCCAGAGTTGTCTCCCTTTGGGTTTTCTTTATTCTTTCTACTTCCATTTTTAGAT